>NC_090942.1:185572246-186197246 GCF_040807025.1 Struthio camelus | reverse complement strand
TATTCATTGTCTTAAACTTACATTTACTTCCTAATTTTGCTTACGTTGCCTACAGCAATTAAAGCTTTAGTATAGTTTTCATCAGGCAAGTAAGCTAAGGTAAGTAGTTGTTTCTGCAATATTTTCTGCTTAACTCTAGTTAAAACTTGATTTTTCCCTAGTTCATTTTCTTAAGAAGTAGTAGTAATTGGCTTATTACCATGTAGCATTTGTCAGCACAGCCTGCCTGTTTATGCAGTTATTCTGTACCTACAGGGCAGAAGTATGGTTTATCTATCTGAGCTGTGTGTGGCTTCATACTGATTATTGAATTGTTCCTGTAGCTGCTATACTTGTACTTCCTATACTTGTTCGATTAAAGCCATGAAACATGCAAGAACTGATTATATATAATCTACCTCTATATATGGATATAACAAATATATAATATAAATTATATATAAAAAATAATTTATGTTTATATAGTGCATGAAGTCCAAGTGAAAAACTTTGCTATAGAAAAGTATATGCCTCAAATAAGGAACCTTGGTCAAATCTATACATAGCTTAAACCAAAATAACATCACTGAGTTATTCAGTGTAGTATTGATTTACACTGCCTGAACAACTGACTCTGCATACTGGAAAAACCACAATTTTTTAGTGTACTGGTGTCACAGAAAGAGGAGATTCAAGAAGAGTGGCTCTTCTGGATCAGTTCGAAACTCTAAATTTAGTCCTGTTACCCTTTCTCTAAGGCAAGAGGTGGCTGCTTAAAGAAATAATAAAATATTACAAATAATATAAAGAAAACACAGGTTTGTGTAGCGTAGAGGATTCCTAAACTGGAGCATCGTAGTTTTTGACAGCCCTTGATGAGATTTCCATTCGTCTAATCAGTTTTTGAACCCACTGAAACTTTTGGCCTCAAAACTGTCCTGTGGTAGTGAGTAGCTGGTAAGACAAGACATTTCTCTACAAAATTCATTTTGATATCTCCCTATTTTATTAATTTCATCTATATGTCTATGAATTTCATTCTTCCAATCTACCTGTAAAGAATCAAATACACCACTTCTCATTTTTCCACTCCTACTTTGCCAAGTTTCTCTAAGGACCCTTTAAAAAAAAAAAAAACCTGGTGTAAAATTTGTCAACTTCTATTCTTCTCAGACTGAAGCTGATTTAAGCAATAGTATGAGATCTACAATCATATAATAAGTTCACGTTTGAGTCGTTTAAGAACCCCACTGCCATCTTGTTGTGCAATTTATTACTATTCATTTATCTACTTCTTTTAAAAACTCTTCTGTTGACACATTAATTTGAGATAGTTCCTCAAGTTCATCCTCCACAAAGAAAGTATCCACTGTAGGAACCTCCCTAAACTCTTCAGTGGCAAATATCAGTGTGAAGAAATTTGCTTTTTCTACTATGTTCTTATCTCCTTTGAGTTCTCCTATTACATCTCAATAATCTATCAGCTCTGCAGACTATCTGGAAGGCTTTTTGCTTCTGATGGTGGACTAGAAAAAAAGGCTTATTCACTTTCATGCCTTTCACAAGGCACATTGAACTTTCCAGAGTTTATGATCTTTAATTTCCTTGCACAGATATAGCTTCCATTTCCTGAGGATGATTTTTTTTTAATTCTAATAGTGTATTTACTCTGCTGTTTATCAATCCCAAATTTTTGTTGAACCTCTAAAAATAAAAACAATTCATAGAATGTGTTTTCTCTACACCATGAACTTTGCAAAATTTCCATGACACAT
Source organism: Struthio camelus (assembly GCF_040807025.1). Classification (NCBI taxonomy): domain Eukaryota; kingdom Metazoa; phylum Chordata; class Aves; order Struthioniformes; family Struthionidae; genus Struthio; species Struthio camelus. Next base: position 186,195,492 of record NC_090942.1, on the reverse strand, counting down.
TAAACATTTTATCCTGTCAGCTGCTCCTTTTAATTTCTTCTGTTATTTTTGAAGTATTTCTCATGTTTATACAGTTCCCTATTTAAAATTAAACACTTTTTCCTTTTTTTATTTTCTTCTTTTTTTTCTTTTTAACTTCTATAACAAGGCTGAATTTGTGTAGTATAGTCATGATTTCAGAATCACCCTTCAGTAGTAAAAATTTCAATAAGTTCTTGTGCTCTGCTCAGCATTATATAAAAAATAGCTGTTCCAAGAGACAATCATTATGGTATCTAAAATTAGTTTTGAGAACATATTCCAGAATTACTTTTTACTAATCTTCATGGGAACAATTGAGTTCTTCATTATTACTGAGTTTTCTGCCATTGCAATCTCTCCCATTTCCCTTAGCATGTCCCAGTCAATATACCTATCCTATTCAGATGATTAATAATACAATTTTCCTACAATATTCTTTCTATTTAGACAGCAAATATTCAAATTTGGGGGAACACTACCTGTTGAAACAGTTAACTTGTTTACCTTTTTAGCTACTCCTATATCACCAAATAACCTCGGGCCTCAAGTCAACATAGGCAGAGAGGGCTGTGACCACACTGCTTAGTTAGCCCTTTTTAGAGTAGAATAGATATGTCCACAAGGTTTATTACTTTTGGTCCCTACTTCGTGGCCTTAATATGCAATTTTTACTTTTGTGAAGGTTTTCTTTTCAGCTCAAAGTGCATGAACTAATGTGAAGACTGTTGCAACACATCTGAGTGGGTGTTGGAAGACAATATAAAGTGGATGGACATATTAAGAGTATTCTTGGAAGTAAATGTAATACCACACGTGTATTTACTCTAATCCAGAGGCTACCTGTTGTTTCACTTAAAAAAAAAAAAAAAAAAAAAAAAAAGCCGGGAAGTTGACAGTGTTCATGAAGATCAGATAGACTTCTCAGTGAACCTGGAAGCCAAGCTGTTTGACAGAGCAGATATACATTTTTATCACTTACTTAAGGTATAGCAGCATCCATTTCCTGGCACAACTTGGCCAATTACTCCTATCTAATTTGTATCTTGCAGTATCCCACATGCTATTTCCACTTCCAACAAGTTTTTAATATCTCTTAATTGTATATACATACACATATATATATTCATTAGGAACTGATTGGTCATTTTCAAGGTGTTCTGACTAAATAGGACTTCATTTTTTGTAGGTAGTCTTCACTATTGCCAGCCTTTATCTTTTTTATAAATAGGGGGAAAAAAATCAAACCTTCAAACCCACCAAACTTAAGTGTCAAGAACTAAGCTATTTTAATTCACTATAGAATAAACATTCAGGAATTATTTTCAAACTTATCAGCTTTCTCCACATACCTCTACCTGAGGTCATCCTATAGTTTGTCATAAATGGCCACAGCCCAAACCCAGTGTGTTCAGATGTTAATCCAGTGGCAGGTTTAAAAATGGTCTTTATTATTTGTGAAATGGCAATCTCTTCTTTTATGTGCAGTTTGCCATACTGATACTAGAATACTTTTTTCAGTGTAAAGATAGTCTTTGCAATATGACTAAGAATAGGGTTGTTCCAATGGTAAAATTCAGCTGCTCATTAACAGGAGTTTCCCTCAGACATGAACTGACACTTTCTTGATATGCAGAAGCAGCTAGAAGACTTCTAGAAACAGGTAGGTGTTGATTCTAACCTAGAAATCCTTATATTGTTTTACCTTATTACCTGAGAAATCAACTATCTCCTGTAGCGTTTTACAGCCATTAGAAAAGCCTAAGAGCTTGGGTTCAACCACGGTAATTTCACATGGTGGTAAGGCACTATACCTACAACCAATAGTGAGCAGGCACAACACATGGGCCTTTAATAAAATAAAAACACATACATACAGAGAAAGTGACCATGTGATACCACACTTACAGCAGTGTGAGGAAAATTAAGATCATTTGAGTGAACGCAACTAACTCTGCAATGACGTACACTAAAGAGGCTGTATTGGAATCTGCAGAACAACTGACATAAAAGCCCAGAGCTGCTTCCCCCACGCCTGACTTCTGCACATCTCCTCATTTACTTACTCTGTAACAAAGACACTTCACTTTTAAGACTGTGAAAATGTTTCTCAGTGAGTTATCATTAGAAGATTACGCTGTCATATTCCTGTTACGAAAACTATATGACTGAGCCAGAGAGGAATCTTCCTGCACTTTCTTATATAGCTGGTAAAAGGTGGTGCTGAAGACATATCACTGTAGGGCTAAATAACTTAAAATAAAATTAATGACTGAAGTGAATAAAGATGGGAAAGTAAACTGTAAATGTACTAGAATGCACAAGTTACAAAGTGAAACAATGTGTCACACAATTATATTAGAGGCAGCTTGGAGCTTTATAGCTAAGATCATTTTATAAGATGATCTTAAAACAGACGTAAATTTTGGTTTTCTCTAAAACTAGAGACTTCTTTTTGCACGAACTAACTCTGGACTAGTTCTGCAATATTATGCAGTTCTGATTTGATTCCTGCTTAGAATTTTAGGAATTTTATCAGACAAAGACTTTTCCTTGTTAACGTTATTGCTACATTAAGTCTCCCAAAATGGCCAGTGCTTTCATAAAATTTGGTAGAGAGAAGCATCCAAAGAAGTCTTGTGCAATTTATACATTCACTTCAAAAATAGATTTCAAAACATGTTCAAGTAAATATTTACCTTCTGTGAACCCCCTGGACGGTCTGTGGTAAATGTGTCTTTTCCTTATCCGTATGACAAAAGAACTCTGTGGGCCAGGTGATGGTTATCCCAGTTATGCTGGACAGCATCAATCAAAAGGAAATACCTTGGTAGAAACAGATGCAATTCAACCATCATTGCCAATTTTAACAGCATTTATCACTAACTTATCAGAACTATATGTGCACATATATTTACTGCTTATGTGAAAAAATTGAGCTTCCTTCCAGCATTTCAATTTTTGCTATTTTTGCTTTCTTTCCAGTCCCTTTTCATTGTTTCTAACTTACAATTTCAATTATGCCTTTATTCTAACCCTCCCACCATTGATTCCTTTTAGATTTCTCTCTTTTTTTTTAATCTGTTCTTCTTTCTTCATTGCTAAGTCCTTCTTCTCTGCCAGTGAGCATTTAATCTTCTCCCATACACTCTTTTCTATCTCAGAATAACATCATCACTTAATCATATGCACACAAGAACATATGTGCACATTTTTCATGTGCACACCTCATACAACGTGCTCTGTCTTTCCTGCTCACCTGGAACAATGGCTATAAAGAAAAAAATAAAGTAGTTAAAAAGCTTTGTCAAAGTTAAAATATTCCCTCTGTCATGACATCTCTGCAAAATAAGCAAAAGAGTTAGGACCTGGTGACTAAGATTCTTCCACACAAAAAATTTGCAAAGATCTCCACTGACTGTAAGGAGAGCATAGAGGGATTAAGTACCTATGTTAGGTGTTTCAGGTACCTGAGGTTGAGTGAGTCTAATCTGGCCTACAGATGTCAACTTTAGACTAAGTAGCAGAAATATCCCTAAATCAGTTGTTAATTCATAACTGATGTACTCTGAACATCAGTGGAGCTCTGATTCTCCATCTTGTAACAGAAAGATGATGATATTATTTCCTTAACCAGGCATTTCTGTCAAGACGTTCGCATTCTGAAGGACAAATTATGCTACCTTCATTTAGGTTTTACTCAGAAAAGAAACCTTTTGAAATCAATACTGCTCCACAGGAGGAAAACTCCTATCTGGTGTTAAAATGGCCCTTTACAGCTATTTAGCCCTTTGAATGTTGATAGGACTGGTAAGGGCATTCCGTTGGTGGACTTCCACAAATTTAGGGCTGTTTGTTCTGTAAGTATAGCTGCATGTATAAAATAGAAAAACAAAAGTTCAGATACACTACTTTTACTTATATTTAATTTATTTTTCCCTGTTGATGATTTTTCCCATTAGTTTTTTATTTTATCTTTATTGATTAATGAGAATAATTGGCCTCATCCTCCTCATAATTCTTTATATATTTCTAGATAATACTTGTCATGTCTCCTTTCACTCTCTTTCTGTAAAGTGAGAATGCCATTTTTTTCTTAATCTTTCACTTCAGAGTTTATTTTCTAAACCTCCTACCACTTGTTGCTCCCTTTGATCTTTTGATTGTCTTTTTTTTTTTTCTTTTTTTTTTAAAGCAGAACCCAAAACGAACTGCAATACTCCCTCTGAAGCCTGGTCAATGTCAAGCAGAGCTGGCTGATTACCTTGCTTATTGTACATATAACATGGCTTTTTAGTCTTTGCAGTTTTGAGACATTATCAAATAGCTGATATATTTAGTTAATCATGGGCCAGGCCTTTCTTTGTAGTACCACTAAAGATTTAATTTTGACTACTATAACTAATGATGAAAATCAAATATTTCAGGTCTTTGGGGCCCACTCTCATTTCTAGCAATATTCTTTATACACTATATACTCATTAGGTCAGCAAAACAAGTGGGCCTGTCCCATACAATCTGCTCAGAAATGATGTCAGATCACAGAAGGTTCTTGGAGCATAAGGAGGATTAAGAAAGGCAGTCGATCTTGGTCTGATTAGATCCTGGGATCCACTTTGATGTGTATATAAGCTTACTGCACCACAAAGAGCCCTTTGAGCTGCTGATCTGACCCAAGTTTTGTGTGTGAAATGATCTCAAATGGCGTGGAAGATTTCTAAGTGGAGAGGTGAACCATCTTGAATGAATCAATCCAGGGAAAATCAGCTTTCTGTCTTAGGACATTGCTGTCAATTCAAAGAGTGGATAAAGCTTTTGCAGGGTTTAGTGCATATCTATTTTTTGTTTTGTTCTAAAAGCTTTGTGACACTGTTTACAGGTATCCAATGAAATGTAACTTGTTCCTATTTTATATCTTCTGCTTTTTTGATTAGCATGCTTTCCACTTTGTTTTCCAGACACACAGTGAAAATATGAAGTAGAATTGGACTCATGACCCAGAACAGACCTCTGTAGACCACACTTGATACTTCTTCCTAACCTGACACTGAACTATTAGTAATTACTGTGGTTTTTTTTTTTTCTGTAGCAGTGTATTTATTTAGCAGTGATTTCATTTAATCAACATCTTTCTAGTTTCCCTATCAGAATGTCATGTGGAACCATATCAAATTCTTTATTAAAATCAAGACATGCTATGTCCACAGCATTTCCTTTATCCACTAAGCTTGTTATCCTATCAGTGAAAGAAATGAGGTTAGTTCAGCATGATTTGTTTTTGATGAGCCCACGCTGCCTACTATTTACAACTTATTTTCCTCCAGGTGCTTACAAATTAACTGCTTTATTAATTGTTTTAGCAATTTATCAAGTATTGAATTTATGTTTATCAGTCTGTGAGGTTTTATCGAATAATGAAAAGATAACTGCACATCTCAAACATATTGTAAATAGGGTTTTATAAAGATGCTCTGCTATGTAATTCTTTATCTAGGTTAAGAGGGTCCACTTTCAAAGTTAGGATTTATTTTAGACAAAAAGGGTATTTTCCCCATATGTAATATTGTAACAAAGTAATTTCTGTCACAGAAAGGAATACTAATCTAAATCTTATTGTAATACCTTGACCACACCATACACTGTCCCCAGGTGGACCTGTGTTTACATTTCACCTATTATTTCTTTGCCCAACCCTTTTGCACAAATCTGCTGGGGCACCTGAGCTATGACCCACAGAACTGCTAACAGCAATCAGAGTATTCATCAGGGACATCACTGACGCTGAAGACGGGACTAATCTGACTTCTGAACACGTCACATTATTTCTTTTAAGTGGGAACCCAGATAGTTTTAGGACATAATTTGTTTGGTGTTTAGTAGATGTCAATTTTAGCATGAGATTAATTGTACCCTGAATGCTCTGTGCTGACTATAAAGGGAACCAGAGCAACTTGGTCAGATGTGGACATTTACATTTGTTCTCTTTCAGAATTTCTACTCACTCTGTTCAAAGGTGAATGAACTTCTGCACTGGGAGATTTCTCCTGTGCAACTCCACAGCGTCAGGCAATCAAATACGAGACAGAGAGTTGCTTTGCTGTTGTGCTTTTCTCCTTCATTGATTCCAGAATACTGGGAACCCAGATGTGTAATGGATGCACTCCTTGTTGGCAGTGAGATGGAATGCTGTAGTTTCCCTCAGCAATCAGAAAGCCATTATTAAAGGGAACTGATATTATTTCCTTGATTCCACTGTTATCAACTGCTTAATGAGAGCCCTAGGTCCTGATTTAAGTAACATTTAATTAGCACTGATGCAAGGAAGTAAAACATTTTTGAAGTAAATTAAATTGCACCTGTTGAAACCAACAGTGAGTTTGCCTTTGTCTAGGTTTTCTTAGCATAATTAGTCAAAGCTGTCTGTAACAGTGAGGATTACTGGAAATGTTTCTATCCTACTAGCAAGATAGAAGAAAGTGAGTGAAGTTTTCACTCCTCCTAGTAGGTTTTTAGCAAGATTTGCTAAAACCAAATATTGCTCTCTCTTTGTGCAAAGAATTCCTTCTGAGAGCCTTCATGATGAAGCCTTTCATCTTCAAATTTCACAATACAATGGCAGCAATATTTCAGTCTCTGCCCTGTACAGTCCCATTCTATCCTCTATTTCAGTTGCTATTGTACAATTTTACTTTGTAATGATTACAAAAAGTTTTTAGAATCTTCAATTAAAGTTATCATTTAAGTATTATTGTGCATATATGTACCTCTACACACACACACACACACTCACAGAATTTATGTCCACTACTCATCTAGACTTACATTTAATATCCACTGAGACAAGAGGATTTAGTCCAAATAGGAGCTAACTAGTAAAATTACTCAAAGGAGGATTTACATTTTTATACATCACAAAACATGTATCCCATTTCCCCTTTTCAATGATAAGAATAGAATATTATGAATTTAAATCATGTAATAAACTGCTAAGGTTAATATTCCCCACTCAGACTATTTTTTTATATATAAAAGACTCCTTTAACATTTCTCATTGTTGCAGGAATTCTTTTTATCTTTACCATAACATTCTTTTGTTAGAAAGATAGTTTTGTCTTTCTCTAACGTTGACAGCTCACCCAGAATATGTTCTGTAAGCATCTGTTGTCCATATTTACGATGAAGAATGATATGCAGTATTTCTTTTTTTCCTTTTTCTTTGTTATTTTTAGTATTTTAGGACATTTCAGGATTGTTATCTTCTTCAGTACAAAAACATGAGAAACTGATAAAATGTGACTGAGGAAAAGTGGAGTTTTATTACAGACTTAATATGAAAATGGTACCTCAAAATTTTTCATCAACAGAGGTGAAAGTAACCTCTTTTAAGGCTTTCTTTCTCCCTTGTTTTGTCTTCTCCTCCTTGACTTGCGAGTGAGGGAGAAAAGGAGGATAAAGCTGGGGCAGTGATGCGTATTCCAAATCACTCTTCCTCTGATATGCATCAAAGACCAGAATAGCATCCAGATACAAAGGTGTCATAAAGCTACCTTTGCTTTCCCTCATTTCCTTTGCCAAGATAAATTGCATCCAAGAGCACGGTCTGGCTTATGGAATAACCTCCCTTTTCTTTTTTCTTGAATTCTTTTATTCATTTATTTATTTCCTGTAGCAAGCTGGTATTTGTTAGATTTGCTAGATTTCCTCTCATTTTATTAGTAAGCATTAATACTGCTAGTTATCCATCATCATAAAAAATACTTAAATTTATTTCTCAAGAAATCTGATTTCCCTCCATTTTTAATATCCAATCGTATGTGGCAACTTACATTACCACAAAGAGAGAATAAAACACTACCAAGTCAAAATTAAGTTACTGGCAGAGTGCATCTATGACAGTTGGCATTGCCACTCTCCAGTGATGAAATGATTCTTTGGCAAGATAGCTTCCTCAAAAAGAAAGAAAAAATCGTTTAGTAAGAAACAAGTTATGGAAGAAGAAATAAAATGTTAAAAATAGAGGAAAACATTAATCTAATATGCAGAAACTAAGGGTGATTTAAATTTCACTTAGACTCAGTAAGGCTTCACTCCTCATTACCTGCTTGGGATCTACTGTTAGAGATCTTTTTGTCAGTTTGATAAGCAGTCATATAACCTCAGTCAATTTACAACTTCTCCTCACACTGATAGAACTCTAGATACTTAAAGTGCAGCAATGCATAGAATTTGCCTATAGATGTTGATGCATCATAAATTCTTTTATGTATACATTTCTCTATTCCATTTTGAGGCTATAAAAAGGATATATAGACATCTCTTTGCATAGAAAAAATGCTGAGATGAAGCTTTGTTTACTGCTGGACACAGAAGTAAATAAAAAATAAGCTGTTTTTGGGTCTAGAAACCTTGGAATACTCTGGAATGGAAAGAAGGGTACACATAGGTTGTTCAGGTAAGCATTAATTGGCTTCCATATCTTCTGATGATAGCGCAGTGAAGCTTGTTTAAATTTGAGTTGTTGATGATGTCAGTCTCTAAGATGAGAAGATCTGGCCAAATACGGATATATACAGCGGGATCACCTCATGAAGCCTTTACAGTCAATAGAGAGAAATTGAAAGTTTTGAGATGCAATTCATTTAATCTTAAAGTAGATATATAAAGTAGGTCAGATGATTCACACTCTAAAAATGCCTCCTTTTGTCCGCTAGAGTAAAGGAGATCAACTGTAAATACCTACACCCTTGAGATCAATACAATCTTAAATTATAACTGAAAAAAGTCATACCTATATGAGGTTATAGTCAACATACATTACCTTAAATTTCCTTCAGTAATGCCTCTCCTAACTAAAAAGAAAAGACAATTTGTTATACTTCTATTTTTAATGCTTTAAAAAAAAGGTTGTTTAAAGCAACACTAGGTAGCTGTGCTGGAAGTCCTTCTCAAAAACAGGAAGTCCCCATGGCAATTTTTGAAGCATTAAAACTTCATTTTCACTGTGAAAAGCCTATTTGAGTATTTTTAATGCTATAATAAGTTTTCCCCACAGAAAATGAAGCTTTTAAGACTTACTAAAACATTAATAGGGGTTTCTAGTCAGAGTACTCAGGGCTATTGCAAACTTCTTTAGCTAAAAGAGCTTCATTCTCCACGGCCTTGTATCTTAAGCCTCACTCAGAGTTACAGAGGAGTACCTTTACACCATTTTGGTAGTGTAATTATGTTTTATATATTCTTCAAGGCCACTTTTCCCAGCCTAAAAATGAAGTGGTTTTAATGTAACGCAGACCCAAGCTTTTTGCTATAATCACTATTGTGCAAAGTTGGTATAAAGTATTACCAAGGCAAAATGTACCATTCTATAATTTCCTTAAATGTCTTTGAAAAACTACACAAGATGCCAGGCAGAAAAGAATGAGGTTCTAAGCCACTAAACTTGAATCTTGCTTCCCTTGTATCTCCGGTTTCAGCAGAAATACTTTTCCTTATAGAAGTGTAATTGAGAAGAAATTCACACCTTTTAACACTAACTAGAAAAGCACCAGATCTGAGAAGGTGCTGACTAGAACAGCTTCACAGATAGCCTTCTAATTTTGCCAGTTTGAATAAGCTGAGCAACTGGGCCAGGAAGATGAAAAAGAACAGGAACATGATTTTATTAGTCATCCATTCTTGTTGATATCCTACTTTAGAATCTGTATAGGCACAGCTATGTTTTCAGCAGTGTATATCAGGGTTTTCTACTTTTGGTCCATTACTGTAGAGTAGTCTGAGAGTTACTTCTCAGGGGTCAAAAAGAGATGACTGGGAAGAAAAAGTTCTTAAATCCTCTCCAGCAATTGAAAAAAAGGTTCCAAAGAGATCTACCTCACCCAGAAATCATAAAAGCTCAAAAACTCCTGATATCTACTCATATTCGCCATGTTTATGAACAGTGGCACCTCTGTATGCATTCCTACAATTTGTGGGGTAGGTTACCTCCTGAATCCTAGTCCTAGTCAGTCACATTGCCTATATGTTGACGCATCCTCAGGCTCTACTTTGGTACTTGCCAACTGTGTCTCTTAATAAAGGGAAGTAAAGCGCAGAGGGCAAGCTGTGGAGTGTATGCCATGCGCCAAAGAGCAACATGGCTCCAGCTGGCGTGCCCCAAATGGTCCTTATGCTGCAACACTAAGGTGGCAAAGGGTGCACAGTGGTAGGCCTAGAAACTCTGATGTTCAGTGATGCTGCTGTATGTGTAACTGTGACACCAGCAAAAACTGTGATTCAATGAACAAACATAAAACTGGACTGACACAATGTTGAAACAGCCTTGGGCTTGTTGCAAGTCCCACCCTTCCTTTTTATTAATGATTTTTGCAGCTAGTACTACTATAACTTGCCAGCTAGATTTTCTGGATAGCACTCAGAAGGTGCAAGTCTAGCTAAGTTATTACTTGTCTGGTGCACCACATAGGTTTCAAAACACAGTAACAGGCTAACAGTGCCTTCAAAAATACTTTTATCACGTTTCACAATGAGAATGACATGCTCGCATCATTAAAGGGGGAAAAAAACCCAGCAAGATGATAGTTTGACACTAGGTCAAGTAGCTCATTTTTTTTGAACTCTTGCCATCTAAGTAATTTATCTTTCTGACCAAAAGATGTGAAACTCCTTATGTAGACTGAGAAAAGCCATTAGGAAGTAAGTCGCTGATCAGTAAAATGAAATAAATCCCTTAAAAAAGGACTTCTGTGTTGCTTTTTATATTACGAAGCTATGCAAACTACTCTAGAGCCTATTTTTCTCTCACTGTGGTAAACAGGAGAATTCACATTGAATTTGGGAGGCATAACTTTGTCTCAGCTTTTTTTCTTTTTCTTTTTTTTTCTTTCTGTTTAAGCATAAAAGAATTCATCTCTTTGCATATCTGTTCTTTTCCAGTGGGATAAGGCTTTATTATGGAAAGTTTTGAAATTAACTTCTTTTCTATGGTAATTCCATGAGACTAGTGATGAACATACATATCTGTATACCTAATAATCAATTCCAATAAGACATATTTGATTTCTAGCTCCTTTACACCAAGTGGTAAATGCAAGAAAATTTGCTGAAGTAAACATTGTGCCAACATAAAACTGACATAACAGAGAAGCGTAATCTCTGGGATGCACTTTAGTAGATGGCCACTTACTCTGCTAAGGAACTGTAAAATGTTAATATTATGATCTGTGAGCCTTTTCTGCATATTTTGTACTGGTTTAAATGCCTAGCGAGGGTAAAGGGCAAAGTAGAATGAGGACATGGTGCTCTAACAAGCAGCTCTCGTATGTTCATCCATTATTACACGTTGTTTACTGTTTACAGCTTCTCACAGTTAACTCAAAGTGCACAACCAGAGACTGTTCCTCACTCTTCCTCACATAGTGGAATAGTGGATCAGAGATTCTTATTGGTTAGAGGTTATACCATGTATTGGTCTTGTCATTTTCTAATTAATATCTACTGAGTACTGCATCTTAAAACTACTACACAGTATATACATTAAACTTTAGGGAATCTGAGGACAGAACTTTCATGAGAGAAGGGACCTCTGGAGGACATCTGAGCAGGCCAACCTCCTGCTCAAAGCAGGTCCAACATGAATGTTACACCAGGTTCTTGTCCAATTGTGTTGAAAGGAAGGAGATTCCACAGCCTCTCTAGGTAACTTGTTCTAGTGCTTAACCACCTTCACTGTCACAGTTTTTCCATTATATTCAGTCAGAATGTCCCTTGCAGCAGCTTCTGACTGTTGGCTTTTTGTTGTGCCCGTCTACAGAAGATTCTCACTTTGACTTCTCTGTACCTATCCTTTAGGTAGTTAATGCAGCAAGTAAAATCCCTTTCTCTATGCCCCGATTGCATTCTCCACTCCAGGCTCCCTCAGCTTCAAGTCACGTGTCATGTGCTCCAATCCCCTAACCATCTCAGCACCTTTAGTTAACTATGTCCCTTTTGTCACTCTCTTACTAAGGCAAGACCAAAATTGAACACAATATTCCAGATATGGCCTCATAATGGCTGGTAAGAGAGCAGTAATCAGCTCCTTCAAACTGTTGGCTGTACTAATGCAACTCAAAATATGGTTAGCCTTCATCACCACAAGGACACATTGCTGGCTCCTGTTCAGGTTTTTGTCCATTGGACTCTACATCCTTTATTGCAAAGCTGCTAGATAATTGTCCCTCAGCTTGCTCTGTTGCAGAGCGTTATTCTGTCACAGATGCAGGAATCTGTTGAACTTTGCTGAAGTTCATGAGGCTTCTGTCAGCCCATTTCTCTAGCCTGTCAAGATCTCCCTGTTTCGGTCCGACCCAGAGGGTCAGGCACCTCAACAAAAGGACGTGGTGGGAATGGTGAATAATGGACCTTGAACTAAACAGTTTTGTGGTGGCGGTATAGGTGTTTATGTGATGATGAATGGATTTACAATGCCAGTAACAAAATAACCCTTTAATGACAGTTAACAGTTAACAATAACAGGAATAATTATAACTGGAAACCTTGCAACTTTGATCTATGAGGTGGATACATAAAACAATATAAGGATGCACATATAGAGGGAAAAACAAATCCTTTCAAAGGAAAAATTTCTTATTCAAGGATAAGAAATAATAATAATAATAATAATAATAATAATCATCATCATCATCATCATCATCATCAAAAGGGTGCCCGAGGGGCCATATCGAGCAAATGCACCTCTCCCCAGTACTGTGACCATGCAGTGAATCCGGTCACACTGACAGATGTGCCTTCCCACTCAGGTCATGGCTATGGGTGCATCATCCCGATCAGGCCATACTCTCAGGCATGCCGTCCCCCCACCCCCAAGGTATTTATCTAGACTCTTACCTGTCCACTGGGCCCTAGTGTTGTGGCTCCTCCAGTGGCTCCTTTGGCAGCTCCCGGTCCAGCGTCCAGATTGGCACGGTGACCGGAGGCTCCAGCCTCTCCATCCGCCATCCCACGGCATCTGGTGAAGGCCTTGAAAGAGGCCGCTGAGCATCTTCAACTCTTTAAGAAGGCCACTAAGCTGCAGTGATTCAGCTCTCTTCTTAGCTCCGTCCTACTCCGTCGTCGTTACCACCACCACACACACACCACTCCCAGCTGCAGCCCTTTTTATAGGCAGCCAAATGGTGACCGTAGGCAAACCTATTGGCAGGAGGCATGTGTTGGTTGGTCTGTTTCCGATTCAAATTCTTCATTTGAATGTGGACCTATTTAAGGACTTGGATGTAAGGTCTTCCATAATAGCAGAGCACCAGGGGTTGTCCTTAGGCCAATCAGGTTGGAGATATTGGCCCTGGAATCCCATAAAGGTTAGCTTCATTGACAGCCTGAAACCTTCTCTGAGCTATGGAGGTTAAATGGCTACACCCTGTGAAAGCCTCCAAGCCTCCCTCTGACGCTTTGCCCTCCAGCTCATGGCCGCTCCCCTCAGTTTGGTATCTTGGGAGAATCCACCAGGACAATTCCTGTTCTGTTTTACAGGTGCCATAGAAGATGATAGACAGTATCAGCCCCATGACTGACCCCATGGGACTCCAGTCATAACCAGCTCCCAGTTAGACTTGGAATAGTTGATCACTACCCTTTGAGTGGATATCCTTTCACCTGCCTTGGACTCCATGCATCCAGTCCATACTTTCTCAGCTTGGTTACCAAGATGCAGTAGTAAAACTTGTCAAATGCTTTGCTAAAGCCAAGGTAAATTACATCCACTGTTCTCTCCTTGTCAACTGAACTGGGCATTTCTTCATCAGCAGTGAGAGTGGTCATGGAAGGTTTGCACTTGACAAATATAAGCTCGCTGTTCCCAGTCTCCTTCTTGTACTTCATGTGCCTGGAATGAGTCATAGGAGGATTTGGTCCATAACCTTCCCAGGGAATGCTATTAGGCTGACCAACCTGTAGCCCCTTAAGTCTTTCTAGTGTCCTTTTTGAAGATGGTTGACATATGCATATTCCAACCCATCAAGTCTTCTCCTTAGTTGCCATAACTTTTCAAAGACAGCTTCCCAGTTTCAGCACCCTTGAATACATCCCATCCATCCCTATGGACTTGTGTATGTCCAGTTTGCTTAAGAATCCCTAACTTGATCTTCTTCTATTGTTGTTATTACTTCTTTTCCCTGCGCTGCTGAGCACAGGAAGCTGGGAGACCTGAGAACAGCTCTTGCCAGCAAAAACTGAGGCAAAGAAAGTATCAAATATCTCAACCTTTTCTATGGCCCTCATTATCAAGTTGCCCAATCCATTCAGCAGCAGGCCCATACTATCCTTGGTCTTCCTTTTCCTAGTAATGTATTTACAGAAGCCCTCCTTGTTTCCTTTCACAGACCCTTCACAATTTCAGCTGCAGCTGAAGTTTGGCTTTCCCTAATTTCATGACTCCCTGCATGGGCAATACTACCATATTCCTCCCAGGCATCCTCTCCCTGCTTTTACATTAAATATGCTTCCTTTTTCGATTCTGAACACAGTTTAGAATTCCCCATTCAGAAAAGCTGGCCTCTTGTCATACTGGCTTCATTTTCTACACATCAGGATGAGCTGTTCTTGTGTTTTGAAGAGATTGCCTGTTCCGATGACCCTTACAGTTCTGAAAACTGGAATTTGAACTTGTGGAAAAGCCATCCAAAAAGGACAGATCACAGAGCTTGAGACAGCTAAATACTATCCTTACTTCTCCAGGGTAAGAGTTGCAAGCTAATCTCATTTAAAAGCTAAGCTAGGAAAACACAACAAGGTATTCATAAAATATGAAAGACAAAATGGAGTGTAACTTAGTTTGTGACCTAAATCGAGAAAAAAATTCTTAGCCAGACTGCTTCAGGGTTCTTTCTGCTTTTGAGTAATCTTACTTAGGAACACCTAAATTGTCTTCCTTTCACAGCTCTTGAAACATTTGAAACCTCACTGCATTAAACACATCTTTCTGATCCAGATCTTCAAGTCCTTTCTCTAGCCAATCTTTCTATTTTTTGGACTTTATCTCTGATTCTCTCTCACACCTGCCACCAAAGATATCAATCTCAATATCTCACACGCCAGCTTCTACAGAGTGTCTGTAGACCTTTTTCAGCAGAATATGTTAAAGACCTTTTTTGAGTTCAAGGCCTTTCTTTTTTCAACCATTTCCTGCACCACTATAAGACATTAACTGAGTAAGGACGCAATGCCTGTGTTTATATTAAAAAAAAAAGAAAAAAGAAAAGAAAACTTTGTTATGAATGATGTTAAATCAGATTTCTAGCTCTAACTGAGTAACTACATTATCTCACTACGATACTCTAGTATCCATTCTATCACCACCTTTGACACTTGTCTTGTTTATTTCTTGGGGAGTTGCATTTCAAATCTCTGTGCAAACTCCTCAGATCAGGGATTACTTTTCTTCATTTTTATTGTGCTTTCCACAAAAAAGGTGAGGGGGGAGGTAAATTTGAATGAGAGAGTCTGGCAGCATAAATAAATTGACAGATAATCTGGCATCAGTGGAATTACTGGGAGCCTCCAAATTTCCTATTGGATGATTAAGGGAATATTTGCTAAAGATTATTTTCTCACAGTTCATTTTGGCATTTCAGTGCCCGAAAAGCAGGCAGCTGACCAGTGTGGGATGACTCAGGGTGACACTGTCTGTTAGTCAACTAGTCTTGTAAAAATACTCCAATGAATAAAAATGGAGTAGTTAGGTAAACATGAGGGTAAAAGGTTCTTCGTTTTATATATATATATATATATTTATTTATTTATTTATATATTTTCCAGTTCTTTACGCGCTACTCCCTTGAAAAAGCTTATCTAGTAGATTTAACATTTTTAACAGTTTTAGAAATCCTACTTTGTGAATAGGATTTTAACGTAGCGGATGTGTGAGAAGACTGTATCATGCATGCGCCCCACAGAGTGATATTAAGGGTGGATCACCTAGTATCTTTTTATTGCTAGGAAATTAAAAAGTAAAATTGTCGTTACGCATTCTGTATCTGCTAGATATAGCAGATATACTGGTATGCAGTGCAAATCACAAGACTGGTAGTAAGTACTGTCATAATTATCACTACTCTGATTTTATGTACTTAATTTACTTAACAGAAGTGAACGTATAATCATAAATGTTTGCCTGTGTAGAGCTAAATGGAGACCTAGTGTATTTGTTCAGAACATATACAAAGAAACATATTTCAGTATTGAGATCTAGCTCTCAAAATAGCATTGATAAGATAATAGTGATTTTGCTATCTATATTTAGTACACAATTAAAACAAACACATACAAATTCCCCTCTGCCAAATATGACAGGAACTGTAACATATGGAATATAACATGCAGGAACTTCTACATCACCTGTTAGATACGTTACCAAAAACTAGAGATTTCAAAATGGGCTACCGCAAAAGCACTGGCATAGTTTATGTGAAAGTTCAGTTTTCATTTTAGATTATTTTCAGTACATAACAGCAGAGAGAGAAACAGAAATACCTTTTTCCCTTTAGCTAGCAGTTTAAAGAACGCATTCGAGGAACAGAAGGCCACAGTTCAGTAACCAACGGTTGCAGAGAAAAAGAAAACAGTAAAAAAAGTAAAGGGGAGAGAAGTGAAAAACATTGTAATAATGACTTCTTTGTTAGAAAATATTTACAAAAGCATCAAGACATAAAGTTTTGCTTCTAATAAATATTGTTCCTTGCATTAAAACTATTAAAAAAACCCTGTATTTCTCAAAACATTTTCTATATTTGATTGTTTATTGTCAATCTTGTGTTATTACTTCGCATTTACTGTTGTTCTTTTCATCTGAAAACAATCCAGCTGCAATGGCTTGCACAAAATGATGGTCCTTGCAGGTTTCCTCTTTTACTTTTTATTTTTCTAGTGATTTTTAATTTGAGGTTTTACTCTCTGCTTGTTCCCTAGGTTGGTGACATACCATCAGTTATTTCCAGTTTTGCTTTTTAAACAAGAAATATATTGATTTCTCCATCCTTTAGGAAAATTATAGTCATAACCCAGGACAAAGTATCTCTGTATTCCAAGGGTTTCTAAGACACACTCACTTATGATAAATGAGTTTGGCTGTACATCCTAATAATAGATCATCTTTTTTCATAAAACAATAGAGGACATGAAACGTGTGAATAAAAATCCCATTTAAAAATCACAGTTCTATTTAAAGCAGGGCAGCAGTTCTATAGCATAATAAAGCCATTGTGGACCTTGGCTTCAAGACCAATCCTTTTGTTAACTTGTAGTCAGAGAGGCCAAATTCTTCTTTCACACACTCACATGCCTTTCCCACTGACGTGAGAAAATTCATGAATGTTTCTGAGGTTTGAACAGGCCCAAATACATGATTCACTACAATTTCTTTTTGAAAGTACGGTAGCATGGACCCAGAGTAAGACATTTTTGAGGATTATGAATAAATAATATTGAAGCTTTTTGGTTTACCTGTTTTTCCTTTGGGAGAGTCTTCAGAGCTATTCCTAAATCAGCTCACTGGAGAGAGAATGCTGAGAACTATACAAAAGATTAGGGAAACTGCCTTAATATTAAACTATACCTTATTGCCATACCTATTTTTTCAGCACGACTGAAAACAAAATGATACGTATTTGTGCATTTCATGTCATGGTTTTTCCTTTTCCTCCTCCCTTTTTCCCATTGTATCAGCAGCTTCTAAAAAGAACTACCATGAGGGGAGTTTCAAAACTTTATTACAATATTCCCTGCAACCAAAATTCACCTTGAATATAACAAATAAACAGTTGATTATTTGATTGATGGAATCTACCAAATCCATGTGTGAGCTAAAATGAACCTTTTAGCATATCAATATAAGTGAAAGTGCCTTTTAGAACGTTGACACAAGACATTTAACAAAAGAAAGATGACATTAGGGTTTTCTTTGGTCTAATTAGACCAATGAAACAGATAGATACCTTTTACTTCTATCTGTACTTAAGCATCTATATTTTTCAAGTATTCTGGTACCCTAGGTCAGTCCTCCTTATCTTATCTAGGTTATCCTTATCGATATGTGACTTGCAGTCTGTTTTTGCCTTGCCTCTGTTGATTGCTGTTAGTCTGTGGGTCCACAATATTCCTTATAAACCTTATCACTTCGATCTATCTTTGCTCAAGATAAGACATTTTTAAGCCATGACATGTTCTACAGCAATACAGATTCTTGTTTTCTGCCATTGCTTTGTATGATTATCAGAAGGTTGGATTATTTGATGCTTTGATTTGATTCTGATCAGCTCCGTAAGTGTCTTCACAATAGCTCAGCCTGACGCCTTCTGCTTATCACTCAAGTTTTCTCTTAAGTATGGCATGATACTTCTGTATGTTAACTGTTATAAATTTGGTGCAATATCATTTCTTCTTTCTTATCTACTACCCGCATTTGCTTATATTGGCCTCACAATGGTTTTATTGTACATCATTCATGCTTACTCACACTTCCCCAATCCAATATTGCTGCTCAGCAGCATAGCTGGGGTTATAATGAAATTAGGTCCACAATTCAACCACAATCAAATTGACCGTTTCTCTGATAGCATAGTTGTAAGTGTGGTTGTTGAATGGCTGGCAGTGTTCTGCAAGCATCTCAGTGTTCTTGGATCTGTTCAAGTCATTGCAAATGTCCTCTTCTTTGCTGGAAGTTTCTCAGTCCCTGAACGTAATGCTTTTTAGATGAATTTCTTCAAAGGTTTCTGTGAAAGCATTTTCTATCTTTACCCCTCCCTCACCTGCCTGTCTCCCCATAATAAATTTGACAAAATCTGGCAGAGGATTAAATATTCTCAGAGATAAACATTTTCCCACAAATTCCTTTAAAACAGGCTCCAAAACAGAATAGAACTATTTACTGAGAGACAGGCTGCAACACCAACTTTAGATCAAACTTGGGTCTTTCCAATGTACACTGATCTATGGACCAGATAGCACATATTAGCAGTTAAAGACATGGAAGGGAGGTAGGGAAACTGCTTTAAACTTCTGGAACTTTTAGAGAAAACATGGAGTGAGTGAAAGAGGATACTTTGAAACACAGAGAATATATATATATATGTGTATATATATACACACACATATATATAAAGACCACAGAGCTACAGAGTAGTCAAGGAGAAACAAAACAAATTGTGATGAAGACTTAGGAGGGATATAGGGTATTACACTGAAAATATGTGGAGTACATAAGAGATAAAACTAGATTTTGCTAATTCCATTGCTCACTGAATTAATTCCCTTGGTCACTTTGTCTGCCTAGGTTGTTGTAGTATTTGAATATACAATGTCTTCATTTTCACTATTCTAAAAAACCCCATATATATACGTATACACACACACACACACACACACACACACACGCACTCCAACACATGCATATAGCCTATATTACTGTCCATAACCTTTTTTTTTTGCATAATTCATGCTACTTTCTCCTCTGAATCAAATCTTCTGCTTTCTTGTGCTTTCTGTCTTGTTCTTTCAGATTCTCATTTGCAGAAAATGTGCTTGTTTGCATTATTATCCTTATGTTATTAATTTCTGGTTTAGATGCTTTTGTTATTTGCATACTTTACTTAGTGTTAGATCTCCTGTCCCAGTGGCATCAGATTCCCAACCATTAATTCTGTTTCAGAACACAGGTCGATTCTAGGGTTCTAAATCTGAAATCCCAGTAGCTAATTCTGTTTTTTGTTTCTTCATTTGAATAATAATAATAATTATTATTATTTCTTTCAAATGATTTCAAGGAGAAGTCTTTAAATACTTTTATTAGTTGCTTCAGTGTTTCAGAGTTTTATCCTTACTCAATTCTTTCCTTCCCTATTCTCTTCCCATGGGAAGTTCTATGAAGAGATCTAGTTCTTACATTCATTGTTTCTAGGCATAGGTACAGTTTCTTATCTGGAAAGCCAACACTGTTATTGGTGTGAGTCCCTCCAGACTGTTTATTTGCTCTGTTTTTCTCTGCTGTTTTTTGCATATTCTGCGTAGGGGAGGTTCTCACCAGCTTGACCACTGTCACCATGTTTCATCTACCAACTGCTATGTTACAAAATGAAAAGCATCCATGCTTGAAAAATAAATCATTTTGTTATTAAGGGACATTGGTGTGGTATTCTGCTATGACATTCTAGCCAATTCCATGAGACATTTTACGCTTCCCACAGGCTAGAGATTTGGATATCTGAAAAGAATTTTCAGTGTTTGAATGGTCCCAGACAAAAGTCTTTGTGAAATATACTTTCCCTAATAAACTGATGCAGATATTTTTATATCCATGCTCAAGTTTTGTACCCCTTTTGAAAAATTACCCTGTTTGATGCTTGCTGAGAAACTATTTTATAAATGTTTATTAATAGAGACAATACATTTCTTATCAATACCATTTTTTCAGATATTCACATACATCTGACCAGCTCAGTTTAACTGTTTTTTTTTTGTTTGTTTGTTTTCTCTTATAAGAGGAGAAATTTGATTATTTTTAGGGTTTTTTTTTTTTCTTGCAATGGCTTCCATTTTTCCACACCCAAAGCTTGAGATTACAAGTAGTTAAGTTAATCAGACTGGAATGCACACCTACACTGTGGATGACCCAAAAGCATAATATGTTCCAGTTCATATATGCTGAAGTGTTAAAAAAAAAAGTCACTATATCTTGGGAAGTTAAAAAAAATATTCCAGGAAAACGGTTGTGTGCCCTTGAACTAAAATGACAATGTTACTGTTTAGTTCATAAACTCCTGTATGTGTTTCATGCATAAGTTTGAATTCTCTTTGCTCAGCTCTGCTTCATAATGCAGACTCTTTTCTGGAAAAATAAACAAACAAAAAAAAAACCTAAACAAAAACATCTACCATGTCCTTTTTTATTTTGAACATGTTAAAGTCAGGAGAATAGTGTTTATGAAGACAAATAATATATTTTTCATACAATAAAGAAGGTTAAGAGATACCAAATAAAGAGAGTTTTTGTATTTACAGCAAGAGCATGTAGAAAATCACAAGCTTTCACCATTCAGAGATATTATTTTGACTTTTATGCAGCGAACACTGAATAGATAGTTTTCAAAAATTATCTATTTTCAAATTAGGAACCTCTATCCTTCTCTCAGACGGATGAAAGCCTGTAAGATAATCTTTTATATTTCACCTGCAGTGTGAGCAGTGGAATTTTCACCTTTTCTGTCCTGCAGTATGAAAATAGGATAACTAGCTTTGTTTACCTTGCAATTCTTTGCCATAATTAAGGGCCAGAAACATGAGCCCATCCTTAGAGAGGCTGGTTGTTCCCCAAAACAAAAGGTAAGAAAGTTGAAATTAACATACAGTATGTACATGATGAGTAATATATTCATTATTTTTGTGTCTCCCCCTGTTAGCTTCATAGTAAAAGGTTTCTAAGGATTAGCAGTGGATTAGCCATGATGAAAGTTAGAACATTTTTCAGCTGAAAAATCTAAATAGCCCTACAAAAAATGGATTGTCCTTCCAGTCCAGACAGGCAGATCTTGTTGATGATGGCGTTCTTTAGAGGTCTAAGCATACTCCATGAGGAAAATAAACATTGTGATGCAGTATTTCAAAAAAAATCAATAGAAGCATTTAACCGTGAAGATGTTTCTGCACTTTAGCCCAGAAATGCTGAAGAAAGTACCAGTAATTCAGTGTCAGGGAAGTCAACAGTGTGAAAAATAACTATAGAAACTTTTTTTTTTTTTTTGCCAGTGAACAGAGCCTTCATTTTCTGATCCTGCAAAGTAAAATTGACAAAATTAGAGCATACTACTCACCATTGCATACTAGTAAATAACTAAACAACCATAGCTGACCCACGTTCCTTAAAACTAAACTGAGAGAGGCCAGGCCCAGGATGTCACTCAAATCACTAAAATTCCTATTGACTTCCAGGGGGTTTGGATTTGGCCTTTTCTCAATTCATGTACATACTTCAGAAATAAGTCATATTTTCCTATAGGATCACCAACTAAAAGATCACTGTCATGCTCCTACATCAGACTAAACTGTAAAGCTAACAAACAAAATCTCATTTCATTACAGCTTGATACATCTCTGTCACTGATGAATACATATGCTATGTAATGGCTTGTTACCATGACTCTTCTGTTAGGAAGGAAAATGCTCTTTCCAGTTTCACATCTACAGGTTTAAGCCTTACAAATGTAAAAGCTCTGTCCTAAAGTTACTTAGAAACTTGCGGCACATCTGAAAAGTAATCCTCTCCATCTTAGTTAGAGGTCAGTGTCTTAACAGTCCTTCTTTCCACTGTGTCTGAAAAGTCGGGACGCAAGTTTTAGCAGTCATTGAGGCAATATAACGATTGGCAATGGAGCTCACTACAGTCATCTACATAAAATAATCTAACTCGTTAATTACTTTAAGTAATAATGTAAATATTTCTTAGACTGCCTATGAATGATGTGGTTTTTTTTCTTTCAAATGGGATAGAAGATTATACAAAGCTTTTAATGAAAGAGTTGTATTTTAGTTTGAATAGAAATAAATGGTAAGTAGTCAAAAAACTATGCAAAACTAACTCTAATAATTTATTGCACTTTCAAAAAAAGTTTATGCAAGGAACACCTATTCGGTGGATACCTGAAAGAGTCTTTCCCGAAATTTACTGAAAGTACTGAGTACTGTTACATGATATATCCCAAAATATCACTCAAATAACGTACAACAAGATATCAGTCCAGGAACGCTCATCCGATCTACACTTCCAAAAATCTGCATTATTTCCACTTTTCCCATAATGCTCTGGGATACTAGAAAGAACTACCTTTTAAGTGTTGTTTTGCTATAAATCTTCTCTCACTTAGGAGAAATTAAAAAAAAACAAACAAAATAAAATGAAACAAAAAAAGGAGGGGCAAGGTGAAGTGAGGTGAGGCAAGGAGAGGAGAGGAAAAAACACAGGGAAAGAAAAGAAAATGGAAAAGGAAAAGAAAAAGGAAAGAAAATGAAGTATCTTGAAAAGGTCCATATTTTAAAGAACTACTCACTTTTTTTTTTTTCAAAGTGCACAACGATTTCTTTGGCAACATTACCTTTGTGTTTGGAAAGAGACCAGTATATGCAAGAATAAAATAAAACCCACTAATTTTACTTGAGGAATAATGCAAAAGTGTCCATTATCTTTTCCTTGAGTAAAGAGATTAGTGGGATACCAGGTTTATATATATACATACACACAAACACACACACATATACATATATATATTTATTATATATGTATATTAAGGATATAATTGTTCTGTAATATAGAGGATTAGCTACCTAGCATGAGCCATGACCTGGCTCTTGGCATGGAATTAGATACATCTAGATCATACTGTGCACCTTTCTTTCCAGGAAAAGGAAACCCAAACACATAAGCTGGAAGAGAGAAAGCAGCTGTGCACTTCTCTGAGATTCCCTGTCTGGATCAGGACAGCAAGATACACAATGTCATATCTCTATTGCATAGTCAAGACACAGGATCTGGGGTTCCTTGGGAGTCTAAGTCAGGTCCAACATTTTAAGATAAAGATGTTTAGAGGATCTGACTAATAACTGTCAAGACTTAAGCCAAAATGGGCCAAAAGTCTACATGATTCTTTTTCCAGTAAGAGGGAGAGAGGACATAACCCAAACTGTGAATGTTAGCACAGGAACATCTGAAAATTAAGCTGCTAGCAGAAGATAGGAAACGGAAATCACTTTGTTTAGGTACCTAGTCATAATGGAAATATGAATATTTAATGTGAATTTAGGAGGCCTAATCTCAGCCAAAGATTAAAATAAAAAACAAAAAACACTGTAAAATTTAGCCTGAACTCAAAATAATTCTTGATTAAAATAAGATTTCTCTAATAAACCTCAGCTTCAATAGGACCTTCTGTCCCTGTCGACTGACATTTCACTTACTATATTCATTACACATTATTATGTAATAGTCTTTCCTTCTCTAAAGTTTTCTAATGTAAAAGTTTCCTTGACTTTTGTATGTGTTCTCTAGAATTTGTTTATCATTTCACCCAGACACTGCCACTGTTTCAGAAATCAAGGGGAAAAAAATGCCACAAACTAAAAAAAAAAAAATCAAAGAAAATCAAAGTAGAAATGTAAAGATGCAAAGCTAGC
This sequence comes from Struthio camelus, assembly GCF_040807025.1. Lineage (NCBI taxonomy): Eukaryota > Metazoa > Chordata > Aves > Struthioniformes > Struthionidae > Struthio > Struthio camelus. Next base: position 186,171,267 of record NC_090942.1, on the reverse strand, counting down.
AAACCCAAAAAACTGTAGCTTTCTAAGCTTGCTAACTTTAAAGGCGTGGAAAAGACTGAAAGAATTGTAATAAGCCTGAAAGTTAAAAAGAGCAAAGAAGTAGGAGTAGAATCTTGCAATAAGACAAAAGGAAGAAAGAAAAGGCCAAACAAGAAATGTAAATTATCATAATGAAAACTAAAAGCCTCCCTTCATCTGTCTTAAAAATAGATACTAATGTTTTGCAGATTAACTTTGGTTTTGTAATTATGGACTTATGGCAAAATGAATGTTGGTGGACTAAACTGTTCACTTAGGGAGTGTAGTGAAATAAATGGCACAGCCGAAACAGCTGCTGCCCATTATGCTTTGCTTTTTTGATGATAAGTGGTGAGAAAGGTTGAGGAAAGGTGACCATTCAGCACTTTTTATTATGAGGTAATGGCTCCAATGATTTTAGCAAAATAATTAAAAACACCATCAGTTCTTTTCTCTCTAAAGATGCTTAATGTTATCTCCATCTCTCCCTGCTGTTGTGAATGTATTCGCATATGGAACAATACTGGGGGGTAGGGTTAAAATGGAGCAAATCAGAATTAAAGAAGATTTTGTACATTACATACACAGCCTTAATCCAAACTGAGTAATTCACTGCTCTTACACTATATATTTAAATGGAAGCCATTACTCTTGTTCTCATGAAAGGAGGTTATTCTCTCTGTCACTGAAGAAGCAGCAAACCCTGCTATCTGTCACATCTTTGACTGAAAACCTTTTTCTGTGTGTTAGTCACAAAACAGATATGAACTTTCACATGAATATCCTCAACTTTACCCGCCTTTTATGTCATCTCCTATAAAAGCAGGACCTAATATGTCATCCTAACAACAAACAACATTTTGTACTGAGTCCAACTGGTAAACTTAGTTTGGGATAGTTGGGATAAATTTTTAAAAGGGGAAGCCTACATTGAAAAGGCTAATTTATTTATTTAAAGCTATTCAGTGCCATAACCATTGATCAAATGATTTAAGACTAGTAGTACAGAGCTCTACCTAGAATCGACACATAGTCTGGGTTCAGCAGTGAGTCAGTTATTTGCATTAAACTAATTGAAATATTTTAGGAAGACTTCTCTCTCTGTCTCTCTGTCTCTCCCCTCCCCTCTCTCCCTCTCTCTCCCTCCCCCTCCCACAGCTAACTGAAATGCCTCATACTCCAGATGAGCAGGTAGTGTCCAGTTTCCCTAAACTACAATGCAGATGCCCTAAACAGCCTAGAAACTCCAGCAAAAGATATAGAACATTTATCTCAAAAAATTTATTGAATTTTGTTCACTAGCACATGTGGACTAATTTACTATTTGAAAGCAAATAATCTCTTTTGAAGATCACTGTGGAGAGGGAGGTAAATAATTTGGGTGTACTTGATCTCGCTCTTCAGCTCTTTAATAGTACCTATGGATAGTGACTATATAGGGAATACAGGTAGTTATTTTCGATCTGTTGGATTGCATCTCACCTAATCACCACGCTAGGGTCATATGCCTCAAACACTGGTGAAGTGATTCCAGCAACCATTACATTAGATTCCAGCCAGTACTGCTATGCAAACTCATAAATTTTATCTTGCTTGTTGTATTAAAATTTAGGCATGATAAATCAATATATATAAATGTGCTTAGTGAGAAATAGTTATTCTAGACTCATTTTACAACTTACAACACTATTAGATTGCTTGTTCCCCAAAGGTAAGGCGTTCTATGATCTTGCTGTAGCTTGAAAGAAGGTAGGTAGGACTTTCAAGTAAACAATTTGGATTGAAAGTAGCTATTTTTCATATATTAAATTTTATATTTTAGAAATGTTTGAGGCAGTAGAGAAACTAATGTTCTGAGGAAAAAAAAAGTAATGACCGTGGGAGTGTAGCTAGACCAAAAGGCTTTGTACTTGTGAATAACTAAGCAACTGCTATTTGAAAAGGTCACTGTGAAAGGGTTAGCATTTAATGAAAGGTAAGAACATAGTTTTACTTCTCACAAATTTAATACTTACTAAGAAAATCAGATGTTCTTCCCTAGAATTCTGTAGTTTATTACATTCAAAATCTTGTTATGGACAAAAGGGAAGACACTATATATATAGCCAATAATTTATTGTTAGTATAATTAAAGTATAATTAAAGTATTAACAATTATATTGTTAGTATAATTAAATTAGCTATCTAATCAAAATAACAACAAATGGTTACTATTAGTCCAATTGCAATGATACTAACAATTATAGTCCAAATTATCTAGTCATTTTATAGTCATACCTTTATTAATAGTCCAGTTAAATTGTTATACATAAAATTCTTAGTGTCTACCCTCTTTCTCTGATATCCCTTTCAGTGTTTCTCTCGGTCAACAGCATCAGTCTTCCTCAACAAAAATGTAGATGATAATGAGTGACCAGCACCTTGTGCCCAGGATGCATCACCACTAATAGTTGGGATCCCTTTTTCCCAGCCTTGGGGTCTACTTACTTTTGCACATTTTCTTAATGTCGGTATTCTTTTCATTGGCTCACAGATGAAGTTTGAAAGCTGCACAATAGTCTCAGTTAGTGATAAAGGACTAACATAAAGAGCTATTGTTTGTTATACAACGGCTGCCCGGGTTTATTAGAGCTTTACAATATATGGCATTATAGAGCTAAGAAAGAACAGGCTAACCAGCAGTAAAGTAGTTACTTAACCACCAGACAATTGCTATTATAGCTAATATAAGCTAAAACCACCTTGGCCAAGACATGCCCAGATACCTGCTGAGAATCTGCAGTGTCAGGTCAGTACAGCTCCAATGGCCTTTTACTAGAAATCACTCAGGTTGTATTTACTAGGCTACAAGCATATCCTCAAAAAAAAAAAAAAAAAAAAAAAAAAAAAGAGAGAGAGAGAATAGTATTGTTTTTCACGAAATATTTCCTATGCAGCCAATAGAAGTTAATTTCAGTTATCAGTCCAGAAAGATTCTGTATTTTCTAACTACACATAGATCTTTTATCTTGCTCCTTTTTCACAAAAATCAAGGATTCAACTGTCTCTGTGATTCAGTGAAGCACTGGATAGGGCTCCATCTCATTTCAAACTATTTATCTTCTTGCTTTCCCACTATTAAGTTCAGCACTGCAGCAGATAGATAGGTAAAGTTTTGTCTGTTCAGTCAGAATACATGAGGAAATCTAAAATGCCCAGCACTACTGTGTTTACAATATTGTATCTGCAATTTTATGACTGATGTATCTAGAAAGGGAAATCTGGCAAAACACTAGATACTGCAGCTGTTCGGTAAGCAAAAGCCAAAATACTATTGAAGCAACTTAAAACAATCAATGCATAATGCCATTTATTTGTGTAGTGCCTCAGCTCCCATATCACAGCTTCTCACGATATTTTCTTTCCAAAAATATACTGGAATAGACAAAAGCATATAAAAATATGGAGTATATTTCTCCAGAAAGATGCGTATGCTTGCTTGTCTTCTCTATCGTGTTCTAAGCTCTAATGGACAGAGGTAGCCGCAGCTTGGAAAACAGGTAACCTTAGTTCTTACACGCATACCAATCTGAGAAATTCAGTGAGCGTATGTAAAGACTCTGAGAAGTTCAGTGGTAGCAGGGAATAGATGGTGATGTACATGCACAACAGCAGACATGAAGAGGCATGGAAATTATGCTGGGCTGGAGTTCTGAGGATCTCAACAACAGTAAAATACTTTTATATATGCAGGCTGTTTCTTACCTATATCACTGAGAGTAACAGTACCCAGTATCAGTGATAGGCGAGAGAAAGAAAGAAAAACAAAATAAAACAAAAAAATTCTGATTGATTTCTGATATGTTTCTCATTCTAACAGTGTGTTTAACCATTCTAGCTTATCGTGTATAAAAGTACTGATACTCTTTTTGTCTACAGCAGTGGTACTTATCTTCAAAACTTAGTGAGGTAATGAATTGACTGATGCAGGCATCTGAAGGGCTATGTGAAGTGAAAGCACCTTGAAATTGTTCTAAACTTACTTATTAATCCATTTCATATGGTCTTGCTTATCTGCGAAAGAAAGGAAGTGTCCTTACTTTTTTGGTTCTGCATTATCTACAAGCCCAAATCTCAATATAATAAAATGAATACCTGAAATTGGTGCTATGCATTTCAAATTCCAACTGATTTTTTTTTGTAAATTTATAGTAGGAGGACAGTAGACTGAGCTGTTATTTGGGTACAGCGTTTCTCAGAAGCATCTTACTGCACATTGACTTGGAAACCATGCAAGAACACCTCTATAAACAACCATTTTAAAAACAAATCTGCTACTTGTGCAATTTCAGCTGGAGTAGAGACATGAAGTGCTTTTAATGCTCAGATGAAGCTTGTAAGATATCAGAGAGCCTCATTTCCATAGCAGCCAAATTTTATGAAGCCCTAAGCCAATTATTTAATTAGCTAATTTGCTCAGTCACAAATAATTTGCACGTAGCTCTAAATGTCAGATTTGAGAACACTGGGGAGAGTTAGTCCTGGTGGAAAGTATATTACTGAGACTAGAATTCCCTTGTAAGGGTTCTTCAAGAATTCTCAACAGGTTTAAGAGATAAAGATCATTTTCTTTTTACTATTGGGGTGAGTGGTGGGGAGAAAAAAGAGGAGAATATTGTAGTATGAACCTTCAAGGATGATAAAGGATGAGTTTAGTTTCATAAACAATTTCCTAGAGAGATACTATATCTCTCTACTATCTCATTTTAGCTGCCTTTGATTTCAAATTTTTGGATGTATGCATGTATATGAGACAAATAGACTTGTCTATTTTTCACTAATATTAGGAAAGATGATTTTAGCCTTTTTGAAGAGAAAGAATATTTATATTTTCCATTAGTTCATTGTGTCTGTCCATATCTTAAATCACACATTTCTTAGCCACCAACATGAATTTTGGAGGCTCTGAATCCTGATTGTTGTTCCTGCTGCCTTTTTCTTTTCTTAATGTGCTTCTGTGTATGACTTGTGAGATTAACAAGAACAGTCAGTGAAGTATGATTTGAAGTCTTCAGCCATGAAGGATTTCACGTAGCAGGGAATGTTGTGTTAAAAGTTATGTACAAGCCAACCGTGTTGACTTCAATTTTGCATTTGAAAATGGTCAATAGAAACACAGCACTGAAGAGAAAGCAAGAAACGTTTTCCTCCTGATAGTTTCTCTATGTTCAAAACAATGCCAATAATCCAGCTATGTGCACACATACACATAAACTAGGCTATCTCAGCTAATGCGTGTCATATAGTGATTTATCTTGTAATTTCCTCTGTCTCTCTCAAAGGCACACACACTCACACATACCCACACCTCTATTCTTTTTCAGCTCTTATCTCAGAAATATTTGGATTCTGCCTCACAACTACAGAAGACAGCCTGCTAAGCTACTGTTATTAGCTCTGTTCTCTGTCTTATGTTTATCTCTTCCAGAGACAAAAGGAGAATTAAAACACCTCTGTTATATTGTCAAAAAGCTAATTAAAGAAAGTTAAAAATAATATCAACAAATAAAAGTGTATCATAAAGAAAACACTCAAGGCCAAATGAGCAGATGCCCAGCAATGCCTAATCTCTCTAGTTTTACACATAATTCATCCCTTATATAAATGCTAAAGGTAATATTGGCTCAGAAAACATAGATGTTTATCCCCAGGCCATCAGCAATAAAGCTGGCTTCATGTAGCATGATAAGTAAATGCAGCTACATATTAAAGGTATTATTGGTTTACTACCTTATTTCCTTCATGTTATAGGCAAAAGCTTCCATCTGTTGTTGTTCAGTATTAAGCTCCCTTGTTTAATCTCCTTACTGTTTAATTTTATTTTATTTTTAGTTTTTCAAAGATCAGTCTTCATTTTTTTTAATCACTTACTGTAATGCTATTTTTCCAACATTATCTACATTGTTGTACTGCAGTTCCTTCATCTGCATATGTCTGGATTCAGCTGAAATATGGCAGGAAAAGAATGAGTCAAATTTAAACGAATCACAGTGTTTCCTCTGCTACATCGGAGTGTTATGGTTGATGGAAGGCAAGACAGTGGGCTCAGGGAGACATCAGCAACGTAAATACTAACATTGCATAAGGAAGAATGGATTTTGCTGATACATTGCTTTATCTTAATATCATGCAAATGCTCTATAGTTGAACTTAATGAGGAAAAAAAAAACCTAAAACATTTTATTTTTATATAAGTGACAGGCTAATAGAATCTGAGCAGTTTGGCTGCTGCTTTATGTGATAAATGTAGATCCACTGATTATCTTCTGCATTGTTTTATTTTTTAATCCTGAGTAATGTTGTAAAACAGAAGTGGTTCAACTTCTAGTCATATAAAAGGGACCAAACACCTTCACTTTAACATCTGGGTACATTTTGTAAAAAATAAAAAGCTTAATACTAATTCATCATTTTGAGGGAAAGGACCACAGTAACACCACTGTCAGCTGCGTTCCAAGACTGAAAATTTTGATTTAAAATGACACGTCGGTTTGAATGATCTTCCAGCTCAGGTTTGATGAAGAAGCTCAAAATGATACAAGCCTCATAGCAAGTTATAGACACTATGAAAACTCTTTTTTTCTACTATGATAGAACTGTCTGGTGACTCTGCTACTTTTCTCATGACTTTGGAAAGCAGCTGAATCAGAAGTATGATAAGAATGCATCTTTACTGGTGTTTTCTTTTAACCTGTGATACTTCACTGTTTGGATAGTTCTAATAATTGGTGGTGGTAAGTTGTACTGTGATGTTTCGAATTTCTCTTTATATTTCACTTTTGTGAGCATCTGAGAGTCTTTGTTTTTTCTTTCCTTGATATAACTTCAGGCTTATTTTTCATGTTAAAAAAATGAACCTTTTAAAAGCACTATTGCCTTAACAAAGGGGAATCATAAAGTAGATGGACAAGTACCTAACCATAATATTGTCTTAATTATGAAGATTCATAAAATACGGAGAGAAATACATAGTTAAGCTCTCTCTTCCCTTATTTACCAGAGTGAATACAGAGGTTTTCACAGAATCACAGAATCGTTTAGGTTGGAAGGAATCTCTGGAGATCATCTAGTCCAACCTCCCTGTTCAAGCAGGGTCACCTAGAGCATATTGCTCAGGATCACATCCAGACGGCTTTTGAATATCTCCAGCAAAGGAGACTCCACCACCTCTCTGGGCAACCTGTTCCAATGCTCTGTCACCCTCACAGGGAAGAAGTTTTTCCTCAGCTTCAGATGGAACTTCCTGTGGTTCAGTTTCTGCCCATTGCCTCTTGTCCTGTTGCTGGGCACCACGGAGAAGAGGCTGGCCTCATCCTCTTGACACTCCCCCTTCAGATACTTGTACACGTTGATGAGATCCCCTCTCAATCTTCTCTTCTCCAGGCTGAACAGGCCCAGCTCTTGCAATCTTTCTTCATAGGAGAGATGCTCCAGCCCTCTAATCATCTTGGTAGCCCTCCGCTGGACTCTCTCCAGGAGTGCCATGTCTCTCTTGTCCTGGGGAGCCCAGAACTGGACCCAGGACTCCAGGTGAGGCCTCCCCAGGGCTGAGCAGAGGGGCAGGATCACCTCCCTCCACCTGCTGCCAACACTCTGCCTAATGCACCCTAGGATCCCATTGGCCTTCTTGGCCACAAGGGCACACTGCTGGCTCATGTTTAACTTGTTGTCCACCAGCACTCCCAGGTCCTTCTCGGCAGAGCTACTTTCCAGCAGGTCAACCCCCAGCCTGTCCTGCTGCATGGGATTATTCCTGCCTAGGTGCAGGACCTTGCACTTGCCTTGGTTGAACTTCACAACGTTCCTCTCCGCCCAGCTCTCCAGCCTGTCCAGGTCCCTCTGAAGGGCAGCACAGTCTTCTGGTGTGTTAGTCTCTCCCCCCAGTTTAGTATCACCAGCAAACTTGCTGAGGGTGCACTCTGTCCCTTCCTCCAGGTCATTGATGAATATATTGAACAAGACTGGACCCAGGACTGACCCCCGGGGGACACCACTAGCCACAGGCCTCCAACTTGACTCTGCGCCATTCACCACAACCCTCGGAGCTCGGCCATCCAGCCAGTTCTCAAGCCACCTCACCGTCCACTCATCTAGCCCACACTTCCTGAGCTTACCTAGGAGGATGTGATGGGAGACAGTGTCAAAAGCCTTGCTTTCCACTAAAGTGAGACACTTACTCACTCAGAGTTTGTGTTAACTGACCAGGATCTGGTATAAAAATCACAGGGGTTAATATATTTATTTCTAAGCTGAAAGAAAGCAGACGGCACCTTTGGCTGAAGAAATATAAATTCTCTACTTAGATTGCATTTTTTCACGACATGCTTTGGTTTAGTGTAAGACAATCAGTAAGTAAAGACATGACTGGTAATAGGGCCCTCTGGGGATTATTCTTCAGTAATTTCAGTAGTAAGGATGTTTGTTTAAGCAGATAGAGTCTCGTCATTTCAGCTGTCATAAATAAAAGCGCATATTAAAATTTACAAAAATTAAGTGCAGAATCTGAGAAATATTGCTATTTTAGTGTTTTTGAGACATTGACATAAATGTTCAGAACGTCAGGGGGGAAATTGTTTATATACCTCAGCAGAAGATACATTGCCAAGTTCTGAACTTTCTGAATTGTGTATGGCAGAAGTTCATAACTTCTTGCTGTACTACAAAATCACAGATGATGATCTCTGCGCACTGTGAAATCAAGTGACTTTTAAGGGCCAAGAGGGCAGGAGGGTGTTCATGCAAAATCACTAAGCTTCAATTTAAATTCTCACCCTGTGTTAAAAAGTTGGATGAGACCATCACAGTTGTCCCCTCAGGCCTTAGAATCGATCAATTTATAAAATTAGTGATTAAAAGAATTCAGTCTGACTAGCAGAATGGTAATACGTTTGTGTGAGTTCAGTGAGGCCAGGTAAAGACCAAAGGACAAAGCCTAAGAATGGCACCTCTGTTAACATGCCAGAGACTGCTCTTTGTACTGCCATAAATCTATCACTTCCAGCAAAGGCGTTTTCCTGAGATCACGTAAAAATTTGCAGGAGAGCTATAGATGAATTGTCTAGGAAATCTATTTAAATTCCATATTCATATAGACATTTTGAAAGGTGTAATCAAAAGGAAATTGTCCTACTGCAGGGGGTAGTGAATGTCAAAATGAAAGTAGCAATAATAGAGAGTCTTACAACCACGGAAAGCTGTCAGCCCTCTCTGACACAGAAAAGATGGGAAGTTTAGGGACTTGTTAGCACGTTTAGGTCAACTTTTTACTCTATCTGGAACTGATTTGGACAAGTTTACTTCAGAGTAAAACTAGAATGCCATATCTTAAAGATGTCCACATTTTACTCATGCTAGTTTTCATGAGGGTATAATAAACATGGCTTTCTGTGTGTTTCCTTGTTTTCTTTTTGGGGTGAAGACAACCCCTCAGAACACGGGAAGATAAGGAAATGTGTATGAAGACACTAGTCTGCTTCTTGCAAAGTGTTTTAATTAACTTCATACCTTGCATACCTTCAACCATCTTAAAAGTAATTATAGTCCACAGGCCATCTTGATTTGCTTTAAAGACCATGGAGAAAAAGAGGAGCCTGTACTTGGGAACACATTCCCTTCTAAAGTAAGAATCTAAAAATCACCCTCTGGAGATGTTAGTATCCCTCCACCAACTATATAAAAGGACCCTTTGTTTGTTAGCTTAGATTTAGATGACTTAATGATGCTTAAAATTAAACTAAATGAATAGCATCCATTGTTCCTTTGCAATTATTTGTGTTCCTAAAAAAAAACAAGGCAACCCTGAGGTATTAGTATAGTAACTGTTAGCCTATTTGACTGTTATTTCTTCTGCTGAATAATACCACTTTGTTATGCATACTGTACAATAACTGAACGTATTATCCATCTGCAGAAAATGATCCTACAAACTTTGAATTCTTCATGTTCTGTTAATAAAGAGGTTTATGATGAGGATTTTCCTAAATATTTAAGAAACTAGAAAAGCTTGCTTTCTTTGTCCAGTTCTTCTGGACAATTTTAGACTACACAGTAAAAAAAAAAAAAAAAAAAAAAACAGAGAACAATCTAGTTTTAAAATGAAACGTCACTATGATCACATAATAAACACAAGACGTTGTCTGTGCTGAATTGTAGTTGTATTGATGTCAATGGGATTATTGCCATTGCCTTCAACTAGACTAAAATTTGACATGTCGGACTATGACAGATCAGAGAAAGATGTTCTGAATAAAATTTGGACACCAGTCAGCACCTTAGATGGAAAACACAGGCTTATCTTTGCTACGTAAGCAGTAGAAAGAAGGTCTTTCCTGACACATCAGGACTGTAAAAAATACTCCCTTTACTGCTTCTTTTGATTTCAGTGATAGTAGTGGGGTTTTGCATGCACATATTGCACAACTGAGACTTAGCGTGGTCTGTGTATTCTCCAAGCAAAAATATCTGGTAGACGTTTATTACAGGCTCATATGCTGCTGGGGAGCACCCTCTTTCTGGCTGGCAGGGCAAGCCAAGGTTTTGCCCAGATGGAACTGGCCAGGCATCTCATTTGATCAACACATGTTCCTTTTGAATAGAGCTGATCAGACGCAGTATAAATGAAAAAGATGCCAAATCTAGGTCCCATTGATGTCATCATTAGCAGTACTCCCACTGATTCAATGGGACTGAGATTTGACCCAAAGCCAAAGGCTGAGCAATTACAGGAAAGTAAGTAAAACAGTAGGAGGAGATTTTACCAAAAACAAGCTTCCCACACAGACAGAATTTTGACCAAAGATATAGCAAAATGAGAGTTAGTATGTAGCTGACTTCCATTAACAAAGAGTTTGTGCTTTCATAGCTGATTGACCACAGTTAATATTTAGTGTGGTGTTAGATATCTAATGGTGGGCTCTAGTTGTTTAGTTCATGGAAGGCTCCAGCAACTGTGGCTGTCAATCAGGCTGGCCTTTACAGGATTCCAGGGCCAATATCTCCAACCTGACTGGCCGAAGGACAACCCTTGCTGCTCTGCTGTTATGGAGGACCTTACATCTAAGTCCCCAAACAGGTCTGCATGCAAATGAAGGGTCAGAAATGCACTTGCCAACAGGTTGCCTACGGTCACCATTTGGCTGCCTATAAAAAGGGCTGCAGCTGGGAGTGGTGTGCATGGTGGTGGTAACAACGGCAGAGTGAGACGGAGCTAAGAGAGTTGATCACTGCAGCTTAGTGGCCTTGTTAAAGGGTTGAAGATGCTCAGCGGCCTCTTTCAAGGCCTTCACCAGATGCCGTGGGATGGCGGATGGAGAGGCTGGAGCCTCCACTCACCATCTCGATCCAGGAGCCGCCAAAAGAGCCACTGGAAGAGCCATAACACCAGGGGACTAGTAAGCATCGAGATGGTTCGAATACTGGCAGGACGGCATGTCTGAGAGCGTAGCCTGATTAGGAAGGCACACCTGTCTACTTGGCCAGATTAATAACATGGTCACAGCATCGAGGAGAGGTGCATTTGTCCGATGTGGCCTTTTGGGCACCCTTATGATTATTTTTTTATCTTTGCCTGTATATACGTTATCTCGTTTCCTTTGGATAGATTTGTTATTCCCTCTATGCGTGCATCTTAATATTGTTTTATCTGTCCACCCATTTTGAACATATATTTGTATATCAAAGTTTCAAGGTTTCCAGGTATAATTGTTCTTGTTATTGTTAACTGTTAATCGTCGTTAAAGGGTTATTTTGTTATTGATATTGCAAAGCCACTCATTGCCACATAAACACTGATGCTGCCATCCCGAACCTGTTTAGTTCAGGTTCGTTATCCACTATTCCCATCATGCCCTTTTGTTGGGGTGCCCACCCGTATGGCTCAGATTGGAACATGGGCGTGCAAGTTTGAGAACTGGGATATGGGTATAAAGCAGTCAAGAGGAAACATTAGAAATTTTGGTACATAACAAGAGAGAGAAAACTGCATGCTGACTTTTCCCATCCAGGTATAACAACTCATTATATCATTAATAATAATCATGTCTGATTTCGAGTTCAAAACAAACTATGATGTGTAGGTAGGTAGGTGTAATCTCCTTCAGAAAGTTATTTTCAAGATAATGGAATTATATGAACATAGATGTTTTTAAACTCCTATGTAATAGACAAAGAATAGACAATTATGTCTACCTATGTGTACCTAGAGGCACAGCTATTAAAATGTATCAGAAGTTATGAAATGAGGACAAAACCAACAGATGCATGAAAAAGATTCTAAAACTGAATCATAGAAATATGAAAAGTAAAAGAGAGATTATGAATTATCAGCTAATACTGCTTGACAACTTGATAAAAAATGTTTAATAACTGTAAGCCAGTAAAGCTTTAAAAGATGGAAGCTAGCATAAACTGACCTGATGAGAGCAAATTTATTTTTTATCTGTTGAATATTGGCTGCAAGTATTCTGAAAAAGATTGTGTTAAGTAACCCTTCATACCACGTCCCTGAAGAAAGGCATGGTTGCCTGTGGCTAGACTTTACGAAAAAAAGGTTTTGATAAGGATAATTGTTATAGATCCTTACATGCTATAGAAATGAAGATTCAGTTCTGTTATTTTGTTTGCTGGTATTTTCTACAGGGACCTTTCTGCAGTGGTAATAGGTAGCAGCCTGACCTGTTATCTGCAGCACAGCTTCTATTGTTGTTAACTTTTACATCCAAAGATTCAAAAAATGAAGGCAAACATTTCCATTTAGGATTATATTACCCAACTTCATTCATATAAAGGGAGTGCAAGCCCATCCAATGTCAGAAAATGAGCATCCATTTTTGCTTGATCTTTGTGCGTCGATAAGTATGTGGAATAGAGAACTTTACCTGTGGTTTGCGGACATTTGTTTTCTGTAAGGTCTGTACCACTGATAGGCGCCACACAGGCAAGCGTGGGATGAAGGATGGTGCAGCCCACAGAAGAGGGTTTGCTCTGGGGTGCTCCCCAGGAGTTTAGGAACCCCGCGTGCACCATGACCAGAGGCACCACTCTGTGGAGTTGCTGTAGCCCTCCAGTGGCCCCATAAGTGTTGAGCAAACTTAGTCAGCAAAGGAGAAGTGACACCGCAGACTCACATCGTAAGCATCTAGGTAATGTGAAATTTCCGCTTCGCGTTATCTGTTGAATATGCACACTCTTATCTTGTTCTGTATGCACACTGATATCTGTTGACCATACTGCTGAGCATCCTGTTGATCGTCCTGTTGGTATCCATACTGTTATTTACTGAGGCCATCTGTTCTATTGTGTAACTGTGGTCTGGCAGTGATCAATTGGCTAATGAACTAAGCATGGGAAGGATAAAAGAAAGTAAGCCACATACCTCTGATGTGGACTTGGACTCATCGTCAGCTGGCTTGTGGACCTGACAACCCACCCATCAGCAGGAATGCCCCTGATGCCAGCTGCCAGGGAGAACCTGAATCTTCTTCGTGCATTTTGAGCGTGGTGAGAAAAATCCAGGGAAAACTATACCAGAGGGGTGGTCCATAAAGGCAAGGAAAGGGCAAGAAGGGTCATTATGCTGTGCATCTGAGAATGGTCATTATACTGTACATCCTTGGCTTAACCGTAGAGCTCTGGTATGGGTATTCTATTTCTATTTCTTTTTAGATTTGTTATACTTGTAGATTGTCTGGTATTAATTGTTTAGTGTTGTCCACTGTCCGTTACAGGCGTAGAACTGCTTAGCTCTAATAAATTCTTACATCTGACAAATGATGCTCTCTGAGGTTCAATGCAACTAACCCAGGTATCCAAAAGAATCCCGGATGCCCCTCTAGTGGTGCGTCACAACCACACATCCCATTTGCTTTTTCATTACCAGTGACTCTCCTCTTAGCATGTTTGATCTGATCAAAAGCCTTAGTTGTTGCCGTGGTCAAAGTGCCAAGACCTGCAGAGCTGCACAAACAGAGCAGCTCAAGAACCCTATTTAGAGTACAGTTCTGTACTGACCACCAAGAGCTTCAGTTCTAGAGTACCTGTTTCCATCTTACTAAGCTGAAAATGGGCCTGAAAGTTTGCAGTGAATGACTGTCATGCTTATGTTATAAAAATCCATGACTTCTTAACACTCCCAAGGTTTTGCTTACCAAAAACAAGCCAGAGAAGTCTTAAAACTGTTCTAACTTACAAGCTGGGCAGAATAACGTAGGAGGATAGAATTCATTGTTTATTTCATTGAGCAGATCCTAAATAAATACTAATTCCTTCAAACAAAAAAACTGGACTGCTGTGCCCAGTTCACAAAACAAATTTAACTCATCAAAGCACAAGTGAAACTTAACAACATGCAGCTTGTACCATGCAAAAATCCTATATTGAAACTTGAAAAAATAAGTAGAAGGCAGGAAATTGAAGAACTTGTCCCTTTTCTTTGCTTGAAAAACAAAGCCACAGTGACCTATCTGGATGTGAGATAAATCCCACTTGGCTTGTTTGGACTTGCACGACAAAATTTGGCTGGGTGGTCATAGGTTGTTTGCCAATAGTTCAGTTTCCTAATATTTGATTTATTACCCTTACAAATGAGTTTGAAGACACTACCGTGGAAAACATAAAATGTACATTTTTTAGAAATGTAAGATTGTATGGTATGCCACTGTGTTTTTACAGAAAGTTGTAATCTATTAAAAGGATAATGAACTGTACTGATCCCTGGATGATCCCTTTTCTTCTTTGCCTTCACTGGCTTTGTACATAGGAAAAATTTGGCCCAAGAGTTCAAGAGTTGCAGATATATTTTAACATGTTGGGTTGGTTTATTTTTTGTTTTTTTTTTTTTTGGAAGACACTTCATTTTTGAGAAAGTAACTGGCATTTCAGTAGCAGTATCAGTAAAGAAAAAAAATGCTGAAAGAGCATGGATCCCTTCTTTTTTCAAGAAGTGGCCACCCGAGGTCATGACCCAGGAACACTGGCAAGAACCCGGTACATACACAGCTTGTTCTGTACCTACTCTATAGAGGAAAAGGACTACTCTTTCCAGAATTGTCACTGTGCTAGATTGCATAACCAATGAATTCATATACGGTATTTTCTTACAAGCTTCAAACTTTCGTATATATGAAATACAGGCTAGAATGTTATAGTAAAAATGTTTCATCAGCATATCATATTATTAACTGATGATGAAGCCACAAAAGAATTACAGCATTCTGGGTAACCATTGCTAACAAAGCCATACTTATATCATCATATCTTCTCCATTATACCCACAGAATTTCATTCGCAGAAATATTTTAGGGCATTAGGAGGTAACAATTGTTACTAACTTCTTCCTCTCTCATCCTCTCTGAAACTCTGTGTTTATCTTGAGATAAAGCATAATGAACCATAACATTTAAAAGATTTTCCTGAACATGACTTCAAAAATATTGACCAAAGTAAAGGCTCTGAATAGTATCTGAAAGGTGAGAACCCTCTCATCTCAGTGATGTGAAGCTCCTTTTTAAAGCCTTGATGGATCATTAATCTTTACCTTAGATTTAAATTGTGCAGAGTAATTGTAAAATTGTAAAAAGTGTTCTGCATTTAAAGAAGCACATAAATATTTTCAGGAGGGCATTTAAAATACCTCAGGTAATGTCATCTTTTGGAAACTACTGAGAGACTGAAGCATTATAGCTGACCCTGGAGACGACAGATTGGAAGACAAGAGGCAAAGTCTGCCTAGGAATGGTGGAAGCATGCAATAAGCATTATGAACTGCTTAATTCAGCATTTATGTCCTTATCATATCCAGGTATGATATATACATCTACCTACCATACAGAGAGGGACCAGCTGTAGCTCTTAAGAGGCTAGGACCCCTTTGAGAGATACAAGGAGAAAGCACAGCCCCTGAGCAAATTGCCTAGAGGCATTATAACTTTGAAAGCAATTTCTTTAAGATTCAAAAGCATTATTGCTATGGAGTTTCAGGTCAACATGTTACCATAAAATGCCAGATCAGGGAAAATCTCTTACAGACAGGTTTTTCTACCACCCTTCTACACTTCTGTTACTGCAGAATGATTAATGTAGAAAATAGACTAAAATAAAATAAAAATAAAATAATAAAATAAAATAAAATACAAACAAAGCTATGGCATAACCTTCAAGGATCAACCATTATGTATTGAACATACACATGTATCTTCACTCACATTTGCAGTAAGTTTTGACTTTTAAGCTTCAGTTCAATTAACCTTGGGTTTAGATTAACAGCTATTGCTATTCATGAGGTTAATGTAACTAAGAGAATGTACATATTGAAACAAACACACAAATTCATTTTCACAACAATCCCAGCAAAAACTACCAGAAAAGTCAGTATTCCTCTTGCCAATCCCTCAGATTCCAAGCAAATAAACAACTCTTTTTTGCTGAAAGTCATCATATCTGGGATTCTTTCATTCATCTAGGTATCTAATTATCCAATTTTGCCTGTAAACCAAGTGATAGATATTGAAATTCTGGCGTTTAGTCTGCTGCTGTTTGCCAATAGAGCAATATCCAGAAAAAGAAAAAAAAAGAAATTAAAAAAACTTGCGGCAAACCCTCTAAGAAGGTGACTGCTCTCTACATTTCTAAAATTATGGAAAAACAGAAAATTCTGTGGTATGAACATGTAATGCAGATATTTACTCTGAGTTCAGGCCCTTCTCTTAAGGGTAAAAGAGGAATCCTGTGCTGTTCTAGATGCAAAACAACCTTCAAGTGGAAGAAGCCAGAGAAAGGAAAGAGATTAGTAGGACTTCCTCCAACTTTGGCACCGGGATATAAAGTAGAAATTCAATTTCCTTCTTCCAGAATATGTATTTCCTTGCCTTTCTTTTGATCAGATATAAGTTTGTAGCTGGTCCCTAGCCACTTTTTTGAGGCTCATATTTCATTACCTAGTCTATTCTTTTTTTAAAAAAATGATATTTTGCCACATTATGCTCTTTTGTCTTTCTTAAGGTTATTCCTTAATAATTCTTCCTTGAATAAACTTAAAATGTATTTTTAAGCTAATTTTCTCACATCTTTCAAACAGTTTGCAGACTTTAATCAACTTGCTGTTATTTACTCTCAAACACTGTGCACCTCACTCTACGTCCAGTCCAATACACAATGCAAATTTCTAACATTTTCAAAGTGGGCAAATGTCCATTGTCGTGAAAGTGTTTATACAAATCTATGTCATGATGATAATGACAGAGCTGAAGATATCACATCATATAATCCTAACATGACCTGTATGTTTTTAACGGAGACTGTAAGAGCTCATTGCATTACAACTATCAGGTTGGACTTGTTCCACTCTGTGCTGCTATAGTAGGTTTTTTATAGAAAGTTATGGTTTTTATGAGGTTTTTCTTTCAAGACTGTTAGATATGAAAACTTTTCTTTGCAGTGGATGAGTTGAAAACCAACACCATAGTATTTCCTCAATTAAATGTTCAAGCAAAATGGCATGCTTAGAACATGGCATGATATGACTAAAAATAGAAAAAAAACGTGGCTTATGAGTGTGTTCTGGAAGCCCTCAGAACAAAAAAATAAAAAAAATAAAAAAAAAACAGCCTCAAAATCCAGACCAGTATGGAAAAATACTTCGAATATTTGGACAGTATTAAATATCTAACATTGAATGAGCCACTGTTAATATTTAATGACACAAACTGTAACAACAATGCTGTCTTTTTTACTTATATAACACTGTGATATCACCATTATAATGACAAGTGGAAAACATGAAAAGAAATCAAGTATTTCTGCAGCAGAGTTCATACTGAGTTCACCAGGAGATGCCACATCCTTCTAAAGATACAGGGCTGGAACCAGCAGTCATTTGGGGATCTCACATATTTTGACTTGATATAAAAAGAGTTGGGAACATTTTAGTATTTTATATCTTGATGACTGTCCCCTAGACACACTATTTATGAAGCTTGTAATCACATTACTAAAAGATTACACTTTTACTTGCACTTCATCTCAACTAAATAGGTCTCAGTTGCTCTGTTTTGAAATTCAGTTTCATTATTTTCAAGAGAAGTGGGCAGGGCTGATTTTATTTATGTATTTTATTTTGGTCTATTAGATGCTGTGCGGCGATCGCAAAATTTTTTCCATTGGGTTTTATATGAATAAGGTGAAATGTGACATGTCTATTCATATGAAAGAGTGAAGCTGTTTTATGCAATTTTCTATATAGAAGTGAATACTGTGATGGCTAAAAAGTAAGGAAGAATTGCCCTGAGACGTAGGTTGGACTAAATCTCAGTAGAAAGCATACTAAAATGTTGCAAATATACATTTTTGAAATTCGAAGCCTGTCTGTATTTATTTTAACACTAAAGTGTAGCCTGTCATTTTTATACCCTTTCAATTGTTATTCTTTTTATTGGTTCTCCTTTAGCCTAGTAACTTTACAATCCCTTTTAAACTCATCTTTAATAAGCATTTACAGTTGACTAGACTTGGCTTATAGTCTGTTTATTAGTTTCAGACTTCATCAAGGTTTAAGCAGTTCTACCCTCCCTTTCCTTATGTGCTATATAATGATGAAGCAGCAAATAAAAGACTTTGTGATGATAAGATTTCTTTTTTTTTTTTTTTTGCAATTACGTGCATGAGTCACTTTACTTGTACAGATAACAAATACTATCTTTAATTTGACTTGCATATCATTTAGACATTACTTAAAGCAACACATTGTTTATTAAGGGTTGTATGAGGTCTCCCAACTGTTCAACAGTAAACCATACACATCATCTAGGGCGAAATGTTGTCAAATCTTACACAAGTAGCCAAATAATCTGAAGTGTTTTGTTTCAGTGCCTATTAGGTACTTCAATCAAATGCAAATAAAGACAATTCTCCTTCTTTTCATTATGATAATGCAACAGGAGAGAAAATCATATGGCCTTCAGCCGAAAATCTATTCAGTTTTGACTGATAAAAAAAAAAAGAGTTTTCTCTACTACTCTCACATCTCCCTTCTCCTCTCTATCACCACAAGAGTTAAAAAGGCTATAATTAAATGTTCACTAGTTGCACAAATGATGAATTTTTCCAGTTTCTTCTTAATTAATTTATTTTCTTTCACCGATATGTACTTAGAACTTAAAAGTAAAGGGTCCAAAATAATTTCTTGTTCAACATGTTGTGTATTGCAAACTACGATATTTTTACCACTTTGTTCACTTCCATAATTTATATTTGACTAAAAGTGTATTTTCCAGATTGCCATGAAATTTTGGTAGGATGACACTGTCAAAGGATTTTCCCATTCTTTTGACATTTTAGTACAATGGTTTATCACTTCTACTGTTAAAAAATTCTGTCTAGTATCTCCTTTGGATATGTCTTTGGATATGGCTTCAACCTCCTTCTTTTTTTTTTTCTTATGACTCTCTACTAGATGGCACACAACTAACACAATAGCACAAGTATATTTGAATAATAATAGCAAGGGAGAATTTTAATATCTTCTTTTTTTTTCTCCAGTGAAGTATTTACGCACTGTAATCAAACCACCCCTCCATTTTCTTTTTCATAAACTAAACAAATTGAATTTTTTTCAGAGTAAAACATTTTTTCTGCTCTTGAGGAACCTTTTTTCACAGTCTCTCAAATCTTGACTGGTCCTTTCAAGAAAAACTTCAGCAGAACTTCACTCATTATCCTTAAAACTGCACGTGTCAAACAACACAGAAGGAGACACGATATTGTCTTACTCCTACAATTTATGCACCCAAATACCACATTGCTCTTTCTGCCACTGGGAGCTTTTGTTGAATTGTTTCTGCTTCAGGATTCCTAAATCCTTTTCAGAGTAACAGCTTTCCTTGTTCAGTGGGAATGCATTCATAGTTTCTAAATAAATATACTTGTCATAACATCATAAGATAAGATCATTAGTGGAAATAGAATATTCTCAGACATAATACACATTTAGTGGGCCCAGCTTAGCAAATTCTCCTGATAACTCTTTGATTGCTGTACACTCAACACAATTTACCACTCTGCTCATTTTTGTCATCCACACATTTTAGAATTAATTATGTATTTACTTGATCGGTAGAAAAGCCTGTGAGCTTCAGAACCTGAAGAGTGCCGCTTGCAACATCTTCCTTTAATGGTTTTCCTCTGACAACTACTTTTAGCCTCATCCTTCTTCCACTGAGCTTGAGCTCTCCTGGTACTGCACAGGGCCCCGTGACCTCTTCTAGCTCTGGAATCTGTGACTTTCTGAAAATTGTGGTTCACTGCATTTTCTGAAGTGCTCTGGGGAGCACAGAGTTGCATTGTCCTCAGCTTGCTCCTAACACACTACCATTTCAAATAAAGAAAAATTATAGTCAAATCACTATTGTGGTTTTACAAGCCCTGTTAAATCAACATTTATTAGGTTGATAGGAATGACCTGTGCGTGACCATCCTCCTCGGGTTAGCTGAATCTTGCCAAGCTTCCCGTCATTTGAATTTGATATCATAGTGGAAAGCTAGCATGGGCCAGCGGCAGCTGCTGTCGATCACAGCGAAGACTCTGCAATATTCAAATGAAGGCTCGGCAATGACCAGCTTAGCACAAGATTTCAAAAAACTGACCAATCCTGGAGCTAACATGTGCCTACGCCCACGATCGGGCTTGGCTGTCAAAGAAGCTTCAGTGCCATGAGTTCGGTAGTCATCAAGGAGGGAAGAGGAGTCATCGAGGAGATTCAAGGAGAAGAGAGCTCAGCGGTGCTTTTCAGGACCAGAAGAAGCTAAGCAGCCTTTCTCAAGGCTGAGAGTTGAACTGACACGCGCATATCCCATCCAAAGCTGCTGGATGGCCAACGGCGGGACGCCGAGCTACAGACCAGCGCTCCTCAAGACCTGCCTTGCCCCTTGATTTGGGAAGCCGAATCAAGTCTCCCAGGATCCTATCCACCACTCTCCCACTGTGGCCCTCAAACCATGGACGTGTAAGTTATTATGGAGTTAAGCCAGGAACCAGCACACCCGTGGGGGCGGCCAGGTATATTGTGGTCCCGTAACAGAAATTAATATGCCTGTAAGCGGAGTTATATACGAAGCCTTACCTTATTACCATCCGGCGCTGCTTTGTACAACATGGGGGTACCCTTCCTATCTTTTTTTCTTATATTCTTTGTTAGCCTATTTGTGTTACTGATTTGGAGCTTCATGTACATATTTGTAAATAGTTTAATATGATACATTGTTTGTATTGTTATGTATTAAAAGGTGCTTTATTTGATATTTGAAAGTGTTATAAATCTGCTCATAAAAATAATAATTCCTATATCACCACCTGAACCTACTTTTGGTTCACGGATTCAGTCAAATAAATAACTTTCTTGTAAAAGGGAGCAATATTTCTCCTGTGATGTGGCAGCCTGGCAGACCCGGACCGTGACAGTCACACACCCCCAATACCTCAGCCAGCCACCTGCAGGGGGTCTGAAGAGTTATTCATGCTTCTACGTGCAAGTGGTCAGATCTGTTCCAGGTGTATTTCCCTTTCTTTCACTTTTCTCTGAAGCAGAGACCCATATTAAGTGTTCTAAGTATGCTTAATTTTAACCAAGGTCACTGAGCTCAATTTAAGAGTGTTGGATAAGATATAAAAGCCTAGGGGGATGGGGTGATAAATTAAATGATCGAATCATTCTTTCTGACCTCAAACTCCATGACGTTTTTCATGCACCTGGTTTTGACTAACATTTGGGGAAAAAAAGGCAATTCATCTTTCTGGTTATAAAGGGAAACAATACAGCCCCTCAGCCCTCTACTGTTTTTTCACTTGTAGTCTTCTAAATTTTCAATTTGTTTCCTCATCTTTCTGTTCTCTTGTCTGTGCTGTTCCTGCTTGGTTTTTGGCAGCCAATTTGGAGCTAAATTTCTTGAGAGTATATAAAACTAACATTGTTATGTGGTTCTTCTGACAGACGAAGCAATCATGCAAAGCAAGATGAATGGGATGTCAGTTTTCCCTATCATGGGATCTCCACTTAGTGACCCAGATGCGAACTGAGAGAACTTGTCACAGAGGCGAGGCAGAGCAGATATGGCTTTAAATGGGACTCCAAATCTCATATAGTTTTGAAGCTACTGCTAGAACACAGAATTTGTCATAAAAGACTTGTCAGTTCAGAGTTCATTAAGGTAAAAGATGAGAGTGTTTTATCTGGACACTCTTGAGCCCTCCTATGGCAGGAGTATGTACTAGCTACATCCCTTGAACAAAAAAAAATGTGCTTTTGCAACGTTTTTCTTCCAGCTTTTCTTAGTATTGAATCTCTGTGGAATAGCTCCTCCCGGCATATAAGTTTTTCTTTTTCTTGTTTGTCTTTTTGGCTTCTTTGTTAAACTTGGAGGTGTGTTTGCAATGTCAGTTCGAAGTCCCTTGAGACTTGAGGTGAGGTTCACAAGGCTGAATTGGAAAACTTAAGGTGAGAGACAGGGTTTTAATCACTTGCACTGTGGCTGCCACACTAGAAACTTTTGTGACCTCAGCTGAGTTTTCTTTTACTCAAAGTCTAAAATCAATAGATGTATCCATGACTGGAGAAATGACTTATGTTTAACTTTGGCCCCGAAGCTGAGAAGCATCAAAAAACTTATTTCTCAGATGTGCAGTTTAAAAAACATAACTCTAAAATGCTGAAATTCACTATTTTGAATTACATATTTTGTAAATAATTCCAAACTGCAGCTTCGTCCTTGGCAGAACACTTAATCCTCCTTCTTCACATTCATACCGTCTTTACATCACAAAGATTTGATGTTGTACTAAGTTTACTGATGCACTCTGACATTTTTGGCAGATTGTAAGAAATTACATTTTTTTAAAATAATTATTTAAAATAAGCTCTTGAGATTTGGGTGTATCCACTACAGTCTTCCAAAGATTTTATTTTAGCGTGTTTTTTAACGCTAACACTAGTTGCATAAATTTATATAAAATACATTTGTATACATGGTGGAAAACAAAGTAGTTCAAATTTACTAAGTAAGTAACAGCATTTTTTTTTTTTTCAGTAAAGCCCAGTTTAGCAACAGTCATTGAACTTCTCACAGTACAATGTAAAACATGTGTCAGTGTCAAAACTACTCTGAGAGCTAGCTGGTTATGCAAAAAATATTTGTTGATCATATATGTACTGTAATCATTTCTTTTTCAGTATAGCATGCATATACAAATAGACACACACACTCAAACATACACACATATATATATGTATGGCTGCAACCCAATTAGATATTTAATATGGTGTGAGAATAAAGCCCCATGAGTTACATTATACATTAGAGCTAAATTCTGTTGCCGTGACCCCAGTTATACGACAGTGACACTTGCATTCTTTCACCTAGTCTGCGTACATGAGTATTAACGTTTTTGAAGCAGAAAGAGCTGTAGCCGTGACTAAAAAGAACACCAGACACTTCCTGACAGGGATCTCAATTCTGCAATTGTAACTCATCTCGTGACTTTAAAAGTGCTTTTGAACGATAGTAGGAATGTCAGATCCTCCAGGCCTATTCATATCTTTTTGTTAACCAGCAAAAATGTTGTAAATATGTGGCAGTAGAGGAAAATGAAAAAGACCTCCTTAGATCCTTTCATGGTCTAATGTCAGTTAAGAGGATATACACCACTCATTATAAACAGATCTGTGGAACTCACTGCTTTAGAAGACAAACTCTACTGAGTGGAGGAAAAGGAAGAACCTGATACAGATGCAATGAAATGCAAAGCTGATGTCGGAAAACAGCTTCCCACAACAAACTAATACACACCTAGCAATAGTTCTTCAAGTAGCTATCTCTAAAGAACACAGATTACAACATCTGATGATGTGAGTTTGATCCAGTATAACAAGATTAAAGGACAAGTGAAAAGTGCTCCACTTATGTACGAATCATCAGCTGCACAAATATAAGATGGGAAACAACTGGCCAAACGGGGATGGGGATGATCCGGGAATTATAGGGGATTGCTATCTGAGCATGAGTCAACTGTGTCATGTTGTTACAAAGAAAGTAAATATCATACTGTGATGTACAAGCAGAGCATCCTCCGCAAAACATGTCCAGTAATCCTTGTGCTTACTCAGCACTGCTCAATCTTTAGCGGAAATGCTGCAGCCAGCAGTGTGGCCATGGCTGCAAGGCAGAGGAGGACCTGGAAAGGCAATTGTAGGAACTGAATTTTAGTTCTAATATAAGGAAAACAGTTTGTAACGATAAGGAGGAGAGAAATATTAGAAGGGATTTCCTAAGGATCTTGTAAAATTCCTGCTGTTGGAAGCATTTAAGATCAGATTGAGGAAGTATCGATCAGGAATGAGGTACTGATAGTTGATCCTGCTTTAGACTGAGGCATGGTCTGAATGACCTCGCAGGAGTGTCTTCTAGCTATATTTTCTAGGATTAATCTCTCTGTAAGTGCCCCCCTTTTCTTATATTGGTCAATATTAAGGTCTAGTTGGAGAGGTGAGGGCTGGGGGCAGCCTTGGCTGCAGTGACCATGAGATGGCGGAGTTCAGGATCCTCCGAGGAGGGAGCAGGGCAATGAGTAGGATTGCAACGCTGGACTTCAGGAGAGCTGACTTTGGCCTCTTCAGGGACCTACTTAGGGGGATCTCATGGGGTAGGGCCCTAGAAGGAAGAGGGGTCCAAGAAAGCTGGTTAATATTCAAGCGTCACTTCCTCCAGGCTCAAGATCAGTGCATCTCTCTGAGGAAGAAGTCCAGCAAAGCGGGCAGGAGACCTGCATGGATGAGCAAGGAACTCCTGGCAAAACTCCAGCAGAAGAAGGACGTCTACTGAATGTGGACAAGGGGACAGGCCACTGGGGAGGACTACAGGGACGTTGTCAGAGCGTGCAGGGATGTGACAAGGAAGGCTAAGGCCCAGTTGGAATTAAATGTGGCAGGGGATGTCAAGGACAACAAGAAGGCCTTCTTCAAATACATCAATAGCAAAAGGAAGACTAGGGAAAACGTGGGCCCGCTGCTGAATGGGGCGGGTGCCCTGGTGACGAAGGATACAGAGAAGGCAGAGTTATTGAATGCTGCCTTTGCTTCCGTCTTCACTGCTAAGGCCAGTCCTCAGGAACTCCAGACCTTGGAGACAAGAGAGGAAGTCTGGAGAAAGGAAGAATCTCCCTTGGTGGAGGAGGATCAGGTGAGAGATCTTTTGTCCAAACTTGACATCCATAAATCCATGGGCCCCGACGGGATGCACCCATGAGTGCTGAGGGAGCTGGCGGATGTTATTGCTAGGCCACTCTCCATCATCTTGGAAAGGTCCTGGAGATCAGGAGAGGTGCCTGAGGCCTGGAAGAAAGCCCATGCCATGTAAGTCTTCCAAAAGGGCAAGAAGGAGGAGCCAGGAAACTCCAGGCCTGTCAGCCTCACCTCCATCCCTGGAAAGGTGATGGAACAGCTCCTCCTGGAGGTCCTCACTAAGCATGTGGAGGACAAGAAGGTGACCAGGAGTAGTCAGCATGGATTCACCAAAGGGAAATCATGCTTGACCAATCTGATAGCCTTCTATGACAGAATCACTGTCTGGGTAGAGGAGGGCAGAGCAGTGGATGTTGTCTGCCTGGTGTTCAGCAAGGCTTTTGACACTGTCTCCCATCACATCCTCCTAGGTAAGCTCAGGAAGTGTGGGCTAGATGAGTGGACGGTGAGGTGGCTTGAGAACTGGCTGGATGGCCGAGCTCCGAGGGTTGTGGTGAATGGCGCAGAGTCAAGTTGGAGGCCTGTGGCTAGTGGTGTCCCCCAGGGGTCAGTGCTGGGTCCAGTCTCGTTCAATATATTCATCAATGACCTGGAGGAAGGGACAGAGTGCACCCTCAGCAAGTTTGCTGATGATACTAAACTGGGGGGAGAGGCTGACACACCAGAGGGCTGTGCTGCCCTTCAGAGGGACCCGGACAGGCTGGAGAGCTGGGCGGAGAGGAACCTCCTGAAGTTCAACAAAGGCAAGTGCAAGGTCCTGCACCTAGGCAGGAATAATCCCATGCACCAGGACAGGCTGGGGGCTGAGCTGCTGGAAAGTAGCTCTGCCGAGAAGGACCTGGGAGTGCTGGTGGACAAGTTAAACATGAGCCAGCAGTGTGCCCTTGTGGCCCAGAAGGCCAATGGTCTCCTGGGGTGCATTAGGCAGAGTGTGGCCAGCAGGTCAAGGGAGGTGATCCTGCCCCTCTCCTCAGCCCTGGGGAGGCCTCACCTGGAGTCCTGTGTCCAGTTCTGGGCTCCCCAGGACAAGAGAGACATGGCCCTACTGAAGAGAGTCCAGCGGAGGGCTACCAAGAGGGCTGGAGCACCTCTCCTGTGAAGAAAGACTGCAAGAGCTGGGCCTGTTCAGCCTGGAGAAGAGAAGATTGAGAGGGGATCTCATCAACGTGTACAAGTATCCGAAGGCAGGGTGTCCTTGACATGATGAGGATGAGGCCAGCCTCTTCTCCGTGGTGCCCAGCAACAGGACAAGAGGCAATGGGCAGAAACTGAACCACAGGAAGTTCCATCTGAAGCTGAGGAAAAACTTCTTCCCTGTGAGGGTGACAGAGCATTGGAACAGGTTGCCCAGAGAGGTGGTGGAGTCTCCTTCGCTGGAGATCTTCCAAACCCGTCTGGATGTGATCCTGAGCAATATGCTCTAGGTGACCCTGCTTGATCAGGGAGGTTGGACTAGATGATCTCCAGAGGTCCCTTCCAACCTAAACGATTCTGTGATTCTGTGATTCTGTAATAAAAGGGGTATATAGATTTGTAGGTAGAGACAAAAAAGGTTTCTCTCTTCAAAATAGCTTTAGTAAGGCTCTTGAATGTAAAAGGTTTTATTTTACTCTGAATGAAAGCAAGCTTTGTTCTTCCTTGATCTGAAAAGAAGTATGCTTTCCAAAATAAGGTTCATCATAAGGCAAACTATTTTTTTTCAAGTTGATTTAGTTTCTTTTATTTTTGTTTATTTGTTTGTTTTTCATTTAATGTAAATTATTTTATCTCTGAAGAGCAGAAATCTACTCACTAGCCCCTGCCGTGACTTTTAACAAACATCAAAAAAATTGGCTTTCACAAAGTTTGTAGATGTTTCCTTTGATAATTCACAAAACCTACGTAGGTACAATCTTGTGGGAAGATTTAGTGTGACTGATGGAAGTGTTTATCTACTTCATGCAACTTACCAATCAATGGAAGCAGGACAGAGATCAAGGGGGGGGGGGGGGGGGTTCTGACAAGCTTTTACTTATAATTCCTCAGCCAAGCGTCATCTCTGTAGCAGCTGAAATTTATTTCAAAGTCAGTTTGTTTTGTTTATTTGTTTTCAGAAATTCCGAAGGAAATTTATCATTTTAAAATATGGTGTAGTTTATTTTGAGTAGACATCATCACTGATTCCCCCTCCTTTTTTTCTGATAATATTAAGTTCCTGCAAGTGATTTTGTTTTCCAAATTATGTTCTTGAATTTTTTTTTGAAATGTTGTCCATGGAGAGGAGAAAATATGATTACATACTCTTTCTTTTTTTAGACTACTGGAAAAAAAATACTGGAGGAGTCAATTTTAAATGATCAACCCCAGCATGAAAATCAATGGAGAAAGAACTTCAAGATCCCACTTTCCTATTCAAAGGGATTCCCTATTTTCAAGCCTGTTAGATGGCTTAGAAAGTTGTAAACATTAGTCAAAGAGAATCTAGACTTTAAATCAAAATGAAATGTCTTTCTAAAAGATGTGTTGTCCTTCAAACAGAAGATATGAACTTGACGCACGAATTACCAGTTCAGATTTTATGGCCTGTTACATAGGTGGTTGGGATAGATAATCATAATGATCCTTTCCATCTCTGCAGTAGCGTATGAATCTCTGAATTCAGTGTGAGTCCACTGAGGGGCACAAAGAAACTGAATAAAGTAAATAATCTTAACAACAGTACAGCTATAAAAATGGAGAAAAAAAACCCATAACAAGAAATGCCTCTTAATATTTGATATGCCTTTGTTATCATTAGTAGAGCAAAAAAAAAAAAAAAAGAGAGAGAGACTTTCCCTTTTCCCTGTTTACAACGTAAGTTATAGTCAATTGAAACAATTAAAAAAAATCTATGACTTAGAGAGATGACCAGATAATTCTGCTTTCTTGAGTCATTACTATGAGGGCTAACATGCTGGCCAGCCCAATAGGATTTCTGAGCTAAAATAAGAGCAAGCTGAAACTGGAAATCATATTTTCTGGTTAAACGCTATGACTCAGAAACAGGAAAACAAGTAACAAATTTGCTGCTGATACACGAGTCAAGAAAGAATTCAGTAGTGTTCCAATCACTGCATTTGTTCTGCCATGTTAATGGTCATGGTAAAAAATTGCTATAGTCATTAAAGCAGCAGATATAACTGGAGAGCACACAGGGAGCAGAAACACAGAGTAAGAAGTGGCCATTAAAGTCACAATTAGAAATATAACCTTACCTTTTAACAACAGAGGTGTTAACAACACAGCAGACTGTCCTCTCAACTTACCACATTGCCGCTTAAAGAGTTCATTTAAAATAGCCCTCAGCTGGCATGCTTGAAATGTCAGCCTTTAGCAACATGAGAACATAGCATATAAGACCGGAAAGCATTTAATGGCTATCTCTATATTACTGGATGTAGGAATGCTTTTAAGTTAATGGTTGCAGATATACTGCAGCTCTTTCCCTCCCCTTCAGAAATGCCCCCTCTGCCCTAGCTGTGATGTAAAGGAAGCCTGCAGGCCAAGCTGTAGGTACAGCTTACTTTAAAAGGACCTCAAGGTCCTAATTGCAACACCTACCAGCAGCCCATGGATTATTTAGTTCTCATCCCTGCTATTGTAAGCATCTATATTGCACAGTTCCATCCCAAATTTAGGAAGCTACAGCTTGAAAATGTGTCCACATTCACTTCTCATGATTCACATTGCAGTAGTGAAACTTTGGGAATTAGGAGTCTTTATCAAAATGTATTAATTGTGATTCATTTCCTTTTATTCTATCAAAATTTATTCTTCAGCTTAAATACCTTTTGAGTTTTTGTTTTTGTTTTTTAACCTAGTATACACTGACAAAAAACACACATTCTCTTTCCCCTTCTATTTTAGTAGTCTAAAACCAACAGTTTTAGTCCTCCCTCATACAAAAGGTTTTCCAGACCGTTGATCATGTTCAGAACCAGTCTGAACTCACATTCCTTGAACATGATCAGAATTGTGTATAAAATTCTAGGTAGATAGATATCATGAGCTCCTTGTACAATAGCATTAAAACAATATTGCCTCTGCTGCAACCTCCATTCCTGATAGTTTCAAGGATTGCATGTGTCTTTCAGTTGAAGATAAAAAAGTGATATTTGTATAGTATTTATTTTCATTTTTATTTTCTACTTGTTGTAATTCCCCCTCTACACCTATTATTCATACTAGGAATGCTTTCTTGATGTGTTATGTGGATGAGCACATGTTTGGCTATTTTTAGCAAGTAACGGGAAAAAGAAAGAATAAAAGAGAGATCAAATTGGTTGAAAATGAAAAATGATATTCTAATGACACAAAAAAATTTGGCAGGAATGTTTCAACTTCTGTGAAATTTCTGAGGGACGATATTCTAAATGGTTGAAGGTCAAAATAAAATATTTTAATTTCAATAATATTATGTTAAAATAAAACACTATGGATCTAAATGACATTCAAATTAAAATGTGAGGCTTCTGATATTTGTTTTATTTACTGCTATATGTATGTTGATACTTATATTAAATATTTTAATAATAGAAAATATTTTTATATTAGATTTTATATTTTAAGACTTTATTTTCTGTTATACTTATAAAACATAATATTAAAATAAAAAATTAAATTAAGAATGCTATAAGTAATAAAAATAGAATTTATACAGTTTATAATACATATTTTTCAAAATGAATATTTTATTTTTTTAATAATTTAATGATTCATGTTCTATTACACTGGTCTAATTAGTGTTATCTGAACAAAATATTTTGTAAGGTTTTTCAGTGTTTCCAGAACAAAATATTTAAGCCCTATGATTCCATAAAATGCCTTGAGACACTGACTTTTGTTCTAATGGGAAGTGACAGTTACTTAAAATGTAGGACTTTCTCTTGGGATGGTAATTTCTGTTTTCCTACCAGCTCTACTAATGACTAAATAACTATCTTGTGGTTTGCTAAATTGCTTATCACCAGGGTATGTAAGCACTTTCCAAGTAAAGAAGATAGAAACTGTGTGTATGGGTTAATAGTTATATAATCAGTGAATATATTTGAAAAAAAGGTCTCTCTCTTTTAAATTACAACTCAGTATGTTTTAAAATGTGGGATTCCATACTCAAGAAATTAAGTTATGTCTGAGATCCAAGACTGCTAAGATTTCTGTATGATTGAATCTTACAAGGGACTGAGTAAGTTGCTTGCTCCTACTGGACTCATCAACACTTATTTTATTTATAAACTGCACCTATGATCATGTTTTTAGCAATTCAGAAAAAAAAAAAAAAACATGGAATGACCTCTCATCTAATTTGCACAGTAAGTTTCACATGTATAAGATGAAAATATTAATGAAAAAGAAATGGCTTGCTACATATGCATAATGAAGCAATTTTAGAGGCGTTTTTTGGTACAATCACTGGTAAAAACGTTTAAGTCCCATTGAGTGTAACAATACATGACCTGAAAAGCAACAGAATGACTGTGCCTCCACTGTGCCAGAGAATTCGCAAACAAACATTATGGCATAATGTAAACTTTAGTCCTCCTGAATTAGCAATGGGCCTCAAGGAGGCTGTCAGATCTCCAATTGACTTATAACTTAGATGGGTGTTCAAGAAAGTGAAGATAAAGGAAGACGAAGACGCTCCTTGATAAAGCTGCTTTTTCACCAAGTCCCCCTCCAAAGATCACAAGACCTTCATGGATTTTCTGTTATTTTCAAAAAGATTCAGAACTGATGTAAAATGAGTCAAAATCATAAATGGAAGGAGAAAAAGCTTCATAATGCTATTTCTGTGTTTTTCACAAAGCCATATCCATCACATATGACATTTTGTGTCATTGCATAGTTGCACGAAGGCAAGCCAAATCCAAATCCAGAGGCTTCATAAAACAATGATCAATCACCCAAAACATTCGGGTTTGACATGCAGATAAACCTGGACATATAGTATGGCTAAAACAGCATGAGAAGTGATTTTCTTGCATTATGTCTGTGCTCTGTGCTTTTCATGCGTGATGAGATCTGGATTTTTTCCAAACCATTTAC
Source organism: Struthio camelus (assembly GCF_040807025.1). Classification (NCBI taxonomy): domain Eukaryota; kingdom Metazoa; phylum Chordata; class Aves; order Struthioniformes; family Struthionidae; genus Struthio; species Struthio camelus. The sequence goes on along the minus strand of NC_090942.1, from coordinate 186,139,867 downwards.
CCAGACCTACTTCTTTCTAGCTGTGTACTTTTAATACTTCTGAAATGAGTTTTACTTGTGGTCTCATGGAGAAACTTAACCTGCAGCCGAAAAGTGGGCAATACCGTTGACAGAAAGTTCTGTAATTGCAGATGGAAAACATAACTATGGGGAAACTCACATGATTAGCCATTGATTAAAAATAAATTGTACTCTTAAAGTAAGCTACAGTTCACATTAATATTATGTAGGGACAGCAAGCATGGACAATACTAGAGCACTTATCTTTAAAGCTAGCTGACTGACAAAACTGAATGCTTTATTATTCACTATATTTTCAACAGCAGAATTTATTTTCCCCAGTTTACATATTTTTAATTTCTTCCTTTTTTTGCTCCCTATGACAAAAACAAATATGAATATTTCGCTCAACGATATTATAATCATTTCTTTTTAGCATTAAAATCTCTAAATATGGACCTACTCAAGTCTTTCGTAAAATTCAAAAAATGGAGAATAAAAAAAATTATCATGAGGCATTATATGCTATTGTATCTTCACTGGTACCTTGAGAAATTTCCTTTTGTTTTGACTGGAAGGCCGTCGTGAGATTCCCTCAACGCCATTTCTTCTCCACTCTGAACAAGTCCCACTCTTTCAGCATTGACTCAGAGGGCAAGGGCTTCAGCTCCCCCACCACCACTGTGGCAGCCCTCCACAGATCTCACTTTGGTTTAATCACATCTTTCTTTCCACCCTCGCAGAAAAAAATGATTTCTACACAAGCCGTATTGCCATAGATCAAACATTTCATTTTTGTGTAACAATTCCCTTCTGCAACGTTTACAGTCAGCTTTAATTTATGAATAAGTGTTAGCACAGAGAGACAGATAAATGTTTCAGAAAATGATTGCTCACACAAAAAGTAGTCATTCCCTCCAGGTTTAGCAAAACCTCCACAAAGGAGCCTTGTTGCATTCCAGGAAATCAGTTATATTGCTCCTCAATGATTCTCCTGGGGGACTATCCATGGAAATGAAGATCCACTAGATCATTGTTCCTCTCACCTGATAAAGCACAAGGGCAGGGAAAACACTTTATAAAAAACTTACCACAAAATAATATCATTTATGGGTAAACCTCCGCTTTCTTAACTAGCCAGCTAAAAAGATGGGCTAATTTTCCATGGTGCTGAGCATATATGCTTTCACTGGATTGAAGGATGGTCGGTGTAATTCATAATGCACACACTAAGAATCTGATTTTAAAAAGTATGGCTTTAACTTAAAGCTTCTGAAATGACTAAGTTCATAGCCAAGGTATCTTTGGTTTAAATTGTAGTCAATACACCAGAACAAACTCCCCCTTAGTATACCTCTGAAAACTAAATAGTAAATGTCGTTAAACATGAGATTGAGCTGCTTTCTTGTGTGAACCATCTTGGTTATGTTTATAATTTTTAGTAGTCACAAAAGTAGAAAAAAAAAAGAAATAGTTCTGAAAATGCAAAAACAAGAAGAACTTCTTGTTTTAAATTCTTACTGCTGATTTTTTTCCTCCTTGACCAGCTTTTCAAAACTTACAGTCTTTACGTGGGAATTCATTTTACAGCAGGAGTCTAATAGTAAGGTAGGAGAGCAGTCCCAGAAGTCTACTACTCAAAAATAACGAAATACAAATATATATAAACTGTCCAAAGTAATAATTTTAATTATGTGAAGTATTAGGTATGTCAAGGAAAATGCATTCATGATTTATCATTCAGAATTGTAAATTATTATTGCTCTTAGTAATTATGCTGAAAAACATAATGGTGTATGGTAGTCTATGTTAAAAGTAATCTTACTCCCAAAATTAATGGCTAATGAATAATAAATTTAGAAAGAATAAAATTCACAAAACAAAAAAATACAGTAAAATATTATCTATGCAGCAAGAAAACACAAGAAAACGGAAATAGCAATGAACCATTAATTTTGCCGTAGTTGGACATCTCAAAAGAAAAGAAGACCGAGCTAAGATAAAATTAATTTCTTACACATTAACAGACAGAATAAATTATTTTTTTGCATTAGGTGTTATAAATTCTTTATTCAGTAACAACATGGAATTCTGCTTGGAGAGATGCATGTTGCTTCTCCATCTACTCCCTGCACTATTCGTCAGTTGTTTTTCCTCACATTTTTTATATTCATTGCCTTCCTGCCATCTCCAGAGCAAAACTTTCAACCATCTCTGGCAGTCGCAGACTTTCTAAGTTTGTTTTCTTCTCCACTGTACAAGCCTGTAATTGTTGTGTCCCAGAACACTTCACTCCTGTCCATCACAATGAAAGATGAGTTGCCACCAAATACTGCTCACCTAGTAATAAGCAAAAGCAAAGTATTTGGGGTTGTATAAGCACTAGGACAGCCACCATCAGGGTACAGACTCAAGAGTTTGCTAATGAAGATGATATATTGAAGAGACAGCTAGATAATAAGGTTCATGAATAACTAAATCCACAGAGAAAGCAGATAGAATCTGCAGTTGGGTGAGCCAGAAGTGTTGTGCAGCAGGAAAAAAATATAGTAAATTATTTCTATGATGTGGTTACCTGTATACTTAGCCCCCATGCTGCAGAGCACAGTTTTTTTAACTAGCGAAGCACATTTTCGAATCAAAAGAAGAAACATGGCAACGGAAGAGGCAATTCTGATGCAGAATCCGCATTACTGTGTTGAGAAAGATGTGAATGGCACCAGCTGTACTCTGGAGGTGTCTGTCACTCCTTGCTGACCGTACATGGAGCCTAAACAAATAGTTTAGGCTATGCATCTTACTTAATATGGCTAAAGTTATTGAGATCACTCCTTTCCACAGAAGTACTTTAAAAAAATTGTGAATACAAGACATCTCAGTCACCAGATCAAATTGTAAACAACAGATAAACATTCATAAAAGCTGCAAGTCAATTTTATCATGTGCTGACTGATAGAGGACAAATCCTTAAGTCTTTTCTTCCTCTTAAAACCACTGTTTTAACTTTTATTTAATACTGCCTATTAATTATTCTTCAGCCAAGGATTATTTTGGATAAGTGCTGTGTTTTCTGAGAAACACTGGGTTTTAGGCTTTTTATAATGGTGGAACTGTGTCACTTGAATAAAACTATCACTTCAGCTCTTGTTAAGATGTTACCTCTCTCAGCAGCTTTACAAAACACTCAAGAGTTTTAGAGGGCTCTGAAGCTTTGGGCTTGTAGAGGGAAGAGTTTCTTCAAGAACTTCCTGGATTACTACATAGACTCTGAATTTGGTAAGAGAGGAAACAGAGGCAAACATTTTCTTTCATAGTTTGTGAGCCCTGTCTTTGTAACACACATAACCTACAGTTTACTTCAAATTCTGGGTCTGGTTGGAATTTGGCAGCGCCAAAAGCTATGTACGTTTTTACTAATTAGTTTGATGTCTGCTAGTATTGAAAAGATGTTGGAATAGAGATGAGTGACTAAGACACCACAAAAAATATTTTCCCCCTTTTTAAGATGAGTGAGTTTAAAAATTTTAGATTAAAATTAATGAATATATTAGGGAATCATGAGAATAGCCCAGTTGGGACATAGTTTTTCAAGACAGGAGACAGAAAAGTCTTTTTTTAATCATAAATTAAAAGAGAAGAAAAATCAAGCAACAGGTGACTAGTGACTGTGAGGAGGCAGTCTATCTTATTTTATACAAAAGCGCTAGGAATCAGCTAGAAAGATATCCTAAAAGACACTGAGATTCCAAACATGAAAGGACAAAGGCATGTAATGTCTTTGTTGGCATTAGAATGCTAGCTTCTCCAGATTGCGTATTTATGTCTTCAGTTAAAGGAGAGAAACTTAACGTGGTTTGACAAATGCACTCACCCACCTACCAATGATAGGAAGAAACTTTTCCTGGCATGTTGGGACTTACCCATCAGTTTCTACAAGATTAAAAAGTTTAATTTAAAAAATCAAGCCACTGCATACGTGCAGAGAAAGAAGTAATAGGAAACATCTTCTATTTTATGGTTCTGAAGGAGATCTAAGTATTTCCAATGTTTCTCATGTCTGCAGACAGGATAAAACAATTAAAAATTGATTTCACTTCTACTCAACATTTTTCTGATGCATACAGGAAAGGTCATAAACAATTTTTAGAGTATTTATTCATTTTAGATGTGAGCACACTGAAGAGGACTCCACCCAACCTAATCTGCCTTCTATGTCCATGCTGTTTCCAGACGTGACTTGACAAGTCTTGATCACATACATCTTACTGGCTGTATCTGTTTGCACTGTGATCTACAGTAAATTACAGATATACTTTCTACCATTTTCTCTTCCTTTATCTTTCAAGGACTAAAAACACTGTCTTTGACAGCATATACAGCTGGGTGGGATTTTGATTTGCTGAATTTATGAAAAAAACAAAAAAAGGATAGAAGACAGACAAAGACAATCAAGATGTAGAAAATATCTTCTATGTGGCTGGAGTAGCACTGACAGCAGTGAGTGCAGCGGCTGAAAGAAAATGTAAGCTGGGAGTACAGCCCACACCTATCACATCAACAGAATTGCCGTGCTTCCTCCTACCTCATGGCTTCAAGTAACAAGCTGAGCTATTAAGAATGAAAGTAAGGGGAAAAAACATTTCAGAGACAGCTGATAGGCTTTGACCATGACTAGATTACCAGACCTGGGAATGCTTCTAACTTCTTTGTTCTCGGATACTTTCCAGCTACGTGTCAGCTCAATATTGGAGTTTCAGGCATTCACCAGGCTCCCCATACTTAACCATCCTGCTCTTATGACCATAAAATTAAAATCTGGGCAAGTGTGTTGGCTGACAGTCGTTAAACACTGCCAAAGGTCTTTGGCAAGTCCAGCAGGTGAACCTACAGGGCCGTCTAGCAGGGTGAACTTCTAGAAAAGAAGCAGCTCCATATGGTGTCGGACTAATTAGAACTGTCTTGACTCCATACTCTTTCCACCATCTGTCTCCTGAATGCTTGATTATGCCTTAAGGAAACATTACCCTCTGGATCATTTGTTAGTCTTAAGCAAAGCAAACTCCCTTATATCTTCCCCTTGGCCATCTGGCTCTCTTCCCCTTTTTATTTACAGGGTGACAAGAAAACTTCATTTATTTCAAAGCACCTCTTCCTGCCTGCGTAAGCTGCCCCGTTATTCTGAGTGGCCTCACACTGAGATGTGCTGATTCCGTCTGTACAGTTCTTGAGTTAGGACCTGGTGAAGGCTCATTTAGAGAAAGCATTTCCCAGTAATACCTGGAAACTGCTGAGAACAGTGACCTAACATCTGGCCATCTCTTTCGGGCATAGTTTCCAGTCATGCTTCTCTACTACTTTACCCGAAAGATTGAGCCCATATACTTTCAGGGAGCTGTCAGTCACACCAGTCCACATAAAACTGAACTGATCTGAAACAATCCCTTCTTGTGTAATAGAAGATGATACAGGAAAGCATGTGACACATATGCATATCGCTTTATTTTTTCCCCTAAAAGTGAAATAAGAAAACCAAAATGAGATCCAAAGAAATGAGAAAGTTTAAAAGAATCAGAAAAAAAAAAAAAAAAGAAGAAGAAATGGCACAAGTAATCCAAATAAAACAAGAAAATTGGAATGAGATTAGAACTAAAAATTTTATTTTGATTCTGAGGATTTGTAATGTGTCAAAAACATTATAATCTTCTAAAACATTTCTGTTTTTATGAAAGAGTAATTTTGGTTGGAAAACTTACGTCAAAACTCTTTCAACCAGTTCTCATAAACTCATAAGAACATAAAACCTCCAAGTCTACTGTTAAAAGTAAGAAAATGGTAATTCACAGCTGAAAATCTCCATATGTTTTAATGTAGACTGCATAATCATGGACATGGTAAAGTCATAGAATAAATTCTTTAATGAAAATATAGGTTCCAGTAGCTGATTTTTCAGATGAATGACAAAAATAAATTTCAAACTGAATGATCTACAATCGGTATAGACAAACCAATGGTAACATCAAAAAGTTTCCTATTATACTAGCAACACTCCATCTGGGACATCTCTATAGAAGTGCTTCATTAAATGATACAGTCATATGACAAGCAGAAGTAGATACTGAGTGAATACATTTGTTTCAGACAAAATATGAAACATGGGAAGTTTAAATGAAGGAAAGTAAAACATGAAAAAAATACAGATGACTATGTAACAAGACTAAGAAAACTGGAAAAAGCGTATAAATTTATCAATCCAGTCTCTGAAATACAAAAAAAGCAAATTATAGTTTCTTGCACATTTAGGTTACTGAAGAGAAAAGCCTTAAGATCTGAGATGAACTGAAGAGCTGCTGGTAACAGCTAGAGGACTTAGAAAGAAATTCGGTCTAAAAAAACTGACTGTTACTTGAGTGTTTTACAAATGTATTCTGAAAGAAAAATATATAAAAGGGGAAAAAAATTTCAATTGATATGGAGATGAACTTCCTCACAGTATAGATACCCAGCATTTGGGAAAACAATGGCTTATGAGGGAAAGACATACCACTTTTACAAAGTGACAGAGACATAGAGTCATTACTACTAATGACTCTAAGCTGCAAGACAGTTTTTAGCAAATATAAATGGCTGGGATCTCAAAGCACAGAAGTAAAAAATATATATGCATTGTAACTGAAAGCTGATGAACAAGGCAGCAGAATTAAAGTAGATTGTTCTACTCCATGCAAATAAATGGTTACACTCTTCTTCTTCCTTTCTCTTTTTTTAAGAGTTAGCATATACTAAGATAAATCACATAAATAGATAAATATACTCGGGAGCATCAGTAGCTGTGAAAGCTAAGAGAATCACACTAAGGCATACCATATCAGAATTTATCCATTCGGTGCAAAAAGTCCACTAGAAGAGAAAGGCTTCTCTGTGGCTTCAAGAAAAGATAAAAACACACAAACAAATGAACAAAAAACAGTTGTTGAATGTTGGTTCGAGAAAATAATTGCCTTTTATTTAAGGAGATATTGAACTAAAAGACAGGACTGCACATAGATAAAATGTGAAGAATACTGTATCTTGGTAGATCACAGACAGAAGAAGAGTTACTGTAGCACAAGGAGAAAAACAAGACAATATCAAAAAGGAAGCATTGAGATCTATTTATACCATATAACACTACCAGGTATCAATGGGAAATGTAGGATACTGGTAGGCACTGATACCCGACAAAAAGATTGATGCATAGCAAGAAATTAGATAATATTCCATATAATTTAAATAGAATCAATGTTTCATTTTATATATGACATCAAAAAGTTTTAATACTTTACAGTGTGGAGAGAATCAAGAACGAAGATTTATATAGAGAATAATCAGTGAAATTCTGGAATATAATAATTAGAGTAGTAGGTACTGCATGGGATTTTGGGTGCATGTGTGTTATATTCTACTTTATTGAAGGGTATATGAAAGGAAAATTTTCAAAATAAAACAATAGAAAACATATTTGAATTCCTAAATATTCAGATTGTAGTTGAGCTGAATAACTGGATAACAGTATCTAAAATTGCTGCTCCTTAGACCTATACTTTCCTCATCCTGCCCTATGAAAGTTCATGCAGCTAAAGATGCAGAGAGACTAACCTCTGACAGGCAGCCATTTTTTTGACTTAAAGAGTTAAAGGGCTGAATTTATTTACCATTATTGTCACCAAAATGCACTTTTGAGAAATCTAACTGAATGAGGCATCATTTCAGGAGGATAAAATGTATGAGACAGCAGTTCTGAATTACAGCTGAATGAATCTTCAGCTACGTCCTACCTTATTTTAACACAGCAGCATAAACAGAAAATGTAGATCGTTATCAGCTGCACATTCAGTGAGGCCAGCAACAGCTTCAAAAGCGCAGAAGGCACAAATGTATTTCATATGCAGGTTGAATTTTTTCTAAAGTACAGCTAGAAAATCGTGCAGCTATAATTTGGAGATGCATACATTTTCAAAGGTACAACTGTGGAGTTTATTTTTTGTACTATTTTTACAGAAGCTCAAGTCTTGACTTTATTTGAAATTCGAAGATAAAACATCAAGCAAAGTCAGAAAGACAGGGACTGAGATTACAAGTTTAGGATTTTAAAGACAGTATTCAAACCTGACAAGGACAAGAACTCAGCAGATTATTTGTCTAAACAATGACTATATAATGAAAGAAGTAAACTTTCCAGAGCAGTGAACATCGCAGCAGCAGTGACCACTATAATTAAAATTGAAAAGCTCTGTATTTCAAAGCCTTATTTTAACAGTATTGATGTTGCCAATGTCTTTTCTGCTAGTTGTAAATTCTTTCCACTGCTTGTCTTAGGGGAGCTGGAGTCTCTGAGGGCTCTGTTCTTACTGGTTGTCTTTTATCTCTTGGGCACTGTATCTGCTTGCAGAGGTTTCCACAAGTATATCTTAAGTAAACACTTCCTGTCTCCTTTTAAAATCATGTATCTCATCCTGGGCAAATCACTAATCTCTCAAAACCTGTATGACTAAACCAGGTTCATAATCTTCCTTCTTAAACTGTCTAAAAGTTTCCTTTAACATTTTTTGCTACCACCCTCTGTCCCCCAGAATCTAAAGTCACCTTTGGTTCTCCTACTCCCCTTCTCCTACAATTGTCATATCATAGCCAATTCCTTTCAAGTCTTTGCCCATGTTTTAAAAACATCCTTCACGTCTCTACCCACTCATATGTTTAGAATGTTATTCTGAAATCTGTCAATCAAGATAACTCCACATCAAACCAAAGAAAACACTCTTTATAGGGTTCCTATAACATTAATTTGTATATAAATACATTTATATGTGTGTACATATACATACATGTACACACATGGGAATATAAGCAAATGAGCAGAAACAATATCAAGCAAAGAGTGGACGATATTCCAGATGAGTAAATTTCAGGTAGTTGCTTAAAAGAGCTATGAAACTTTGCATCAGCTCTAAATTTGACCACATATCTATCCCTCTATTACCTAATTAGTCCACATAATCCTAGAACTTTTGTTTTCCTTCACTCCTCCACTATCATTTATGTTTTTGTTCACTCCATTTAATAATTAAAACCTCTTAGGATAGAGTCTAGGCCTTTTCAATAAAGCATCTAGCAAATAGTCTAAAAGGTTTAACTGAACTTAAAGTCTCTATTTATTGGAAATTCTCTCTAGTAGAAAGAAGATAGTATAACAGAAAAAAGGTAGCACATCTACTTTCTTAAAGCGAAGTAGAATGAAGATCCTAGCAAATTCTTTGGAGCCAAGACGATTCACTGTGAGTTGTTCACAGAATCACAGAATCACAGAATAGTTGAGGTTGGAAGGGACCTCTGGAGATCATCTAGTCCAACCTCGCTGCTCAAGCAGGCTCCTCTAGAGCACGTTTCCCAGGATTTTGTCCAGATGGTTTTTGAATATCTCCAGCGAAGGAGGCTCCACTATCTGTCTGGGCAACCTCTGGGTTCCAGTGCTCTGTCACCCTCACAGCAAAGAAGTTTTTCCTCAGGTTTAGGTGGAACTTCCTGTGGTTCAGTTGGTGCCCGTTGCCTCTTGTCCTGTCGCTGGGCACCACGGAGAAGAGGCTGGCCTCATCCTCTTGACACCCTCCCTTCAGATACGCATTGATGAGCTCACCTCTCAGTCTTCTCTTCTCCAGGCCCAGCTCTCTCATCCTTTCCTCACAGGAGAGATGCTGCAGTCCCCGCAGCGTCTTGGTAGCCCTCCGCTGGACTCTCTCCAGTAGTGCCGTGTCTCTTTTGTACTGGGGAGCCCAGAACTGGACACAGTACTCCAGGTGAGGCCTCCCCAGGGCTGAGGAGAGGGGCAGGATCACCTCCCTCGACCTGCTGGCAACACTCTGCCTAATGCCCCTCGGGATACCCTTGCCCTTCTTGGCCAAAAGGATTAATTTCTAATCTCCACTGTTGAACCTTTTCCATAACAATACTAAATATATACACATTTTTTTTCTGTAGGTGATTTTACAAACTGTAGGCTCTTATATCAAATCTCAGTGGTCCAAAACTCCAGCATAGTTTTTCTTATATGATTTCCCTCCAGTTTGCCTCAGAAAAAAATCACCTTTGGTAACACAAATGCAAAAAAAGATTTCAGGTGATTCAGCTAAATTAGACAGCAATTTTATAGCTAAATCCAACTCATATGGGAGCACTAGCTACAACCTTAACAGCATTCAGAGATAAACAGAAATTAAATATCATTAAACAGTATAATTATCCATTAAAAAAAATCTTTACAAATGGCTAAAATCCTCTCTTCCTCTTAAAAGACATGAAATTAATAATAACAGCTGGTTTGGGTACAGCCCTATTGGTATTTGTATGCTGTCCCATTATTGTGAATGGGATCTGGCTTCCTGCCAGATTCTGACGTGCCCACAAGCTGTTTCAAGTACCAGCTAGTATTGAAACCGTCAATCAAAATATGTTTCATCTATCACCACTGTGGTATTTTTATGAAGTATCAGAACGAGACGCTGCACTTGCATCTGCTCTGGCCTGAGACACAATATATCACCCAGGTGCTTAGCCACATCCTTCAGTGAGCAGTGCCCATGGGTACGCTAACATCATCAGAACTGTTCTTGGGAGGCGAACTTTCCACTGGGTATTTTGGAATCTTATCAAAAGCCCACTGAAGTCAAAGGAAATATTCCCATTGATCTCAGAGAGCTTTGATCAGGCCCATGGTGAGCATGTACTTTAGCAGTCTTTTAAAGCGCTTGCAACATGCACAGCCAAATGAATACACTTAATCTTATGAGTAAAAAATATCATGAAGGCTGGTGCAGTCCAGCTGACTGGAGTCAAAAGATCAGAAAGTGACTTAGCAAGTGGAATTTGGCACCTGAAAGCCTTTTTAGATGCCAGAATTCAACCAGGGTTGTTCACAATTGCATTTGCCTTGTTGTTGATGTCCGAAGTCTGTCAGTTCCAGTGTTTCTGCTGGTGAAGTCCCCAGGGCAGTGCAGTCCTGCTGTGACATAGAGCTGAGATATAGAGCTGTTTTTGTGCCAAGCTGCCTTTTGCTAGTTTACACTTAAATCCTACCAACTTAAAAGAAATAGATGTTTCTCTACCAAGCACAGAGATTTGTTCTAATAAGCGTGGTCGTACTATAGCCAATTCCTCTCACTCTTTTCTATGCAAGAGCTGAGTGATCAGTGCATTTACTTAACATGCACAAGTCAAGTCAGAAAACTCCTCTGTAAAGGAAAATTTTGCTGTTAAGGCCTTCCCACTGTCACTATCTTAAACTCTGTTGTTTTGCTAGAGAAGGATTTTAAATCTAGGCCACTCTTTTTGAGGTTGTTATTCTAATTATTGGGTTATTGTGAATATGGACAGAGGCAGCTTATTTTCTGGTCATGTTTCGTAGAGGATGTCCTATTCGTCTTCTGGAAACCCCAAGCAGGTCCTCCTCCCAATGTAAAGCTATTTACTTTAGGGAATTCTGCTTTCCCCCCACCCCGACCCTGTACCCCAACGAAGGTGTTTCAGGAAGGTCTCTCTCAGATTGCTGATCTCTGTAAAACTCTTCTCAAAGAAGGAATTATGTGTATAGGAAGTTAAGAATTTGGCAGCAAGGTGTGAGAAAACACTGCAGCAAATGTCTACGTTGATAAAGCTGAAGTTTCCCTAAAAATCAAAACCTCGGTACTGCCACTGTGCTCTGTATTTTGGGCGCAGACATCATGGAAGCTCATCAGTTCCCAGCGCTTGGGTCCCATCACACTTCAGATGTGGCTTGTTAAAAGGTATTAGCCGGTAGAAACTTGCAATTTTAAAGGAGGCATATAAACATAACATTTATTGTGGTAGCAGAAATATTAAGGGCAAAAAAGTGGTACTAGGTTAGTGTTCGGTTGTTTGGATTATTGGGTTTCATAGTAGCGAGAAAACACCATGTGTGCCTTTTGGTATGTCTCTGCTTCTAGACCTTTAAAGCTACCCATTTTTAGGAAGCTTCCTTGCAATATTTTTGTAAAAGAAAAAAAGAAAATAAATTAGAGGGCTACAGAGGTTAGAGTGTCACCAACTGCAGACAGAGAAGAGAGAGATGGTCTTCTAACTAGTATGTTTAATATTATTTTCAAAAAGAAGTATTTCAGAATTGCACTGACACCAGGTTTCTCTGGAAAGAGAAGTGTGAATTCATGCCTCTGCCTGGAGTAAACTTTAATCTATTGTAATGAAATTACCTAGTAAGAAAAATTCAAATAAATACTAGGAATTTACTGGTAAAATACAATAGCGCTTGTTTCCCTACTGAAGCCTTTTGCAAACTAATACACATAGGTGCAACAATTTAGCTGCATTGCACGTGTATTGAAGGTGAAAACAAATCCATATTTTTTATCCCTATGCCTCTATAAACGGACTTTCTTTTTTTCCTGTTATTTCCAGGACTGTAGGTCTATAACTAGCTATTTGACTTTATACTTATAAACTCTAAAATATAGCCTGGCTTTCACAATAAAAATCAGTGAAGGCTGTTGGTTGTTCAACACTGAAAATCAAGCCAGTGGTGCATTCTGTTTGAATGCTAATAATGTGTTAAGGAATGTATACGCTACAGTCACTGTTGCAGAGTTGTCGTAAAAATAGTCATAAGTGTGGAGCAAAGGATGGGTGTTTGTCTTGTTATCAAAGGCAAGGCCTTAATTTCTGCAACAGGCAATTGCTCGCATAACGTAATTAGTCATGGATACTAGGCCATAAGATTTCTGAAATTCTTTTGCTAATCCTGTATTCAAATAGATGAAGAAGAAACATTTCAAAAGCATCAAAGTGACTTACGGATTTGAAGGAGATTCTCCAAAAGTGAGTCATGCATATTGGGTTTTTAGGGTCCCTAAGGTGATAGTTTTGCATCATGCAAAACTGTTGGAAATACTCAGGCCGCTACTGGCAGCCTGAGATCAGGGTAACTGTGACTATTGCATAATATTTGAAAATGAGTCTAGAGCTACTAATTCATTCTGATGACTTTTAATGTACTACCTGCAGTCTTTTTCCTCTAAACTTAATGTAATATTTGTGTGGGGGGACCTTTGAAGAGATCTCTGCTTAGGAAATAACTGTGACTTCAAAAATTTCTGAATGGTGAAAGTTTTGACAAGGACTGTGTTTAGGAAAAAAAAAAAAAAACTTTAAAGAGAAAATTCCAAGTATTCTAAATACATTCCAAATTCTTGGAGAAAAAAGCTTAAAAAAGGCCTGTTATTTGGAGAATAAGCTTCTGCTCTTAAGGCAAAAGAGAGCTTTAATTGGTTCTGCTTTCTTGGAGCACTGTCTACTTTTCCATGATTTTTTGAGGGAATATTTTTTCTTCGGGTTAGTTGGTTTGTCAGCTTGTTTTGTGCATGTATGTTTTTCTCACAGATCTTGCCTTATGACATTTTAGAGGCTTCTACACATTTTTTTTTTTTTTTTGTCTCTTGAATATTTGAAAATCTGTGGCAGAGTCAGAATCTTGGCAAAAGATGGTGGAGCACTACCTTCAGGTCCTTGACCGTGGAAACAGAGGGGTAAATAGCCGTGACAGTGTTGCCATGGTGAATAAAGTGGGAATATTTTGCAAGTAAACCAGGCATTTGTTTTATATGGACAAAAAGTGGTCCTTGTAATGACAGCAGCAAATTTATACAAAGAAAACCGTGTGCACCACTGGAAAATCTGCAAATGAAATTTCATGATTACATTTCATACTGTAGTGCCATAGATTGTTCTATGTACTCTAGGGGCTTGAGGTTGAAGGTTTTGGTTTTTTTGTATCGTTTTTTATATTAATGCTGTAACGATACAAGGTGATGAAATATTTGCCTGAGTGACTAGCTGCACTCAGTCTGATACAGAAATTTTTATTTTCTTTACAATCAACAGTTTATAACCAGAATTCTTTTACTATTTTGTAGTTAGAAGCTGGTTAGGTTTAGTTCTGATTATCTTAGAGCTGGATGTAATATACCGTGATTTTAGTAAGACTTTTGTTACTGTCTCCCAGAGGATTCTCACTTGGAATCTGAGGAAGTATGAACTGAACAAAATGGTTCTTAGCTAGGTTAAAAATTGCTCAGACCATCAGGTCCAAAGGGTAGTCATCAGTGATTTGACTTCCTTGTGGGGGAAGGTAAGAAACGCTACTACACAACAACACTAGGAGTTGTTGATCCTGAGACGGATAATGTTCAAAATCTTCATCAATGACTCAGATAATGAGACACAGTGCACCCTCAGAAAATATGCCAATGATATAAAGTTGAGAATTTGATGCTCTGAGTAGCACTGTAATTCAGAATAATCTTGAAAAATTTGAGAACTGGACCAACAGAAAACATGCACAGTTCTGCCTCTGGGACAAAATAACTTGTGCATCAATACAGGTTGGGAAGCCATCTGGCTGATTATCATTCCTCCTGATGAGGACCACTGGATGCAAAGTTGAATATAAGGTCCAGCTCAGGAGGCAAATCTTACATGAGAGTGTACAGTCATCCTAACTAAAGCAAAACCACGCTGGGCAGCAATGAGTGCATCCAGAGATGTTATTGTCTCCCTCTGCTCAGCATGGTGAGTCTGCACCTGGAATAATGTGCCTACTTTAGAACTTCCCAGTTCAAGAAGGAGGGTAGAAAATGGAGATAGGCCAGCAGAAGGCTACTAGAATGGTTTGATCCTTAAGGCACACGACTTAGGAGAAGAGGTTGAGGGAGATGAGCTTGTTTAGTTTGATAAAGAAGGGACTGACCGGTAATGACAGCCCTCTGTACTTTAAGGGGAATTACAAACACAATGGGGCCAAATTCTTCTCAACAGTGGCACATGGGGAAAAAAGGGGCACAATAGATTCAAGATGTGGCTTCGCAGGATCAAACTGAATGTTTGGAAGAATTTCATCCAGGCAGGTTAGTAGCGCTGGGAAGGGTTTCCCAGTAAGGCTATGCAACCTCCTTCCTGGGGGTTGTGCAAGACTTGCCCAGGTGCACTCCAGCATAACAGAGGTCCTGCTTTGAGCAGGATGTTGGACCAGAGGACCTGCAGAGGTCTGTTTCTACAATTCTGTGATATCTTCAAGAAAATGCTCAGTTTTGTAATATAATTTCTCTATATCTCTCTGTTAGGATTATAAGAGGCCTAAGAAACTTAACATATGAGTCATACGTACCTTTCCGTGACCCTGATCCCCAAACTTATGTTACTGTCTTGAGAGAACTCCAGACAAGTCCAATGTGATTGAATTTTCTCTCTGGATGCACTAAACCTCCTGAATAAAGGTAATAAATAATCAGTGTTGCCAGCTTTGGTAGTCTCATGTGAAGAATAGGTATTTGCCAAGTGGGCCCAAGTAATAATGAAGAGCAGATCAGAGATTTACACCCTTAGCCTTCCTAGTTGCTCAGATATGTCTGCCACTATACCACACAGCCCAGATGGCTGTTAAGAGCTCTGTTTTTCCTATTTGCATCCATAAGTGCTCTTAGAAAGATGGCAAATAGATTCAGGTTTAGAAAAAGCTCTTTTTTTGTGATCCATGAATGTAATATTCTTAAAAAGAAAGGAAAGATAAGAAGTCAGGTGTTATATGCATAGCAGCTTTCTTTGCCTTGACACCCCTTTTCCCCTGCCTGCTTCTTATGGATCTTGGGTTTGGTCTGAGTTCGATAAACAGATGCCCTTCCAGACATGTCGCTTGGGTCATGAAATTGTCTCACCCACTTAGAGAAGTATCTCTTTTAAAATCACTCTGACTGATTTCCTTATATTCTAAGGAAAAGGTCTGAACTCCAGTTTTTCCTGTCACTAATTCTGTAAAGAGAGCCATCCTAAGCCGGGCATGCCACCTTAAAAATTCCAATGTCCTAACACAGAAAACTTTATTCCATAAAGTTGAACTTCTGTCTATAGCTGAACAGAATAATGGTTTGTTTATTAGTTATGGAGTCTAATCCACAGTCACAAAAGAAAACAGGAATCATTTTATCTCCCAGGGGGTCATACCCTTTTCAGCATTAGACTGTCTTATTTATCCATTTGTCTATCTGGGATTATATCATTCTTTACTGCTACAGTTCAGCGACTTTGTGAAAGGATGATATGTGTCTTTAAACATTTGAATAATAGATCATGCACTGGAGTATCAAAGTATCTTGGGGGAGCAAGTATTAGTACGTAGAATTATTTGTTTTTTTCTTAAGAAAAAGTGTTGCATCTCATCCAGAACATTGGCAGCTAATTTTACTGCCATCCACATCAGTAATCATTTTAGGTTATACTCATTCTCTGAACAGATTAGTACATTCAGCATCAATGAAGACTATGACAATGATGCACCAAAGTGAATTCCAGGACTGAAATGGTTATAGGGTCTTTTTCCAAAAAAGCAATAAATGGAAAACAGAGGTACTCTGCAGTGCTAATGGTTATGTATGTCATTGATTTAAGTGCCTGAACTATGTATGTAGGTGCCTAACCTTAGAATTTTCTTTCATATTATGTATTTTATGAATGCACATTTAATAAAGCACCACTTTAATCTAGAGTTGCCTCAAGTTTTGAAAAAAACATTCTTGCACTCAAATACTACTACCTAAAAAGTGATAAATTCAGCAATGTTTTAAAGCTGATGAAGTGTATGAATTATCTGCCCAGTAATTTTATACACCATTACACTGCACAAGTCCATTACATTGTAAAAAGGATGTTATTTTAAAGGTGAGCATTGAGCAAAACTCTGAATCACTAAATAATCTGTTAAACTAATACAATTTAATCTGGACGTAGGGTTTATATTTTGAGCTTAGAAGTATAGATTTCTCAAAAACAACAGATCTACAAATGCATATCAGGGTTCTGCATATCAGGGTTCTGCATGTTCTTCTTTTTTTGTCGCCACAGATGGTACAGTTCAGATCACTGGAACTTGATTCAAATCTCTGAAAGTGATACAGTCAGTATTGAATTCTGGCTCATTTACATAGCACAGAAATTAGACTATTTGTAATGACAGGAACAGAGTTCCTCTTAAATAAAAGGTAAAAATGAGAAGCTAACAATTACAAGCAGAAAGAATAGTGTAGTAATTGTGCAATCTATTCTTATACACTAGAAATGTCTCCTTACTTTCTGCCTTATAGCCACAGATTCAGGCAGAAAATGTTGAAATTTTCAGTTAAGTTACATTGAAATAGCATTGAAAACAGAGTTCAAGATTTTCTGGTCCAAAAAAAACCCACAGTTCCCAAAACTAGATGCTTTGTAAAGGCAATCTTTGCTGAGGAAAAGTTTGCGACGTAAATATGAGATGACATGAGCAGATGTGTAAAAAACAATGTTATATAAACCTATTACATTTCTGTTTGGCTACCACCTTAGGGCACAGTTGCATTTGCCTTTTTCTTTTTGATTTTCATATGAGCTTAAAGAATCACCATTTCTTCATCTCCAGTTCACATTGCTAGTCCAACACTGATCCCTTAGCTATACTGCCATATATCTGTTTGTATGAACATGTTGCAAAGTAGCTTGAGGAACTCATCCGTATTAAAAGAAATGCTATTAAATTTATTTGCATTTACATTTTATATTTATATATTAAATCCAAACCCTGAGCATTTCACATGCTCAGCCCTGCAGCCATTTTTTCCAGCACAAACTGAAGGAGTGGTACGACGCATTTAATGAAATGTTAGGTATGGAGAAAGATGGGGAAAGAAAGGCATGTTAAGCCAGTTTTGCTTCTAGCCTGTCTAGAAATGAAAACTAGGGTGTCAATTTACATCTCTGATGGTGACAGGACATTGTTCTGTTTTTCAAAGATATTTTACCAGAATTTTACCTACCCATACACCATAGAAAACCCTTTGAAAACTTATTAACAACTCCCAAACAGTTCTGGGGAAAATATTAATATGGGAAATAAAGGTCTTTTATTAAACCATTAAAAAAGAATTTTTTGAACTACAAGCCTATCCTTAAGTTAGAAATAGAAGCCTGAAACAGAAGGGGAACTATACCACTGATTTGTAAATGAAAAACTGGATGAAAACAGAAAATCTTGCAAGTAATATAGAATACAGTAAATATTTTTGAATGTTGTTGGCATTCTTTTTTAATCTATTAATCGTAAATATTTGCCCTTCTCATTGCTGCTATATCTATTCAAATACAGCCTTCAACAACATAACAGCTATACCTCAATATATTAGCATACGTTTAAAAACATATCTGCCACCAAACTTCATGTCTGTTTTATACATGGAGACTATAAGAAGTGGTGTTATGTTACCTGGATTCCTCAGCATTTAGAGATTTTGTACTGGAATCCTTTCAAACCACTTCAGAATCCCCCTGAGCACAGAAAAATTTCTGTATCTCCATGACTAACTGCAGTTCAGCCTTTAGGTTAATAGCCAGCTATTCTCCTCAGTTCCTAGTAATGCAAAAGTCTGTAGCCCACATCCAAAATTATAGAGGTTTGGGGACTGACATCTGTAATATCTTTTCCTTGGCTGTCTGTGAGACTTTCATTCTGTAGGATACAACCTTTCCTCATAAGCCTAACGTAGTCAGGTATCTATGTACACATTCACATCAATAAGCTAAACTCCTGCTTTCCATTTGATAAAAAGTCCCAGTTTAAGGCAATCTATAAATCTGTTACTTTAAATTCACAGACCCAAAAGGTGACAAGGTTGCCTCTCCCAGTAACACTCCAGACAGCATAAAATGTATCAACATGGAGTAGTCTGGACAGACAGAAGTCCTGCTCCTGAAAGACTCCAGCTACGCTGTATGCAGGATACAAGTCCTGGGGTTCAGCTGAATAACACTGCATTACACGCTGCCCAACTTCATCATGCGTGTACACACACCTTAGTCCTTTGCTGATTGGGTACAGGGACCATCAGGTAATATTTCTGCATTTGTATTCCTCCCTCACTAAAGCGTGATTTAATTGTCCTACATTTTCAAGGGGCTGAAGGGGAATGTACTGCAAGCGGTTGCCCACAATGAAAGCTTCTTGAATTACATCAGAAACCACAGCTAAGCATATCCAATATCTGCTTCGCTAATAGCTAAAATACATTGCTTCTTTACCTGAAAAAGTCAAATGCTACAGCGTGAAACATAGAGGTTATGAGAATGGGCAAATAACATGGAAGTAATCAGGTGATAGAAGGATGATAGTTCATATATTAGTAATATCTTTGTCTTTTTTTTTTCCTTTTATTTTTCTATTTTTCTCCAACAGCCTTGCTGCTGCTTTTCACAGTTTTTTTCTCTATTTCACACTCTAAAACATCTGAATAAAAGAGGAATATGGTTCAATTATCTAATTGGCTATATTTTTACTCTGCATAGTCCTTGATATTTGTCTATATAATAATAGTAAATATACCATTTAATAGTTTAGCACATCCGTAGTTGCCAAGACATTGACACAATGGTGCAAATATTGATTGCAAAAATGGACACTTTTTTGCAGTAATATCAGTTGGACTTATGAATATACTCTATAAACACAATTTAATTCTCAGCTATGAGAAGGCAAGTACAAATCATAATATAACCCAAGCAGGTATAATATGTATTATCCTTAAATAGATATAGATATAGGTATTTGTGTCTGTGTGTATATTTACGCTACGGACTACCATAAAAGATCATACGAGTTACAAAGTAACTTAGTTCAAATTTTAATGAAAACGATCTATTACTGAGATTGACTCTCAGTCAAGGATAATTTCTATTTTAAGTATATTTACTTTAAAATTAAAATAAGGTCTTTCAGATCCTGCACTGTAAGATTCATGAAATCTGCTTTATTATTACTAAATTCCTACTTCCTGATAGAATACTTTCAGAACTATGACAATTAGTTGGGACTGTAGAAATCCGGGTTCATTTTTCAGACCTTTCACAGGCTTCACATGCTATCTTCTGCAATTTATACATATCTTGATTTACCTCATGTGACTTTAAAGTTAAGATACTTGCCTAAATTTTCTGTCTGGTTTTCATTAATGATGGATCTATCCCACTCTAATATTGTAGGACATGCCCTCTGGAAGTGCTTCTCTTCCTCTGTGTGATAAAGATATTTAGGGAGTCTTGCTCCCCAGCTTAGACCCCTAAGCTGAAGACCCAAAGCTAGGCACTGTAAGAACATTCCTCAAAAGGTTGTTTACTGAGGCATCTTAGATTCTAACCCATGCAAGACATCTAAGTGTTTCACATTCTAAAATGAGGTGAGAAGAATACAAATCATAATATCTTTGTAGCTCTGTTTCCCATCTGTAAATGCTTTTCTTCCAGGTTCCAGCTTCCAATCTATTTTTCTCATTCATCATTATTATTTATGCATATTATATATGTGAATATTATTTATGTGTATTCTTTGTATTTGTATTATTGATATTATTAGTAATTGTTTGTATTATTTTTTGCTCAATACCATCTGTCTGTCAGTATCCATCTGCTGTCTCTTGTTTTAGGCTTAGATTGCAAGCTTTTGGAGCATGGATCGTCCTTTTTCCTGACCCGTTATGAGTTACCTCCGTACACTGCAGTGCCTTGGAGGCCCAGCCTTGAAACCGAGCCCCATTGTACGAGGTGGTCTACAAAGTATAAAACAACGATTCATGCTCCAACAAGATAGGATAGCAAGTAAATACCGACAGACAGATGGCAGAGTACAAGAAGGCAGTGAGACAAAATTAGTCAGCCTGATAGACACTGTATTAGAACACCAACAGCCTTCTCATTTACCATGTCTTTTGTAGACATTAGGAAAAAAAAATAGTTGCATAGATATTACAAGAAGCTCCTCTCAGTGAGGGGCATGTCTCAGCACTAGTAAAAGGAAGACGCTCAATCAAAGATTCGGTGGGTGGAGCTGAAGGCTAAAATCATAGACCAGCTGGAAATAGGAGCTAAAAGCAAGCAAAAAATTATAAAAAATTGAATAGATCATGGAAAGCCTGTAAAATAGAAACAAGTAACTTAATTTGATACCACAGAGGAGAAAGCACTGAGAAAAGAGTAAGAAACTGAACAAGGACCTGACCAAAGCAATAAGACAGGAAAGCAGTACTTCCAGCAAAATTTCAAGTGGCTGAGTGGGGCAAAACAACCAGGATCACAGTCAGAAAGAAGTAAGATGTAGTCACTTAGGCACAAGACGGAAGGAACTGGAAATGCTTTGAATATTTAGCTAAGTTCTTAATACACGTAAATTGCGGTTCCTGAAATAGCAGACATAGGGAAACATTAAGCAAAATATAATCTTCTTGAGAAACTATATGATCAGTTATATATAAGCACTGTTAACAGAAAAAAAAAAATTCTTTGGGAAGAATTCTGCTCTGAACTCAGGGCTTTGTTGCTGAAGTACACAGGGAGGCACACAGCCAGCGCGCTTCCACAACAGCCTGATGACAATGTCTTGATTCTCTTTCATGGGCAGACCAGAAGAAAGTGTCAGTCTGAATTTCTCAGATTGTCTTAGCTGCCCCAGTGTCTTTGGTAATTTATAACATTTCCCATCACTGCCCTGCATTATTTAAATCTGTGAATCATTTTCAGATAGAGACAGAAACCGAGTAAGAGATTGGATAGAGACTTAGACAAAATATAGCCACACTGTATTTGCCTGACATGTCTACTTTCCTGTCTACATATATTCATGATAGAGAACATATGAGAACTGGTTCTGTGTCATAAATTCACTTCTTTGTAGCTCCCTTGCTCGCATTCAGCTGTCTGCCTGAATAACTGCATCTGCAAGGTGCAGTTACAATTGCCTTACTCTAACAGAGTTTAGAGTAAGTTTACAGTACTTATGCAGAGATGTTCATTAAACAAATATGAATGACTACACTCATTACGTTCCAACTAGCATCTCGTAATCCTGAATACTCTTTTTGTGTGTGCTTTTTTTTTTTTTTCCCCGAAATATATACAGAGTCCTAACAAAAAAATCTAGCTAGGTATATCCAAAAGGTATTAGACTGAGGAATATATGGTGTTTTGTATTTATAGTGCACAGTAAAGTGAAATCGTATAAATGTTTAAGAGCAGAAGACACAAAGTTAGTGAGATAAACATATTGAACATATGCTCAATAAAAGGTCTCTGTGAGTTGCACCTACCTTTCCAAATTTGAGGATATCAGGGGACACAGCTGCTCCAAGCATAATTCAGAATATAATTTTATAATCTTAGAAATATTAAGAAACCCCTGCTGTTCAGCGTCACATAGGTCTCTCGCAGTTCCCATTACTAGACGCTGTAAAAGGAACGAGTCCCTTCTTCATGTCTATACCTCTGAAAGTCCACAGAAGAGGTGCTCAATTACTTTGGTGCTTAGAATACAGAGAAGAGTCGTCTTTCACACCTAGTCACCATTAAGTCGGCAGGAAAAGTGAGAATTCCTTCATTTCAGACTTTTTTTAGGTCTATTAAAGGAAACATACAAAGAAAATCCTCAAATAGAAATTTTGTTAAAGTAGAATTAAAGCAGAGAATACATGAAAAGCAGTTAAGGTTTAAGGATTGCCAAAAAAATAAACGCAGTGGACAATAAAATAAAATAAAATAGAATAATTAGGGTAAAATAAAATGACTCAAGAAAATGGAATTATGGTAAAACCTACGAGAAAGCTAAACATCTGGAAAGTTGAACAGACTCCTCATCCAAACTCAGTTATCCTTGCCTAAGTAGATTTATCACTCTCTCACCTTCAGTATGAAGAATTTTAACCAAAGAGCACAGATTATATGAATTGTTTAATTTAAATCAAGTTATATATTTCTATATATATCTAATAGATTATGTGCTTCCTCAAGATACAGTGAGACAGCAACCTCCAGATCACTTTCTAACTCCAGGATACCCATCATATAGGTGATCTCCACCCTGCTGGGGCGGGGGGGGGGGCCTTCCCTGTGTTATACTGCTGACAGCCACCATCGTTGTTGTCATGAGCTCCATCATTACCTTCACTGCTGAAAAGCTCAGTTCTCTGGACAACTTACATAGCTGTTGCCAAGAGGGAGCTCTATGCAGAGGAAAAGGCTTTTGGGGTGCTCAGACACCGGCTTCACCCTCCTGAATAAGGGCATTCCCATCCCTTCCTCACCTCAGTCCTGAACAAACTATTGTTTGAACACACTATTTGCTCTAAAAGAGATTATCTGAAATGCTATACCAAATTAGTTACAGATACTTTTTCATTTTTAATTTCACTTCTATTTCCTTCACATTTTTTTCCATAAAAATGCCTATTGGACTATTGGACTTCAAGACTATCTCAGATTTCTGATCTACCTTCCTCTATTGTTTTATTCAGAAACTTCTCCTCTGAGGTGCAAAGGAAAGGTTTCAGATTTTCTCTGGCAGGATAAGTAGGCAGTGATTTTCATCTAGAAGCCATAAGGGTTCCAAAACATCAGCACAGGGATGTAGATATGATACAGGGCCTACAGGAGACCTACACCTTGCTGAACTGGCAGCTGAAGGGCAATCAGGATACCCTGGAGTAACTCAAATGGAACTAGAAGCCTGTCTTCAGGCAATTGAGTTAAGTGGTAGACCAGGACAGAATTTGGCAAGGTTTCTACAGGTAGACATTTGCATGTGACACACGTAAGTGTCCTAAACTCCCATTATATTTCATCAAGAGAGAGGGATTCACCTTGATGATCAGGTAACGTCACAATATCTGTCATCACAGTCAGGAGCTGAACCCCTGCTTCTAGTGAGATGAATTCACATCCCAGGTTTCAGTTTCATCCCACCTAATTTTAAAAACCTAATTAATTCACTTAAGCACCAAAACGATATAAGAAAGGGATGAGGCATACACAGTTGGGAGTGGATGCAAGCAACAAAGAAAACCAGTGGTTAGACTGGCTTGTGTATTGCCAAAATCTAGATAATGACTAGCATATGGAGTTGTAAGTCTAAGTCCTCTGCTAGTCTGTGGGTCTCTCTTTTTCAGAGAACTTTGTTGCTTCTTTAATGTCTTCTTCAATGCAGCTGCAATTTGTTTAGCTTACATTTACTTCCACTTTTACAAAGTAATCTAATAAACCCTATGATATACTAGAGAACCAGGCGGGCTACCTTGGTGATACGAAATTACATGGCATGGAGTCTTATGGCCATTCTCATGCAGAGAACCTACTATTGCACAGAACCTTATTGCTCTAGGAACTAACTTAAATGATATTATGAAATGCCTTTGTCGCATCAGGGGAAATAATATTAATTTAATTAAAGTTAGTCTGTTAAATGTAGAGTAATGGTTGTTGCAATATTTTATTTAGCATTTATCAAACCTGAATGAACTGACCTTATCATTTCATTTGCAATTGCTTTTATTAATACAAACAGTAAGAAATCTACATTTTCTCTCAAGTGTAGAAACTGGAATAAGATGGTGTGAGGGCAAGAACTAAAACTCAGCTGTCGTACATAGTGAAAGCTGAAATACAAGGCAATAGGGATTAAAAATCACTGGTAGCTCTTAGGGAGACATTATGCAACTAGTAGGACAAAACCAAGTCAATTTCATTTGTCCTTTGCTCAGGTAAATAGACGCCCTCTGATAAGTAAAAGCATACTAAAAGCAGACGTGAATAAGAACTAAATTGTACTAGTTTCTGTAAAAACAGGGGACATGTTTGTGTGCGTGTGTATGTGCATGCACATTTGTGCATACTCGCTTATATTTTATGTAAATATAATTGTATAATTACATCTTAGTACATTACTTACGTATTTATGCATTTAAAGTTACATTATAAGCATATATGTATTTATGTGCTATATAATTGTAAGATATAGTGATATCTCTTGCCTGTATTACGTATTTATAATATATTAAGTTTAGTTATCAGTGGATCTCATCATAGCCTTATTGGACTATCTACTACAAAAACAGAGAAGAACCCCTCTTGAAAGGCTTAGGATCTCAGTAATCAAAGCAGACAAAGAAAACGGTAGAAAGCAGATAAGGATTTTTAAAGGGAAAAAAAAAAAAAGAAATACTGCGTAGTGTATCCTTATTTACTTTTCATATGGTAACCCCTCCACCCACTCTCCGTTATGTTGCTGCCTCACCAAGTCAGCTTCGCAGCCTTGATTTATGACAAGTTACATCCTTCTGGTTTATTACCAGCCATGAAGAAACATTGACTCTCTTTGAACATGGGGAGCTCTACAAAATTCAAAAATAAATAACTTACTGTATTTGCCTTACAGTAAGTTCCCAATCCTTTCTACCCCCTGAAGGTGGGAGAACTACTCTTGTGCCCCTTACAGGACTCCTATATAGAACAGCAGTTCTTTATGCGCTTGGTTATTGTTCCGTACAAATGGCAAGCCTACAAACCAAACGATCCCAGTATGTTTTGCTATAATATAGATTTATTAAATACAGACTATCCTCTTCTTTTCATTACTAGACATTTAGCCCATGAAGCAATCCTTGAAGGGGAAGAGAAAACATATGACAACTAGTAATTTGCAAGAGCTGGATCTGCTTCAGTGAGCAATAGCATTACCTGAGACAGTCTTGAAGTCCAATAGTGAGCTCATAGGTCGGACAATACCAGACCTCCTTCAAATAAGAGAATGGCTTCTTTTAGGCACTTTGTATTTCTGTAAAAGTCTGTGTGTCATCTTGCTCAAATAAGTAGAGAGAAGGCAGGAAAAATAGAGAAAGAGAAACCTGTGGAAAAATACAATAGAGGGAAAAGAAATCATTTAAATCTCTCTGGACCTAACTCATCATGAAGAGAAAAAGACTGATGTCTCTGGTTTAAGTAAATCATTAGTAATTTTCTGCACTAAGAGAAATAGCTGAGTTCACAGAGATGTGATAAAGATTTAAGATCATAAGTGCCTAAGTGCAATGTGAGATATAGTGGGAAACCCTCTTAAAAGGCAAATGCAGTGACGAAAACTCCCTATTGAATTTAATAGACAATAAATGAGATTCCTCTGAGTTAACCTTTCACCTGTAGATTTCAGGGAAATGGCAAGGCTGTTTTCAGAAGGCTCAAATAGGGAGGGATAAGAACTAGAAGAATCATACTTCAAATTATTCTGGAAGATATGACATGCATATAATGAAATACTATACTAACTTCACCATGAGCATATTGTATCTATGTAACAGGAAAGGTCAAGGGTCCTTTAACATTAAAACTAGGAAAAGATTAAGCAGATAGACTTGCTGTGACCCTAATAATGAAAATGCATCTGATATACTTTTATTAATTCTAGATTCTTTTCTTAATATCATAAGTACATTGAGTAGAACTAAGACAAGAAATTTATTGTCGTTGTTAATAAATTAAACACAGAGAAAGTGTAAACAGCACTAAGGAGAATTATGTTCCCCCCTACAGAGACAGGTATGTTGAAACCTACCTAGCTTCTACTACATTTAAAGCATTTCCTGCAAACGTTTGAAAGCTAACATGAATAATTCTGCTAACTGATTCTTTCTAAAAATTAGCTGTTTACTGAAAGTGAATTTCATATCCTAGATCTCTTGGTGCTGTTTATAGTATTTTTATGGACTGGTTATTTCTATTTTTCCATTCAGTCAAAGAATAGAAGAATTCTACATGTTTTATGGAAAATGTCACTGGATCGCTAACTGGGTACTGTCATGTCTAAATGTTCCAGCATTTTGCATAATCAAGATTTAATCTCTGAAACAAAAAAACAGATTCAGATAGATTTGAGTAGCGATTATATTTCGATTTCACAATCTCCTTTTGGACAAGCTAGAAGAAAAACAAAACAAAACAAAAACCCAAATTCAGGAAATCCATCATCTTTAGGTTTTCTTTTTCACAGAAAGCAGAAAAATGATCCATCTCTCTAGTATGGGACATATGACAAGCATTTCTATCTCCAGATGGAAATGACAGAATTTCAACAGCTTATATTTCCAGCATGTTGCCTTATAATTTGGTAGGCCCTGATTCAGGCATGCACGTAAATTTAACTTTAAGCATCTGCCTTCCTCTCATTAAGCACATGTTTCAGTCTTTTCTTGAAAAGAAATGCTTTCCGGAAATGAGATCTTGAGTGATGCTATTCTCTGCTTCTAACACTGAATTTAGTCAATAAGTCTTACAAGCTGCAATTTAGAAAAGTCTGTTAATTTCAAATTAGCTTAGTACATCTGGTGAATTTTCTCATTTTTATTTTTTGTGGGTTTTTTTAGATGAAACTCATTGATGATATTTGTAATTTTATCACCTGCTTCCTTTTCTATTCTCTTCTATTGTTCTTATGCTCTTTCTTTTCTCCTGTTCTCACAGGGTGTTTAAACGTTAGTGTTTCCTTTTAAAAAGTTTGAAGATGAATTTAATCGGAATAGCTATTTTTTTTTCCCTGATGTTATATAATGAGAGATCTGCTACTTTTTATTGTAATAGCTAGAATCATTAATATCACCTGTTTTGTTGTAAGCTTCCACAAGACGGAAAAGAGGGAGTATTATGGTAAACATCATACCATTTGAAACTGTTAAAAGATTTAATGAACAGGCATGAATGCCCAGGTAACCCTAAGGATACAGACCTGTTCCAGCTCATATCTTAGTCAACTGCAGAACCGCAGCTTGTAAGACTTCATTGACTACATTCACAATCAGAAGCGCAGGTCTCTGCAATCCACAAAGAGACTTTTGGTACTAAGAGATGCCTCATTTAAGCATAACAAAATTTGGGCAAATTATGTATAATATATGATTTGAGAAGAATTGCAGTGAATAGGGAAGAGTACAGGTGATATAGCTACTTAAGGTATGCTTGGTCTAAAAAGTTATGTAATTTATTTCTTAGAAGAAGGCGGCTATTAGAAGGAAAAAATATTTTAACAGGCCAACCTATTACCAGTTCCACAGTTATTTCTGATACTGAATGAGAGTCTAAAGCACATGAGTGTGATACTGTGAGTAAATCTCTTAATCCTTATTGATACAGAGCAACTTGAATCTTGGCAGCACCAGCAATATTACCAGTTTTCAGAAGCACTGCATGCTCCAGTGCCATCCTTCAAGGTACTAATTCCTCTCCTTCCCTACTATCTTGAAGGCATGTTGTGCAATGACAGTAGCATCATCTTGCTAAAAAGCAACTCATCTGTATGAAACTATAACATGTTAAAACAAATTTAATTCAAGCCCTGAAACACTACAAAAACAGGTAAAACATCTCGACGATTAACGACAATGGTGGGGAAGGATGTGAACTCAATTTCAGGATAGTCAGGATGCCATTGATTAAATGATAAAGGACACATACAAACGGAGCTCTAATCCTTATTTCAGAAATCACACTTCAACACTCTTATTCATTTATTTATTTTCATTATCAATAATCTGGCTTAGCATCTTATCACTCTATTGCATTCACTTTCAAGTCTATTACTTTAAATTACCAGTCTCATCGGGCAATTTGATGCCTTATATTGCACACACGCTTTGTCAATGGAGTGTGAAAATGATGTCAGTCTGAAGCCAGACTTTCCTCCGTATAATCTCTGCACCTGGCAGTCTCAGACTGCTCAGGTGAGCTACTGATCTGTGTGCAGCCTTCCCTCTAATGGAAGCATTCCTCGTAATATTTGGAGCCCTCTGATTTTCTGGAAATTCTCGTTTGAGGCCTGGCTGTAATGCAGTATGGCTGCCTGAAGTATTATGGACGAAGATCAAATGATGATGCTAAGATTAGTTTTGTGAGCTTCTTCAAATAGTGCTGATCCTGTGCTAATGTTGACATATTTGCTAAGTCTGAAGAGGGTTGTTCCTGCATGGCTCTGTTCCTTGCATAGGCTACAATTGATCACATTTATGTTTATCTTTAAAATGTTAATTCCTTCAAAAAGGGGAACTGAAAGTCTGCATCTTTTTATTCCTTCTGTAAAATGCATACACAAGTGTGTAATGAGAGCCATTAAAGAAATGTGAGATACAAGACCTTCAAACACAGACCCTTATCACCAATCTGAAAGGTGTCAGTTATTTATAACCTGTTCTTTATTACACCTATTAAACACTATTCAGTTTGTGCAGTTTGAAAGAAATATAGTAACATATATCAGTGAGATCATTTAATCATATTTTATATTAAAGTTCCTTTTATAAATCATTTATGAGTGGTTAATAAACATTTAACAGAGGCTGTGCATATGTGCATCGGATACAGTTTGTCTTCAATCATACGTATATAATATATATAAAATAATTATCTTGTAGGCAACCCAGCACTGTAGTATATGGTCATCCTCATGTATAATAACGAGCAATAGGAGGCTTTGGAGCCCTTCAGGAACATGCTGGTGCACTGGAATGTCTAGGTTCGGATGTTATAGCCTTAAAATGATAAAGAAGTGAATACAGCGCTATGTCTGTGTTCATACAAAGATAAATATGTACACATTAGAGAACTAAATAATTATCTGAGTTGCATAAATTAATTTATTGTGTATCTTTACTACCTCATCTGCTCTGCTCCTGATGTCCCATCAAACTCAGCTTTTATTTCAACATTTTTAAACCTTGAACTGCTTCGAACTGATTTTTTTTTAAATCAAATTGCCATAAAAATGTTTCCTCCTTCTCCTTGCAGATTTGGCATTTCTCTCCCTAAGCAATTGGGCTTGAGGCCAAAACTGTAGAAGAATCAGTCCTGGATCAGTTACAAGTTTTTATGCACAAACATGCTGTGATTTTAAAGTCTATTATCACATTTCTCTACAGAGTTAGAAATGGGAACTTCCTTTGTTGGAAATGAGAGATTCCCATTTTCCCACTAGGGTGCCCAGCCCCTGCTTCAAGTTCTGAAAAGACATCAGAAAACAGATGTTTAAAACTATGATTTCTTTTTTATGAACAAAAACAGGTCTCATAGCATTTAAATTTTCAAAAAAAAAATCAAAACAACAGAACTTAATGTAATTTACTCAAAAAACTTGGATATTTTTCCACAACACCTAAATAATATATTCTGAAATCCCGTCATGAAGTCTCCTAACATTCATGTTCAACAGCCTCTGTCTCTTTATAGACTAAAATGTCTATTTTGATTTGCTTTTTATAGTTTTCCCTTTTGGTGATAGAATTGAAGATTTCAGTACAGTCAGTGCTGTAGTACCTTCATTTTGTTGCTTGGGATCATGGGAGAGAAAATCTGACTGGATATGCTTGACCACAAAAAATAAAACCCAAAAGATGCTTTTGAAGTACAGCTCCCATGAGGCAGCAATTTGTTTCAGGAAAAAACATTTAGCTTTTTCACCATATTTTAATTTCTAGATATGACAGTTGGGGTAGAAAACTTTTCTTTTTTTGGCAGAAACTATATCTCTTTTTTGATAAATTTCAGTTAGCAGTCAATTTAATTTTCCAATAGGGGTGTGGATGGTAATCAACAAAACTGTTTTAACCAGCCCTCGTAATTATTCAGTTGTTATTACTGGAGCGTTCAGTAACACCTAGGAAACAGGAGGAAACTCTAATCTCTTGAGTCATGATAAAGGACAGGTAGTTTTCCAGAACTGGTTATAGTGTGCTATGGATGTAAGTCATTTATATTTTCCTTTTGTTTTGCTATGAAAACATGATTTTCTATG
Organism: Struthio camelus; assembly: GCF_040807025.1. Taxonomy (NCBI): domain Eukaryota; kingdom Metazoa; phylum Chordata; class Aves; order Struthioniformes; family Struthionidae; genus Struthio; species Struthio camelus. The sequence continues at coordinate 186,109,149 of NC_090942.1, read as the reverse complement.
GAAAACATATGTATGTTTATGTTGCTATAAAGCAGACAGGATTTCTAGTATCGTTGACTTAATGTTACTACAGAAAAAGACACTGTGCTTTTGCTAACTTTCTCAGCTAAGCTATACTACTTTGCATTACATTAACATAGCTTTTCATGTTTAATATCCTTGCGGGGGAGGCTGAATGAAAAGAAGGAAAAATCGCCTATGCTTAATAATATTAACATTTAAGTTGTCCCACAAGACTTTAAAATTTGCACCTCATTAAAGCAAAGATTGTGCTTGATAGATAGATTGGGAAGGGGTAGGAATGGAAGAGGCAATGAACACACCTCACGGGTGTAAATAGGGTAAAACAGCTGAATTTTAGTCTTACGGGTCCTTTTTTTTTTTTTTAATATTTGATTAATTTGTTTGTGTCCAACAAGGCAAGTAAGAATAGGCTGAACTTTGATATTGAGCCTGAAAGCTTGTTTAAAGCAAACTGTATTCTAGTGTCCTTCTTAAGCATTAGCATTTCTGAGTGATAATGCTGTCCAGCATGGTTGAACTGGACATCAGTACTGCACATCAGTATTTTTATTTACCGTTTGAGGGTTCTGTCTTGGTTCAGAGATTATAAAATAAAGTAGATATATTTTATATTTAACTGTAGTAACTTTAATTCTCATTAGTAAATAATCTACATAATTTTATGCAGACTCCCTCCAAAAACCTCACAGTACTGCATAATATTTCCGTGTTGTCTTCATGAAGAACTGTAGATAGTCAACACCTGATCGTTTCTAGTGAGAGATCTAAATACAGAGTTATGAACTTAAAGCAGGCATAGAGAAGTGGACTTAATTTTCTTTGATTTAGATACATACTTGGTCAGCTTGCCTACAGATCTACATCTGAGACGCCCTACAGTACCTGAAACTTTTACTGGGGCTATCAGTTATGATGAAGAATGCGTGAAAGACCTTGCCCTCCAAAAGTGGCCAAAGATACCAGGTAGTGCTAAACACCCGCATGTAAGCAACTGAATCAAGCCCTCACTGTCTTCCAGGAAACCCATTAAGTTGTTTACAATGTCTATCAATAACTCTCCACTCCACTAAGGATTCATGCTTACTTTTACCTGAGGTAGGTATGGACTGACTGTCAGAGTAGATGCACTCGGTCAAACCAAAGTCTGAATAACACATAGGCATCAAGGTACCCGTACAGGATTATCAAGACTTTCTCCATTCATGTAGTACATACAGACTTCTTTAGAATGCTTTGAATGGCTAATATATTTTCCTTTTATCTTATCTTATGACAGCAGTTAGTCCTCTAAAATGACCTGAGCCTTTGATTCCTTCCTAACAGTACTATTAATTTATCTAACTGCTACACCCTTGTTACAGGAAAGGAATAGGCAAATGGAGAACCACCTGGCATATCCTATTGCTTATTCCAAACAGACAGAGTGCAGATAAATACTTAGCAGTTAATACTACTTCTAACCCTGAGATATGGTTCAAGGCCAAGTTTTCATACACTAATTGTACTATTTCAGAAAAGCTTACCTCCTGGAAGCCACTTTCCGTTAGCTGGAGTGGCTAAATAAACACAGTCTGTATGATTTGGCTCCTCAAACTAAATTATCTCTTTTGGATGCTTTGGATACTCAACGAATCCAGCTTTTTAAAAGAAAATAAACATAACAGTATGGCCTCTGTGTGGGTAGCGAAAGGGGTTCACTTTAAAATGAGAACTCTTGGAAAACCCAAAGGACGCTGAAGGAGCGTTTAGTGTTCTGTGATCTTTATTTATATCTCCTGGCAGCTATTTGAGAATAACAGCTGTCAGGAGACTCTTCTTTCAGCACTGTCACTGGGATGGGATGGTTGGAGGTGAAAAACAGAGAAAAAATTCTGAGATCTTTACAGATCTTCTAAATTGAAAACCCTGGGACATAACTCTAGGACTGAGAAAGGGATTTGTCCACACTACTGGTAAGTACAACTTAAGGGAAGCTCTAGGCACTGATTGATACTGACTATATTTTTATTGGAAACAGCTCCAGCCACAACAGAGCCTGCCCCATCAACACTTTTAGAGATAAGCAGTGTGGATGGCAGCTCCTTCATCCTTTGAGTCCACACTGGAGGTCACTTTACACAGCAGCATAGGTGCAGCCAACACGCTGATTAAAACAAGACGTGTGCAAGTGTTCTGATAATGCACTTCTTAAATTATTTTTTCAATTATCTCTCTTTGCAAATCACAAGGGATCAAATAGTGTCTCACTGAGGTGTAAGAACTCAATGAATTGATGATATTATAATTATACAGCACATTTTTCACGTGACCAGCATAAATCATAGATCTCTCCTGTTCTCTCCCATGACCTTTTTGACATTAGACACTTACTTAGGAGATGTCAAATAGGAATGCATAAACTCTAGATTCAGATTCTTTGATTCTCCTGTAAATATGTCGGAACTTCATTTTAACTTCCTGGTATGTGACCCTTGGATCACTGAATTATCTGTTCCCTCAGGGCAGGAATACTGGAAGAAATGTGAAAATAAGCATTTTCTTTGAAAACATTCAGTATTAGTAGAGCAAAGAAGTTACCTCAGTTATTAGGACACATAATAGAAATTTCCTCATTTCCAGAAACAAATCTCCTGAAAGACAATTCAGGCACTCAAGTTACTGCTGTGGTTTAAACTCAAATGGCTTCTCTTCTTTCATCTGAAATAATGGCCACGTTTAAATTTTTGGGGAGCAATGAGTTCCCAGCTCAAGGGTTGAATTGAAAAGACTGAGATCCCTGCAGTTATATAAAAACTCTCTGGTACTAGCACAGATCAAACAATAGAAGAAAATGTATTATGAAAGATGTTCTTAGTATACTTCCTTCATTGGCTTTCTAGTGACTGATCTTGCTGAATCAATACTTACTTCTGCAGGCAATCCTTTGCCATTTCTCACTGTCTTTGGACCAAATCCTACCTTCATTTTCATCTGTATGGCAATGCAAGGGCAACAGATCTGCACATGTACAGACAAAAGAGAAATTTTATTCACCAGGAACTTTTTACATTAGTGAATGCCTATAGTGTGACACTTTTTTAGCAATGTTCTATTGATTGCCTTTAAGGAGAAGAGGGAAAAAAGATTTGGGCCAATGACAAGGATCAGGTTTTCTTTCCTGTAATGAAGCAGGACAAGGCTAGAAATAAACGCTCAGTGGCTAGGACTACTAGGCAGGAAATTGTACAGAAAAAAGTTTGAATAACAAGTGTAAAGAAACCAGCTGTCAGATCCCAGCGTGCTTCGGCCTCCTAGGAGTTTGGCTGGTTAAGGAAAGGGTTTAGCTGGCTGAGTCTAAGGTCTCCTTCACCTGATGGGCGCTGCTGTGAAAAAAGTTGGAAGTGACGGCTGCCCCCCTTTCCCTTGGGAGCTGCTTTCCAGCTGGGGCTGCACCGATGGCCCCTGCCTGAGCCACGCTGCGGCTGTGCAGTGGCTCTGGCTGCACCCAGCCTCAGACCCCCACATGCCTGGCCCTGACCTGGACATGCTAGCTTGGTTTGCATCTTGGCCTTGGGCCAACCTTGGGCTTGCTGGGGATAGCTGGGCTGTGTCTGACTCGATCACCATCCCCGGCCCTGATCTTGACCGAACTTGCTGCTCCTTGCTGGTGAGGTTTCTCTGAGGGGTCGTTATGCTATTTCTTTTTTTTACATTTGACAAAAGTTAATATTAGCCCTGAACTTCCAATCTCTATGTATTCAAGCATCCTCCTCCCTGAGTCAATGGAAGTCTTCAGTGTGTAAGAAATATGAGATTAGACTCGCTGGTTGGTTAGTCTTCTAATTATTCAAAAACTCCCCAACTCAGACTATATCACTATCGTAATCTCGGATGTGCTAACAGTTAATTTCTGAAAACAAATTGCTATTAGAAAAAATTGCATTTGCAAAAGATTACTGAGCACTTTGTTCTTCTAACACATTTTGTCATGGTTGATGTATCTTTTCAAAATGATCTGCATTAGAATTATCAGGGAAAATAATCCTCCCCCCCAGCTGATCACCATATAGGTGGTCCTTTCATGAATTTTTATTCGACACATTTTCCATTTTTTCCATCATGTTCTTAATGTGTAAAGAGAGGCTTTTACAGCTCAGAGAAAAGTTTCAATGACAAGTACAAAAGACTAACAAGAGGAAAAATCCTGCCTATCCAAGCCAAAGAAACCCCTTGTAGCATAATGTCCACAGTGATGTCAGCTTCAAAACATCTTCCATTTCGATGAGAGGAAAAAGCCAATTAGAAAAGTTATCCCAAAGCGATGTCAAAAGCCTACAAATTATAGTAGCTATAAAACCCAATCCCAACAGGCTTCTACAAACATGTAAATTAATGCCATTGAAAAGCAATGTAATCAGGTCTCATTTATCATTATAATATCTTCTGATATTATAATATCTGCTGAGATCCAATAGCGATCTATGTACATCATAGACAGTTTATGTAAAAAGGTAACAACTGCTACTTAAACAGTTCCAAACAACATCAGCTGTTTTAATTGTCCCCAAAACAAGCACAAAAACTGAAATTCGAGAAGTGACCTATTGCACTATTTGCTCAAGCTAAACTAAAATCAACTTAATTCCTTTACAAGGAATCTGGAGGAGACTAAAGAGCAAGAAGCTTTGCTTTTACAAAATTACAACAGTTTTTAAATCTCTTCTGAATCTAACTTAATTCCGAAAACACCTGAAAACTCTCAGTTAATGATTTTTAAATATTTTTGAGGCCAAAGATAATAAATTAAAGATTTCTCCACACTTCTGAGTGAGCATAGTCTTGCATTATGCTAACAGCTATTATCCAGTTGCAGTCAGAAATTATGATCTTTCTGGTTCATTAACTACCTATGATAGATAAAGAAGTAATAGTTGGATTTTCAGAGGATAGCAGTCTCTAAGTGGTAGGGGCTATCAAAGGGTAAACTAACAATCCGTTGTTTTAACACTTTGTTGAAGTAACAGTTGAAAGAAGACCCTAAACTACCTGAATAAATTCTAAAAGACTGAGCTGTCAGAGTCTTTACTGGATTTCTCTACTAATTCACCTTTTCCCTGTGTATTAGTTTCCAAAAAAACCCCAGACTTTATACAAAGTCAGTGTAAAGCACTAAGCTCTGTCAGTGAAAAGCACTAAGTAAAGCAGAGCAGAAATGAGAATTACCCATTTTAGCCCTCCCTCCAGTAGTCCTTGCTGGCTTACTGATAAACAAAGCAAAATCAATCTCATCCTTACCTTTAGAGCGTTCACAAATTATTTTTCCTTAACTAGCATTTGGAGCTATATGTTTTCTTTTGTGGAAATCTTTGGTAGCAAAGACAGGGGGCTTAACACTCAGAACTCTGTTAGATAAGCTCTGACTGTAGCTTCTCCGCCTTTCTTGAATGTTTCCATCCTACTTGCAGATGAACCTGTGCCTCTGCCTCTACAGTTTGCAGGCTGGCATATTAGAGCAAAACCATTTTCACTCCTAAATCAGGCTTAAATGCAGGATCAGGAACTGAAATAACTGATGTGCAAACACAAGGAGAGGAGCAATATCAGTGTTAGTAAAACTGCGTTTGCTAGAGCCATCTTTGAGAGTATCATAAGAGCACATTCGGGTTTCACCGTATACTGCTGTTTTGGAACAAATATATTTGAAACCTTTCTTTCAGATCATTGTCTGGTCTGTCTTCATCCATCACAATTGATGCGGCATAAGCTGGGACCAAACTGCTGATTTGTTTTTTCCTATTCCAAATCCAAACTTTGCCTTGCAGATTTAGTATGTAGGATTTTATTTTACTGTAGCTTTCTTGGGATTATCTGATTGGTGCTTTAGGTCTTGGCACAAATATTCTCTCGGAACAGTGAAGAGGAGGGACATACATTTCCAAAAATACCTTACGAATAGACAGAACATGTTAACAGGTCATAATTACTCACAGCGAGAAATCTTTGCCTCTGGGGAAAACAGGCCTCCTGAATTTCTTTCAGCAACAAATATTGACAAGCTCTGTGCCACACTGCGCTTTTCCGACACAGTTTTGTATAGAAGGTAGAACAGAGCAACATCAAATCAAGGGCAGCTTGGATAATGTTGTGCTCCAGGAAGGAAAATCTTTCATTAAGTTCCTGGTAAACGAGAGACAAGTGTCATGTACATCATCTTGTGGACACCTCAGTCAGCCCTTGTTAGCGTCCCTGGTGCTCTCTCCCACCCCTCTAAAATGTAGTTAATCAAAGAAGCAGGAGTGCACACAATGAATGCCATTTATATCACTTCATGTATATGACGAGCAGTGGGGGAAGGCTTCCTGCGTCCCACTCTTTCCCCACTCTTTGCCATCCTTGCGTGCTCTCTCTGTCCTCGCATGCCTGATTAAGCTCTTTGAAAGGCATCCTGCTGATCGGGGCTGTCATGCGGTTGTGTGCAGAGGGGAAGGGAAAGGAGGTGAGGGCACAGGGCCATCCGTTGTGGGAAGGAAATTATCCCGGTTCTGGGGAGGCAAAGAGGTAAAACATACTGAAGCCTTTTGAAAGACATTTTCTCACATCAAAAACTATGAATAGCTGTTCGTTTAGACTCAAAATGTTTTTAGTAGTATCAGGCTAAGGCTTACCTTCCCTGATGAGTCACAGCTATTTTTTAGTCTGGGTAAATTGGATATCACTGTTTCGTTGACTGAGCTAGTCACCCAAAGTCTTACAGAGTAACTTTGGTTATCTCTCTGTGCCTGTATTATTTCCTTGATTGCCTTGTCTACTCAGATTACAAATTTTAGATATTCTCATATACACACATATCTGGAGTGTATTCAGTGCACTCATCAGAGTGTATTCCTCATTGACATTTCTACATACTAGCCAAATACAAAGAATTCCTGATATTTTTTTTCCTAACTTTGTCCCCAGACTCAGGGGCTTAGAATATTATTCCAGTTCCCTTTTAATCACAGTGTTCATGTGCTTTAATTAGTTTTCAAATTAATTGTAATTGTTTTAAGCTGCTAAATGGTCTAAGAGTTAGAGGCTCAGTCCTAGCTTTCCTATTCCCAGGTGCCAGCATATAAACTTACTCCATAGAGGTGAGGGTCTCTAAGTCAAAAAGAACTGTGGTCTTCCACCTACCTATATATCTGTCTACATCAAACCTTGCTAAAATTTACCACCTCAATCAGCCTGTGAATACTGCTAACAGTATGTCAGCTGCTAGTAAAGCTACCTTGATACAGATTCATTTTCTCTAATGTGGTATTTAATATTTTGCTTGTTGAGGCAACCTCCTGAGATACAATACGTGGTTTTCATTTAGGCTCAAAACTTTTTTTTTTTTTCTCCCCTTAAAGCACATCAAATTCTTATTCAATAACAGGATATTTATGAACCACACATCAGAAGGCTATTTTTTATTAATAAAGAAATAACACAAAGTCCTACGCAATTTGGAAGAGCTTCATTCTTGAGTCATGTGCATAAGCATTAAGTAAGATCAGATGTAAAACGTCTTTAAATATTTTATAATATTTGGCTGAAAATCCATCTAATCCTGGTGCCTGCCTTAAACTCAAAGATGGGATTTCTTCCATTTCTGATATGAAAATGCCTGCATGCAGAGTCTGTACTTTCAGTTGAGTGTTTGTGTGTGAGGGAGGCAGAGACTGACAGAGGGAAGAGATTTAAAGGCACAGTATATGTATATATATATACTTGTATATGTATTTATGTACGTATATATTTATACATACTCTAAGATGTACGATACTGTACTGTTCTGATTCAGAATATGGCGATAAGGAATTATTGGCTTGCACTGATAACTATTCATTCTTCTCAATCTGTGTCTCTCTGTATGAGACAGATGGTTTGATATTTTGTAGTGATATAGTAAGCATTTCCTTGTCCCAAGCCAAATCTGCCATCGGCAAATTCATTCTTGCTGTAAATTATAACGCAGTTGTTGAATTAAGAATGTGACGTTATAAGAGACCTTGTAGCGCGAAGCAATGATTTACTCATCTCTTTGATTGTATCCTACTAATTTTTGTTGCGTCCTTCAGACAGATGCCTTTCTCATACTGTGAGGTTGAGAGACATACTTCTCTTTGCTTTCATTTCTTCCTTGTCACTCACTTGATTCACTCCTCCCTGAATTTGTTTATTCTCTAGGCATGTTTGCTCAGCCCCACTGAGAGCAACAAACATCCTCCTGCCCTTGGAGTTAGAAAAGAAGATGAACTTCTACTTCACAAGAAAAAGAGAAATATAGGATTCAGCTAAGACATCCAGGTGATTCTAATATGTTATTCTTTACCTTTCAAAGACTATTGCTTAGTGTCATTCATAAGAATGAGTCATGTCTCTCTTTGAACAACAACCTTTAAACTAAAATGATATCATATGTGCAACATTTAAATGTTATCCTACAGCTGCAGATGGGCTCAAACAGATACATGGCCACAGCTTGTGAAAAAGAAGGGGTTGTGGCATTATTTTTCTCTTTCCCCTCATTTATGTTCTCAGAAATAAATAAATGTGGGATTTGCAAGTAGCCAATCTGTTCATGATGCAACATTTCTTACTCATTCCTTACCTTCCCCACTACCAGTACAAATTCAAATTCTGTCATGGTCAGAACCAGGGACTCAGAAAAACAGAGCTCAGTCTGTGTGGCAAGATGAGAAGGCAACATGTGAAGTAAAATGCAAACTGTTTGCTGATAAACTGTTCGCACAGTCAGAAATCGTTTTGCAGTTTTAATACTGGAATCTTCCCTATTTGTAGTAGCAGTTGTACCTAAGTATAAATGATGTTTTATACAAATAGTAAAAACCTGTGAAGAAATCCTAGTTTCAAAGTCGTCAGTGAGAATTTGTTCTTAGGGGATTTTTACTCGTGGTTCCTGATCCAAAGACGCTCAAAAGGTAATTTATGTGAGAAAAATATGCAAATAATTGTAGCATTTCTATGGTATTGTCTCCAGAAATTCAAATACCTCACACTAATTTTTGTGTTTATATATAGCGGAATAAGTTTAGCCTGGACTTCACTTATACAAGGCAACAGAAGACAAATAAAGAGAACAGAGTTTTCAAACTCAAGCTTAACTAGTAGCAAACATCCTCACAGCAACATTCATATGATTTCGTCACAGCACCACATTAGTAGCTCACGTCATAGACTTTTTACTTCTGCTATGATTTTCCGTCCTCTATCTGCTTTTCACAGTCACTAATTTCCAGTACCCAACAGGAGCAGCCTTCTCCACACTTATTTACCAATAGTACAGAAGGCCAGAGATAGAGGGGTGCAATCCCAGTGAGTATGTCTAAACTGGTAAATAAAAGATCAGGGAGTGATCTCAAGCCCTGTCTCCGGGTATTCACAGTGTTCAACTGATAGGTTTTCACCTTGCTCATTTTTGGACCACCTCAACCTTTTCTCACTAAGACAATTTCTGCCCCTATCATGGGAGGCAGTTCCTGTCAGATCCCACCCCAAAAAGCGATGTAGATAAGGCTACACTGGTGTTGGCTGTTTTACCTTTACTGTGTTAAACACTACCCAAAACACTGCAATCTTAAGCACCCATAAGCTGTATCACAGGGCATGGAGTACTTATCCTAAGTTTCATTCCAAAAAAAGACTACGGCAGTGAGCTGCAAGAGACTTACATATTACTGCAAAAAAATTGAAATAATTGTGTCTCTGAGCCACAGGGATACCACGAGAGTCTCAGGGAACTCCAGTGTCAAGTATAATGTAACATGCACGTGGCCAGTTTGCTCCAGAAAACCCTGTGGATATGTAGTTAATCTATAATATCTGACTTCAAAACCAAAGGTCAATCTCTAGCTTTCTTTTTGGGGTAGTATAGGCATATGCATAGCTTTGTAGAAGCATAGTTGCTTCCTGCCCCATAACCACAATGCTGAATGAAAGAGGAAAGAGAAGGTGCCCTACAGCACCAACAACCTTTCCCACAGCTTTCACTCTCAAATATCTGCGTCACATCTCAAATTCTCATCTCTTCCTGGTCCAAAGTTCCCATTCCTCCAATCCCTCTGCTGCAAACTCACATTTTCCTTAAGTGCTTTCTCATCACTGGATTTTGGGGAGGAGGGATAAATGCTCCTTTATTCCCACACCAGCTTTATCAGGCAGGAAACATGGAACCAAAAGAAAGGTGTAAATATGAATATGCCTCGCGTTTTAGCGCTTAGGGAATTCATTGAGAAGTTATCTGCTTAGTAACCAGTGGAAAGCTTGCCCTTTGGTTACAGACTTGACTTTTCATACGTTCTGCTTGGAAACATCTCTCTCATAGGCTTTATTTTTATGTGGAGCACAGTACTCCTCAGCAAGCGAATGCTTATGGAACAGACAGGTTTAGGAGTACACTTAGTCTATAGACCCAGGAACCAAAGGTTTGTCTGAGTGGTATGTGACCCCTGAGGCTTCCATTTCCCTGAAAGCTCTTTAACCCTAAATGGATAAACGAAACAGGAGGGAAAACACAGTCATAAGCACAGACACAGCATGGAGTGCAGTTCTACAGCATTCTCCTCATAGGGTAAGCAGCAGGATAGCAATACCATGGTGATGTGTTTGAGTTTTATGAAACCTTTACATCCTTTTTCTTGTTTTTTTTTTTTTCTCTTTTTTCTTTTTCCCTAGGTTTTATTTCAGTTTTGGACTTAACAAACCTACTGGGAGTTTCATGAGACTTTTTATTTCTCCTCAATTTAAACCATTGATTTTTCAAGGGAATTGTAATAAAAAATGTGCATTTCTAACTAAATGAAAGCCTATGTTATGCAAATAATAATGACTCTACCTTGAAAATAATTCTGTCCCTGCTTCTATGATTACCAAGGGAATAAGAAAAAAGAAAAAAAAAACCACAAAAAAACCTCACTAGTACCCACAAGATGAGAAATTACATTCTGTTAAGAGTCAAATAAAAATGATATCTTGGAAGTTTTGGAATCTGAGTCTAGGCATACTGAAAGCTGAATAACAAAATACTGTATTTCACTATTCCTTTAGGAATAGTCCAGGACTACTGGACTCGAAGTAACGTTTTCCAGTCGTCTCTTATATAACAGTGCTGCATTTAGCTTACTATGATAATATGAAGCTCCTTCTTTCTTTGTCGTATTAGACTCACTTATTATTTATTAGCAAAAAAAGGTAACCATTTAAAAATGTATATATTTAAATTCAATTGGAGTTTTATGATTCTATGTCATTCCAAATAATTACTGATTCAAAACCACATGCCTGAAGTGTGTTTTTCACAGTGTAGAGAACTGCCTTTACAGAGGTCGAAGAGCATTGTAGTGCCATGGCTATGGAAAGAAAATCACCATACCAGACCTAAGGCAGACCTGCAGTTGCAGCTCATAATTTAAATTAGACATAGATAATGAATGGAATTCTTTACAAAGGGATAAGCAGTAACAGCCAAGGTGGCAGACAGACAAAAGAACCTCTAACGTGTGAGTTTCCTCACTTAGACACTATCACAGGATAGAGTAGATGACCATTTAAAATATTTCTAACTTCCCATTGACAAGCAAGGAAACCTAGATGAGTATCTTTGACTCAATTTTACTTTTCAATAGCTAGGTAGAAAAAGTAAGTCCCATTTTATTTTAAATAAATTGTCTGGGTTACCTCTGTGATCCAAAATTTAAACATTTCAACAGGTTTGGAAGAGGAAATATTGACAACGAGTTCAATAGGACATTTTAGTTCAACTTTTAGCTGCATTCCCACTTCAGGCATGAAAGACCTAAGTAAAACACAGCATGGAAAGCATTATTTTGCTTTTTGCTACCTTCCTCTCCACACATGTCCAGAATTAGTAGCTGATATAACGTGCTGATTATAAATTGCCAAGAAAGGCATAAATAGACTATATTGAAGCCATACAAAATGGCATCCATCCTCCCTCATTTTGGAACATTATATTCTCTTACATTAAGCTGTCCACCTAAAGTAAATGCCACCAAAGTCCACACATGGAGAGGGGAGTGTGTTTGAAGACATCTCCTTAAAGGGAGATCCTAATTGACTTTTTAAAGGTGTTTCTTGCTTCAGAGAAGCAATCTATCAGGCACATTCACAATTGTTGGAGGAACATCAAACTGAATAACCCTTGGCTCCTGAATTCGAATATATTTAGCCGTAGCTTCATGAAAGAATATAAGATCGTATGTTGAGTCCGAAGTAGCTCATTTAGTTTAGACGTACTTGTCACTGATGAGCTCTGCTTCTTTTACTGGAGCATTATAAAAAGAAACAAACTCAAAGACCTTGGTATCTGCCGGAGGTAGACACACACAATACGTCCAAAATCTACTAATGATAAGGCTTCTCTGTAATGTTACTGTGTCCATTTTGACAGTTGAAGACAAAACATTTCCATTTTCCTCTCAGACAGAAAAGGCTGCAGTTTCCCCTTCCCCCTCTGACTTGAATATCACAGCCTTATGGCATATCATTTTCCCTGTGCATAGACAATGTCCTGTCTCATTTGCTGCATTTAATCTTCTGAAAAGCTCATATGATTTTCAGCTTTGTCCAAGCATTTTTTGAAAGTGTCTAATTTTGTCTTGATGGAAATGTAATTTCTTAGTTCGCTAATACAACCATTCACTTCATCCATTCCTTCTCCAATTTTAAAGATTATGTCTTCTTCTGATCTTATTATTATTACACTTGTCATTCGAAATGAGAGGAGGAGGGAAAGAACTGGAATTTCTGACCCCCTGATGAATTCCATCTGTGCTTATGGAAATCAGGGATGTGATGTTAATTTTGAAGTGTCACCACAGCAAAAACAGAAGTCAATTCAAGAGCAATAAAATATTCAAATGTGGGAGGTCAATCTTCCAAATAGGCAATGAGAGGCGTTTTTTTTGGTTTTTTATTTTGTTTTCTCTTTAAAAGTACTACTACAATGACTCAGAACTTCAGTCATAGAGGAAGTATAGGAAAAAATAAACAACTAAACAAACAAAAAATAACAGGATATTCCTATTTCTTATTTCTTTCACACAGCCACATATAATTTTCACTATCTGTTAGATGATTTTCAAATTGTTAGGTATTATATAGGTCCCATCTATATCACAGAATAGGATTTTGGGCAAAATACAGTACATCTAACTCTCCAAACAATAAGAATTTACATCATAACAAGTCATGTCAAGACAGATGGTTTTTAATTAGTTCTCAGTGCAAGGGGAATTCAGTAAACCTTTTTAACTTTTCTGTGTCTTCTGAGTTGTGGAGTTCAGTCCATCTACATAGCTGATCTTGGTTCTCACCATGGTATTTGACAACCAAGAGTGCAGTCTGTCAATAACCAGTCCATTTGGTATTCTCCGATGAGGAAAGAGCTTTGCCTTCTGCAGGAAATTAATTCTCTGAGAGATAAATGATATTTTTTAGCTTTTCCTAGATTAGGATCTCTCTCACACACGCGCACACAGACACATGCAAAGAAAAAGAAAAATAAATTTTAGCAACAAAATATATGGCGCATATGTCCCAATAGCTATATACTTAAAGCCTTGAGCATAATTCTTTTCTAATCGATTTCTTCTTTGAACGGGTAGTTACAAAGCGTTAAATATAAAAGCTGACTTTTTTTTTTTTTTTGAGAAATATTACTAGAAGTCATCTGCTTAACACTGAGAGAACTAAGGCCCAGGAAAAAAAGAAGAATAGATACTTAATCTCTTATTTAGGAAAGACAGAAAGTCAATACCGGACCCGCAATATAACTAATGTATAAGTGCATGGTCATAATACTCATGATAACATAACGTTGAGTGGAGCTGCAGAGATCTCTTCTGATCCCCGTTCAGAGATTCTAGGTCAATAATACTAACAGTCATAGCTCTTTAGCCATCTGGGCCGTAAAATTACTCAATGCCAAGTTTTACTGCCTAATTCCGAAAAAAATAGAGTAGTTATCTAAATAAAAGTGGTTTACAGTAACAAAGAAATGAAGCATGGCAAGACTAAATCTTCAGATTAAGGGCAGAGAAACTTTAGAAAAAGATCACTACTATGAGGCTTACAGAGTATATAATGTGAGCTTCTATTTCCTTGTAATATGCAATGTAGGGTATATCAATCTGTCTTTGACTTGCATTTTTTCCCTTTTGGGATAATGCATCCTATGCAGCCCTTTCCTTATGACTTTCCTTATGGAGTCATATACCAACCTGTAGAAAAGTTTATCCTGAAGACATAGTTATTGAGGCTATGAGTAGAATGAAAACTCATAAAGAACTGTTTCCCCCTCCATGAGCTGACAAGGCCACTCAGAAGACATGTATCTCATGAGCTATGATCACACACCAGCTGGGATAAGCAATTGTGTTACCTGCAGATATGGCAGAGCTAGGCTTTGTTTAGCCAGGTTAGGCACCAAAAAACACGAAAGACTCAGCAACACAGGCATAATGGAGGGCAAGATAACCACTGCAGTCCCATGCCATTGCAACTTCACTGTTAACTGATGGCCAAGTCAAAACTACCTTGGAGCATGTCAACACATATCCTGTAAATCTATTTTTACCTGCTAAATAGACATACCTGTGTTCACATTTTGAACACACTGGCTCAACAGTCTGAGGAAGTTCTCAGAAGAAGCAAATGTCAGAAAAATCTGTTTGGAAAAGTAAGTGATATATCATGTATATATTAAAAAGTCCTTCCACATGTTACCAATACATTAAGACACTGAAGTTGAAAGGATGTTATTTCAGCTGCTTGTTCATTTTCTGCCTTACTCTCAGCACAAAAAAAATAGACTACTCAGTTACAGTTTTGTTTACAGGCACTTACTTGCATTCAGTGAGACTGCAATCAGTCACTAAGCTGTGACACATCTCCTTTTCTCTTGTTTTAGAGTGACTTGATTTTTGTTATGTAAATAACTGCTAGGCAGACATAACAAGTAAGTGGCTTTTGTAATCTCATAGGTGCACCAGTTGTAAAGTGCACTTCTCTAAACTTCCCAGTCTTCCTACATCAATGAGGAATTCCAGTGTGTTGCTTTCTTTACGTGTAAGAAACCAACAAAGGATTTATGCTGCTGGACTAACGAATGCACACTGGGAGCAGACTTAAATCAGACTTCCTTATTTCTCTTTCTAATATTTAAAAAAGCTCTTCTATCTAGCTGGACAGCCAAACTACAGGAAACTAATAAACTAAATTACTCCTCTTCTGCATACGAATTATGATTGGAGCATCTTTGGTAAAAATCAAATCAAATAAATAAAAAGCTGTTGTTTGTTAGCACGACTGTTTCCACATACAATAACTTTCATCTCGTTAGAAGCATAAGGCGCTACTTCACAGAACGGGAAAACCCAGACACCTTGGTCACCTCTCTAGCATGCCGCAACGAACAGTCGGAGAACAGCAAGGAAATTAGAAAAGCAGATGCAAATATATAGACCCAGACTATTCCTTTAGGAAAAGATTCAGAAAAGTACATAAACCTGTACATGATATTTAGCATATGTTTAAGTGTCACTGAATTTAATTAACGTGTATGTATATTTCCAGTCCCCATTTAAAAGACATTCCTAAATAAAAATGTTTTCATCTAATGAATGTTGTTACAGTCCTGAAGATTGAGGAATACAAATGAGACAAGTAATATCTGATACAGCTCAGAAAAATCAGAGAGTCTTTTGGCATAGAAGCCTCCTTCACTTCAGAAACAACTTTGAAAGCTTATCTGTTTTTCCTAACTGTATCTGTTGTTTTAATAAGAGATATTATCTCTCTACAAACTAGTCTGTAATGGGACTTTAGAGTTTCACTCTATTCTGATAAGTGACTATATAAAAACAACATTCCTACTCAGCAGATCTCTACCTTGTGTATATGCAATCATTTCTATCTAGAGGATGTTTATCCTTCAAGTATAAGTACATCTGGAGCTCCAGTTATTGTTTTTCCCCTGATATCGTTAAAAGAACATCGTACTTCTTAAAGGAGATAAGAGTTTAACTGTGTACCCAAACTGTAGTAAACTTTTAGTAAGGTTCAACAGCAATTCTAGTAGTTTTGGGTTATTAAAACATCGACGAGACTGTGAGTTGGCTTCTACTCCCACTTGTGTGCTGAACAAAACTGCTAGTGATGTTCCACTTGCAACAGCAAATTCTACTCTCAGGATTTTTTTTTTTTTTAAATTCTAGTCTCAGGATAGTATTTTACACAGCAATAGTGATAATTAGATAACTTAAATGAAAGAACAAAGTGCTATAAGGCTGCAGGGAAAGTCTTTATATCCGTTTTGTATAACCTTTATCTTAATATCATAAATTAATGCAGCTGTGCCTTAAACAGTTAAACAGCATTACACAGGTGGCTTTTGAGTCATAAAACTTTGTTAAAATGAAAAAAATGTTACTGTAGATAGATAATTGAAACAATTACAATGTTACAAACTCACTTACAGTGTGGATTTTATTGTAAAAGCATCTCTTCTTTGAACAGTATACTTCAAAGCTTAGGAGTCCATTCAGTGAACTTTAGGAAGCTCTTATTCCCTTTTTTGCCTTTCCTTCTTTTTCCCATTTTCTCCCTTGAAACATTTATGGGCAGTATTTTATAACAGTCAATGATTATTAATCCCATTATTATTCTATGTAACAGTTTCAGTGAGGCTGGTATATGTAATTATGGAAAAAATGACTCATTCAGTTAACTTTAAATAATATTATTTAAATGATTAACACAGAAATGGCCTGGTTTATACCTATTCAGCTTCCATTCCATCAGTTATGTGCCTCACATGTATTGCCAAACGGATCCAAAAAGAAGTACTTGTGGTATTTACAAGCTTATTCTGTAGTCAAGTATTAGTGTCTTGCTACAAAATTAAGATTATAATCTTGTAGTTCTTACATAATGAAACAAACCCCTGTTTTATCTTAATACTTTTCTTTGTATCAGCTTTATTCTCTTCATATGTAAAAGCACCTGGAGTTTCACAAATTCTGAAAAAGGTCTGGAGTAATCTTTTCTTTCTGATATCTGATTTTTTGCCTTCTTCCCTATCAAAATATAAAGTATGAGTTCAGAAAATAAGCGTATGGTCTAGTGGCTATCTAAAATTACTAATCCCAGAAAGCCAGAAACATATACCAACAAAACAACACTAGAAAAGCTGCTCTGAAATTAAAGTAATATTAGTACAGTAAGCGTACATCCAAATGTGCATAATAGCACTGTACCTCCATCAGTTATAAATCAGGAGAGCAAATAATGAATGATTTAATGTTACCACAGGAGACCAAACTCTCCACTTGTAATTAATTATAGGTATAGTAGCGACTAGCTCAGAATGCCAGATTATATATTTATTTTTCCTATATTTTATCAATTGGGCCTTTCATTTGCAAAACGACGGGATGGCATGAAGCCAGGTTACTTGTAAATTTGGATAGAATCTTTTGGCGGTGGTGTGGTGTGGGATTTGTTTGTTTGTTTGTTTGTTCACCCAGTTCTACCAAAGGCAAACTGAAGTGGATTTGGTTTCAAAAGGCTGTACAACTCATGCTTTGGTGTTGCAGGCAAGAGTGGTATTGTTAGTTAAGACATGCCTCTAATCTTTAAATGGAAATCTGACCCACTGTGACTATGTTCATACAGCTAAATAGAAGAGGGCCGGAGATCAATCACTGGCCACAAAGTGACATGTATCAGGTCATGGCTCATGCTCCCTGCTGAAGGTCCATTTCGGAGACAAAGCTGGTTGCAGTGGACCAAAGCAGAACCAATAAGGGAGCTAACAGCTCAGCAGCGTGGATAGCCAGGAGTGTAACACTGGGGTTTGCTTCCTGGCCTTCTTTTATTTGCAGATGTCCTCTGAGTCAAAGAGCAGGCTAAAGAGGAGCTGATGCCGGGCTTGTCAGCAGGAACAGAACCACATTCAGTTTCCTGACATTTTTCATCAGTCTTCACTGTCAAAAAACAACAGCATTCCTGCAAACAAAGACAATAATAATAGGTTCTCTCTGTCCCTTTGTATTCCCTTGTATCCCCCAAACTGTGGGATGAGTCCCTCTTACACTGAGTGGTGCTCACAACTGGAACCCCATTTGGTACTCAGGAAAAGGCTTAGCAAACAGAATCCTGAATGATAGGAGGCACCCACTATTTTCTAATAATTCCCTTTATTTTCAAAGTGGTTTAAGTCCACCTTAAACAGATTGAAGGTGTGATCTTCATCTCATGGAACTTCAGATCAAGCGCTGACGTTTGCATCTGTGCTATTGACCAAGACTCCCTTTACAGGCACAGGCAGTTCTAAGGCGTGGTTCAATCACGCTAAAGTGCTTAAAATAGCATAAATGTCTATGGTCTTTGTAGAATATACGGGAAGAAGGAAGGTGCTAAATTAAGCAGATAGTCTTCTTCAGGCTTTATTTTCATCTTTGGTGCAAAGGGGAAATTAGGCAATCATCTAATCACAGATTTGTGTAGGCTGGAAAGCATCTCCAGAGGTCTGCAGCCTAACCTCATCTTCAAAGTCGGTCTAAATAGGACAGACTGCCCTTGGCCTCAGCCAGACTTTGAATATATTGTGTTATTTCAGGCCATGATTCACCTTATAGTTATGAATAATATCTCACTATACGGGAAAACCTAAGCGTGTATACAAGTGTTTGCAGGATCCGGGCAGCTGGGGCCCTGAGAGTGTGAGCAAAGGTTAATAACAGAGGCTTTGGGAATACAGGCACAGGATGACAGCAGAGGCATCAGGGGTATAAAAACAAATCCAAAACAGTCAATTGCAACTGAAAGGGTATAGCTTTGAGAGCAGGTAGAATCAGTTCTAGGGCATAACAAAGAGAACAAAGAACAAGTATGCAACATACGTAAAATATTCCATACTATGTGAAAACACAGGAGGGTATAAAAAACTATCGTAGCCCGTACAAGAACAGGAACAAAGGCTTTCCTGGTTCAGGATGATCAACACCACTGCCTATGGGCAGCAGGCTCCCTTCTTCTGATAGAAAAAGAGCACAGCTTCTAGCTTCACTGTTCAGCACGCTTTGCTTATATGGTACAGCAATAACACATGAAGCTATAGGCTGCATTTTGTCATTGGTTAAGCACATCAGAATTTTAAAGAGCGGTTTGTGTTTTAGCATTTGTGTGCATGTGTATTTTTTCTGCTCCAACTTTCTCATATAAGAAGCTGGCAGATACCTCAGCATGGAGCTAAGCAAATTCAGGTGCCACAGGAGGCCACAGAAGTCTATACACAAATGAACTGCAACATACTGAAATATTCTATAGTGTGCTGCATGACAGTGCGTTGTACTATAGCAGTGTACATTAAGAAATGATAATGATGCAATAGTGAACCAATGAACAAATATCAATCAATAAAGTAGCAACAATGTCTTTACTGTTCTTTCTAACATTAATAGGGAATCTGAGTAATCTTTGATCATGAATGAATGACTCATGAATGAATATGCTCTTAGTAACGCCTTTAAAAATGGGTTTATTCCAAATGCAGGCTGATCCATAAAAGAGGTAGCTGAACAGAGAGACAAGACAGGTGAATTTAGGCGTCTAGACTTTGGCCCAGGTGATATATCCTTGTTATTACAGAAAAATACATGGTGCCTAAAATGCATTAGAAGTGTGAGTGGAGTGAATCAAAAGGAAAAAAAAATATATATATACACATATATATATAACTAAGCTATGGGGAAGCCTCAGGAGAGATCTTTTCTTGCCTGAGCCGAGCATCTCCTGAATTTAGATTCTGCAAGTGAGATGTCCCCATGCATTCAGCTTTAAGAGACTGGATTTGTTAAGCATACTCAGAGCACACCTAATTCACATTGACAACATTGCATGCTACACAAAACATACCAGTTGCAGGTCCTCTGTAGACAATATCTCTCTCTAATCTAAGGATACTGGCCTCAAATTCTGTCAGTGCCTCCATGGAGAAAGAGAGGCTTTTCTAAAGGCAATCTTGGGAAACAAAAAAAATAAATCCTAACTCGCTAACTCTGCCATTGCTTTGATTTGCCCTAAAACAAAGCGTCTTTCATCTTTGAGTACAGAAAGTGCTTGGGGTAATGAGATCCCTTTTGCTAAAGTCAGCCATTGTGAATACCACCTTAAAGCTCCTCTTAGATTTGGCTGTAAATCCATTAGTCTGCTTTTCTAAAAGAAAGACTGGTAAGAACTTAGCTACAATTTTTTTATGTGTAAATGTTGATTTAAAGTTGTTTTCCAGATGTCTGAGATCTTTTTTGTTTTCTCTGAACATCCTTCCCCTGTTCTTCCTATTACTTTTAAATTGCAGTTGTTGTCTGAAGCTTTCCATAGTGCTTACTCATGACTGAGCTAGCTTTCAGCTTTCCCTTGCCATTGAAATCACTAAATTGTGAGCTTATAATGTATGACTTTGATTTAGATTTTTTCTTTCTTAAATGGAGAGTAAAGCTTAAAAGAGAGCACAGCTGCAGGAAGTACTACTGAAACCCTGAGTACTTTGGCATTTTGAAATCATTCTCAAATTACCACACATATACATAACAAAATTTGATGCTATGCTTTAATATTTATTGTTTGACTCAGTTTTTAACATTATTCTCATTACTGAGGTCATTATTGAGTAACAGAATTGCAGTAATCTGTAGCTAACATAATAAACTCTCCCAAGTACAATAAATAAAAATAAAGATAACCATAGCTTTGAGTAAGAAAGGAAAATTGATAGGAACACAGGTAGCTAGGAATGTGAGCCATGAGGGTGGGAGTGAGATGGGCTATTATTTGTATTTATTATCCTTCCTCTAGCCCCCACATGCATTAGGCATTTAAAGGTGAGAGAGCTCAAGGTATGTAAGATGAAAACAGATTAGCAGCGGATAGGAATATTCACAACCACTTTCTCATAGATTTCAATTTTGTCTTCCCCATCCCATCCTTACAGATAGGTAAATGTTAATACGGGTGCTAGTTTGGAGAGCTCTGCGATGGAAGTATCAGGATTACCCTCCTCCGTTGTTAAGCAACAGTTGTTAAGCAACAGTACGTAATAAAGCTGCCCTGCTGCAGAAATGTAGGATACCAGACATACTGTCTGTTATCAAATGGCTTCTTAATATTGGAAGGAACATCAAGTTTGATTCTCTGTTCTGCTAGATTGGTATAATTCTAGTGAATTAATGTTACAGCAGTGAAGTGCACTGAGAGGACATTCAGGTCTTGAAACTATAGAAATGCAAAATATACTATGTAATAAACAGGTAAACAATTACTTTATCAAAGTCTATGTTACTTGGGGGGGGGAAGTCTTTTCTCAATATAAAGAAATATTTAATGTGTCTCAGATTTAATAAAATTCCATTTTTTTAATAACTTGGGTGGCTCCCACCTCATCCGATTTCATGCTAGGAGACAAGAAAAATCAAGCTAATCATTTTGAAATTCATATTAGATAAAAAAGGGTCCAGCCCAAGCAGATGGGACATAATATAGCATGTTTTAAAATCTCTAGTGTCTAACCCTTTTTCTCCCACTCTGGGAATTCTGGTTAATGACAGGCTATTATGGGGAAAATTCAGTAAACACTCTATATCAATTCACATTGCATATAAATAAGCCATTTCAAACCATAAATCAACTTATTATAAATGATTGTGTATGCAGCATGCTGAAATATAGTTCATAGGGAAAATGCACTGCAGGATATTTTAGAACAACCTACTCAATACTGTTCAGGTTGTTCAAGATTAAAATTAAAACGATAAACTTCACTCTGGATGTGTCTTCATTACTAAAGCCTTGGATCATTTACTTTAACAATGTCAACCTGCTCTCACTATCACATTCAATTTAATTAGAAAAGGACGTAATATGCAAGAGCACACCTCATGGTGTTCCATTACCTTGGAGGAAAGTGTTATCAACTTCTAGAAATAAAACATAGGCCAGCTTTCTTCTCTCCGTCCCTCCCTCTGTGTTGTGTGAACTATACTCTGGAATGAGGAGAGGGAAGCTCTGACATATCAGGAAAGTGTAGGAAAATGAAGTCTTCAGAAGGAGGGGAATGAGGGAAAAGAGAAATAAAAGAAGCTCAAGAAGCGCCTTGCTCTGCTCCTTTTTGGTTCAGTGGGGGGCTTGATGTTGACAACAGTGGGAACGAAAGTGAACCTCAGCCCATGTTGTCTTTTCTGACTGAGGAAAGAAGGAGAGATAAGATCCTTTGTTTCCAAGACTGGCCGCTCAGTGACACTGATATATGCTGTCTTTTCACCTGCCAGCAGTCTACGATCTACTCTGTAACAGCTGTATGTGGAGCCATAAATCATATCTTTAACAACAATATCTAGGTCTGGATTCCCTTTTTTCTAGCCAATCAGTTAGAGAAAGGGGTAGATGAATTGCTAAAATTTTATCTAGTCAACATATAGCTAGCTTAAAAGAAAAGACCCTCAGTTTCTAAAATATTTCCTATTATAAATTGTTTCCACTAAGAACAGCAGACTATCTGTTCCACAATCACTCTCTTTCTCTCCATAGACCAAGAAGGGAGTCCTTACTCAGCTATATGTCGTCCTTATTCATACAATACTTCTGCTGACTCTGAAGTGCTCGAGAGAAAAAAAACCTGAGTCAGGATTTGGCTGTAGATTAGAGAAGATGAGGCAACTACTTCCTAGTTTAATGGCTAAGAGCACAACAATAAATCTCTATGCTTCCCCATTTAGAGAGCCAATCAGTACCTTTACACAGCTGGTGTCGTTTTTGAAGGTTTTTTTGATTGCCTTTTTTTTTTCTTTAGCATTAAGCCATAATGAAAACGGTGTACACATGCGTATTTGTCTTAAAAACTTGATAAATCTCAGAAAGGAGTGATAGCAAATGTGCTTACTAGAAGTCTTTGTTGCGTTTAACCATTATTGCATTATCTGATGCGATAATGGCATCTAGTAACAAACTTGGCAGTTAAGTATTAGTGTATTGTTACAGTTCTCTGTTCTTATTTCCTGTACTGGATCCAGACATGAGAATGGCATAAAAGCTTCAACGAGATCTCTGTTCCAATCAAAAATCTTTCAAGACAGAGGGACAGTGCAACTGTCATACTGGATTAGAATTAAGGTCTATCTAGTTCAGTGGTCAGAACTAAAAGAAGGTCAGCAGTAAACAGATGTGAGATAACAGAGCCATACATAGTCTCCTTTTGGACATTAAAATGGTAGAGAAATCTCAAATACAGACTAAGCAAGTTTTAGGTCATCTCCATTTCATAAGAGGTCAACAAAGTCATTCTAGCCCAGCTAAGGATTTGGATGAGTAGGATATTTACTAACTTAGTTCAACAATATCCTGTGAGAGTAAAAAAAAAATCAGGTCCCTTCCAAAGCAAGAATTAATCCATCTTATATGCGTTAAACACTAGCTGAACCTCTGATTGGCCAACTCAGATTTGCACTTTCTTTTAAGCTGGCAAAACACTGTCTGGATGGCCGCACAGTAGATAAATAAATTAATAGCCAAACTTAGTCTAAATTCACTTCTAAAGCTTCCTTCAAACTGTCTTTATGTTACCATTGGTCACTACTTCACACTGTTTCGTAGACTCCATGTGTGTTTTAATAGGACCTCATTTTCATTTTGCAGCTCTTATGGTTATCATTCCTAAGTCTTTCTTACACTTCCACAATGCAGCAGGGAAAAAAAATCTCAAGAAAGGTGGAAAAAGATGTATTATTCTCACGGTCCCAAAAAACAGGAAAGCCACCCCCTAGTACTATCACCCTTGAGAGACTGAACTGCTGAACACAATCAATCTAAAAAAAAATAAAATTAGCAATGCAGATAAACCTGTGCCATGAAGGTGAATTATCAGTGGAAGCTCCTGTACGAACCTCTGCAAATGTCCCCTTCTGTGTTAATTTCATTTATCCCACAAGGTTTGTTCAGCTCCAGAATTAATCGTGCCAAAAAGGCTGACTGGGATAGGACCAGGAATGACCTCATTAGCATTTAGCACCATCACCATAAAATGGAGAAGAAAACCAGAAATTGGAGGAGGAGGGATAAAAGGAATGAGGTATGAAGAAGAAAATGATTTTTTGGCATTGTCCTACTGGACTTTGATGGATCCCTATTGTCAAAAGAGTGTAATTTGTAAAGATCAACGGATTAGTTAAACTCTAATCTATGGTGTCCCATCTTCTAATTTATCTACACAGCAAATGCTTTTTTTCTTTTGTAAAGAAAAAAGTATAAGATCATTCTCAGGCATATTCATTGATGCCTTTTTTTGTTTGTACAGCTCAAATGAAGTGTAAAGCTCAAATACTTAATGAGTACTTTAGCCAATAATTTTCATCTGTAAGCTGAAATATGTCTGATAATGGCTGGGAAGATCTTGTTTCACTACTTCCCATTAAGAATCAGCAGGTACCGGCAGATGCTGTTGAGGCTACTGCATACTCCAATAAGTTCCCAACATAAATTGCAAGTGTTCTCACATAGCTGGGGAAATGGATATTTCTCCATTTCCTTGCCTCTTCTTTCATGTACGCCTACAGAGGCACTCTTTCATTTGAAATTATCAGGGCTCCTGAGCTCTTCACTTCGCAGTTGCTGAGTACGTAGTCTATCAGACAGTTGGTCTCTCAGGTCTCAATGGTTCTCCCTGTGCCCTCTCACTCGCACCTGGTGCTAGTAGGCAGTTGCACTTTGATGCTTACCAACCTCAGTTTCTCTGGTCCTTTTCTCTTCTAACTCCCACTGATGAGCATGAGCATTTATCACATTTTCTGCTGACTGACTAAAGAAACTGCTACTGGCACATATTCTTCTGCACTTGTACATAGTATACTTTCTTATTTCTGCAGATCAAATAATTATCAGTTTGAGACATTCTGGAAGGAGCACTAAGTACACGTAGAGTACAAGTCATTTCAAAGGAACTGCTAGGCACTCCATTAGAGATTTTAATATATCCAAGGAATTCTCCTTGACAGTAATATTGTACAGATGCTTTTATAGCTCAAAGTGTAATTTTCTTTTTTTTTTAGTTCTAGTTTTGATTTTAAATTTTTGAGTAATAATATCCACCAATTTCTATTCTAATCACCAATGTCCCATGCTTATAAGAGCTGACTCAGAACACACCTATACTAATTCCTGTTGGACCTTTCAAAAGATTTGAAACATTTTCATGAAGTTACATGATTTCATGAAGTTATGACTCTTTTAAAAAGCACTCAAGTAAAGTGGACTGTTAAAAACTGTGTATAGTGACTATACTTACAAGTATGCAGCACACACATAGTTGTGTAGTTTTCTACAGTCGTGAAGAAGCAAAAGCAAGCTCTGATCTGGCTGGTTGTGTTAGCTAGAAAATCTGATATTTGCTTTTCCTTTCTATTTTAATCAAGAATGGCACTCTTTAATGAATTCTGCCTACAAATGGCAGTTTGGTGAGCCTTAGGGAACACCCTGTTTTAAATGTGTTTTCATCTGATGAGAATTAATTGACCCACGTTCCTGAGCAGTTATGGCTTTACATTAGGATGTACATTCTCTGCAAAAAGTAAATTGTATATAATATGTTCCTTTTACCTTTATGTCATACTAGCTTCATATGTCAAATTTACTTGTTTGCATCCTTCTGTTTCACTTTTCCTGATTATTTTAATACAATTTATTGCCTGATTCTATTGAATCATTTTCTTTCTTATAATCAAATACATATGTATGTGTGTGTGAATGTGTATGTGTATATACATATATATATATATATATAGTTCTCATCTGTGAGTCTAAAACATTTTATATTGAAAATCTAATATAGCTTTCATGTATTTTCTTCCCTTTTTTACTCAGATATAATTCACTCTCTCCTGCGACCTCTTGGCAAACAAAAGTAATTCATGGGAACTATTTCGTAATTGATGTCATCTTTGATCTTTGACTTACAGCTAGCCATTTTCCTTTTGCCTAACTGCATGGACCAATCTGGCCTATACTGGCCGTACTATCTAAGAACCCTCTTCTTGCAATGACTATTGCAAATATTCCTACCCATATTTCAGCATTTTCAGAATTCTTCTATCTACTTATTCAGAAGAATAGGAAATATATCCATCCTATAATCTCTCTTAGTTGACTCTTCCTTTCTGGACTTTATTTGAAAACACCATTTTTAAGGCTTTCTCTAATAGATCTGCCCCATTACAGATCATCTGCTTCCAATCTTCTTTCTACTTCTTAGCACAGCCACAGCAGAGCTACACCTATTCTGCTTTCCCACAGTTGTACCGATTTGAAACATTTTACTTCATCTCTCATTACAACTGATTCTCCATCCCTCTTCAAACCATAGCACAAATCCCTAGCTGATATTGGTGCAAAACACCTATTGACTCACTTTTTTCATCATTTTAATACCTTTACTTAAACTATATGCTTCTTAATACATCTGAAAATTCTGTACATTTTAAAAGGATTGGAGACATAAACAATTCTCATTTTAAGATTAAAAAAACTGTGAAGCTGATTCTAAGTTTTACGTACTGATTATGATTCATCCCATTAGAAAAATGCATTTAAAATTGACTTTCATTGGGTATATATTTTGCACTAATATCGCAGAGCAGAATAGCATAATGCGTTACAACTTGAATTAGCTCCCCAGAGCTACAGCTTCAATAAGTTGGTTGGTATCTATACAGTCAATATTTATTAATAAGTTGCTGAACAAAGGGATTAGTAAGTCTTCTATCCAGCATTTCCACAATTATATTTTAATTCCACAGCACTGTGTGCAAGAGTAGCAGTTTTAGCCTTGTTGGATCGGCCAAATTCTGATTGAGTATTTGCATTTTGCATGCCTACTTTGCCCCTGCTGTTCAATTTGATATGTTTTGGTTCATCACTTCCTGCCTTAATACATTGTAATCCGATGCCAAGTATTGTTAAATAGACGCTGTACTTCCCCACGGAGGATTTTACTAATGTGTGACAAAATCTTACAGATATATCGAAATAAAAGGTGTTGCAAAAGGGTTGTACAGAGCTTCTGAGGACTCAGAAGGGACATAAATGTCCCCAGTGCCTCACTTTCACAGCTTCCTTAGGAAGGAAAGAAGGAATTATCTATATATTGGGATAAGATGGATCTGAGGGATCTAGGTATCAAGGGAGATCCTTACATAACGCAGAATAGTCCAAAATACAAACAGTTGCAGAACCATTAACAGGCAAAGACTTGTAGGGACTGGTTTCTTACTGCTTCTAGAATGGTATCTGGTAGATTGATTGCTTTCCCATTTTCTTTAAGCCATGAAGCTTCTGAAGATTTGTGATAGGTGGACTGAAACTGAGGACTAATCACAGTATTAAAGGTATAAAATAATGCTGTATCTTCAGGTATTTTATTATTGAATTGTAATAAAAAAAATTCTTACAGTATGAGAGACAATGGATTATATCACTCTTTAAAAGGTGGACGCAATAATTAGAAACTGTATCAGGAA
Organism: Struthio camelus; assembly: GCF_040807025.1. Classification (NCBI taxonomy): domain Eukaryota; kingdom Metazoa; phylum Chordata; class Aves; order Struthioniformes; family Struthionidae; genus Struthio; species Struthio camelus. The sequence continues at coordinate 186,081,520 of NC_090942.1, read as the reverse complement.
ATGGAGATCTGTACATATATTTTCTATAGTGCTTGTAGAACTGGATCTCATAATTGTGATTGTCTTAAATTTCAAAAGCTACCTAAACATCTTGCAAGTCCTTGCAGACTGCATAGCAGAGGATGTAATGTCCAGCATATATGTTTATGATGAAGGCAGTCTATCAGAAGAAAGGTTAATTTCTGAAGAAAGGGACTGCAGCTCACAACTACGTTTCTCTGTAGGACAGTGCTGAAACATTGTCCTACCCTTAACCATAAACTTAAACCCAATGAAGTCAATAGTATTTAAACTGGAACTCAATGCTATGCTTATGCTCAAGAGCTGCCATAAATATTGCCCGGCAGCATCAGGTTGAAATTCTTCCTTGCTGATTTGACTCATAATGAAGAAGGCTGAAAGAGAGATGAGATGATGGACAATAGACCTATTGGGTAGATGATGGTTTTAGGCACCGTTCTTATTATCTTAACTGGGCACTAATCTCTTGTGCCATCTTCTGACAGAAGATTTGAGCCGCCCTCACTGCTATCCCTGTAGCAGCTTTCAGTCGGTACGATCCTAGGCTTCTCTGTGTATCGTTTCTTGATCTTGCTTTTACAATCACACCTGCAACATTGCACATTTACATCGCAGAATGAAGCCTTAAAAATTTGCTTTTCTCTTTGCAGTTCATGACTTAACAGGATGCTGAGAGAAGAACAGCTCCCATTGTCAATATCTCACTGTTCATTGGCTAATGAACAACCAATATCAGACCATTAATCAGGAATATAAGGCAATAAGAAGCATATAAGAAATATTAAAGTAAACCCTTGTCTTTTTTAGCCAGTGAAAATGGATTTGTATGATTTACAGGTTAAATATAACTGAGGCAGATTGACACAGGCCCAATATAATAGCTGAAAGTATTAGGAGTTAGTATTGTGGACAGGGGATACCTAATAGGTTCTAAGCATTAAATTACTTTGAAAAATTAAAGACTTAAAGAATATTATGCACATTAAAGACTTTTGGAAAAAATATAGATTAATGAATCATTAATTGAATGCTCTGAAAATACGTGTATATTTTTTTTCCAAAGGTAGGTTTTGCACTGTGAAAAATAAAATAATGGAAATGAGATCAATAATGCTTTTGACTACATGGGATTACATCTAGTTATCCTTAACCTTGAAAATAACACAGGAAAGGGAACAAAAAGAGAATATTAGGGAGATATATGTCTTCACTAAAGATGTTTAAAATGATATATGCAATATTTACTGCATCCCACCAATACTTAGTGTATTGCCCACAAATGGGATTTGCTAACTAGATGTCATGCGTATGAAAGAAATTCTGTTATGGAAAAGTCAATACCACCATCTCTATTCTGCTTGTAATATCTAAGGTCATACGTTTAATAGCGTACACATTTTAGATCCACATCTGCTGCTGCCATCTCTTTTGTCCCTATTTCCCACCAAGCCACCAAAAAGCTTTGCAAATGAGAACAAAAGACATTCTACTAACGGTGAGTATGGGTCAGCAGTAAACTAACTCTATTTTTCTCTTTTCCTTCAAGTTCCTAACTTTATCTCCAATGCTACCAACTCTACTCTTACTAGTTTGAGTGCACTTCAATTTTATACATAAAAAAGGCACATTAGCATCTGCCTCTGTCAGGAAGCTTCAGCTTTAGAAATTTAGAAATTTCCAGTAAACTGTAGCTTTCCTAAGATACCCTAAACCTAATTAATATATCATAAGCCAAATAGATGAGTCTCAAATGCAGAGACGGTGAAGTAAAATTGTAGTGTTCCACAATGAGAATGTATTTTTTGATCCTTAGTGAACAAAAACACATTTTTTTATTTTGTTCCTTTTTTAGACTTTAATGGCAATTAGACTAAAGCAGAATATGATCCTTAAGCAAGCCTTCAAGTCTACTAAAGAATATTTTAAATTAGCAAGTTCTATTGATTAAGTGAACCCAAACCCCAATCTTTATGTAACAATTCAAATCTATTTTCTGTGATAGTACGTCTTCTCGATGTCTGCTTACTGGGAATGTCATGAGTCTTGAGGAAATGAAGGTTTGTTAAAGGGCTCCTATTAATTCAGTCTGATTACCATTGAATGTTACAATCAGCCTCATATTTTAGTATGAATAACATGCAATTTCAGAGCCTGTGAAATAGCATTTCGTTTGTACGTCTTTATCAACATCAATCCAAGCTGCAAGTTACTTATTAAACAGTACAATTTAGTTTAAATGCATCTTATAAAATGTGAATTTCTCATTTCTGTATTCTAGCTAATTTGACTTTCAGACAAACTATCATTTGGAGAATTTGTAAATACTGGAAACATGGAGGAACTTTCATTGTGTACAGATTCTGCCATTATGAAACGGTCTGTGATTTAGGAAGAGTTTAGAAGGTTGTTGTTTCTTTTCCCCACATCTTCTTACAGACCAGACTAGAGTGCTTTAATATATGCCTTCTGTAGGATAATATATTAAAGCTACTGTACATCTTTAAGAGCCTGTTAGACGTTGATTTCCCAGAGACTGCAATCAGCACTTTGAAATTGTAGTGTTTGTGACAGAATAAACTCCATTAACTTGTTTTATTAGTACTGTGTGCAGTCAGGAGAAGCAATGCTGCAGAACATGATGAAATGACTAACAGTCTTCATCAGTGCACAGCAGAATGTTTTCTCCTTACACAGAATATATAATTATTGCTCACATAAATAGGTAGTTTTCATTTATTTATTTATTTATTTTTATGTCTCAGGTAACACTGGGAAATCTATCACGGGAGGAATAAAAAATAAACGACTCTCCCCTTCCCCCCACCACCCCGAGTCCAATTTGCTACCATGCTGCTACTGTAATTTTTGTCTATGTTATATACAATGATTCATCAAAACAAAAACAAACAAACAAAAAAAAAACTAATTCAGTTGGTTACTGCAATGACAGAACAGTTCAAAAAAGCCAGAGGAGCTTGAGAAAGGAAAGATTTACTGACCAGCTCACTCCCAGAGCACATTAGTCAAGTTTTGACAACATATACACAAGATGAGTTGCAAAACAGAGTAAATAAAAGCTAAATGAATCCAGGGGAACAAAGTACTTTTTACCATATATAAGTTAATATACAACAGATATCACAGAATCACTGTATATTTCAGAAGCAGGTATCTTGTACTGCAGATGGCACAGCTGCTAGTACTTATCTGAAGAGAGAGGTATTCTATTCCAGAATAACTCTTACAACATTAACCACTTCAGAAATATAAATAACTTTTTCTCTTCTCCTTTGCCTCCATTTTCTGCTGTCATTTTGCTTTGCCCATTTAAGATGAAAGCCAGGTACTGAGCTGACTAGCTGCATGGGACTCCCAATATAAACTGCAAGCACATTACGTTTTAGCCTAACAAAATATAGGAAACATGAAGCTGAGCAGTCACAAAGGAAATGATTGAAAGAAAGACTGAGTACAGATGTAGAATGATGAGAAGCAAGGAAAAGAAAAACATTAAAATCCAATCCAGTCTCTTTTTTGCTAGCAAGAATGAGTTTATGATTTACAGATTGAATATAACTAAGAAGAAAGGTATTTTTCATAACAATGATTTATAGATTCACCCTTTTACTGAATAAGAGTTCGTTTTATGTTACAGCAGTGTCTGCTCTTGCTGTTATAGTTAAGGGACTGTCAGTGTTTTAGTTATATAAACCCCTATATTCAGGGGCTTGTAATTCGACCATAAAAATTCACTGCATGCTGAAACTTGAAATAAGATTTTAGTCTGTGAGTGACTTTTTAAATATGCTCATTAAAAGAAAATCATTAGTCCAATTTTAAGCTAACAGGACTGTAAAAAATTCTCATGTTTACTCTCTTCAGATGCAGCTTGTCTGTTGTACCTTGCACATTGTATTCCTTTTAATATCACATATGGGTTCTAATACCCTGTGTTAAGTGAATCAGCAGTGTCCTAGGGCCATTTTTTGCTTTGTTATGCACATATTTATACATATATGTGTGACTGGATATGTATACAACCACCCTCCAATTTACAAGGGACCGTATATTCCCAAGTAACAGTAAAAATCCTGCTCATATTAAAAAAAAAAAAAAAAGGAAAAAAAAAACACACACAAGAGCATTGTGCATGCCCAGCAGCTACTTGTTCTAATTTTAGGTGAAAGTTTCATGCTGTGGATCTATAATATGCAAATACATATTAATGCCAGTTCTGTGAAGGTCAGAGTGGAGTACAAGCTAAACCCACAAAGGCCAGAAATTAAGTGTTATGGCTGAAACTCTGTCCTTAAAGGACAGTAGCATCCATTTCACTCAGCACAATAATGTGAAAGTTCACAAGGTAAAGAGCCTTGCTCACCGGGCATAAGCTCTGAAAAGCATTTGAAAATTATGCTTTCAGAGCTACAGTGCTGGAAGAGGTCTCCTCGCTGAGAAAATATATCTTTGCAACAAAGGAAAATGGAAAGAAGTATAACATATTAGACGTTAACCTATGTTCCATCTTATTTAATAATCATTCTTCTGACAAGAACACCTAACTTCAGAAGATCAAAATAATGCAGATGAACAAACCTGTCTCTTGCACCTGAACTTTTCTGCCCCTTCTTTTTTCCAACTCCAGTGTCTTTCTCTGCCTTCCTCTTGGACAAACAAACAAACAAAACAAACAAATAAACCAAAAAACCAACAAAAAAAAAGAGAGATGTTCCCACCTACTTAATCTCCCTTCTGCTTTTCTGAAGTATCCCAATGTGCTTTTTGGTTTTGGTCAAACTTCTCGCTTGCTTCTCACTGCTAGTGCCAAAAATTGACCACCTCCCTTGTTACTTCCATTTTGATCCCTCATGGCTCCATGAGCAAAATCTCCTTCCTATCCACTTCAGCCTAACAGGGCTTTCGCATATATACTCAGAAAGAGCATCAACATAACCTTCAGTTAGAGTATTCTGGCTATTATAAACTATACTGAGCATCTATTTCAAATGACCTATTCATAGAATCAAAGAATGGTTGAGGTTGGAAGGGACCTCTGGAGATCATCTAGTCCAACCTCGCTGCTCAAGCAGGCTCCTCTAGAGCACATTTCCCAGGATTTTGTCCAGATGGTTTTTGAATATCTCCAGCGAAGGAGGCTCCACTACCTCTCTGGGCAACCTCTGGGTTCCAGTGCTCTGTCACCCTCACAGCAAAGAAGTTTTTCCTCAGGTTTAGGTGGAACTTCCTGTGGTTCAGTTTCTGCCCATTGCCTCTTGTCCTGTCGCTGGGCACCACGGAGAAGAGGCTGGCCTCATCCTCTTGACACCCTCCCTTCAGATACGCATTGATGAGCTCACCTCTCAGTCTTCTCTTCTCCAGGCCCAGCTCTCTCATCCTTTCCTCACAGGAGAGATGCTGCAGTCCCCGCAGCGTCTTTGTAGCCCTCCGCTGGACTCTCTCCAGTAGTGCCATGTCTCTTTTGTACTGGGGAGCCCAGAACTGGACCCAGGACTCCAGGTGAGGCCTCCCCAGGGCTGAGGAGAGGGGCAGGATCACCTCCCTCGACCTGCTGGCAACACTCTGCCTAATGCCCCTCGGGATACCCTTGCCCTTCTTGGCCAAAAGACCACATTGCTGACTCATGGTCAGCTTGTTGTCCACCAGGACTCCCAGGTCCTTCTCAGCAGAGCTGCGTACCAGCAGGTCAGCCCAAGCCTGTACTGGTGCTACTACTGACAATTTTTTCTGTAATAAGGGTCAGTTAGAAAAGACTGGCACGGTAATAGATACACTCTTACAATGAAAGTCAACTGGTGTTAAATACTTCAGGTGCAGGACATTGAAGTATTTTTTTATTGGTAAGAAACACTAGAAGTCTTTCTTGTTTTAGAAATGAAATAATTGGCTGGAAAAGAATGAATAGGTTAGAAGGGACATTTGGAGGTTTTTGGTGCAACCCTTCTACTCAAAGCATGGTTAACACATCAGCTTGCTCAGGGCCACAGAATCACAGAATCACAGAATCGTTTAGGTTGGAAGGGACCTCTGGAGATCATCTCGTCCAACCTCCCTGCTCAAGCAGGGTCACCTAGAGCATATTGCCCAGGATCACATCCAGACGGGTTTTGAATATCTCCAGCGAAGGAGACTCCACCACCCACGCCACGTCCATTTGGGTTTCAAATATCTCTAAGAATGGAGATTCCCCAGCTCTTCTGGGGATCATATTTCAGTCTTTGACTGTCTTCATTATGAAAAAATTTTTTCTTCATATCCAAGGAAATTTGGATGCAACTTTTGCCTCTTTCTTCTTGTACTTTTGCTAACCACTTCTAAGAAGAGTCTAGCGCCATCCACTCTGTGCTCTCCCATTAGACACTTAAAGACAGTAATTGGTTTTCTACCCTTATATTTTTCTTTAGGCTGAACAAAATCAACTCTCTCAGCTTCATCTGGTATCTCATGTGCCCCAGCCCCTTAGCTACCTTGGTGTCCTCTGCTGAACTCTCTTTGGTTTGTTACTTACTTGCTGGTACAGTAAAGACTGAATGTTTTCCTTGTACTATCTCGCACCATGAGGTTGGGTGTCTGACTCTGACATCCTGATTTTGATCTCAAGAGCGCAGGGAAGAGACACCAGGGCTAGCACTTCACAGAGCTGGCCCTGCACCAGCAGGACTATCGCACATGACTTCACTTCACCTATAATGTGCTCATGCTTCACTCACCAGCTGGTGACTGCCGCTTTATTTAAAAATTAGTAGAGAAGAGTTCCAAATTGTGAAAGAAATAAGGTAACTGTTGCTGACCTTTGCCTTTATCATTTTGGGGCAGAATGTCAGATTATGCATTAACTGATGGTACCATTAACTTTCTCATAAACCTACACAGTGGAGTATTTCTGGTGCAATTCATATAATTGGACTCTCATTGGATTTATTATGTCAGTAAAAATAATTTCCTCATTTTCCCTCCCCCCCATACAATACTTTGCTGCGAGTTTACAGTATTAAATATACTGATAACTAATGCACTTTTTTATCTAAAGTATTTTGAGAAGTTCTACAAAAAATCAGAGCAGCTTGCAGAGAAAACTTAGCTCCTCATATTAAAATTCACCAGTCAAAATAAAAGACTTTCATGGTATTAAATAGATGACTGAATGCTTTGCTATCACTAGCTGATGCCTTGATGACATGCTATTTCATTTCCTACTAAGTACACATAAGGACCTCTCAGTCATAGGTCCTGACTGACCAGAGATGAATTCGCGAATGCAGTAACGGAGTGAATGTAGCCGAATCTGCTTGCAGAGTAATTGCTGGAGCTTCATAGGTGGCATAGAAGGAGCTTGTGAGAACTTTTTTTTTTTAAAGTCTGTGTTGTTTAGACGGTGAACCACTGCCTGTTGTATCAGCTGAAACTGGAAGATAGTTTCCATGGCCATCCTGCAGACATCCTGCAGTGTACAGTACTATAGCTTGTTCAGTGAATATAAGAACTTACTTAAATGTTTAAGCTAGTCCTACCAAATGCTGTCACTAGTTTCCTCTTGCAGAATGACACTCTGTTTTCATGACTATCCTAATAACCCTTCTCTGTAACACAATAGATCTTTATTGAGAGTGCAAGTTCAAAATATATAAAATTTCATACCTGGCATATCCAAGGAAATGTTCTGCATTGACTTATGTAATATTTATTCCATGGCAGATCTCCTTAGATTAAATTATCCAGGGTTTTTTGAGCTCATCAAATTCAAGCATTGACCTGCTCCGGTAGAGAAAACACGTCTTAAGTTTCAGATGGCATATAAAATTTCAGTGTTACCAGTTTCAGAAAGATTAGGCTTGAGAGCATCAGGAATGCAGAAGCTTTATTGCATCCAGTAGGGTCACATCCAGAAATGAATAAGCAGCTGGTGAATAATGAAGATAAATATTTCAGAACACCTATAGGTGAATAGCTCACCAGGTTGCAGACCAGTGATAGAGCTGGTGGGTCTAGTCCTCCATGATAGTCCTAACTATTGCACACTGTAATAATTTAATTTGTCTGAAATAACAAGATGAAATCATTGTGAATCTTGTAATCTTCCCCCATAATAATGGACGAATCACAAATATGAAATCACTGCAATGACCTCCAGAGCATGTTGGTTATGCTATGGTAGATACCTTTTAGTTGCAGATGTACTGAGCACACTATCAGAATAAAGTAACTTGCATGAATACATTCTCGGAAACAAAAATTTGCATTTCAAGTCTGGATCTTCAGTTGATGACTGTGGATAAAAGCTCATTGATTGCATCTGATTCTCAACCACTGAGGCTTTGACCCTCTATATGTGCTGCAAAAAGCCTTTTTTCCTTTTCCTAAAAGAAAGTGCCTTTTGCTGTAGATTCCAGCAATTCCTTGAACGTTAAACCAAAATGAAAGTCAAATACCACCTGAAATATATTCACACAGTATTTCAGGTACCTAGTATTTCAGGTTGAAAGCTAATTTGAAGCAACCATTAATTTCAGTCGACTTTCCATTCTACTGTTTCAATCCACATCTACAAGAGAAGAAAATGTTATTTAGTGCGACACCTCTGTGCACCAAGGAGTTTACCCAACTATTAATCAAACACTTGACATTGTTGCTCCTTCTTCTATTGAGTAATATTCTCCTTATTCAGTAAACTAATTATATTCAATAGGAGGATGTTAGTCACGTAAACTAAGGACAGAAAGAATTGGCTCTTACTACTTGAGTAAACTGTTTTGAGTCCTTGATGTTACTAATGAAGCATAATTGCAGGCAAATGCAGCTGCCAGTAGTTGTTTGATCATGACTCATACAGCTATGGATAGCAAAGCTCTTTCTACTAAAACCAATTAAGTCTGGTATTAATATATGCACTTATTTCTAAATATATTGGTCTACAGTTATGATAGGAATTTTCCTAGAGTTGAAGTTTTACTAGTAAATGACCTTTCTTCTTATATTCAGCTTATATATTTGGTAAGACTTTATCTCATATATGAAAATTCAATACAAAAAAAAAAGAAAGATATGTAAGCCCATGCACCATTTTGAGGCAGGCTCCCTATGCAACTCCCAGCCAATGCAATTTGAATTCCAAATTACTTTACCTGTAAAGAAGCTTCCAGGCTTAATCTTCTTCTCTTAGGACTTAATATGTTTCCTTTAAATAGTCATATGGCGTTTTTAGCATAGGACCAGATATACGTACGAATTTCGGTACTTCATCTACAATTAGGTATAAATGCAGATTCTGCAGATTCCTAAAATCAAGGAAGCAGCCAGGTAATCCTACGGTAGATACCTGTGTTTTCACCAGGATGGTTACATAGGTGGGCAAATTTCTCATATCACACACATTTAGATGCTCCCACGCCGCAATCTGAACGATACCTTTTCTATCAAAGTATCTGATTTCCCACTTGTATATCTAAACCTTACTGGCATCACAGAATTTGTTAGACATACTCAGAGCATGCCTAATACAGCAACAGCATTGACCAACTTCATCCAGGCAGTTTTATACAAACAGGGAACAGCCATCCTTTCAGACAATAGCCTAAAGAGCTTGGAGCCCATGCACAAAGAGTGAAAGGCAGGGATTTCCATCCTTTTTAGCCAGAAAGAGTTCAAACTTTCACTGTCCAATCTAGAAGGAAGTACATAGCTGTTTGAAGAGTCTAGGCTGAAATGGTGGCACCTCTTCTCTGCTTCTGCTGTCTCAAGAAACTATGTACATATTCAGGACTGCAAATTTCATGTGACCACAGAGGCACAGAAGTGTGCAACAGAGCTCAAGAGAGAGAGGGGAACTTTATTCTGTAGCCTGTTGATGAAGGCACTCAATAGGGTTAGAAAAAAGCCATATTCTGTTTCCCACTCCAAGGACTCTTTCTGAATGATTTATAGGTTAAATAGGCAAAACATATGCAAAGGGCTAAGAGTGCAGTCAGTCCTTTTCTCACTTTAGGCAGTTCTGGCATCACAGGCCAGATATCCTCTGCTTAGTACTTTCTAGTCAATAAATCCTACTTTTCTTCCCACATGGCATCACGGTTTCAAGACAAGGGGAAGAAAGTGGCCCTAGTATTGCAGAACAGAATCATGTTACTGCAAAGAAACCCAGATACCATTCTGGGATGCATGAAGAGGAATGAAACGTGAAAGATATGTGTAGTATCCTTCAACTTTACGAGGCAAGGCTCCAAATGGAGTCTCATCTGGGACACTGGAAGTCAAGAAAGAGAAGAACCAGTTGGAAAGAGACCACAGAGCAAGAGTGATCAGGGACTTAAAAAACACATGACCTATGATGAAAGACTGAGACTGTTCATTTTTGCAGAGAGAATACTGTGGGGGATCTGACAACCATCTTCAGAACTGAGAATAGCCCCAAAAATAAACGCTTTAAATTGCAGCTAGGGAGATATAGGTTAGACTTTAGGAAAAACTTTCTAAATGCAAGAACAGTTAAGACCTGTAACAGACTGACTAGGGAGGTTGTAGGATCTCCCTTATGGAAGATTTTTAAGAGCAGATTAGATAAATATTTTAGCTATAGTTGATTCCACCTGTGGGGATGGATGATGGACTAGATGACTTCATGATATTTCTTTCAGATCAATTTATATGATTTTGTTCAGATATGATTCAATTTTGATTTAGAACTGAGTTTAAAAAAAAGACTGGGAGTTAAAAAAAGCTGTTTATTTTTCCATGAACAGACTGAGGCCTTGTATTAAGACCTAAATATGAAGGTGTCTATATCAACACTATACAATCAATATTTGAAAGATCTTGCTATTTCTTACCTAGTATTTTGTTTGTGGACATAGAAAAAACAAGAAACTTTTTTTTTTTTTTGCTTTTCTATAACATTATCCTCTGTTTTGAAAAGAAAGACATATTCACAGCTTGTGCGAATTATGCACATTGTGTTGTAGAGGTTAAAATTTACAATTATTTTCTGCACTAAACCTGCAGAGATGTTTATGTCCTCTGTTGCTAGCACCGTCAAATAAAGCAAACAAGTAATATTCATGCAATGGCAAACAAAATAAATGAGTCAGGTAATTATGAAAATAACACTGGCCTATTAAAAATTGGTCTGATCTTTAGGAATTTTCAGCATAGCAGTACTAATGTTATTAAAAATAGAAGAATCATGACAAATATTCATTAGAATTTGCATATATGAGTAAGAATGCACTTAATTACAAATTACATTCTGCAAATTATTTAGAAGCTGTAAATCAAGGCAACAAAGAAAAAAGATTTAGGGAGTACGGGCTCTGAAGAATTTTCTAATGCAAATGCTCTTAATAAGAACAGATTGGAGATGCTGCAAGATCTTTCCAAAACAAACGATTTAAAAGAACGAATAAGGTTCAGAAATGCTAATGCACAACATATAAGCATTTATTATAGGTAATGGAACATTATCTCAATTAGATTGGAATAGATTTTTATATGTAGAGGTACATGTGTTAAAATTCTATTTCACTTGAAGCCAAAATAGCATATGCAAATGTGGAAGCCAATTGGCAAACTGCAGGTGTAATAAATTTCATGGATTGTGTAATTTTCATGCAGATTTCTTTTTTCTCAGCCGCCGTCAGCACTGTCGTTTAAATGTTTGTGCAAAGCAGCCTCTCCTCCGTGACGCTGAATCAGCACTTCGGGGTGTTGCATCCCACTACTAACCCGAATGAGCTGAAATAGGTCTTCATGAAGATGTGGAGGGCAGGCAAAAGAATAGTAAGCAAAGGGAAGAAATGTGAAGCAATGAAATGGTGCAATGCTAAATACAGGGAATAGGAGCCCAAGGTGGGTTCCGAGGAAAGAGGAAAGGAAAATGATGGTGGTGGGTGATCGGGGTCAGCGGGTCAGGGTCAGGGGGAGGTTCTGATTCATCTGGCCAACTTCAACTCCCTTCACTTCGGAGGAGCTGGTAAGTACTTCACGGAGCATACGTTTCCCAGATACAAGCCAAAGCACACAGAATATTTGGAAGAATGATCAAAGACAATACATGAAGAGGTGAATGGAAAGAGAACTGAGAAACAGAGATTAAAAAAAAACCCAGACTTTTCTTTGTTTGTTATTGAAGTAGAGAAAGGACAATCCCTAGTGGAAGGAGAAAATTATCTCCATTTTCTTGATCATCTCCAGAGAAAAGGAAAAGTCGTTCTTCTACCACCATTTGCCATTCACTGCCTCAAATGTATCTATTTCTACAAGGCAGGATTTTTGCATGGCAGCCCTGCTCAGAGATCCTGAGCCCCAAGTGCACTTAGGTTCCTCATTCAGTAGCTGCTGCACCCAGCAACGCTACAAAGCATTGTTTGATCTCATGGACATTTATTGTTCACTACTGTCCTTATAGACAGTTGTTTAAGTATTGGTTCTGCCCAGAGTGAACCACTCAGTTTAAAACATGTAGTTAACATCTTAAGGTAAATACACAGGTATTTACCTAAACATAACTAAATAGAACAATGTCTCTTGTATTACTATGGAAATAAAGTGGCAGAGAATGTGATTATTGCTACTTAGTAAAGAACATGTTCAGTATTTCTCATTCCTTCTTCTTCTGTGCAGTACATAACTGGAGGAGAGTTCATTGCCTGGTACTATTACACTTCTATTATTTATTATTATTACCTGCAACAAAACAAGATGTCCAGATTCCATTTTACTTGCAGAACTTTAAAAACTGATCTTCTAAGACAGGCGCATAGAACAAGAGCGTTTGGATGAAGCCAGGAAAAATATGCATTTAGCATTTTCACTGGGCTCGTTGGTTCTCTTGCTATAGAGCTTATACAGCCTCGAGGGTGATCTTGAATGTTATCTCTTCAGCTGAGTGGTTTTTGGAAGTCTTACTGAATAGAAGGGTCACAACCCAGAGTCCATTCTTATCTGTTTTAATAAAAAATGACAATGAACTGTGCAATCCTCCATTGTCCCCTCAAGCAAAATGAAGGTGAATGTCACTTCTGTCTGTATAGACAAGTCTAATTGCAGTATTAGGGTCTAGAGCATGAAAATTCACTCCATTCCAGGTTTTAACTAAGGCTGTGGAAACACTGGAGTTCAATTCTGTGAATCCCCACATTTATTAAGTCCTATCAAATCCACTAAGGAGTATTTTGCTGTTGCAAGCTATGGATCATGCATGCTGTTTACAGCTCAACTCCATAACAGGTCATTCAAACAACAATTTATTCCCACATTTAAAAAAAAAAAAGTAATTTTTACCTAGGGAAACACAGATACCTTGTATAGTACATGATATACTGAATGATGGGACAGAGTGCACCCTCTGTATCTGCAGATGGTATAAAATTGGGAGACATGATTGATACACCAGAGGGTTATGCTGCCACTCAGGGGGACCTTGAAAGTCTGGAGAAATGGAAAAAGAGAAAAGTCATGAAGTTCAACAAAGGGAAGTGTCAAGTCCTGCACCTGGGGAGGAGTAACCCCATGCATGAGAACAGGCTGGGGGCTCACTGACTCGAGGGCAGCTTTGAAGAAAAGGACCTGGGGGTCCTGCTGAACAAGTTGAACATGGACCAGCAATGTGCCCCCATGGCAAAGAAAGCCAATAGCATCCTAGGCTCTGTTAAGAAGAGCATCGCCAGTAGGTCAATGGAGGTGGTCCTTACCCTCTACTCACCATTGATGAGGCTGCATCTGGAGTGCTGGGTGCAGCGCTGGGCTCCCCGTGCAGTACTGGGCTCCCCACATGCTAAAGTGAATCCAGTGAAGGGCCATGAAGATGATGAAGGGATTGGAGCATCTGTCATACAAGGAGACGCTGAGAGAGCTGGGACTGTTTAACCCGGGGAAAAGAAGACTGGGGGAGGTCTTATCAATGTGTATAAATACCTGATGGGGATGGGCCGAAGTAAAGAAGACTTCTCAGTGGTGTTCCATAACAGGACAAGAAGCAATGTGCACAAATTGAAAAACAGGAAATTACATCTGAATATAAGAAAAAAAAAAAAAAAACCTTCTCAGTGAATGTGGTTGAACACTGAAACAGGTTGCCCAGAGAGGTAGTGGAGTCTTCATCCTTAGAGATATTTAGAACATGACTAGACACAGTCCTGGGCAGCCTGCTCTGGCTGACCTTGCCCTGAGCTGGAGGACTGGACTCCAAGGATGATCTCCAAGGATGCCATTTAACCTCAAGTATTCTGTAATTCTGTGATTATGTGTTAGATTAGAACCTAATTCTGATGTTATGAAAGCAGATTACCGTAGGTTTTTTTTTTTTTTTGAATGGCTGCTTTTATTGAGATGTGCAGGTATGTTTAGTGTTTATTTTTTTAAATTTGAGATCTATGTATGTAAGCTTTCTACCTCGCTTAAAAGTTTTAGTTTGATTTTAAAATTGCCACAAAAAGAAGTCATTTGACATTTTGAGAACATTGAGAAGAATTAAAAGTATAACCTCAGGACTGAAAGGAGATTACATTCCAACCTTTTCCTACAAAGGTTGTCTACCTCCCGGATAGCAGTCTAGTCAACCTCCCTTTCAGCTCTACTTAATCTTGTGGACACTTACACTTACCAGGCTTTACCTGCCCCTGACATTATTATACAAAGCTAATCACCCACACTTCCCATCAAATGTCATTTACAGGCAGATGAATGGGTTGCATGACAGTTGCACTAATGCTTCTTCAATCTAACAGTTCTATCTTCCTATGAATATCTTCCAACCCTTAGGCTATGTGGTGTTGATGCTTGAGATAAGGTGGAGGATTTTGAAAATCACCTTTCTGGTGAGAAGCCTGAATTTTGAACGCCCCCATATCTCAGGTGAGTTCCTATCCATACTGAATTCCTGTAAGAACTCTTAAGGAGATTCAGTCCTGAGCCAATGCCTCTCACAGAGGTGAGACAGTATTAGTTAACAGGTTGGCAGCATCTCATCTCCATGGCTTTCCCAACTGAGAGCAGCCTGGCTTTTAACCTGCAGCTGATCAAATCTCAGCTGAACCTCATCTTGACTGGCAGCTTGCCTCTAAGCATTGGCTCCCGGACGAGCTCAGGACTGTGCTTCAAATGCTGGGCATGCTATAGGACTGAATATACCATTCCTCTAGCTGAAAGTAGGCTTGAGCAGCCAGGAAAGTATGCCTCACAGGACATGAATTAGAGCAGTCAAAAAGGGGCTTAATATGAGCTTAGGAGTTAGAACAAATGGAAAGAAGAAAGCTCTAGAGCCGTAGACATTAGTCTCAACCTGTTTTTTCAGCTACTGACAAACTGGTGTGAAAAGCGCACAGATTCTGGGATGTTGTTTCTGTTTTCTTGAGGCAAGTATCAAACTTCTCCCTCCCTGCCCTTCTGATCCCAGCACTGACATTCCAGCTTAAATCATGGGTCACTTGACATTATGCAAACTGGATATGCAAACTGAAGTGCCCAAATCCCTTTCCTTACTATCTCTCTTAATGTGCCAGTTATACACGTTAACATTCTTCTGGCATACATGACAAAATGCTTCAGGGTCCTTCTGGATGAACAGGAACTAGTATGCATGTCTTCTACTCTCTGGGACACTATGAAATAAGGGAGATAGATACATTGTAACCACACTGCAAGATTTTTTTTTTTTTTAGAGGGTCAGTAGAGAAAACATATCCAAAATCTGCATGAGTAGATGAAGTCAGTTTTAATTAAGTGTATTAAGAATGTATTTCATAATGTGAGGTGGACAATGACATTTTCTTGTTGATATAAATCTGATAAAAGGCCAAATAAGCTGAAGCAAAATCTTATTCAGCCTAAGATCAAAATTTTTACTTGGAGCTGTTTACTTCTAAAGTATTCAACATTATCTTGACTGATCGAGGTCCAAATGCTAAAAATATTTTCCTTGGCCATAGTTTCACAAGCTATAAATGTCCAGCCTCTATAATCAAGAATTTAAATACACGAATGCTGTCAAAAAAGAATAAATAGCTGTTCTCCTGAACTGCTCAGTTTATTTGCTAATCCAAGAGAAAGAAATAAAATCCTAAAAAAAGCATTAAAAAAAAATTAATCATTGGGTCTGTTGTTGAGCAGAAAGAAAATCAAGTACCAGCACATTGTTACTGGAGAAATTGTGTGCCAAAAGTAAATGAAAAAAGAGAAACTTTAATAAAAAGGTACTAGAAAAATGGGCAACAAAGACTTTGCACCTCTTCTGCTTGATGATTCTTTAATGGCTGCAATCCTACAGGATCACAACCAGGAAATAGAGAAGAGTGTCAGTCTTTTCTCAAACAATTACTATATAAGTGGTTAAAGGAGTAATTTGATCCTAATTTTCCTGGATCTTGATTCCACAGAAAAAAGGTAGCTAGTTTTTTCCTGTAAATTTGAAAAATAGACAAACTACCCAGCAAAATTTCCCAATCCATTGAATTGTAGGCAAGCTGCATCGAGAAACAAAACCCACTTCACTGGTGTTATACTTGTCTTTCCTTCTCAATATCGTATTATTTCCTGTATTTCCACAATGACCATTAATAAACTCTGGTCTAACCTTGCAAAGAGTGTTCTAGCCAAATACTGGAGAATATTCAGAAGTTCTTTTAAGCCTAGTGATCAAAGAAGTGATTAAATATACGATAAAATGTGGAGGCCTTAGATATGATTTTGGCAAAGAGTTTTAGAGAAGGCAGTTTTCAGTAAGGGTACTAGTACTTGACACTTTTTTTATTTTTTTTTAATTCATAGAGCTAAAAACCTTACATATAGTAAGGGCAGACTGCATAAACATTAGGCCTATAAGGAAGAGCTGAGGTGCTTAAAACTTGCTATGTTCCCACCTACCCTAGTAAAGGCCAGAGGTCATTTTGGCTTCTCCAGAGGCAATGAAGATCCAGGGGATATACTTTTTTTTTTTTTTTTGTCTAGCTGTAGACTTATGATGTTGCCTACCTTAACTTCTTAGGTAGGATGGATTGCCTTTTGGATATATGTATTTCTATTCATTGTGTTAAGCAAGGCAACTTTGGTCCTTCAGCCAGATGCCTAAAGCTAGGTGCGATGAGCAAACCTAGATGCATACAGACTTTGATTAAGAAAGCACTGTTAAAAAAAATAAGTCAGTCTGAGTTCTGGCCCCCAAGTCTGTATCACTTCCCTGTAAACTAAGTTAATAGCCACGGTTTGATCCATTTTGAACTGCTGCGAGCAGCTGTCTCCAAGACATATCTGTTTTGGAGTGGACCAGCCTTAATAGCGTGGATGTGAATCAGTCAGTGCTGTCTGGCTTTGGAGCTGATGATTGGTCCCTGGTTCCACTTTATTCAGCACAATGGCAAAAACTCATAGTATTTAAGAGTGCAATTATTTTCACATTTAGGAGTTCTGTATCATTTCTGTACCTCTTGCTCTCCTTCACCTGAGAATTCAGAGATCCTAGGGAATAGGTTTCCACCTAATCTGCCTTAGTTCAGCATATAAACTTGTCAATATTGATATTACCCAACCTTAATAACACCCAGCCCTCAAGTCACTGAAGCTCCTGAAGGCATCTCAATGTTAGGTTTTAGTTAAGATATTAGATAAGAAATGTATCTAGCCATAACTGTTGTGGAGCACTGTGCATGCACCAAACTTCAGCCTAGAAACAAGGTAAACACTTGAGCACCCTCAGGTCTGTTCTACTAAAGTAGGTTTGACTCTAGGGCAAGGACTACCCCACAGCTGCACTAGCAGCAGTGAGCAGCCTTAAGTTTCAGTACTTCCATTTTACACATGTGGAAACAGAAATACACAAAGTTCAGCCAAAGAGAAAAGACAAAACAGACTGCAGAAACTTCCAGTCTGCCCCTTAATTTGTGCTAAGTATTTCCTGAGATACGGCTTAGTGAAAGCTGAAAAAGAGGCACACGATTTTCATTTATGAGTGACTGTAATCAGAGGACACTGCAAATAGCCAAACGTGCTGTTTACACATCGGGTGTTCCCATGTCGTCCTAGTCACTCTCAAACTATGCTGCTTGCATTTCCTGAAGAGGAAAATTGAAAGAGGAAAAAGATCATCAGATATCCAAGGACAGAAGGCTTCTCCTGATCGGTTCCAAAATCACAGACCAACTTTTATACTTTGGACAAAGTGGGGTGAAAAGAGAAGGAAGCAGAACGCTAGCTGCATGCAGCATTCACTGAGGTCCTGTTACAGATGAAAGCATATGTACCCAGTACAGACAGATATTTAATGTTATTTCTATGTGTTTAAATTTGAAAACACCACCTGGGCATAGGTCTTTTACTATTAGCCAAATTCTTCTGACAATTTTCAATTACATTTTTGAATTTTTATTATATGTTAATAGACTATATTAATTAAGGCAGACTGCAATGCACTAATAACAATTAATTCAACCTGGGGTACCTTAAACTGAGATTTTATGAGAGGTGAAATTCTCCATGGATCTCTAATTTATATTCTGTAACACAGGAAACTGTACTTCTGGACGTTTCTAGTTTGCATTCTCATCTAAGCCAACAAGCAAGCATGAGGCCAAGAAGGGAAAGGTGATGAGAGACTAGAGTGAAAAATGACAACGTCCTGAGATGCTAAGAGGGGCAGTAGCTTTCATTGGTCTCAGTGGATTAACACATGCAACCTCACCTGATAATATATACAGTTTTTAGAAAGCAGAGCACAAAATCTAATAGAATGCACAATCAGTTATTGGTGAAGAACATTAGCTCAGTAATAAACACACTCTGAATGTACCTACCCCCTGGGAAATACCCTCTCATGATGTTAGTCCTTTTGTCATTCATGAGTTATACGTATTTAACAGAAATCTTAGAACAGGAAATGAAAAAGTGAAGATGATAAATCTGTTTCACTTAGACAATAATCATATAACACTGTAGCCAGTTAGTTTAATTTATAGACACCATTCCCCCTGGAAATCTTTGGTGCAAAAAAAAAAAAAAAAAGAAAAAAAGAAAGGTAGGGGAGGGAGATGGGGAGGGAAAAGATGAAAATTGGTACAGGGCATTTCTTACCCATTGGAACAGTTAAATGAAAGAAAAATGCTAATTAAGATTTCACTGCTGCAAAGCAGTATTTACAGTAGCCAGACTGGAGTTTTTCAGAGGCATACCTTCAGTTCCTCGTCACGATCCCCAAACTGACATGTAGATTGTTCAGGTTTAATCTGTCATACCTCTTTTTTTCCTCCCCTTGAAGAGAAAAACATGTGTAGACTTCTGTGGCCACAAAAGATTACTAATCTATAAGCATTCTTTACTCTCCTGCAACCTTCCAAGCTGTGACAATAATTATAATGGCTGACACATACTTATATGACTCTTAAAGTGGAATTAAAGCTGCTCTCATTATCTATGAACACAGGACTTATTTTCAGACTATATGGATAATATTTATTTCTTTGTAGCAGTTGCCATTATATACAATATATGAATGCCCTGCAAACACTCTAATAATTAACAGCCACTAAGCTCTGATTTCCTTAAAAAATGTATGGTGTATCTCTGACTGAGAAATACAGTGTTTATTTTTCACAGCAAAGATGTTAGGCATGAAATAAAATTATCAGTTGTTTAAGGGAATTCTGTACTCTTGATCTACTTACTCTTTTCTTTATGACTAACTTTTAAATAGCTTATTCTAGCTATTCTGTCTAGTTTTGTATAAGACGTAGAAAATGAATTACCGTATGCCAGCTAAAAGAAAAATATTTTGACATGTACTGCTGCCCTAATAACACTTTGTATACTCTGTATGTACATAGACTGCAAAACATACACTGAACTGACGTGAATCAGCTGAGTTTTCTCCCAACGTACTTGTGGATACAGATAGTGCATAGATCAAAAAAAAAATTTTTTAAGTGAGTCATGAGAAGAAAGATCAGAGTTTTCTCTCTTTGCTTGGAAATCATTTTTTTTTTAGTTTTTTAAGCGTTTGTAAATCAAATTTGCAACCTTTTCCTATTATATTAGAAATGATGATCCTAGATCTCCTCTTCCGTGATCAAACAAAGTTTATGCAAAACAGACTGTTTACAGAAAACTCAGTGCATTTCTTTGATGTCATATAATGTGCTAAAAAGAAAGATTCAAGTAGTAAATTCGTAGTAAGTGATTTCTTTTTGAAGATCTAATGAAATTTGAATTTTATATATATTTTACATAATTTAATTTGAGATTTTACTTTATTAAAAAATATAGTTACCTTAGCGCATTGTAGGCTGGTCTATATGTCTGATATATTCTATTGTTTTCTCCTGAAGTTACGAGTTGTAGACCAAATTATCCCACTGCTGAAAGCTTCATATGATCCTATTAATTCCATGGGCACTCCACAAACATCTGACAGCACAAAAAACATTACAGGTTCAATCATGTAAAGTGTTGCATACTCCTGTGTGCATCTTAAAACTTCATTGAAATCAGTACCTGGTAGGGTCCAGACCTGGCTGAGAATACAAATCAAAGAATTTGTCATAAGTCTCTCAATTACTAGCCAATATAATGAATAGAGAGAAAGGATTTATGGAAATGCAAAACTAAACCTACACCGCATAATTAGCATATACAGACATTACATTATGTTGTTTCTGCATTTTACATGAAGCTTTATAGCCATAGTTTATTCTTTAGCTGGCTTCTTCTCAGCTTGCTAGCAAAGATGCTTGATATTTCCAAACCAGAGAACATTTTCTTTAGTGAAGTCAGTAGGAAAACATTTATCAACAAGTCTCAGTTTTACCCTTCCGCCTCCCCTCTCCTCCCTTTTTTTTTCTGAGGCTGTTTTTCTACAAGGAAAATAAAAGCTTATGTGCAGGCACTTACTGAAAAATTGCAATCTACTGCTGCATAACATAGAGGCAAAAGATGTTACGGCTACTATAATTCACAAGGCAAACTTCATGGACAAGGGGGATCCACAATAAAATCAGGTTGGCTTTGAGGTCAATGCACAGATTTACACAAAGAAAATTATACAGACATAAGGAAGCATTCCTTTTTTACCATAAAATTGCCTGGGTAGAGTGAGATCTCTGGAGAGATTTATGCAGAGCCATATCTCTAGCAAGATGAAAAGAGCGTGCTGTCCTCAGAATCAAAGCCAAGGAAAAAGAAAAAAAAAAAAGCAGCAGAGGACAAAACACCCCATCATTCATACAACTACTATGTGCAGTAAACAGAAAGGAATTTCCAGAGCTTTCAAAGAGATCTGGAATACATACATACATACACACATAGACACACACACACACACACACACACACACACATCATAGACAGACACACACACACACACACATCATAGACAGACACACACACACACACACACACACACACACACACACACACATATATTTTCTGAGGAACTAAAACAAAAATCTTCATTTTATTTAAATCAAGTCCTAACTTTCTTGATTTCTTAAAAAATATATATACGATAGGTTTAAAATCTTCTCACAAACAATTTTTCGACACCATAATCCAGTATCTGATTATTAAGCAATACATTACAGCACAAGTCCGTATTTGAAGCTGCATTTTAGTTGAATGGTGTCATTTTGCCATGGTATTTTGAGAACAAGACTCCTTAAAAGCTTGCAGAAAAGCTTATCAGAGACCCTGATAACAGACTAGCTTTCACAGTGCAGTGCTGGGGCCTTGAGATTTCTTTTCACAAAAAGTAAAAGCAAAAGTGCAAAGGCATAGGATAAAAGGCACCTCACCAAAACATTCATAATATGTTGATGTAGTTTTACAGATCTGTACTGTATCTTTCATTGTATTTTATTTTATAGTCTTCATTTTTGCCCCCTCTACCTGGTATTTGTTGACAGTATATATGAGGATTGCATTTTTGAAAGACTGATCTTCCTTTGCACCTTCATTTCAGTGATCACAAGCAAATCTGCACTTGAAGTTATTTTGATGGCAACTATAAATCAGATTATCTGAGTTACAAATTCCCTGACTTGCACCAGCAATTCATTTACAAGTGCAAAGTTGCACGTACAAATTTGGAAGAGCAAAAGGCGAAGATAGGTCTCAGTTTTTCAGAGAATATACAAGGAAAAAAATTATCATTGCTTTTGTATGGCACACAACAATGCACATTGCTACCATATTTTAAAGCTTTGTCCCTTTGAAAATAAGTCTTCAGGCAATCTATATCAGAAATAAACTGCACAGAAACAGAGCCAGGGAAAGAGAGGAGGTTCCTGAATTAAACTCCCGTTCGCCTAAGTGTATAATCAACACTTCTGCCAAATGAGCCTTTTTTGGATCTTTGTTAGGTATTCCCAGTTTTCATTTTGTTTTGTTTTCTGTAGGTTATGTGCATGAAAATGCATAATTGTAGAACGATATAAATACAATAATTAAATTTAGTGGATGAAATTCAGCTCGAGGTAGCAGGCTGGCAGAACCTTTTCTGCACCAGTTAATCCTCATGCTAGAGCAGTGACAGGAGACACTAATGGTGTGTCTGTGTAGGATTTGTCACATGCCTGTGCAGCCTGGCAAGGCTTCCTATTTGTCACATGTAGGTATGCATGAAAAATGGCAGTGGGTGGGGTAACAAGATTAGCACTTTTGCAAATGTAGCCATAGCACAAAGTAAACTAATTTCCAGACAGATGGCTAGAGCAGGAATTGTGGATGTCCCATTTAAACCGTGCTGTGATCAGAGCGGTGCGTGATCCCAGCTGAGAGAAAATTATTTATAGAACCTGTGAGCTGAGTTCCTCTGCGCACATAAGTGGCACATATATATGGAAACATACGTAACCAGTAATATACATACACAGCTGACAGGCAAAGCCCAAAAGCCCAAAACTGCACCTATGGGTTTTGCCCCTACCCACAGAGACAGCTGTTCACATCCAGCACTTCAGAGAACAATGCCTTGTTTTACCTAGTCTTTGGGCAATGATATAAATCTCAATATTTCTAAAGAGTACTTTATACAAATGTTGATTTATAGTTTTCTACTGACTGCTAATATGGATTAATTGTCAGTCTGCTCTACCTGGTGACAGGGCACTGTGGAGACTGTAAAATCACACATAAATCCCACTGACTCAGAGGAAAAGGATAGAAAAATCAGGATTAGGAACAGAATAGCATTCCAAACTGGATAGCCAAAACAGCTGAACGAGAATAAGAAAGGAGGACAGCGGTCATTGTTTCCTTTCCGGACAAAAAGCTCCACAGGGGCCTTTTTTTTTTTTTTTCCTCCTCCTTTTTTTTTTTTTTTTTTTTTTTAAGGAGCAGTCCTCCATTTAGTTGTTAAAGTGAATCCTTAAAGCTGCTGAGCTATTCCAGGATCCGTTTTCTTTACTTAGGAATTGTGTTATTCAGCTTTTCTATATCCGACTTTCTGTTCCTACTGTTACAATGTTTTATGCACAAATTATAGGAACTGTTATTCATATGCAAAGATAAAAATCCAGACAAAGTTACACCGATAATAGGTCTCTCATGGTGCAAACTTCTAAACACTGTAACTGTTTGTTGTAGATCAATATAGCTTTCAATATTACCTTGCTAAAAACAGTTTGGCAATTTTAGAAAAGTCATATCTACTTCTTTCTGAAAGCTCTTTTGATAAACATTATGAGATGGAAATTTTAGCACACTGGACAGCAATGGCCTTTTCCGTATTGCTGATTTTTCACTCCTTCTTCTTATGTATTTCAGCATGCTGGTTAGTGATGAAAACTCACACGTGTACTTTCTCGTATTATTCTGAGTATGCTTATTTGATTCTCTCATTCACAATACCACAATGTTCTATAGGCACAAATGAAGATACTATAGCTAGTCATAGCTACCATATCTTTATGTTAATGTTTGAAAGCTCTAACAGTATGTTAGATGATAAACACACATTGTAGATTAAACAACTCTTGCTAGTTTTCCCTCTAGCAGCTCAGAGTAAAATGGAATGATGTTTACAGACTGAAAACAGAGTATTATGATAGCTTGGGATAGTGCCATGGATTTGTAATGTGTTCTTTTGCTTCTAAATAGTAATCCTAATTCAAGCCAGACTGCAAAAGTGGGGGAAAAAAATCAAGATTTTTCTGTCTTTATTTCAATTTTTTAGAAATAATAGTATTTTCCAATTGGAATTCAGACTTGGCCTGATACAAGGCTTTTTTTTTTTTAATATGGTCTATTTTGGCTGATAAGGACTGTTCTGTGTCCTACTCTCTGGGGTAATCAAAAGCCAGAGACCAAGTGTAGTATGTTCAGCACAGTTCATTAGTTAGGATTTAATTCCATATTAAGATGGTCAGGGGGATTTTGCTCTTGTAATATGAGCAGAAATCATTATCCAGAACGTCCTTTTTAGAGATGTTCCAGAGATATCGTGTGCGTCAGCCATGAAACAGTCCTGACACAGATCAGAACTCCCACAGAACTGGCCATAAAGGTCCATTTAACTACATGATTTGAAACTATTGTTATTATTAATCATTTCTTGTCAATGCTTAACAACTGCTCAGTAACTGATGTGAAGTGATATTTCAGTGTTGGTTTCAGCTCCTACGCAGTCAAGCTGCTGCTATGCAGTCACCTCAGTTGTGTCACTAGTCCAAAAAAGGATTGATGAAAGAGTTTTTCAACAGAAAATTCCAATTCATTGATAATGAAATATTTCTTACTATTCATTTACTACAATGAAAGATACCTCAATCTTGAGTATATTTTCAGCAAGAAAAATAGAAAACTTTTATTCGGTCCTGAAAAACGGGTACATTTATTTTATTTCTAATTTTATAATGAAACAAAATATTATTAGTATACATGCAATTAGATTTATAAACACTACAGATAAGTAGGTGGACATTATATACTGCATAATATCAAATAAAATAATATTAAGAAAGTTTCAAATGTGCTAATGAGACTAGGTGGCAAGAAATACTTTAGAATTTCAGTTTTGTGGGAATACAGAAAATCTAATTTCTTATTCTCTGAATTTAATAACTTTCTCTTCCCCCTACCCCCCCAAAAAAGTGTTAGACTTTCTTATGAAGCCAAAATCCCAGTTCCCAAGCAGCTCACAGGCTCAGGCACTGGCTTATCCTTAGTGCTGGTCGTTCCTGTACACGACTAAGCTCCTCTGGCAGAACACCTTGCTCTCTCATCGCTCAGACAGCATCCACAATGTATACATAGTGCATAAGAGGACTTAGTTTTCTAATATCAAAAATCTGGCACGTTCCATGGGCATGAATTCACTTCTGAAAAAGAAGAAAGGAACATTTTCTCTTTCCATTATTCTATCATCTTAGTCACTTAAAAGATGCTGCTGAGAAGGAATTTTGAAAGCCTTTAGCAAAGATGAAGAACTATATCCTTATATATTATATTTTATAAACCTACCTTGTACAAAATGGTTCCTTAACGATAAGAATGCAAGTTTTGTAAGACTAAATACCTCTTCTTAAAGAGAGATGCAGGTGGCATGGGAAAGATTTACTTGAACTGTATAATTTTTTAGGAGTAGGAGTTGACATTGATGGAGATTACTGAGAAGTGGCTTTGCAGATGTATAAGCCTTAAAAGATATTTTCCATCTATATTATGCTAAGCAATAGGTAAGGGGGATAATTCCTTCACTTTAAATAGTGTACTTCTACCTGCTTTTCTTGGCTTGTGCCATCTTCGTGTTTAAAGAATAGTGACATATCACCTTACCTCTGTTCCCCTGCTTCACTTTAATGAGGCTGGGCTTTTTTTTTTTTTTTTTTTTTTTTGCATTTCCAAGAGTAGATTAGGTTCTTGACCTTTCCCCTTCCAAGCTTCAATGTAATTTAAATCCATTTATTTCCTTTCCTATGTATGTTTCCATTTATTGTACTTTTTTTTTTTAGAAAAAAAGACTATTATATTGGGCTCCTAAAATAACAACATATGTGCCTTCATATGTATATATACCATCTGAACGGACTTAAAGTATGATTTCACTGGTCAAGATTTCTAACGCACTGCATGGGAAACAATGGAAACATTGATCTTCATAGTAAAGAGTCTTGTTCTGAACATTTTATCTTTCCTTCCTCTCTTCCTTACTTACTTGCTTATTTTCTTCTTCCTTTCCTTTCTTTCTTCCTTCTCTCCTTCCTTGTTGTCTGTGTATTGATCGATCACTCAGTCTTGCTATCTAGCTATGCCTGTTGCCAGCACAACTTCAATGCTAACCTTTTGGCATTGGGAAGAGCCACTTGAATTACCTGCTATCATTCAGCTGCCATCACTATGTTAAGAATAACTGTGAAGACTGATGGAGGAAATAGGTACCGCATCTTGGCAGCGATATTACGATATCAGGAAGCTTGAGGGGGCAGAAACAGGCTGTACCTCCTAAAGCAATAACAGCCTTTCTTATATGTCTGCATGCAAAGCAAAGAAGTTGATATGTCCATCAGGGAACTGGTAGGTCTGATTTCAGAGATGAGCTCTATGGTCTGGACCAACTATGGCATGTAACAGTTTTGGTGTTAGGGTTATCGGTACTTACACATGGAGAGGAGTGTGGCAATGTGGTGTTGCCTAAAATATTGCTGGTGAGAATGTGATTAAAAGATTAAAAAAAAGAGGGAGCCATATTTCACTGCAAAAGGTGTGGATGTGCTCAGGAGTGAAGGTAGCTTCTCTACTACACAGGCCATGTTAACACAAGTTTTATTTTTACTGAGGAAAAGTGATTTGGATTCTGACTATTGTTATCTTTTTCCCGATTCCTAAGTGATGTGAAATTTGTGAAAGTAAAATACAAGCATGTGGTGAGGGACAAGAGACTAGAACTAGAGTCAAATCATCAGTTATTTTGAATTTCTATTCCATACAAAAAGCATAAGCAAGCCAATGGACAACGATTAGAGCTCGGAAATGCTCAATGAGAGGCCAGGAATTTCAGAGGCATTGACTGATTCCACTGAATGTCCTTCTTTGTCTAAGTTTTCTTAACTGTTTTTTGGTACATTGAAAGAGTTTCAGAAAGAGGAGAAGATATTGTTCTTCTAGTTTGGGGATTTGGGCAATGCTTTGTCCAAAAAGTCTATCATTTTTAGAGATCTCTGAATCTTCTTCAGGCATTAAAAGGAATTGAAACTGAATCTTTCTTCTCTTGGAATAGTATTCAAGTCAAAAAAATTTATATAAATCACTCTAATCACTCTCTCATATAAAGGAAATATTTTTTTTTTCTTACTATGCATTTTTCTGTAGTAGATAAGATGGGTAAAATGGCCTATAGGACAGTGTTCCTTCCACAAAAAAAAAAAAAAAAAAACATTTTGGTTGGTCATTCAAATGGATGGTTATATATCCTTGGCAGCACCTGGGTGAGATATCTGTAATATATAAAAATTATCCTTCCCTTCAATTCTTCCACTGGTTAATGCTAGACAAATTCATATTTAGAATTTTGAAGTTCCTGAGGCTTAACCTTTTCCCCATCTACTGAAGTGCTTAACATAGGGTTTTGGATTCCCATGTGTGAATCAAAGTAGATGTTACAATGTTTGGAATTCCTGCAGTAAAATCTTCTTTATAAGTTCTAACCCTAAATCAGTTGTTCTGAGTCCCATCGGATACAGTTAGTAAAGCAAAATCTACTGTAAAGTCTCCCAGAAAATCCAGATTCAGAAAATTCATCTATCTTTCTTCTTTGCCTTCCCATCACATGTTCTATTGAGTCAAAAATCTAAAAAATATACAACTTTGAGCTGAATTTTCAAATCTATAATAATCAAGTTGAGGCAAAACATGGTCAGCTGGTATCATTCATCTCTGCCTTATTATTCTCTTCCAATGCAGAGCCACTGCTACCCTAGCCTTGAAGGCAGTATCACTTTTAGTCCTGCCATATAAAGAGGAACAATGAGGGGCTATACACATCCATTACTCAGCTGATCTGTTGAATGTTTAAACTAATTATTAGCAGTCTTAAGAAAGAGAGAGAGAGAGAGAGAGAGAGAGAGAGAGAAAGGTGTTCCCCTTGTCTTTGCAGGGATGAATTGGAGCAGACAGAGTGAATCTACTGCCAAGGTTAAACCTTTTATTTTCAATGACACCAATTATTTTGAGCAGAAATGCTTTAATTATCTCAAGCAGGCAATTAATAAGTTGAATTCAAAAAATCAGGCACCACTATGAAACTGTCCAGCATTCAGATTCTTTTCTCCTGAAAATATAAACCATTAAACTTTTTAAAAGCCTTTTCATCTTTCATTTTCACAGTCAAAGAGCCAGAGGATTTGCTGTCTCTCACTCTGACCATCATCCAATTTAGTGCCCAAAGAGATATGTTGACAAGAGGAAAAGCTGAGCTCCCAGCTCCGTAACAAAAAAATAGTATAAAGGTAGACCAGCCTGCTTGGCAGCTCTTCAAATCTGAATCATATAAGAGCTACTTCAGTAATGTGCTCTCCATACCTTGTATGTGCATATTTAAGATTTTCCTCCACAAGATCAGACCTTCTGTGCATAATACCTTTGCATTCCAACTACCACAGGCTTTCTTTGCTAAAGGATTTATGCAATAAGTGGCACCTAAAAAAGATAGAGATCAAAGTTGGAAAAGTCATGGATCACTGTTAATGAAATTTGCTTATCATTTTACTGAGCCACCTGTAGTCAATTTTGGTGCTGATGTTTGGAAAAAGGAAGAATTTGATTTCAAGGAACAGAAAGTAGGGAAAAAAAGTGAGTTTCTGCCTAAAACAGTGGACAAGTTTTCCTGCATCAGCAGAAGCCCCCACCCACCCTCTAGCAGTTTTCACTTCTGTGTTAGAGTCCTGCCTCTGACAATATCGGATGCACTATTAGAAGGAGAAATGTCCTGTAATGTATCTAGCCAATTACGCAGTGTAGAATATGTAGATAGAAAATCTTTCCTGACATGTAAGGTGATCAGTGGAAGTCTCACTTCACCTCAAATGAGGTCGCCTTTATATATTAACTTGCATAACTACAAAGGTTTTAGAAGCCATAAAACTATACAGGGCTTTTAAAGTTCAGCCTCCATAACTACCTTGATGGCCTAAGGTAGAGAATTCCACAGTTCGCTTTGCCCAATGTAAAGACTAAATTCTTTTCATTGCCTCTAATTTGTTAGTATTAAGATGCCATACACGAAATAGCTCCAACCAGGGTTAAACTGGAACTTGAAACTTACCACAAGCCCAAAGGCAGACTTAGAGGATTATTTTTTTCCTTGATGATATTCAGAGGGTGTATCAACTCCTCATGCTGGGTACATTTATATCTCTGAAGCCATACCCTAATGCCAAGGGGAGAGTGAGAGGCTAGCATGTACTTGATTCTGCTGGGAAAAAGAAATTAATTTGACCCTATTCCCAGCTCTGCCACTAACCTGCCAATCTTTAGATATGTCACTTCAAACTCTCTAGACCTTCTATTCTTCAGTCAACCTTCTCTGTGATTCAGGTTTTTTTGTTTGGTTGGTTTGTCTGTATGAGAGAACAATATCCTGCAACAGATCTGTAAACCCTCCTCAAAAGAAAGAGTGGTGTACTTTTGTAATTACAGTTCTTTCTCCCCGCCCCCATGCCATGCTGATAGGATATGAACATCTTTGAAACACAGAGGCTGATTCTAAAACATATGGTTTAGAATTGCATAAAGTAACTAGTTCCAAACCCAGACACAGTTACAATTTCTAAATTATTTCTGGTGTCCATTTTTTCTCATGCCAAAAAAAAATGCATTTTTCACTTGACTGTGGACCTTTTAACTATCAGTAAAGCTAGAGGCTATGGCCTAAAATCAGTCACCCAAAATGGCCCTGACAAAAGGAAACAAAAGGCAAAGAACCCAAAAGTATTGCAGAGATGTTAAAACGGTCAAAGGTGAGTTGAAATGAATAACACTCTTTGTACTGGAAGCTTCATTTCTAAGGGTGCGTAGCAAAGCTCCTGTTGTGATAAAAACGACAGAAGATTGGGATTTTGTTAGGTCTTAAACTGGCACAGGAAGATCAGCTGAAAACAAGATGCAGCTTTGGAAAGCATACAGCATCACATTGGTATTATGTCTTGACCCTTGGTGAGAGGCTGTGACATGTTTTTGTATACAAAAGAGAGAGAGAGAAAAAAAAAAGACTGATTTCAAAAGGTAGCACCTGATACAGCTCATATTCAGAATAAAAAATATATATATTAACAGAAGAAAGAAAATCCTTGACAGAATAAGAATCAGGTGATCTAGTTATCTTATAATCAAACATGGAGAAGGAAGTAGCAAGGAGCACATTTTGCCCTTTGTTTTTTTACACAGTGAAATCACCAGCTGTGTTTCTGGGCAGTCCAGCAGCACCTTCCATAGCAGGGCTATGTCATGAGAACAGCAGCAGGTTGCAGAAGAGCTACAGATGCAGTGAAATTCTGATCTTTGGCTGTGAGAGAACAAGAGGCAATAGGGACAGATGAGACTTGCTTCAGTGAGTCACCTGAGAAACTGTCCATTTGCCCAATCCGAACCCTTCCTTTGGAAGAACTGCAACAAACTTGCCTGTATATCATAGTTACTTCTATCTCCTACACATGCTGAAAGTCATGCATTGCCTTTCTGTACTATCATATATTCTATTCTTCTTCTTTCCTAGTGTATTTATAAGTGATTTGCAAGGAATGTAAGACACTATTAGTTCAGACGAAGTATCCTGAAAACATTTCAAAATAAGAACGACAGATTTATATTAATTAAATATAGATTTTTTTTTAATCTATGATAGTACTGTACTACTATGCCCTATCTTCTGTATCTCAGCTGTATGAAGCACCCTAGTTTATAATATGTCTGGGGAGAGGGGAAAATTCCCTTCCCATTTGTCTGTGACCCTGGGGCTTTGGAAGAACGACTTGTAAAAATCTTGGAAGGTTATGCATGAACAAATCCCATTTGTAGCAAATACCATCAAGAACTGAGAGCTTACTTTATGCTACTGTGTCATTCAAAGGAAAGAGCTTCATAAACACAAGTGTTTGCCTGTCTTTCAAATGATGACCTTTTCGGTGGAGGAAAATAGCTTGTATTGTTGATTCATTGAGCAGATCAAGTCCTGCATTAGGTTATAGCTGTTTTACTTTGTAGAAGCAACACTTCTGAATCATAAAGCTGCCCTAACTATCAGATGGCTCTAAGATATAAGGTCAAATGTCCTAGGCACTTTGTAAGGTATGAAACCTTTGGCTTTGCCCTCCATCCATGACCAGGGTTATTTGCATAAGCTCACCAGTTTAAGTTCTCAGCTGTTGTCCTAAGCGATCTTTGCTATCCTAAAGCCTGTAAACTCACATTAGCATGGAAGTGCTGTCACAGTAAGAAAGGGTATTATAGAGAATTTGGCTGTAACAGATCTTGAATATTCATCTAATTCATCCATCTGCTCTGACATAGGATCCAATATACCCATATCATTCTTGACATATTTGTAACTCAGTGCTTAAAGCTTCTGACAAAGACCTTCCTTGGTAACATGTGTCACTGCTTCTCTGTTGCCACCATTAGAACACACTTCCTAAATCCCCTTTGCACTGTAAGATTATTACTTCACTTATTGCTCACAGAAAAACCTTTTACACTGTTGAAGATTATCATCACAGATCTTCTCTTTTTTGGACTAAGCTATCCAAGTGATTAAATATTCCTTCACAAGTTTAGTATTCTAGACCTCACTGGTCCCCTCTGTCCTGTCTCAAATTGGTTCAGCTCTCTGTTTTTGTTGTTGTTGTTTACTTACTTTTCCTAGTGCCTGAAACTGACCTAAAGTAGGATGGAAAGAAATATTCCGGGAAACACTCTTGTTTATGATCTGATTGTTAGTTTTATGCTATAATTTCTCCAAGTTCATTTTTGTCCATATATTTAATAAGCACATCTTCTATTAACGGACCCAGCTTAAAGCCTTGCAGAGCCCAGCATAGATGATTCATTTCACTATTGAACATTGGAAAGCAAAAACTTCTCATTCAACAAGATTTTCTAAACATTTTTTGCTATATTACAGAAGTTTACTCTAGATATATTCCTTAGCTTGACTATGAGAATATGACACATTCAGGTAATAGCAAAACATAACTAGTTAGAACCACTTCACCCATCTGCTCCTCACCAGGAGCACTAGTGAGTTGATAGTGAACTGTCTTCTGATTATTCATCTGTTAAAGCTTTCCTTGAAGGCAAGGGAAATTTGTTCCATTTGGTAAAAAATAATATCTACTTATTCTATACCTAACATAGACTAAAAACCTCAGGACTTTGTTTTCTCTTTCTCTATTTAGTTGTGCCAGGTGTTTGCAGGCTTGTCATATTTAAGGTAATGTGACCAGTTTAGCTATTATGACAAATCAATGTGCAATAAAACAAGCGCTTGTCCCATGTTTAACCATATATATGAATTTACAAGGAAAACTCAAGCATTTGTTTGAATGTGCAACTATGTTAGCTTTAAATCATTAGGCAGTTTTCATATTTCTGTCTTCAGTTTTCATTTGAGATCATGACTTAGATAACACACATCCAGGAAACACTACAATGTAAAAGCTACATCTAAAAGGTAACAGGACAGAAATCTATCCTAAAGCAGCAGGACAGAAATCTCGTTTGAAGGCTTTGCAGGCCCGTATCTACCTATTCTCCAAGAAAACGTTAAGCTTAGGAGTTAAAGCCACATAGCTGGAAGCCATGCAGTTCGTGGTGATGCGGTCATGCACATTCTGTTAGATGGAATTAAGTAAGTAGTTCTTAGCATATTCTTAGTAATTCTTCCTATATTTTAGCTATTATAGCTAAAATTTGTGCTTTTTTTCCCTGTAAAGCATGTGGTAATGATTCTCCTTTGTTTTCTTCTGAAAGTGTGAAAGTCTAATTAGAAGATACAAGGTAGAAATCTAATGCTTTGAGGGCATGCATCTTTGCCTCTGTGTTCACAGAGTAGGCTATTAAATAACTAGTGACTCATAAGCCACAACACTTGCAGTGACACCTTGCATTTGAGCTTGTTACAGTAAGCCATTGGTTATCTCAGGAGCAAATTGGAGATTACGCAGCACCATTGTGTGGAGTATATGTAATGTAACTCTCAGTCTGTGCAATAATCAGATCTCTCAAGTATACTTCAACATTTACAATGACGTCTTCCCAAGATTTTCATCAAAAGGCTTGAATAAGAATAAGCTATTGTTAATGCTGTGGCTCTTGACAGCTTGAAAACACTGCTTTCTTGACTTGATTGCTCCTGCGAGAAACAAAATCAGAAAGGTTGAATTGCTGAATACCATTCCCTGCTTTCTAATCAGAGGTACAGCTGTTTTGAGCATCTTTCACTTAACAAGAAAAGACCAATAAATTCTGCATTTTTATAAGAACAGTCTAGCCTTTCCACCATGCAATTCTCCTGCATTTCAACATTTTTTTTTAATTTTTCAGAAAGATTAACTTCAGATTACTGATCTACAGTTTCTCCTCTATCATTGGCATTAGTACTCTTGCTCTCTCATCAAAACCATCTCTGCTGGACTCTGCTAAATGGCATTGATCTGTGTATGTGTTATGGAGTAAAGTTAAAAGTTTACCCTCTTGTTCAAAGGTATACTGTGCATGCAGCTTACTACCCTTCACCATTTTCTTAGGGACAGTTTTTGGCAGCTAGTAATTTGGAAGGTGTAATTGTCCTAACAGCCATGAAGTGACAAATTGTAGGCTACTGGCTATGACAAGTTCATCTCATTTTCTTTACTGGGCAGATATATTTCACATGTGATTCTAACAGCTCAACTTAGAAAAGTCAGGAGAATACACATTTGAAAACTAGCCAGCTATATCCTAGTACTTCCACTTTTGTCACTGAGCTGTCCATAGCTGTTCAGCTTCCTAGGGTTGATCTGGTATGTGAGTAATTATTAATGATTTTTTAAATTATTTTATTGGCAAAACTCACACTGTCTATAATCATAGTAATATTTTTTCTCTGTTATTGGACAAAAACATATATGACATGAACTACCGCCTATATAACCCTAGTGATGACTACAAATTACAGCTTTCTGCACTTTTTTTCTAGGGAAATTATCTTCTTTCCATGAAATAAAATATGTCTCTTGAAAAAGAAAGTCTGGAAACTGTTGCAGGTGACTACTTCTGCAGTAGTTTGATCTTTTTGTGACACTATAAAAGAAACTGGAGCTTCGGGTTTTCAGTAGAAGCCTCTCTGAATGGTAACAATGAATCACATTCTGGTCTAAGGTTTGCAGAGCCTTTCTTAAGTTTCAGCTTCTTCAAACATCTGCAAAGTTCTTGCTTTAGTTACTTTGTAAGGGTGTCTAGACAGAGTATTAGCAATTGCAGCACCTTGCTGTGCACATGCTCTGCCTGCAGATTGTACTACATCACACGCAGAAGTCGTCTTTGACATCTCACCAGAACACCAGCTATGTCTTTGCTATTTGTCAAGGGCAAGAGTCCCTTGCATTGCATGTAAGTTGCAGCAATCTAATATGCACAAGTATTTTTTACAAGTTTTTCCTTAGCCTCTGGCAGCAAGTCATTCCTTCTTAATATAAACATGCTAAGTCACAGCATCAGTTAAATGTGTCAGCAGCGTATGCAACAGCATTGGAGAACCATCAATCCTATACCTGCATTCTGCAAAGTAAATATAATGCATGATTTATTATGTCTGATTCCCAATTCTTTCTCGCTTACTTCTGAGCCACTATGCCTGACTCTACATGTCTAGTTTTTTAATTCTAAATTTCTAGCAGTCATGCTTCTTTCTAAAGGTTGATATGAGTATTTCAGTATTTAGGGCAAGAATATAGAGTTCAATACTACATGGTAAATCTACATTTTATCACATTGTTAGCCTAATTTAATCCTTTATTTGCTATCGCCAGTCAAAGCAGCTTCTATAATGATGCAAAACTCGACAACCTGCATTCAGATACAGGTTCAAATGCTTTGCATTAGCAACTGAAAAAAAAAAATCCGAAATCCTGAAATAGTGGTTTTGGATCAGGGATTTGCTTATGACTATGAACCAAGAATACCTGATAATAACCTACTACGTAACTTTGTCATGTTGACTTAGGAAATTTGTTTCCTCAGCAAACCTTCACAAAATGAATACTTATATTGCATACACCATATATCAATTCAGCACTAAATTCATAAGAAGCACTGAATGACCACAACATAAGAACATGTTTGGGGAAAGTGTGTGTTAACACTCAGCTACCATCTCAGTGTTTTTCTTAAAGATGTAAGTTTTAGGGAGTGAACACATAAATGTAGACTTATATATTTCAGTCACGATCATACTATGATGAAACTCTTTGGTGTTTTGAAAGATTACCCTCTTTCTCTCTCTCTCTCCTGACACTGCTTGGATTTAATATCTGACAAGTGATTAACTCCAAACAATTTGTATTGAAAACAATGAATTTTGTCATGCAGTCTTTTCTCTTTTTGATGGATAACAAGTTTATATATTTGTGTAATTCAAAGCTTTCTTTCCAGCTGAAAGACTAAGTAAAGTACCAGTTACTTAACAGACTTTTGAACTGGGATGCTACTGTTATACATTCCATTATTTTATTAGTTTCTGTTGAACATTCACAGAGATTGAAAGTCTTTCCTGATACACAACCTTACTATCACCATGCAGAAAGATAAGTCAGGGTTTTTTTTTTTTTCACTTGTTTGTTTGTGGCATGGATCTCATTCATCTCTGATGCCTCTAATTTTGACTCTCCTCTGGGCTGATTACATAAACCAAGCATAGACCCTCCCACGACAGAAAGAGTGGTGAGAAAAACTCTACAAGTCACTTAGGATGGTATTCATCTCACTTAACTGTAGACATGTACATCTGAGTTAATAAGTGTATACTCTCTTTATAGTTGAAGGAGAGAAATAAGCAGCTTTAGGATGCAGTTCATCTACCCTATTTCAGATAGCTACTTTAGAATAGAATCCATCACCTTCTCACAACTTCTTTTCACCATTGACAATAGAGGTAGTGCACAGCGACTAGGTCAGATGTAAATGTTTACCTTCTAGATGTTTATGTTTGATGAGATAAATCCTTCCATGAGGTATCTGGAAGAACTGGTTACACACCTGTGGTAACACATTCTGAGTAAATATAGCCCTGCACATCTACGGGAATAGTAAATTTTTAGTCCTACCTTTCATTTTAACTTTATCAGTCTACTCTTTTGCCAACAGAGGGTGGAATTCTTCTGACTAAATATGAAAGTCTGTAGTAAGTCATTGTGCCGGCTTATGCATTTGAAATATAATTTTAACTTCAATTCAGGTGCACATAGACTTACGAATGCAACTTGTACAGGAGTCCTAGATGAGATCAAGGGAAATGAATGAAACTGAAACTGTGCTTTTCTAACCATGCTCCTTCCCATCTATCATCAACATCTGATCAAGAATGGCACAGCATGGCAGATGTCTCAGTTGCTGGGAGGTAGCTCCTAGGACCTCTGATAGGGAAACAGAATGGAAGAGAGATGAAAAAGCATTCAGGCAACAGGAACCTCAAGAGTGATGTGTTTCCCCTACTATGTCATTTCTCTGATGATCTGGCACTAAGGAATTACTGAAACTACATGGTGACAGTGCACAGATAGGGCTATAAAAGGGGATCAAAACTAACAGAAGACTCCTATTGTTTTGATATGCATTCATGGCTCTGATTTTGCATAAAAAGATGAAGGAATTGTATCTCTTAATTAAGTGGAGAGGGGAAAAAGGGAGTGAATCAATATCATTTACATGAACAACATTCTATATATAAGCATTTCAGTTAAAATCCATTAGTTATTAGTTGAGAGAGCAGTAGACTGTTTTCACCCCTTGCACACAAACAAAGAGCATTAGGGCTGAATTTAATGCTCCTGAATCAAAATTTCAGTAATGTATCATGTGGCATTGAGTTTAGATATGAAATGGAAGGAAGGACGGGGTTTCTAAATTGCAAGATGTGTGTATCCTTGTTGGCAAAGATTCTGCTCAAGAGCCCCATGTGCCAATGGACCAGTATAACAGTTGAGTGACAGGAAACTTCAAAAGGCAATTCAAATCCTAGAGGGGCTGAAATACCTTCTGCAAGTGTCCATGAGCATGCCTGGAGGTACTTGCTACACTCTGCTGTCCTATTCTACCGATTCTTCAGATTAAACACTTGCGGAATACAACATGGCTCCTCTTTTTTTTGCTTTCTCTCCGTTTTTGTGTTTTGTCTCCACAAAAAACTGTGCATGAGTGTGTCTACAACCTACAAACAGAAAACTGGTATATGCCTACCCAAAAAAAAAAAAAAAAAAAAGATTGAAGACCCACATTAGCTAATTTAGATATAGGCTTATTCTTCTGCTCCAAACTCTTTTTACAGAATCTATGGCTACCAGTTTTGTAAAAGTGCACATTAAGTGGGATGAACCCAGACCTTACAGGTTGCAACCGTGGTGTCCAGGAGGTCCATTCGGTTTCAGATACTTCTGATGGAGCCACAGGCCCATCTTGTGCACTTGTGAAAAACAAGCACCAGGTTTTGAACCTGGTTCTTCTTATGGCTGACAATAGTAAACAGAAAAGCTACACAAGTCTGTAGTTTCATTCAGAGTGAAGCAAGTGCCATTAACTGTTGGTTGGTAGGAAGAGCTGCTACCTCATAGTTCTAAGACATTATCGTTATCCTATGTTTTACTCAGGAAGAATTTCAACTAGCTTTTGGAAAATGATGAGTGATGGTGATATCTTTTTCAGAATCATATTTATGGGTTTCTCCAGCATAAAAATTCACATCCATGATTTACTGTGCAATTTTGGGGTTCTCACTACATGGGCTTATAAAAAAAATTACACTTTGTAAGGGGTATTATTTTATTTTGTATCTGTTTTTCTGTTACCATTTCTCTGCATAAAGCTTTTGAAAAATATCTCCCTCATCCTCCTATCTGCCATAAAAATGGCCTGCTTTTGAAAAAAGTGAAACCAGGGCAGTAACCTAAACATAACCTTTACAGCTTTCAAATACGATGTGTATGTGCCGGGGGCAGGGAGAGAGACAAAGAGATCTGACATAATTTTTGGACTAAAAGAATCACAAATACGCTAGATTATGTGACTTAATATCTAGCTTCCACATTTATTTCTATGGATATTTCTTCAGAGAGAACACACATCTCAAACATAATTGCATGACATACTGGAGCAGGCAGTCAGGAAGTGTTTGAGTCTATTGTAAATGTAATCCACTTTTTTCGTAAAAGGATTTAATGATAGACTGCAACAGCTTCACATACCTGAGTTCTAAGGCTGCATAATTACCAATTTACCCAGGGGGCCAGAATAGCTCCACTTTAGCCCAAGAAGGGAGTAATAAATGCATATATGTGTGTACGTGTGTGTGCGTATGTGTGTGCATTTAGAAAATTATCTAATTGTTAAAACTCTAGAGACCTATGTGGATTCATAGGTAAATCTATTTTATATTCTACTGTGAAAATAAATATTGCTTATATTATTATGTTTTCATTTAAGCATGCAATTAAGTTAGACACAAAAATGGGCCAGATTCTTGGTCTCATTCTTTGTGCTGCTTTAGTGGCATAAATGGTCTATAAAGCCAATTTAACAAAGCAGATGAAAATTATCTTGAGTAGAGGGAATATGAAATGGAACTATGCCATTTCTCCTGCAATACTGATTGGATTATAGCGGTGTGGTTCAGAAGGCTGCTATGTTACCGGGAGCCCTCCGAACATAATGGTCCTTTGGAATTAGGCTCACAAAATTAGGTCTGGAATCAGCCCCAGGACTACAATACAATAATAGATCTTTCATGTCATATCACCTGTGTCCAACATATATGGGCACAGCTGTGGAGATGGACCAATGTATTTAACAACTTATTTACACTGCAATATAATGTAAAAGCCAGCAAACACAAAGATAAAATAACCGCATACTCCTTGATTGTGTCTGAACTGGATGTGGACACCTGGTTTGGCAGCACATCTCCTAGTAATATATAGATACGATGCTCATTTGAAAGATATATACTCATTGCTTTTATTCCTTGACCAAGGCAGTCTTTACAAGTCTGAATTGCTAGAAAGTGGGATATATTCCATGTGCCACTCGATCTGGCTTTCGATCTTT
The DNA here is from genome assembly GCF_040807025.1 of Struthio camelus. Lineage (NCBI taxonomy): Eukaryota > Metazoa > Chordata > Aves > Struthioniformes > Struthionidae > Struthio > Struthio camelus. The sequence continues at coordinate 186,042,230 of NC_090942.1, read as the reverse complement.
GCCTGGCTGCAAGTATACAAGATGCGGGCAATTACAAGGTTCATAGAAATTTGCATTTGGGGAAAGAAATGCAGACTGGAACTGTTTCTAATGCTTTCTACAGCTTATGTGACAAGCCCCTCAGGAAACAGTGTTTTGGATGCTAACTCTCTTGTTACCATATTAATTGCCTTTGTCATGACAGTTTTGGCATCTTAAAATGGCTGGGAACATGCTGTGCTCCTCAAGAGACCAATCAAGGGCAGGGGAAATTGGTTTATTGGTTCCCAAAGCAGCCTGTGCTAAAGGTGCTGCTATTCAAGCATAGTTTAGAGTCTTCTAGCTTGAATGAGGAGCCAAAGACACTTCAGGCTAAAGAAGGCAGAGCTTTCATTTAGAACTGCAAAGGGGAAACTGAGAAGTTTATTCCTGTGCCAGCATGGTTTCTGCAGCTAGCTTTTGTGTGCAAATCTCTGTATCACAGCCCGGCACAAAGAGTGGGACCTAGCATCAAGGTTGCAAGAATGCAGTGAGGTCCCAGGCTTCCCATCAGAGATCCTGAGCACCTTAAGTTTTAAATGAACTTCAGCTAAGCTTGCTGATGTGCATGCTTTCAATCTAAATTCTTCCTGTAATCAAAGAAAATACTGTCATAAGGACAGACTGCAGACAGCAGAAAAGGGATCAAGGGAAAAATATCAGGGGATAAAATATTATGAATGTTAAACCTTAGCTGATACTGGATTTATAATGTAAGAGCAAGGAGATGTTGACTTCTGATTAATTTTTTGGTCTTTGAGAAAAGTGACAAGCAGCTGTTATGCTGGAGGTGGTAGACTGTAGGTGGTAAAGGGATGGGTCAGGATAGCAGGTGGTGGGGCAGCAAGGAGATACTGAAAGTAAAAGAACATAAGGAGAAAAAGATCATATACACTTTTAAAAAACAAAGGAAATGCTACCCAAAAAAAAAAAAAAAAAAAAAAAGATTCATTACTTGCTTCAGTTTATGCCCAGGAACTTCAGACTTTTTAAAAGTGCAGTGATGCAGCAGAATTACATTTATAATGTTAAATAAGAGAAGAGAATCCTTTTCAGGAAGAACTGCAGCAGATATAGAAAAAGTGATAGACCCTGACCCTATTCTCTTTCCCATGTCTCAGAAAGACAGGGAAAACATTTTGATTTTTTTTTTATTGGCATATGCAAAAATCATTTTTTGACACTTAGTGAAACTAGTGAAATTTTAATGCTGTAGGGCCAGAACAGTAAGCTTATTACAGACAATTTCCATGAAAAAAAAAGGGGGGGGGGAGTGGACTATAAAATTGCAAAGAGGGAAGGAGGTGGATTGCTACTAGCTTGATGTGGGCAGAAAGCAGGGGAAGAAACAGAAAGAAATCTTTTCCTTTTCCCTTCCCACTGAATGACAACAGTAGCTATCTCAAACCTTGTACCTAACTGCTCAAAACAGGTGGAAAGAAAGGGTATGAACCTATGCTCTTTGCACTTACCACCACAGCAGGTTCCGTTAGGAGACAGCCTGTTCCACCTGCCGAGCATCCCCTGTACCGGTGGTTATCTCCCACGCAGTACTCCCTTGCGCTGAAGCTCATGCCTCTTTACATATACACGCCAGAGGTCATGCCAGACATCTTTTGTGTTTTAAAGCTCCTAGCAGAAACTATATGTGCTTCCACAATGTGGACAGACCTCAGAATAGCACAGAAATGTGCAGAAATATGATATACAGCAATGTGCCCCTGCAAAGATAATGCAACATTTTAGACGTGAACAAAAGGGTGACTTTTACAGCAGAGTTTAGCCCTGCCAAGCAATGGAAAGGGGTGAAACAAGGAATTATGCAAAATGCTTCCTGTTCCTCTCTTCCCCTTATTTAAATGATGTATTTTTGTAGCAAAACAGAAGCTGTGAGTCAGGGAGATGCACCAGGATCAGTAGGATTTAAGCGAGAACATCAGTACGTCATGACAGATTGTGAATGACATTACATCTATTATTCATTTCTTACTCACGTCCAAGTCTACAGTTAAAGGAAGTGGTTTGACAGGCAAGACATGCACGTAAATTACCCACCAGACGATATAATCTACTACTGAAGGAACATTTCAAAAGGCCCAAAATACAACAGAAAGCATAATATAGACTGCATAGTAAGTACCTAATTGTCCAAATGCATGCTCTGAACTTTACAGCCCTTTTCATCTGCAAAGTTCAAGAATTCTCAGGAACTCGCAGTGCACTATATGAACTTTCAGAATATCTGGCATTTCTTGCAAGAGTATCTCAGCAGTGGAGAAACTCTCCTGATAACAATATTCAGGGATCTATCAGAACAGCTACCTACATGTCTACCTAGATCTAACTACTTGTAGACTGCAATATATTATGCTACAAAGATACCACTGTTTCTGCAGTAATTTTTGTTCAAGGTGATCTCAGACTGTGTTTTTCCCAAATAGTTATTCAGATGAATTTAACTGCATTTTGTCACACTACTAGTAGTATGCATTTTCCCCCTTGTTGCCATATGAAAAATAAATTTAGCATGAATTGCCTTGAACAGACATTCTAGGACTTTTATCATATACAAAATCTACCTAATGCTCTTGCTCATTGCTACAGCATAGGAGAAAAAAATTTCTTACAGCTGTAAAGAAACTACTAGGAAAAACAACTCTTTGTTTTCCATGACTTGGCTCCTACCACAGCTTAGTAAATATACGATTTAATTCTTTCTCTACCAAAAGGATCAAAAATGGCTTCCAGTTTTTCTCCTGTGTTTCTTCTCTGCCTGCCACAGAGAGCATTACTCAGGTGGCACTAAGCCTTTCATCTGTAGCTTCTGATTTCATTGTTATCCAGTCTGTGTGAATCTGTACATGGTGTAAGACACATTAGTAAAAGTATAGAAACTAAGGGTTATTGTTGTTGTTGTTGTTTTTTTTTTCTGTTGCGGCCAAAACACCTGCATCCCTTTGATATTAGACCCACAGCAACAATATTATCAAGGATAGCGATCTGTCTAGTCCCCAGTTAAGTTTTTCATAGCTTCCCAGTTAATGAGCTTCTATCCTATGTTCTCTCAGCACAACTATGATGCAAATAATAATAATGAGAAAAATAACAGTAATCATTGTCATCATCACAGAGAGGAGGTACTCTGGCATCTTTTATCTTTTCCATTTAACTAAATGGCTTCTTTGCTAGCATGACAAAAAAAGAGAATAAACATTTTTGACATATCCAACCAGGAGATCTTACTCATTGTTTAGCAGTACTGAACATGATATGTCTTATATGACAGAACTGCATGTACTAGTGCATACCCAGACTTCGGAAGAAAGGATACGCAATCTATGAAAGGACTTAATGTTACATGTCTAGGGAGGTAGATGGACTTCAGGAGAAGTAGAAATCAGATTTAGAAATCAAAAGTAGCATTAGATTGTGATTTAATGCACAGCATATCACTTAGTATATTTCATCACATAACTGTGAATTCAGAGTAAATAATTAATAACATTTACCAAGGATTTCTTAGATAAAATCAATTTTCTCAAGGGATTGGCAAAGGTGGGAGAAACATTCCTCTTACATCTCTTTGCAAAATTTTGCATGTGTCATGTCTCGCAACTAGGATGCTAACTGGCCAGTTCTTGATCTCCTTCAGATAACACTTCTTGTAATAAGTGATCCTAAATGAATAATGGACATATTTTGGCCTGTAGATAATTTGGCCTGTAAAACTATTTTATTCCCATAAGAGCCATTAATTTATTCCTTCAATAACCTTATATGCACTTATTTTAATAACTGAATGATATTTCAGAAGAGAACATTCTTTTGAAAGAGTCAATCAACTTGTTTCAAGTTTCCATTTTAAAAAATGTTTTGCAAATGAATACCTTCGTCAAATGAAAATAAAATAAAATAAGATGAGATAAGATAAATAAATAAATAGAATGACTGCTCTGTATTTTTTCAAAGAAAAACACTCTGTCCAAAAAAATTCATTTTTATATAATGCAGAATTTCCACATCTATGCCCTGAGTTAGGGTGCCTCTAAGATAAAGGATTTCTTCACAGCTTAAATTTTTGTTTAAACATGGGATACAAGAGGATCCACAGCACCTAAGCTTGCACTTTTTCAAGCTGAGTAAGAGGTTCTGTACACAGTCAGTAGAAATAAGCAGGCACCTCCAGAGGACAATTCATGCCATCCTAAAATTGCTGTCCAAGACTTGTTGCATGAATCTCTCTCACGCACATGCTCTTTCTGAGCTGTAAACTGCAGCCTTAATGTCTAGCTTAGACTTGATGCCTAACTTTTAGGCAGCTAAAGTTAGGTGAGATGAATCCTGCCTTCAATGTGAAGAGAAGTTAAAAGATTGTTCTATGGTTTCAGAAAGAATTTCATGGACAAAGAGAGAAAGAAGTCTTTTGGAAGCGGATGAAGAATATTTCAGAAATGCTATGTGTTGCAAATGCCAAGACTGGTCAAAAGTAAAAAGCCAGAATTATCCAGAACAACTCACTAAAGACAGTATAGTTTCATGGCATATGCAGGGTGTTTTAAGTATTAGTAAAATTGCCTGAAGAAACTTCTCAGACATTGCAAACACCTGCCACAGAATCCAGTATGAACAACATTCGGCAAAATCGACGGGAGATTTTCAGTAGCCCCTTCTCAGATTGTTTTTGAAACACTACAAAGAAAATAAGGGAAAATATTCTTTCTGATATGAGCTTGTTGGTGAATAGTGCCTTAAATCTTATATTTAGAAAATGTATGTAAGAAAAGACTTCCTAAATCAGACTATTGCTGTTTTACACTTGCAACGTACAGCTTTAAATGACTACACAAAAGGTAAATCATGCTCTACCTATACAGTGCTCTCCAATTAGACTGGAAGAGGTTGCAGACATTATAAACCACAGTAGTAGCAGTCTCAGCTATACCATCCATTTTATTTGGCTGCTGAAGAAAACAGTGTGCTGTATCCAAGAGCACTTTGTCCTAAAGTGACTAATGCTGCTGTTGCAGTGTATTTGGAGGACAGCATGTTAGGCATAAAGAATCAAGATCCTCAGCAAGAAGCACAGCAAGAAATCAGAGAAGTGTATTCGAACCGTAGAAAAGAAACAGGAGAGATGAATAGGATACAAGAACTGAATTTTTCTCTTTTGCCTCAGGAAATGAGATAGGCACATAACAGGCATGCTCTCTGCTAGTGACTTATTCTTTTTTATTTACAGGAGAAATATTGTGATTTGGAGCACTGTTTGAGGTCCTGAAAGATTTTAATGCCCACTCTTCAGATGCAAACGATACGATTAAAAAAAAAAAAAAAAAGAAAGAAATTGAATAGATTTTAATTCTACTTTTTGTCATTTTTGTATTGATTCTTTGATTTTCTACTGTATTTTACTTGGAGATCCTAATGTGTTATATTGCAGTAGCAGCAGCAGTTGTCTCAAAGGGAGAGATATCATAGAAGTACAGAATCACAGAGTGAGAAAAATTAGGGTTGGGACAGACCTCTGGAGGTCATCTAGTCCAACTTCTACTCACAGCAGGATCATCACTGTACTAGTCTGTAGGTCAGCACTGGACTAGTCTGGCCCTGTCTTGAACAGCTCCAAGAGTGATGATTGCACAGCTTCACTAGGTAACCTTTCCCAGTGCTCTACAATCATCCTAGGATGAAGGTTTTTTTTTTATTTTTTCAAATATTGAATATTAACTTCCGAAAACACAATTTGTATCCATTGTCCCTTGTTTTACCATTCTCAAACTTTTTAAGGGCAGTTCTATATCCCAGTATCTTTAGTTGTAAGAACTGAGTTCTGAGGATACCTTATTATAGCTTCATCCATAAAACTGGAACGAGATCAGGTGAAGAACAGACTCAGGATGCTTCCCAACCCCTGATTTCTTGATTCAGCAGGGAAACAGGGAAGACATTTCTTCTTCCAGTAGATAAAAGGAAGGTTGAACTATAGGGACTTATTTTGAGCCCTTAGTCCTTCTAGGATTTAATTCTGTTATAGGTCTCCACTTCTCGATAATGACAGGCTTTGCGCAAAAAACTTTTTTGGCTTGTTATGTTGTCTTGGTGTGCTGTCATGCCATATATCCTCATAATTCATCCCATACCTTGTTATTCCATTCATTGCTCCAGCATGGAGTCTTTTTTACAAGGGCTCCGTGCAATCTTTTTGTTCTCAGTCTGCACCAGGGTTCAGCGCTTGTCACTTATGCAATGCCAACGATTTAAAAAATCTTCAGACTAACCCTGAATAATGTAAGAAATATATTACTGGAAAACTTATTTTTCACAATTCAAATGTTATTCATTCATAGGAAGCCCAGCAATAATTTTATGAGCTCGTATCGTTTAAGCAATAGATGTCATGCCTGAATATCAGCAGATAAACTTCAAGATTTCTACATGCCATTTTATAGGTGAAACTGTGCATAAAATTTTTCTCCTGTTGTGCCTTTAAAATATACTGCTCGCTCCCTTAGTCACAAGCATGGCTTTACCCTGTGGGGTTTTGTTTTATTGCTCATTTGTTTCTTACTCTGCCTACATTTGTTTTCCTGGCTGTGGATCTTATCCTACTCATTTGTCTAAGTAAAATTGTCCTTGATTGTTTCTCATTCTCTCTGCTCAACCTAATAATTCCCCTTACCCTCTCTTTCCCTCTGGTCACTTTATACCATGGCATCTGTGCAATATTGCAATATTCATTAGTAAATTCTTTGAGTGGTTTAACAATGGAAGAAGATGGTTAAAAAGACTCTTTGTGCAGCAGTTCAGGAAAAAAAAAAACACATAAAACTTGTCTAGATTTTGATAAAAGAATGTACACATTGTTCTTGACTCAGGTAATAAGCAAGAGTTAATAAAAATTAAATGGAAGCAGGTTTCAGTAGTTACAATGTACTTTGAAATGTGTATTTGTCTCTATATTTTAGTGAATTCTAGCGTGCCTCTACTAGATACCATTCATTGTGTTTGCTCACCTGAAAATGTAACAGTGCATGCAACTATCACCACTGGGTTTTGATAAAATTAAGTGCTAATTATAATCTCCAAGTCGGAATCAAAGCCATGCATAGCTATACAAATGTACCTTTTGGAGATTAAAAAATGACACAGATTGTATTACATTGCTTTCCCTTGGCTTTAGATATTTTTCTCTTTCCCAAGAGAGCTCTAGGGCTTACCATGCACTATCCAGCATCTGCCAGGACAAGTGAAATGATCTCACCACTGATTTCCTGAGAGGTCTGCTAAAGTGGATTTCCTTAGCAGAGCCCTTAAGTTACATCGAAGCTTAACACTAAACGTGAAGGATATATCCTATAAAAACCTGTGTGTTAGGTGTCAGTGAGTTTACTTGTTTTTGGCTAATGGTATCAGAATTCCTTAGTTTGACTGTCATAGATGAGAGGGGGCCTTTGACACTGACAAGGGTCAAACCTGAAGCCTTCCCAATATGTTTGGCTATATCTGAACTCGTGCAAAAGGGAGTAGAATCAAACTCTCAAAAATGAGTATGCAACCTGGCTGGTTTTCAACCCTATTTTGTGGTTTAAATCACCTCTCTTTTGCTTTTCCCCTTGCTTCCTTCCAGCCCTACAGTTTGAGTTTCACACATGAAAAACTGTGGCAAGTGATGCATTGCCACCAGCTCCCTGGCTTGGACAGTCAGAGGACCAGAACCCACAAATGTGAGGGGAAAAAAAGATGGAAAAAAAATGGAAAAAAAAAGTGGAAAATTACCTTTCAGGTTCAGGTCTAGATCCTGCCATCGAGTCACCCTTACAGGTCTCAAGCAGCTTCCTCTTTCAGGGTGGAGACTGGAGCTCAGTACTCATAAAGGACTGATGCTATCAACAGTGATGTTCTATGATCCCAGTATTAGATTTTCCAGAATCCTGTAAACAAATAATTGTTTCCTTAAAATCAAATCATTTCACAGAAAAAGCTCTATAACAGCCTATAATCTGTTTGTGCTTCCTTAAGGCTTATTATTTTCTGTCAATCATCTGAGGAAGTCCCCGATCACTTTGAGAGTTAAATCTTCAACAAGCTGTTCTCTCCATGAAAAGCTGAGTGACAGTGCACCCTATTCTCTCTGTTTTGCTCTATCTCAAGAGTCTTTTTAACTTTTTGTAACATTGAACTAAGCCAAAATACTGGGTTACTGTATGCACTTATATATTGTTGATCCTGCATGGGTAACAAGTCTTGCTGTTCGGTTTCCATTAAGAAGTGAAACTGATACAAATCAGGCACTTCTTTGACGCTATTCAATTTACCTCCATGGAATGGGCACAGCATCTTGTTCTCCTGTATGAAGTAGAAGCAAATAGCAGCTGCCAGTTTCCTCTCTCACAACTTCTGTGCTGAGCTTTCTGGTATGGCCAGGATTCCCATCTCTCAGGAGCCTGCTGCCTACTGGTTTTTCACATCTATTTCTGCCTTTGACACATATAGTTCCAGTCACTGCTTGTACCTATGAATTCTCAGGGAAAGTCTTCATAATCTCAAGCCCTATGGCTTATTACACCAGAGTGTGGTTTATATTGTTTCAGCTATATTACTACAGAAAGAAATGTGGGTACTTCTTTACTTCCTTCATTTATAGATTGCCTACTCATGGATCTATTAAGAAATAAATATTCATTAATAGTCCAGAAATGCATGAATAACTTATAAATGCATTGCTGTATCAAATGTAAGGAGTTACTATATGATAAATAAGAAAAAGGTACTCTTTAAAGTGAATTCCTAGTGAGCTATCATGGAATATCTATTCTAGCATAGATTAACATTCTTTAATGGTTTCTAGCTTACAGACAATGTTTGGAGCTGGGCACATCGCACATTACTTTACATGCTAGCTGTGATATGTTTGGCTGTCTCAAATGGAATGAAGCAGACACCTTCAGAGAATGATTCAGATTTTAGAGAAGGAGGCTTCTAAAAGTTGCACACCTCTGTTAGCCAGGGACAATATGGACTTCAACAATGCTGAGAAAATAATAAAATTTTTATTATTTGACTCTTTGAGTTGCAAAATTATATATATATGTATATATGTATGTATGCATGCATGAATTAAGAATAGGCAACAAATATTGAAAAGGACACTTCTCTTAAGTATATCTTTATAATATAAATTATAAAGTATATGATAAATACTGTGTGGACTACTTCTTAAACTGAATACCACTTCAACTAAAAGAGAGGAAGCAGCAGACAGCACCAAAGTCAGAAAAAATATGAATGACAATAAAGGGCAATAAATCTGAAGAAATAATTTCTTTTTCATTTTTAATATACTGTTATAAAGATAGCAGTGAATAGTATTTATGGTTTGTTTAATGAAATAGTGACAATTTGAGTGTGAAGTGATTCTATATTGCATTTAGACAGTGAAAGAACTGTTTCCTTGTTTTATGTATATGTATATAAGCACACACTGTGCTTACAGTGCTGAAGTTGTAGCTCCAATCTGGAACTGCAATATCAACATTAAATAATTAGATTGGCAATAATTTGTGCTTTCAGCAAAGGCAGAGTGGCTTATTGTCAAAAAGATATAGGATTCTTAAATGTTGGGTAGCAAATGGGAGAAAGGACCTCATCAAGGCAAGGCTCAAGTCTCAGCTACATCACACTGTCTCCTAAAGTTCAATAATAGAAGTTTATAGTCAATCTGCTATTTTATAGACAGCTAGATAAAAAAATGAAAGCAGCTATTAAAAAATAAACAGAGTAATCTGTGATGCAACACTATCAGATATTTCAGTCCAAGAACAAGTGCATTATTTAATCAGAGCAATTTGTTCATAGAAGTATTGTGGTACTCTTTGTCCTAAAATGCTACTTGTGGAAATAAAATCATGTGCAAAGATAATACTGTCAGCAAGTCAGAAGAAAAACATAGCTCAGAATTGCAATTACTGAAAAAAAGGTACAGATATTTCACAGGTTTACAGATAACTTTCTTTCTTTCTTTCATTTTCTTTCTTTCTTTATCTCTCTTTCTTTCTTTCTTCTTCCTTTGAAAATCCTTGACCCAGAGGAACTGAGCCAAGATCAGTTCAGAAGGACTTAAATGTTCCCTAAAAACCTTTACATTTATCTGATGCAACCACTTTCCAAATTCCAGCGTAAATCTAAAATGATTTATTGAGCACAGGATAAATGCTTTTGGTGATAAGTTTTCATTAGGAAGTGTCTGGAGAAAATGAAATTATCTTTTTTATTAGATCATTGGATTAATTAACTAGCAAACACCTATAGAGTGCAGGTTGAGTGTCACACCCTTCCCCCCCACCACCATTTCAGTGAATATTTTCTTCATTTGGTTCTTCTTCAGTTGTGTATTGTAAATGTTGATGAAGCATCCCCTGGGGCCTCAGTTCGTCTTACCTAACTTTTAGAGCTTTGATGAGAGGCTGGCTTCAATGAATCAGTCTAATCTCTCTCTATAATCAAGGGTGAAAGATAAATATCTCTAAAGGTTTTTTTTCAGCTTATATCACCATTTGGAGATGCTTTTTTTTTTTCTCCTAGATAGCACACTTGACGCAACTACAATCCCATTTAGATACCTTAAATAAAGGATTAAAGTAAGGTTGTGTCTGTTCGGGCCTAAGTTTCCAAAATCTCTTTCTTCTATTTTTGTTTTCCTTTAACATTTACAGAATTTATCTTTCTTATTTTCTAACATGAATTAAATTAAAGTTCTAATTATATGTTCACTCAGTTACTTCCTTGCAACCATATAGATTATGGTATTCCAGCACTCAGCAGTGAACCCACATTTAATCAATATTTATGTAATACAAAACATACTTACTTTACTACGTTATTGCAAGTGAGTAAATACTAACCTGGCCAGCACTCTCAGTCAGTTAAGCTGGAATCCATATTCGAATTCTTAAGAAAGTATTATAGGATTCATGATCTTGGATTGAAGTCTAGATAACAATTGCCTTATATTCTGTAATAGCATTGAATACAAAGAGAAATAGAAGTAAGGAAAGGTAGTGAAGTAGAGTATGTTTAAAATGAATTATGAAGACATTCAGGAAGAGCAACTAGGATACATATAGCTTTACAGTACAGAGCATTACATTGCAAGTATTCATCATTTTAGAAGGAAAGTGCAAAAAAAAAGGATTACAATCATCCTGTGCTTTGGACTCAAAGATTATTAAAATTACTAACAAAGATTTTCCTTCATTTTTGAGGACTAGTTTCTAAAAAATGGCCCATCTTTCTTTTTATCAGAGAAAGATTGCATCTCCATGATCAAAACATCGAAGCAGCTAACAACTATAAATTCCTCTGCTGGTCACTCCCCATCCAAGCCAAGGGACCATCTTTCTGAAAAACAAAATTCTATCAAAATCACAAAAGAAATCAAAGAATAGAATCATACAGGGTTCGAGAATGGAGAAGAATTTTCAGTTGTTGATATTAGATAAAAGTTCAATATGGAATTAAATGGAATATATATCTCAGAGTTTTTTTTTTGTTTTTTACTGCTCCCCTTCACTATAACATCTGACTCCCGTCCGTGTAAAATCCATAGCAATAACAAAATGGTCATGAAATTTAAAGATTATCATGGAGGAAAAAATCAACTAAATTTTGCCTAGCTTTTTTGGCAGTTTTTCTATTTGAGGCAATAGTTTGTCACAATTTTTGCTGTCATTGTTGTTTGTTTGTTTGTTTGTTTACTTTTACCAGTGGTGTTTTCGTAAATAGGTGCCTCAGCACCTATCATTTTCCTATACATGCTGTCCTGTGATATGCTATTAAGACTTTTTAAAGATGAAAATAATCTAAGTTTATAAAAGATAAATTCTAGGGGCATAAAATGATGCTGGAAGGAAACACAAGAACAACAAGTTATACATCTACTAGCTGAGTGCATTGCTTCAACTACATAGATTGTATCAGCTGTATAAAACAAACAATAGACGAATTTACCTCAATTCCCCATACTTGCCAATTTATATTTTATTTTAATTCTCAAACCCTCAAATAGATCTATTTAAAGAGATTATATGTCTGCACACCTTTGTTAAGATAATGGACCATTATATAAGAATACAACTGAAAGATTCAAGGCCTCAGAAATGATCTTGGGCCTTCCCACTCTACCATGCTCTTTTCACACAATCTCAAATAAGCCAACTAGAGTTGAATTTACCTCATCTAATTTCCAGCACCCAGGTTCAAGCTGATCAATCATCTCCCTTTGCAACAGAAGGAAGTGGGCACCCTGAGACAATAATCCATCCTATTCTAAAATAGGTCTTCATATCAAATGATATATATACAAAAACAAATAAGGGAAAGATTTCTCTCTCAATTGGTGGTAGAAGGTATTTAGACAACTAACTTAATCCAGATATGTAGTTCTTACGTGAGACCAGCCTCACTCATATAGAAAAGTATTTAGATACTTAAAGATGAGGTTTCTACCTGCCTTTGAGACTCTGGTGTATAGGTTCCTTCGAAATCCCCATAGCGGCCTATCCAAATTGTTAGGTGCCTAATTAATTTTGTCTTATTATCTTGACCTTTACATAACTTTCTTAATTCCTGAACAATACAGTGGAAATCATAGCACTTGCCCATCTCAGAGTGCTCTCTATTGTGAAGTACTAAGTTTGTGAGGTGATCAGACTCTATGATAACGGGTATCATATAAGTACAAGGTTTTTTATCATTATTTTACACTTGAAAACTATATCACGCACAGTGGGAGCTTTTGAAGACTTAGCAATAGCAGCAGCAACAATTGCTTTCCTAGTCCTTTTTGAAAAGCTGTTTCTGTAGTATAAATATGGAAAGACTAATACTATTATAATGTTAATGGTATAATGTTAATGGTATAATGTTAACGGCATTATTACAGTAAACAAATTATAAACCTGTTTTTAATATACAAATGAAGAACTAAGATATTTTATTATATGATATATAAATATACATAATAAAAAAAAGGTGGTGGACAGATTTTAAAAGCCTGAGCTGTTTGAGACAAGTACATCAGTAACAACGCCATTAGAGTTTTCAGAATGTACTTCAAACCTGTAAAGTTTATTGTTTCACCACATGCTGCAGAGTTTATTATTTCAGGAGTGAAATCTACAAACATAATGAAATTGAACTGAATACACAAAGCTGGATATGTACCTTAAGGGCGTTTCAAATATTCACACACTGAGAAGCTATAGAAAAGGAATATAAGGATAAAGGAAATGTAGCAGATAGAAGTAAGCATCAGAAAATTGAAGAGAGCAGGACTGCGGAAGATATAGCAGGTAAAATAACAGGATGTTTGAGGAGTTTTTGTTTGCATCTTCTTTATGTGCTTTTTCACTATCTAGGTAGATTTTAAAAATATAATTTTATTTTCACCAGAGAGAGAATATATAAGCAAGACCAAAATGTTGAAGCAGTTAACAACTGTAAATCCCTCCACTGGCCACTTCCCATGCAAACCTACTTCAATACTTTATTCTCCTTAAAAATAGATTTGCCAAAGGTTACAGATTTGGGGCTTAAGTGTGTGAATGTAAATACCTAGAAATTTTACAACCACTCAGGCTTCGCACACAGCTGACAGAGCCAATCTCACAGACTTGCTCAGACCAGTAGTACAGCTGCTGATACTGGTTAATGCTTAAGAAAGGTGCAAGCAATCATGCACTGGACAGTTCTCAAGTAGTTTGTATCCACGTAAACCCTTTTACTACCATTCGATAATTAAAGGTTGGTTTATATCTTAAAATGTAAGCTTGATAGCTCTTTTGCACCAAAAAAGCTATTTCTGTCATGGAAAATAAACCCCAGTTTATAAAATTTCAGGATTAGAAACTACACATCCTACTCACTAATGGCTACTCAGAAATGTGATTTCCTAGTCCTGAAAAGTAACACTGCTATGAAAATGGAAATTAGTTTTATCCCTCTTGCAATCTAATCAGAAGTCCACAAAGCCAAAATCTCAGGCTAAGTCATGTGTGAAACAACGTCATCCCGGTAAGGTCTTTTACCACAAATCTACAAGAAAGTTACAGCTAATTTGCAGTAGCTAATAGCTACTTTAAGGAAAAGGGTACAGTGTCAATTTGGAGACCTGAGGATCTCAGCATGCAGTGCCTCAAGCTTGATCAGTCTAGTTCTGGGCTGAGGGAGGGAGAGAGCATTTGTCCTCTCAGGAGGGGCATCTTCTGGGATTTGTGGTGGTCTATAAGTTATATTTTTCCAATAGGTACTAAAACTGCTACAGGCTGCATTGCAGAACTGCTGAATGTGGGTCACATTCTACCTAAAAGTAATAATTTGGCCACCCTATAAGTTAAATATTTATTTTGTTAAAGTCAGTTTCTTACCGTTTTCGTTTCTAGAGGATCTTTTGATGGTATTAATGCCATAAGCAGAACTAAATGTCTGCAGAATTATAGCAAGTTTCTCTATAACATTTCACTTGAATCTTATTCTTCCCTGAATAGATTAAAAGGTCTTTCATCTCTGCAGTTTTAAGTAGTATTTTCCACAGTAACAGAGGGATGCCAGATTTATGCTAGTCAGTTTGCTGACTGTTTTAATGCTCTATAATTTTGTAATGCTCTCCCCTCAGGCTGTCCAACAGTGATGCAAAAGCCCTCTTCCAATACCTAATACTAGTTGTCCAAGACAATGTGTTGATTCTTGGCTTTCTTCTTTCTTCCACTCAGCTCCTTGAAGATAAAGGGAGATTGTGCTAGCGGTGTCAGGGGACCATGAGCTTTTAAGAGAAGCTATTTTTTGCTGCTTTATTCAGGAAGCTTCTCCTACTATTAAAAAATAAGTCCTCTCAAAAAGAAGAGAGAATCATCAAAGATAAGGGACTAACTATTGTGACAATTGCAGCTTCTGTACAAGTGGAGGCTGCCTACAAAATCTCTCTTATGGACAAAAACGTCTAGAATAAACTTGTTTCAGCAGTGTGTATGTAAAACAGCTGTTACAATTGTTTTACAGTTGCTTTGCTCACATTTGGCAACACTGACTGAAGTTCTATAGACAGATATGCATATCGTCAAGGTATCAAAAGACTTGGAATAAGTTTGTTGCTTCTCACTGATTATATCAACACTATTGACATTTTCATTATTCCTCAAAGAAATAAGAGACTGGAAAATTTGTTGGCCTATTTATAAACAATTTTTTATTGGATAAATCAAGAATATAGTACCTATAATACCAAGGAAGTGTGCATATCAAGTGCTCTGTATTTAATGCGATGATTCAGAAAGGTGCGTTTTTCTGATTCTGTTCTGGGTCTCCAACAGTATAGCAATTCTTTGAATTGCTGACTGGCTTTTTCTCCCGGTTTAGAATATTTCACCAAAGAGCAGGGTAGACAAACATAAGCTCTTTCCACAAGTATTTCCAACCGGTCAAGCAAAAGGTAGCTCAACACTGGAACTGCATAGGTGCAAAAGAATGGTGATGTGTCCTCATATGTGCAATTGAAAGGTATGTTCAGGCTAATGCAGCCCTGTGACCTCAGACTATAGACGGCTCACATCTAGTCAGCTCAGAGTGTGAGCAGAGGAATTTACAATTGTCTAGAGCAGGAATACCTCTTAAGTGAGATGACCAGAATCATGACCAGAGAGAAGACTGGGAGAGAGAGCAATAAAGAAGCTTCCAGTATGGAAATCAAGGCAAAAAGCCCTGAAACAAGAAATAAGTTTGTCTTGGGCTTACTAAAGACGCTGTCAGAGAAGCTCTTTCTGGTCAGTCTAGATTGTAACAACTACTTGGGTGTTGTAGACTGCATCCAGTACTAATACAAATGGGAATGTTATGCTAGTATGGAAACAAGCTGAATCCATGTGTGTTCAGTGTCTCATGGGCAACAAGAAGTAGCCCATTGTATTCCTGAATTAAAAGGTTAATATCAATACAAAAAAGTGTCTTGTAACAGAGTGCAAGTGCCATGTTCCTGAGTCCAGCTAGAAAACCTAACACTAATGCATTCAGAAGAGCAAACAGCTAGATTACTGTGACAACATCGGAGAGAGACACAACAGTAAGAACATTAATGGCAGTCAGCCATTCATTGTCCACCTAGCAGGGAACCTAGAATGGAGAAACAACTTATGATTCCAAATATGCACAAATTGTCACAGGCATCTTCAAAGCTGCCATGCTTGACAGGATATTATTTTATTATATGGACAACTAAATTGGCAGTTAGAAGCCTGGCATGCAAAAATGGTTAAAAGATAATAGCAGAAATAGTCAGTTTGGGACTGGAAAATAGAGTATTCACTCTGAAAAATGGATGAAATATTTTGCTTACCATCAGAGAGTAGGATACTGCTGTCCTCAGTGGTGTCTACGTCTTAAAGAAATAAGTGTGAGAATGACTTTAGATGCCAGGACCAAGAATCCAACACAACCAGTCCAATCTTTCAATCATATGTGGAGAGACAAGGCACAATCACAGCATGCATAATAATGCTGTGTCCTGTGCTCCATATCATTCCAGTTCTGCCTGCACCCCTTCTGGCTCCTTTGTGAGCAGGGCCCCATGGTCCAGAACAATCTATGTCCTCATACTGCTTCCTCCTACTTTTATCCTGTTAATAAATATGGCTGTGAATGATCAGGTAATGGAGATCCATGTTGAATTCAGAAAATGTCATCTAAGTCTGTTTGCTCTAGGGGGTTTGATTATTTTCTTAGATCTTGTTTCATCCTGCCTCAAGCACCACTGTTTTATCTGCTTTGCAGTGTATTCGATTCCCAGCTCAGCGAGCCTCTGCAACACCTGAGGATAGACTTTGGTGTTTTTCATCATGGAGACAAGGTCTCTTAGACAGTATTATTATTCAGATCCTCAGGAAGGGCTGTCCTGCCAGCCTTAAGCCTTTGCTTGCTTAAAATTATTTTCTCAAAACAAAGCAAGAAGCATAGTGTTGAGAAGTATCAGAGAAATTCTGCAATAATTACCCACATGGATGCTGGCATCGTATCCTTACTGCAATGCATCCTTATCACGAAATCTACTAAGAGACTTTTTATATAGCCAAAGAATTCCATACAAGGCTTGGACACGGGCTATGGCATAGCAATGAAACAGATCTACAATGCATACACCTTGCCTTATACAATTTGGGAAATAAGCATAAACCACACCGAGGCAGCCAGATATTATCTGAGGAATTACTCATTAATACTACCACCAGACACTTACCATTAAGAATGGAATTTGCAGTGAACTGTAACAGTTTTAGCTGACAGCAATGCTGTTAAGGCTTGTATAAAAAGGATTTTTATTTCCTGGCAAATGAAAGATGCACAGCATAATATACACATAATGATTTATTACTTACTAGTTAAAACATGTGATCTTAAGTGTCCCATTGAGTTTACTGTGTCATGCTCTACTAGCAATCAAGTGTGGCACTTGAAGCAATATGATTAGCGCAATTCTGTGTATGCATCTGCGTGTGCATCTGTAGAAGTCATTTTAATATTTCTATCACATGCGTGCGTGTATTCAGGTTCTGCTTCAGAAAATTACTGACCACAATTTCAATTGGTGACCTGATTCAGTGCTGTCTATGGTCACATAACCTGCCCCAGACTGATGAAAAGTTAGACAATTTACTCTTAAATGATTACCTAAGTGGAGAAAAGATTTTGAGGACAACAATTCTGGTCTGCTTTCAGTACTGTTCCTTTTTTTTTTTTTTTTTTTTTTTTAAGCCACTCGTTTCACTGATTTAAGTTCTGACTTTGAAAAGGCCAAGTGGCAGGGGGAAAAAATAGAAAACCTTGGGCCTTATTTCCTAAGGGATACTTATTATCATTATTGACCTGTTCATGGAGAAGTAGCAGCCAGAGGTGGAGCTGCACACAGTGTTCCCTGGCAAGCTTTTAATTCTCTACAAGGACTTCTCTCCAGTTATCAACGTTTAGACCTAGCAGAGCTTTGACTTTCATGTTTCCTTTACAATACAGGTCAAACAATCAATGTAGCAATGTAGTAGTGTCTTCAGACACTTCAGTTCTGTAGGGTACCTGTTATCACAATCATATTCCCTTTAATTTTCAAATCAGCTTTGGATTTGTTCCAAGGTCCCCTTTAGTAAATTGATTTTTTAGCAGTAAGTGGCTTACATTGTCCATGTTTCTTCAGAAACTATCTTGCTTTGGCAACTTCAGAAAGCTGGAGAGAAGCAAAAAGCAACGTACTCTGCATTCCTATCCACAGAGATTGAGCAACATCTAACGTTTATTCTTGTGGGTCGTTTTAACTCTCTCTTACTATCATACCCTTTTTTATCACATACATTTTCCTTCCAATTAAGTGTACTATACAACTTCCTTCCTAGCAGCATTTTGTCATCAACTATCAGAACTGCCTTAATTCACATGCTATTTTTTTCTAGTTGCCTATGTTATCATCTACGTCACTTGCATTATCATCACGCTTTCATTTCTGTACTTGGCTACTTACACTTTGATCCCTTAATTGGCTTTTTAAGTCTTCATCCTCTGATGTTTTGTCTCTTTTCTGTATGAAACATAATTCCTTTTGAGCATCACTCTTCCCATATTTTTTACCCCACCATACATCTCCAGTTTTCTACCAGTTGTTGTCATTTTTCCTTTGTAGTTGCTATCTTCCTTAGTAATTCAGCCTCTTTCCTAACCTTATCCTATTCTGAGTAAAACACGAATATTTACAGTGAATATACTAAAGATGATTGATTGGCTTTACTATTTGACTGGATACCAAATTACAGATATTAGTATTCTTAATATTTAGCAATGTCATAGTATAATACTGTCAAAGTCCTACAGAAACACTAGATCAAGTTACAATTGATACAATTCTTGAACTAAATGGAATTATGCCATTAATGATATGGCTCATTAACTGATTAATTATCCTGATGACTCAGTATTATAAATAAGTATTAAAAGTTAAGGTAACTTGCCCAAGTATTTAGCCAAATAAACACTGGATCAGTAGAAGAACTAGAAAGAGAAATCAGGAATTCTTGGATGCAGGCCTAAAATTAAATCCAGTGGGCCATACAGCCTGTATTTCTGAACACAAATTGATAGCAAATAAGAATCTCAATAGAAAATGCTCTGAGGCTTTCATGAGCTCATGCTTTGCCAGTAAGAGTTGGAGCTGAGATACATCTCAGCTACAAACAGCTCTCCTGTATGCTAAAATACTTTTCTCATGTCTACAATATGTAAAAAACCCAGTATTAATGCTAAATTAATTAATGCCATAACAATGCCATCGTGATATTTGAAAGGATGAATGGCAGGAGAGGAAATTATAACAGCTTAGAAAATTGCTAAAGCTCAAATATGAAGAATTGCCAGCCAACACCAAGCTCTGCTCCACCAAAAATGCACCTTTAGCATGTGTGATTTTTCTTAACATTGTTATTTTACTTCCTCCTTGCCAGACAGTGATGCAGATACTGGGACTCTTTTTAGAAGAACACAAGTTTTCCCTTTCAGCAAGCTATAATAACAGAGATTTGAGATGGACTATCACTTTGCTTTCCTTTCCACCAAGAAAGAACTTGATAATAATGGCAGAGAGAGGAGCCCACCCACTGCAGTCTGTAAAATGTGATTCCAAAATACTTTCTGCTAAATTGTTCAGTAGTATTTGCCAGAGATAAGGTGAGCACAAGAGGCACCTGTAGTTTCCTTTCCTATAGTCTAGGACAGCCTAATGCTATTCATGGGTCATTCTTTGAATGACTGACAATGAATTTTAAATTCCTATTGAGTTAAAATCTTGACATTTAGTGCATTCATTCTTTATGAGATGTTGAAGAAAAAAAAAATCTCCCAATTGAATTTTGTCTTTTCCATTGCAGGTTGCTAAAAGGTCATTGATGCTTTTTACTAGCTGCAGCCATTGTCAAATCTTTGTACCAGAGGGTAACAGTTAACAATAGGGAGGTTTTATATGGCCCGTGGGAAGTAAGAAGTCACACTATCTCTAAATTTCAAAGTTATAATCATTTTTGGCACAACAGAATATAAGATCTCTCATTTATAAAAATTAAGGTTATTTGAACCAATAATCATCATATTTCAGGCCCCAACAATATATATTTGGCTTATTCATATAGACATTCACATTAAATTCAAAGTTATCTGTTGATGATGCAGAGATGATGTAAGGATTCTTCTCTGCATGCGCTGATATTAGAGTACCAATTTCATAACAAGTATGAACAATAGTAATATCAAATACAATAACAAATGTAAATCTCTGAGTGATGCTGAATGTTTCAGTGCATTGTAAATTGCAGTTTCCCAAAGTAAGTATGTCACAAAAAAGAAAAATACCGAAAAAAGTTCTTGAGCACTGGAGCTCACCAAGAGCAAACAGGAGTGCACGATAATCCTAACAATCACAGTAGGAAGGAGCAGATTCATAACATATGTATTTTATGGAATCACAGGATCACAGA
Source organism: Struthio camelus (assembly GCF_040807025.1). NCBI lineage: Eukaryota > Metazoa > Chordata > Aves > Struthioniformes > Struthionidae > Struthio > Struthio camelus. The sequence goes on along the minus strand of NC_090942.1, from coordinate 186,021,663 downwards.
ATGGTTGAGCTTGGAAGGCACCTCTGGAGATTGCCTAATCCAGCCCCTCTACTCAGGGCACAGTCAGCTAGAGCAGGTTGCCCAGGACCATGTCCTGTTAGGTTTTGAATATCTCCAAGGATGGAGACCCCATACCCTCTCTGGGCAACCTATTCCAATGTTTTACCACCCTCACAGTGAAGAAGAATTTTCTTATGTTCAGAAAGAATTTGCCATCTTTGAGTTCGTACCCACTGCTCCTTGTCCCGTCACTGGATACCACTGAGAGGAGTGTGGCTTGGTCTTTGTCACAGCTCACCATCAGGTATTTGTACTCATTTACAAGATACTCCTGGAGCTTTCTCTTCTCCAGGCTGAACAGCTGTCTCAGCCTCTCCTCATAAGAGAGATTTCCCAAGTCCTTAATGGTCTTCATGACCCTGCATTGTATTTCCTCCAGTATGTCCATATCTCCCTTGTACTAGGGAGCCCAGAACTGGACCCACCACTCCAGCTAGGCCACATCTCCACCCAAGGTCTGACACCAGTTGTTACCTCAGATTCACTCACTCTGGTGCCTCCAGTTACTGGCACTTAGTTCTTGCAGTGCTCGCACATGGGATAGAGAGTGGATTACATGGAAAGATAGCTAAGAAAAGATTTAATAAGATAGGATAGACTGTGGTGATCAGGTACAGGACCCAGTCACACGAACGCACTGACCAGCCTCTGCTTATGTGTGACCAGTCCATTTTACACCCTCTTAGTAAGCTTAGTTCCCCAGACCCTGCTCAAAAATCCAAAATCCTCATGTCTGCCCTCATATCTGTTACCAAATCCAGTTTGGTAGAGCTATGCCTGATAGCTCCAGAGCTATACCTGAAGTTTCTTAATCACCCATCAATTAGTGACTGAAGATTTCTGTTTTTTGTTGTTGTCTCTATTATCTCTGTCTATTAGCTTTGTGCTTCTCCATGCTATTTCTCACTACTCCTTTTATTTATTGTCCCTTTTGCACTGAAAAGTCCTTGATCAAGCAAGCTTAATGAAGCAGGTGGTCTCAAATTCCACATGTCCTGACATTTTATGTTCAGGTTTTGTCAGGAGCTCATTGTTCAGGCCTCTTGATGCCTTTGTTTGGTTTCCTGCTTGTCAACATGGACCATTCTTGAGATTGGAAGAGGTGATCCTTGAAAATCAACCAGCTCTCCTGGAGCCCTCTTCTCTCCAGGTCTTATCCAATAGGATTCCTGTAAGCACATCTCTGAACAGGCCAGAGTCTACTATTCTGAAGTTAAGGGTTATTAACCTGTTCTTTGTCTTATTACCTGCTCTTCAAGACCCTGAACTCCACCCTCTCATCATTGTCAAGACTGCCTCTGACCTTGACATCCCCAACTGGTTCTTCCTTGTTTATTAACATCAGGTCCAGCAGAGCATCTCCCCTCATCAGCTCCTTGGTCACCTGTGTCAGCAAGTTATCATTAATGCACTCTACAAGCCTCCTGGAGCGCTTTTGCTTGGCTATGTTGTCCTCCCTTCCCCTCCAGCAGAAATCAGGTCCCTCAAGAGGACTAGGGCCTGAAGCATGAGGCTTCTTCCAGTGATCTGAAGAAGGCTTCATTCACTTCTTCCTGATCAGGCAGTCTGTAGCAGATACCCACCACAATGTTACCCACGTTGGTCTGCCCACTAATTCTAACCCAAAAACTCTCCACTGTCTCATCATGCATCTCTAGGCAGAGCACTGTGCATTCCCACTGCTCTCACATAAATGTTGTCCTGTAGGCACTACCTTATTTATGCGCATACCCTTGAAGTGGTCCCCTTTCAGGTCTTTTTGTTGCTAATGTTGTCCCTCCTGTTCACATTACCCCACATACTTTGTTTGCCCACCCTCTTGACTACTTCTTCAACTGGTTGCTGGCTGTCATCTCCCTCCCCCATGATTACTAATTTAAAGCTCTCCTCATCAGGTTGGTCAGTCTGTTAACAAAGATACTTTTGCCCCACTTGTTCAGGTGGATCCCGTCTCTTGCTAACAGTCTTTGATCCTCAGAAATGATCTCATGGTCATAAAAGCCAAATCTCTTTTGTCAGTACCAATAGAGCAAAGAGTTTTTGACCTGCAGTCACTCCTCACTGTCAGGACTGTAGAAAAAAAACACAAAGATTCCCAGGCTCTTCACCCTCGCCCCCTCAGCCATGCAGTCACACTTGTTATGCTCCAGGTCTCCCTGCCAGGATTGTTGGTACCCAAGAGTAATAGCTTCAAGGGGTGATAGTCTGAGAGCCAGGCAATTCTCAGCAGCCTCTCCATGATGTCCCCCGCCTGAGTCCCTGATGAGTAGCAAACCTCCATAGACAACAGGTCAGGACAGGAGATGAGGGCTTCCACCCCTGCAGCAGGGAGCTTCCCACTGCTATCACTTGCTGCCTCCCCCTGGTGCTGCCGTGGGGCCCAGATACATAATTGTCACAGCTCCCAGCCTCTCATCTGCTACCAGGGCACTGAACCTATTCTGTAGTTCTTCAGGTGGAGCATTTTATAATGGTCCTCTAAATGAGAAGGACTAGATAGGCTACATGCAACATAAACAACCAGTTGAAAATATCTGGGGAATGTAAGCGGAAAGAATGTAATTATCCACAATGATGGCTTGTCTACACATAGATATTTCCTGGCATAGCTATACTGGACTAATTATTCTGCCATAGTTCTATCGGTCTTAGTTCCCATGTGGACATCCTGTATGCCAAAACTGTTATATTATCCCAGAATAATTATGCTAGAATAATTATTCCAAATAAAATGACTATTATTTTGAAACAAAATGTCCATACTGATCTTAAACCAATACAGCTACAGCAAAGATATGCCAGGAAATATCTATGTGTAGACAAGCCCTGTAGTAATATTAAAATTGCTATTAGTTGCAACAATTTAACACAGTTTTGTTTTTTTCCATAAGGAAGTGAAGATTTGATTCTGTGGTATGTCAGAAGTAAAAATCATCACTCTAGTATAACCAGGATCATTTTATGTGATTATCTATCTGTGTCCTGAAACACTATTCTTTCAGCATAGCTGATTTTAGAGATTGTTCCCTATACTCTTCTTGTGTGATTATGAACTGTATTTTCTACAGAATCATGCAAAATTTCAGAGCTCAACAAGCAGTAAACGACCATGATTAATGCAGCTTATCCAGTGACAGCTTTTCGGACCACAGCCTACGAGAGATGTCATGGTTATTTCTCTGAAATGATTTTCCTCCATGTTACATGTTCCTATTCCTTTGTTCGCCTTGTATTCTCTTTCTTTCATCCAATTGCAGTACAATTGCTGAAGCATTTACCTTATATGGTACATTAATTATAAACAGCCATCTTAACATTTCCAGGCTTCTTAAAGGAACTGACCTAAAAGTGAAGGGCAATGACCATACATTATTGTTGTAGATTTTTTCTTTTGTTATGACATAATGCAAAAAACATTACAAGGTCCTGAGATCTTCAGAAAAGCATTTCACTGGCTATATTCAATAGCTCAACAGATGACAAACTGTCTGAAATTCTTTTGGTTCCTGTGCAGCTATATGCCAACTTAACGTAAATGGTTTTCTCTTGTCATTTCAGCTAACCTGAAAGAGGTTACTGACTCCCTCAAATACTTTACTAGTGTAACCTTTTAGGTTCTCTAGAATTCTTTGATATCTTTGGCTTTTCTTGATACAGAAACATTTGAAACCTGTTCAAGAGTAATAACCACAGTCACATCTTTTGTTCTTTCAAGGATACCTCTAGGTTTTACACAGTGCATTTTTCTTGTTGATAGATGGAAGTACTCTGTTCTGGGGATTAAAGGAGGAATACACTCTCCGGTTTTTAAAAGTTCTTTGCTGATATAGGCATTTAGCAGCAGAGCTAACAGCTTGATTCTTCAGAAAAATTCAAGCCAGCTCCCTCCCTCTTTGCAGGGGGGCATCTGTTGCTCAATGCAGTGAGAGCACCAACAGCTTATTCTGATCTCATCATTAACAATGAAACCAGTAACCCACTTCTGCAAATTACCACATTGAAAAAGGAGTCTGAGGAGTAAAGCTGGCTAAATTACTTCCTTGAGCTTTTAAGATAAAGAGCATTTTAAGCTGCCTAATATTGGTGCAGTGTAGTTTAAAGAAATTATAATAGACATCCCAAGAGAAATAAAGACCAGTAGAACTTGGGGTTTTTTTGAGTGGCAAAGGAAGACAAATGTCTAATTTACCTGATGATCCCATAGAATAGTAAAAATCAGGTAAACAAATACATGATATTTGAAAAATATAGTCAATATGTTCTGTACTCGAATGTATAATGCTAAAAACTCTTTAGTTCTATATTAGAATAACATAAGATGGAATAAAAAAAAGAACAGTGAAAAGTAACAAAATGCATTAAAATATATATATTGGAGATTACCCAGCTATGGAACAGATCTACTTATTTCAATAAAAGATGGTAAGCTGCAGGCTGTTTGTAACTATCCTAAATTAAATTAGTTAGGGAACAGTATCTCAGGATGAAAATTTCGTGGTATAGTTCTAAATCCAATATCATTTTCTAAAAATCGTTTTTGCTGAGTCCCATAAACTTCAAAAAATGTTCCGTCCTGAAAGACAGAGTTCTAGTAATTTTGGATACAAACAGGAGGATGTATCAGACCTAATTTCAGTCATTGAAAAGTCAGATTCATAATTTAAGCCAAATTCTTTGGTTTCCTATATGGCCAATGGAGAGAGACAGAATTTCTATAAGGCAATTGTTTCTGTGCATCTTAGGCACATATCTTGATGATATCTCCTGCTGGAGATGCCTGAGGGAGCCTAAACAACTAGCTTGGACTAAGCATCCAACTTTTAGGTAGCCAGGGTGTACCTGAGGTGCATCTTAATCTAAGGCCATACGTGTTTGCTTTTGGCCCTGAGAACTTATAACATTTTGTTGTAGAACTCCTTTAAATCATTCTTATGTGATGCTTTCTGCAGATCAATCAGCAATGTCACACAGGCTTATGGTTTTAATGGATAACATAAAGCTGTTTCAACTTCTGCTTACAAACACTGAAGTAAGCAGTGGGTAGTCCTATCAATATGTACTCTGTATGAAGCAGAAAAGCAGTACTGTCAACAACAGTATCTCACTCCCTTTCTCCCCTTCTTCCTTTGTCCATTAACATAAGGGTCAAGCCCAGCAATTCAAATAAAAAGGCTTATTATTTACTTTTTTAAAGAGAAATAATAATTTTAGAAATAAATATATTATTGATTTTCTTCAAAATTGTTAAGCATATAGTTTGCTGTTTGTGATTTCTTGTTTTCCATTCTATCATATAGTTCAAACATACTCTGGTTTGACTCAGTGTTTTCTGAAAGCGTCTCTATGCTGCTAACAGTTCTGCACAAATTTTTAGTTCCAACATCCTGAGTGGATATTAGAAAATACACTTCATCTACTGTTTTCCATGTTTGCTTAGATATATTTTAAGATTCTGGATATAGGCTGAACATAACTGGAAATATATTCTCCTTAATAAATTATCGAATATTAGATGATTCCTGATGTCTGAAAATCCACATTCCACACTTGCCTCCTTTAACCTATGATAAGTTAAAGCCTTTTCACTGGTGTTTCGTTACGTTATCTGAATTTTGCTAGTTTTTTCACATTCTTTAAAACATCACTTACTAAAGCTAGCACAATGACCTCAAGAATTAAGTTTAAATTCTGTTTCAATATAAGTATGCTGTGATGATCACTGATATTTACTAACTCAGCTCTAGCTACTCTTTAGCGTGATCCTACTCTATAGTTAGCTTTATGGAAGACTTTATTGGACTTGCACTTTCTTTTCCTAAGAAGCTAAAAATTAGTTCCTTTTCTGATATCCTGTAAATGGTATCCCTTTCTACCCTACTTTAAGGTTTATGTAAATGCTTCATAAGTCCATCCAAGCTTGCATCCCGTAACAGAGGTTAAATAACTCCTATGCTTGTGACCTGGAAAGTTGGTCTTTCTTATTTTCAAAGCACTTATCATCACAACTTGTCAGTTTTTTCATATCTGTAATCCATCTCTTAATGAGATGGAGACATTTTAAAATCTCTTATATGATAATATCTCTCTAATACCGAGTCTTTCTATTGCTGTTCTCTGTTTTCCAAAAGGAGGAACAAGGCAGCCAGATTCAAGATGATTCTTTTTATTAAATATCTAAATGATCTTTTTCTCTGCCTCCACCCTCAAATATATCCATACTTATAAATATATAAATATATATGTAATTCATCTCCCTGAGGTGCATCAGTTCTTATCTCAGTCCTCACAATGAATTATCACATTCTTTACAAGTAGCTGATATTTAACCCCCTAGCTACCTTCATTTGTCAGGCATCCTGCTGTCAGCCCGATGAAATATGTAGCTTCAACCTTGCCAAGCAGTTTGTGGTCTTCTACTTTTAGAGCCAAGCAGAGGATTTTTAGAAAGAGCATGACTTTCTAGCCCAATAACTAGGCCACTCGGCCAGGTGATGGAGGACATGCATTCTGATTCCTGCTCTTGCGAGTGCTTGTGCATTTAAGTTAAACAGACATTGGATAAGCTTCAAGTTTGCTAGATAAAGCAAATCAAATCTTATTCAAGTTTAGCAAACCATTCAAGCTGCTTCAAATTAATGATAAAATCCTATTTGCACTTGAAGAAATTAAATATTTCTCCTAGGAACACCCAATTGCAACAGACTGCCTAAGCCACTTGGTTCTGGTCCACACACTATGCCAGGCAACAACGACATATACTCCACTTTATGATATAACCTGGTGTTTACAACTCCAGAAGCCATTCAGATGCATGAGAATCTGCAATCTCTTGCAATATACTGGAGAAGGAAAGACTAAACCAATACATTTTATTTACATTCACAGGAATGATCTTTGCTATATAACATATGACCTACTATAAGTTTAAACCTTTGAGAAGTACATAACATCTGAACTCTATTTAGCAACTTTAAAAGTGGATTTCTGATCACAGCTGGCATTTCTTGTGGTTACAGTACTTGAAAATAAGAATATACTAAAAACTTGCATACATTCCAACAACTCAGAAACTCGCGTGTCGTACATTAGAATATGGATTGGAATCATGTAGCATTCATTTGCTAAATAGTGCCTACAAAGTATAGTAGAAAATAACTAGAAAATATAGGCTTTATTGTGTTCATTTGAATTCTATATTTCCTAATGAAGTCAGTAAATTGTTCTACTTCTTTTTACATTTTTCACACAGTGACGGCCAGCAAATGGGGTTGTTATGTAAATTAAAATTTCCACTGGGAATTGTAAATTTGTTCAGTACTGTACAACATATACAGTATTGATAACCTCTGTTTCTACCAAATAGCAATGCTGGGAGCAAAATTTCCTCAGAAAATTAAAACATCTCTTCATCATTGTATGTACACTCATATTTCCATTAGGTTAAATAATAACTAGAAAAATAAGCAATAGCAACAACAAAATGAATAGGTAGAGACTGATTATCTTTGGATCCATCACAATAAATGGTAATATTACTGAAAAAAAGGTGTTTTATTCACCATAGAACTGTATATTCTCTCACAAAAAAGTAAAAATTTACAGCCAATAGATTTCAAAACAAAGTTAAACTGGATTAATACAGCCTTTCTAACAAGATGGAGTGCCAGGGATACACAGAAAGGGTTACTGACTCGATTAATTCTACTGTTTGATCTTACCAGGTTTTGACTTTTCAGTTATTTGCATTTTGTTTAGTTTTTATGACATGGTTATACATTACAAAAACATCACTAACCAAGCCTGACTTCAGGACACACTAAACAGTAGGGAAAAGGATCAACAGGGATAGTGGGTACCCAGAATAATGGGCCCCAAAACAACAGGAGGTGGGCACGAATGAACTAAAGACGCTTGATCTCCTCACTTCTATTCCTCTTGTTCTACTCTACAAAGTAAATTAGGAATGTCCACATGAGCAGTTACTGCATCTTAGCAGAGACTTCTTCAATCAGCCCGATCACATCTGTCTATGCCTTAAGTCATTTACAGATGGGATTCTTTTCATCAAGCTTTTCATAGGTAAGTGCTTCTGCCATTCTGGTGTTTGTATAAATTAAAATTTCTGAGCTTCATGAAGGAGCAAGGAAGTGAAGAGAAAGAGCATATTTAAATAGAATGTTAAATAAAAATGTAAAAATGAAAGAGAAAGTTCCTTATTAGTATTATTTTTATTTAAAAACACTTTTAGAAAGTTAGCAGGTCTAGATAGAAAAATCTGGAAATGAAGCTAGGATGTGCAGCACCTTATGTAAATATTTAAAAGAGTGTTTATTAGACAACTTCAAATGCCTACAGTGTAGATGTCTACATTTGGTCGGCTTAGTGACTCTCATAATAGTCAAACAAAACAAATATGTGCTTCATATCACCCTAATTTAGATATCTAAAATAGATCAGAAGAATTATGCCATAAATTGTCTCTCAGTGATTATAATATGACCAGCTCAGATGTCAATATCAAAGCTTTATATAGCTGAAATTAGATATATGAAGCAAGATGAATTCTGCACTGGATATGTCCCTTAGCCTAGGGAGACGGGCTTAAAAGTGAGAGACTTCAACTTTTAAATTCCTTTTATTAGTTCTCTGCTTTGATGCATACAAACAAAAACAAACAAAAAAACCCCTTTTCTATAACATTCAAGCTGCTAATATTACTACACATCAACATGTCCACAAAGAATCCTTAGTGATTCGTATCCTTTGTCTTAAGCTTGGGCTGCGAGGCCTTTAGGACAGGGCTCCTCTCTGCATCATGCTTAATGTGGTACAACACAACAGCGGGACTCCTACACTTTCTGATAATATTACAATGCCTTGATATATTATAGCTGAAAAAAGGTAAACAGCGAGGGAGGAAACTTATGGTATTAACATTCCAGGAAGGTAAAGGCAAAGACTTTGCCAGTAATCAAAGAAGCACATACATGAGCATGTACATCAAGGGACTTATTCTGAAAACCTCACTTATTATGCAAATTATTTTCCTTATCACTTATTCTAGCCAGGTAATATTGATGTTTGAGCTTCTCCCATTCAAAGGACTACATCTAGTTCAACTCTTCCCCATACACCCATAGTTCACTCTATCTATAGTGCTCAAGTCAAGTAAGGCATTTCTAATTAAACAAAACCATAACAAAATCATAGCTCATACCTCATTTTTTCCCCCTAAGCCTCCATCTCCCTGCTCAGTAACAACGTAAAAAGAATATTCCAATCTAATGGATAATAGAGCTGATTCACGTGACTGTTTAGTTTGCAGAAAGAGATTGGGGGAAGTGTTAAAACTGAGGACTGTCGGTTGAGGACTGTCTATAATCTGTGAAATCTAGAATTTAAGATCAGTGCCTGCATGAAAGACTGCCAGAACAGAGCTCTGATACTCTGTATCAAAGTACTGTATAGGGAAAAATTAGAAGTCAGTTGACAATCAAAAATGGGCTGCAGATATATTTTCAGAATACTCAGCAAAGCAGAAAGCACACAGTTGTGAAGAGAGGTTACCCTTAAGCACTTCTGTTACAAATGTAGTATAAGTTTCATTCAACTTCTAAAAGCGACAACAAAGGAAGAAAATCACTACTTAGAATCCTCATAAGGAGATAAGATATATGGGATAGAAAGTAGGATATTTCTATCATGACAAAGGTAGATGTTAGAAAAAAGCATACTAATTTTCAGTTAAATAGCTAGATTTCTAAGAAAAGTATCCTGCAGAAATCCCATATGAAAATCTGATCAAAGGAAATCATTTGAATATATCAAAAAGCCTGGCCACATGAAGAGGTGGTTTACTACCTAACAAAGCTGAATTAGTTGTGCTAGAGGAAGCTGACATGATAGTGCAGTGGAATTAAAGAAACATGAGACTCATGAGGAAGACCCCCGGGATAGAAGGAGCAGTCTTTACGATATCCTTAGCGACAACACCTGCCTATACTACAAAGCTCTAAATCTTCCCTTAAGTTTTTCAAACATCTAAGGTATTTAGGTGTAGGAGTGTGGCTAGCACCAATCTCTGTCTAAAAAGTACATATTGAAAAGCTGTTATATACACAATGTCAGAAATAGTGGTGAGGAAAAGATTCATTTTTACTGAACTCGTAGACTTGCAGGGAAGTGGCTTTCAGAGATTTAAATTAGTCACCTAAGCTCCCTCTGAAGTAAATGGAGAGTGATACACATCAAGCAGGAAATTTATTCTAACCCAAGTTAGCTGTTTAAGGTGGTTTGGATAAGCTACCTACTGATGGTATCTATCTCCCTACTTCAGAGTGCATCTGTATGGCTTCAGCTAGTGATTTAAATTAGGCAAAGCAAATCTTGCCAATGTTTTATATATTTGCTTTAAGCTGAATAAGTATTTACATTTAGTTTGATTTTTAGATCTGTACTACTGACCCAGGTATTGACCCAGACATGTCCCATTTTTAGTGTCTCCCTTTTCCTGGAGGTATCCTCAAAAATCTTACTGAAAACAAGGAGAGCCAAAAGCCCACAACAAAAGACAAAATTTGGACTAAGATGCAGAGTACTCACTTGCCTCAATGACAAGGTAAGTCCTTACAGCTTGGATGTAAGCTTACAGCTTGTGAAAGACCCCTGGTCACAGTTTTTTCCAGTAAAATCTAGTCCACAAGTCTTAAGAGTAATGAACTCTTCCACTGCTTTGGAATAGCCACAATTATCTCTAACCAGGCCGGTGATTCCACTTACAGTGCCGTTATGTCTTTTAAGATAAAAAAAACCACGCTTCCTCCACATATGTAAAAGAGCTTTCTATGGAAAGGGCAACTGGAAAACTGCAGATAACCTGCACTATACCAGCATTTATAAAATATTTAAAGTTAGAGCTGTAGGAAGAACTTGAGTGTCTCACAGGCAATAATGATGAAAGAAGAAATATTTTTCGCAAGTAGACAAACAGAAAAAGATTTGTCTTAATAGCGTGGATGAGAATTAACAAAGACTATATGTTGCTATTAATTCATAGGTAATTGTCTCTTCTTTTTACTATCAAAAGTAAAATTTCCATTGCCATGGGAAAATGGCAAGGCCATCATTAATAATTGCCTAATACCATCAGGCCAGGAAATATATTTACATAGAGCAACATCTGGGATATAAACATCATACTGGGAAAGGGGCATAACTGTGTTTCCTGCTCTGTCTTTTAAAGTTAGAGAATTACAGTTGTTGCTGCAGATTTTAAAGTAAATTCTCTTCTTTTGTAGTGGAGCAACTAATGAATTCAGGAGAGCTACACTGATGTATCCGAGGAAACACTTTGTATGGACCAGCCTGTGGTACTGTCCATTAAAAAGCATCTGCAGCAATCAGAACATCTGTTTATTGCATATCCCAGCATGCCTGTGATACAGTATATTACTGAAGAAAAAAGCATTTTTTTTAGATTTTATGCATAAATCTTTATCTCAATTTCTTTATGTCACTTTACTGGTAGATTCAAAAGACTTCTGATTTTCCAGATACTGGTAGTCTTGTTAGAATGTGAATTCACTGCCATAAACATTGAGCTATCAATCAACAACATTTAGAAACTTTTTAAAAGTAGATATTTGAGTTAGAGGGTTTCCGCTGTTTTAACATTGCATTCAGACAGTGGAGTAGAAAGTAGTTTCAAAGGCTACTTTCCTCTTTCGAAGCTACACTATCTTTAATGTTACACGGAAAGATGTAAGAGGAAGATATGGGACCTCTATAACATGAAATCGTGGTAAGCTAAATGGGTGTGCAGGAAAATAGATTAGGAAGAAAAGCTGATTGGAAGACCATAGATAATATGTGCTACATTTGTTGATTTTAGCTGCTAGTTATTAGTCATGCCAACAGGGACCCAAGCTCAACCCTGTGCACAGAAGATCAAGACTCAAACCCAACCAAACGGACCCAGAGAGAGACATAGCAGATGTAACCAAAGGGCATTGCCAAAATCTGACCACAGACCTCGCCCCAGCGCATTTGGTCTCTGTATGGTTCAGATCTAAACCTCAGGGCCAGAGGGAGTGCCTGAGAGCCAGCCTGACCTTAAACAGGCAGTACCTTAGGTTATGTCTAACATGAACTAAATAAAAGAAGAGAAGCTCCAAGGCGAAGTGGCATGAGCTGAATCCATGCTTCTGGACTAATTTTGGCTTGGAAATACACCTGTGCAAAAGCCCTCAGTAAGGATTTTTCTGGCTACCCCCAAGCTCATAGAGATGGGCATATGATAATTCAGGCTGAGTATGAAAAGTGATGCATAGGAGACAACTATTTATGAGATAATGGCCTTTTTTTATCTGTTTTCCAACGTATGAAAACTAAATATTCTTACTAGTATTATATTGAAAATTAATAACTTAAACTGTTTGTCTTTTATATGATATTTTTCTCTTAAATCTTCTTTGCATTATATACTTGCATACACACACGCAGATGCACACACACGTACCATAAAATTACTTTTGAGAGTACTATCAACAAAAAAAGCATTAGAGCTATCGGTGTGTGCGTGCAATCAACATTTTGCCACCTAAAATATGGACTATGATGAGAACAACCAAAACCCTGTATCGCTCCCATACCTAACCCTAACAACACTCAAGCATTGGACCCAGAAGCTTGAATCCAGACCTTAAGTGTAATCTCAGCAATTGCTGTCAGACTTAGATCCAGCTGCTTCTGCTACCCCTAACCATGCTCTCTGATAATCCACTATGGACTCATTTCTAGCTATAACCTGCCAGCTCCTTCTAAAAAGCAAGTCTTTAGTCTGAAACCCAACTCCAACTATAGCCAGGTAACCTTGTTATCAGAATTTGCCTCCTAAAACTTAACTTTTAGTGCAGTCTTAGCCTTTGTCTTATTCCTAGCTCAGCAGCCATGGCCTAGTGACATCTATTACTCCTGGTTTAAATGAGACAACCTAAATTTAAAACAATCTTAAAAATATTCTAAAAATTACCAATGCTATTCCTATATTTTTCAGAAAATGAAGTTTGACAATTTATTATTCTAAGAGCATTACAAATCCCTAATAAAAATGTAATTTCTTCATGTTACATGGGATCCCTTTCTTCAGACTACTTATATTGCTTCACCCATGTATTGTTTCGTACCAACCTATGAAATACTGGGCACTGTAGAGGATGCAACTGTCTAATTGATATAATAATACTGTGAAGACCTGTAAGTCAAATCGTTCTTCCACTAAGGATTTGAAATCTAGGAAACTCTTTAATAAAAGCAGAACTGATGCTAATAGAAGTAATATCTACACCTTAGTATACACTAAAAGAAAAAGAGATTTTTATTTCTTCTCAACTGATTTTGTTATTCTATTAAGTTAGATCAAACTGCCCATCTTGACAAGGATTGATTGCCAATTAAATATCACATAAGCTAATAAAATGATGCCTTGAAGTTTATCCAGATAGCTTTATTAAAAACAATAATCTCTGACATAAACGCTGCTTGGAAGAATTGTATTGATGAAATATTTCAGAGCTACACCAAGTTTTAATGATAACTTGCCAAAGCAGGAAATTTCAGTAGATATGTGGTGAAACTTAAGGTGACCTTGTAAATAGCCTATATAAAACATTTTATAAAACTGTGGTTTCCTGACACTCTACTTTTTCCACCATTTGATGTCAGGTTACATCCAGTGAAATGAAACTATATGAACAGCCATCCTTCAAATATTAAGTTCCATCATTTTTCCTGCCTCCCAGGGCATGAAATAGCTACCCACCACCTGCTGTTCACAGGTTTGTTTGTCAGGTTGCAAGCCAGAATTGATATGCACTTGACTTTTACTGTGCCCCAAACTTTATAATATCTGTGCAGTACTTAGGATAGACACTGCTGCCCTGTGCTGGTCTGCAAGAAATTCATTGAACTAAATTAACACTAAAATAATTCTAGACTGGACTGTTTGTGTTTAAACTTTATCTTATGTCATATAAGGACTTTTAATGAAAATTATATATCTGGGACAACTTACAGAACAGCCAAGGGTAAATTCATTAAGCATCTGCAGGGTAAATTATTTGGGATTCATTGATTCAATGCTTTTCATGAAATAATTGTATGTAGCCATTTAGATTTACAAACAAATACTTCTGTTTTCCAAAACTGATGAAAGCTAGAAGGGAGACGATCTTATTCAAGGAGCTTTCTGTTAGCCAATATCTTCCAAGAGCACACCATATACGCACTTATCCATGTGCATTTCCTTTTCTTTTCTTTTTTTTTTCTTTTCCCAGAGGCAATTGAAATAACAGTATTGGTTGCTTACTTATTTATTTTGAACACATAAGTTGGAAGTAAGTACAAAATTCACAGGAAGATTCAACATAGATAAGCAAGGGAGAAAGCTTGCAGGCTGTGTTTTTCTCATTGCTGTTCACTTGATGGAAGGAAACTAAACTCCTTGACCTTGGGTCAGCTATCATAAAATGTAATCAAAATTCTTTAGTCTCCGAATAAAATGTTCTAAATAGGTTAGCAAGCTAGGTTTACTCCATTTCTGTGATGTATCATGTTCTGAAACAGGTCATATTCCCCCAAAACAAGTGAAAATAAAAACCATTTTCTTCTATAAAAACAGTAAAGGTTCAGAACTAGTGCCAAGCTAGTCATAATGAATGCTGCTATTTCTTACAAACACCAAAGAAAACCTAACAGGTTTCACAAGGAAGGACTTAGCTAAAAATTAGAGAGATTTGCAGAAACTGAAAAAAAAAAAAAACAAACCAAATTTATTTCTGTTTTAAGAAATCCACAACGTTGATATTGTTTATATTGTTGTTATACAGATAGACAGACAGACAGACAGATAGACACACACATACACATACATATAAATATATGTATACATATATGTGTATTTAATGACATTTGCTCCACTACTGCTGCCATGGCCAGTGTGGTGGTCACCTCTAGAAGCTGGGCCTCTGTCTCTTTGTGCCCTTCACATTACTATTTATACGGACCTTTTTATCCTTCTTACATGTCTCCCTTTATTGATATGACTGTCGCAAGAGTCCTGTAAGCATCAATTTCTTCAGGAGAGCAGAGAAATCTGGTGGATCACTCCGACTTGCAATAACATACTCTGAAGGTATTATATGCTGTAGTTGGGGAAACACAGCAGGGAAACTTGATGGCATACCTTCATCCCTTTCATAAAAAAACAAACAAACAAAAAGAGCAAATGTCTAAGCTCTGTTAGCAACACTGATTTAAATCAGATAGATAGAATCAAGCCCAAAATACAGCTGGAAGCAAAAACTGTACATTTACTTGACATTTTTTTTTTTCAAAAACATTATAGAAGATTCATCCACCTAATGTTATAGCTGAATAAAATAATCAGCAGAGAAAGAGATGTCTATAGTTTGATTAAATGCTAGCCCAGAATTGAATTAAAATGAAGAAACATTTAGCAGTACAATTTGGTTATTTTTCTTACTAAACAGCATAAAACCTTATCTAGCCACACTGCAAAGTGATTGTGGCTAGATAGAATTAAACTTCTCACGGTTTTCTTGCATACAATTTTCAGCCTTTATTTAAAATATTCTCAAATATTAGATAAACAGCTCCCTCATTGCAGGAAGGTGATGACTATTCTTTATATCCAAGAACACCTTTAAAAATCATCAGCACACCTCTGAGGTCTGTGGGAATTAATGTTATTCTGCAGAGTATAAATAACAAATTATGTATCAATTCATATTTCTGAAATACAGCTGAAGTGAAATATGAATTTGCATAATCCACAGTAAATGGCTGTATGTTTTGCCAAACATAGCTTTTCTGTGACCTCATTGGGCAATATTTATTCCTTTTCAATTATTTTTATTGCTTTTCTTGTGTCCATTTCCATGTCCTACATTATGCTTCCTCCCCGTCATCCCTCCCACCCACAAATCCAAATCATTGATGATTTTATTTAAAATCTATTATGGTTTCATTGACTTAACTATTGATCTGAAATAAAATAAAAAAAAATAAAATAATAAAATAAAATAAAATGCCACTGATGCAATAAGAGTAACTGTTTTTTTAGGCTGAAACTGATTGAAAGCCTCCCCTATATAAAAATGAAATGCATTTCTGTGGATGCACTGACGCTTCACCATCTGTCCAACATCTCAGATTTACTCTCCCAGATAACTTCATATTTCACCCTGAAGTCCCTAAAGAAACATCACTTTAAACAGGGCCACATGGAAAAATGCACTTCAATAACATCTGAAGGTCTTGCATTTAGCTGCAAGGGCCTCTAATCTAAATGAGTGATGTGCCTATAGAGTAAGCTCCATTTAGAGTTATGGAAATAGGGAGGACCAAATGTAAGGGAAAGAATGTTAGAAAAGAGGGAGAGAAAAAAAAGGAGAAAAAAAAAGGAATGAAAAAAAGGAGAAGGAGCAGAAAAGAGAAGAAAAAACAAAAGAAAACAACAACAACTGCAGAATGATGGCAATAAAAGACACAGGGATTTACAGATAAAGCCAGAAGATGCTGGCAGCCATCTATCAGTCTGCCTTGATGAAACAGGTATTGGAAATTAACTCAGGAACCCTATGAATTACATTCAATCCATGCTCTGGGCTAAGCACTTGTCAATTTTAGCTGCTATTGCAACCTATTACTTACACACTACATGGCTGGCAAGCTAATGACATCGGAGAGTGTTAAAGAAAAGCAGAATAAACTGTATACAGCGATGCTTGTCACAGACTGAGCATATCTTCCCATAGCCCAATGTGAAAACTGAAAGTCCAAACTCTTAGTTCTTCACTGAGCACTTAACCTTTTATCATATTATTTTATATAGGAGAAAAGCAAAAAAATTAATCTGTGATCCACCCGTCTGCAGAAAGGTTTTAGCAAGATTTTCTGTGTGTTGTGAAAAAGTGCTTTGATTAAACTTTTCTTGAACTTTCTTCCCCTTCTCCATAGGATAATTCACACTGAGGTAGAGCTCTTGAAACTGACTTTTTTTTTTTTGGAGGGTGATAATAAAAGTGTAGATAAATATGCCCTCACCATAAAATTTCAACCTCTGATACATACACTGTACTTCTTTGCTGTGGATTAGGACTTTCCACCTGACTAACACATGATTACTCAGCTTTCAAAAAGAACCTTCCAAGGAAGGTTAATTTAATTTTTATATCTTCAAATACATACATTAACGGTTGCACACTGAATTACTACAAATATATTTTATTAGACGTATACTCACTCAATATACTGGAACTTCTTTATTGTATTTTTCAGCTGATAAGCTTGTCTAAAAGTGAAATATTTTAATAAGCAAGCACATTCAGAGTAAATGTCAGCCAGAGTGATCCTGTGACTAACAGCTGCTGCTGCTGTTGATGGAGAGAGAGAGAGAGAGAGAGAGAGAGAGAGTGCGAAGTGAAAGTACTGAAAAAAAAGTAAAGGCCAAATTAGAACAAATTTTTGTCAAGTAAAAAGGGCAGCTTTTTGTCTGATGGAAGAGATTTAATTAGAAAAGTCACAGAAGGAAGCTGTCTCAAAAGTACCAGTTCCATTTTCTTCAGATAAGCTAATGAACCTCATTGAGCTTTGCAAAGAATTGCTGAACCAATATACAAGGGGAAAAAAAAAAAAAAAAACGGAAAATTTGCTGCAGCACCTCTTTAAAATGAACTAACCAACCATCAACATGACTCTTGATCCCAGGAAATGAATAGTATGACATATTTACTTACTGATTTTTCTTCCATTTGACTGAACAATGGACAAATAAATGATTACGGAAAGATATTACTTTTGTACATTGTTTTTCTTTTACAGCAGACCATCAATTCAAAATTTAAATCACATTTTGTATGTGCTAAGTCACCTACATGGTACATTATCTACCCAGTTTGTTGTCTAATTCTATCAAGGTTTTTTTTTTCCCCTAACAGCAACCATAACAAAAAGCTATTAAAGAACATAATATTTTGCATTAGACAAGGGCATCTTGAATGCATTAAAGAACACAGTAAATAAAATTCTTTCAGCAAAGACACAGCAATAAAAAATAAACAAACAAACAAAAACAGCCCAGAGGAAGATGATTACGTAGACACTCAGGAGAACTCACAAATTTTGTTTAAGAAAGAGGCTTTAAATGTTTTAGATTGCTTTATGTTTCATTAGTATTCTTCATGTGCTTTTCTCCTTGTTTAGCTTTTCACAGTATATCCATGTTGGGCATAAAGCTACAGGCATGGAATTCAAGTGTCTGTCAAATATGGAATGCAATCGTAAAGCATCTCTTCTCCCATTCCCACTAATTAGCCACAGCTATTTTTTTATTATAGGATAGAAAAATATGAAGAATATGTATTGCAAAAACAAATAACAAGCATTAATATAGTTAGGACTTACAGAAATAACTAAACAGAAGATTCATGGCAGATGGATTTTCAAAGCAGCAAAGGTAGGTCTTTAAGAAGAAATACAGTGGTTGAGAATCTTATTTTCTTTCTGCACATATTTATTCTAAAGTTTTGAAATTAGATATTTGCATATGGGATGCTCTAAAGGATCATAAAAGTTTACGGAAAATTTTAGGTGTAGGGGATGTTATTTTCAAAGCACAACAAAGTAAGGATAGAGCTAGCTCTTTTTAATTACATAAAAACCAGGGAGTTGCCAAAAGATTGCACCTTTTGCTACATTTGAAACTATGCATGTACATACAAGTATTCTTCAAAGTAGATTTTGTGCATAAGTCGTTCAACCTCCTGCATACTATATACTCCTTTTAAATCAAAATACTGAGTTTCTGCAGGTATACACATCTGTAATGGTTCTGGCTGCATCTAAAGAGGTTGAATATACAACAGAGGATATTGCTAGCATATGCCATTTCAGCACATTGCTAAAAGATTTTTTAAGGTTTTAAGGACATGCTGGATCCCTGAAGGACTTTAAATGTGCAATTCATATAGATCACATAGATAGTTCCTGGTTTATGTGAAAATGAAAAAAAAAATGGTTGGAAGCATGGTAGCACTGAATAATCTACTTCTACAATGTCATTAGGACCTGTCAATAATACCCTAAATTGATGGAGGTCAAAGCAACAGAGATAAGAAGCAATGCCAAAATCTAAATTACTTTCTACTGTTTGAAGAAAGTAGTTTGTTGTTTGTTTATTTGTTTGTTTTTGTTTTCTTTTTCTCATTAGGGAGGATGTTGTTGTGTGCTTGTCCAAAATACCATCGTGCAATATTCAAGATGCTGGCAAAGGTGATAGTATGCTGTTGCTAGGTCAAGTTAATCATTGCTTTTGCCTACAAATAGAAGCTACAAGTAACAAGCTGCTGAGGTCACCTCTCCTGCATGCTGACTTCCTGAGGTTTGGGCCTGTCTACACAAGCAGGTACAATTCTAATACATATATACGTATTTTTTCTCAATTAAAATTATTTATAATTTTTATTTACTTCTCTGCTCAGAATGGATAGGAGTATGGAACATGTTCTGGCCTTAATATTTCTCTAGGCTTCTTGATCCTTGGTATATACTAGGTGTCCAGACTCTCGTAAGGGTAAGAAAGAAGTTTGTATAGACTAGGATGATTGAGCATTTTATTTGGTTTAAGGATTAGTTCTTCATTCATTCAGATAATCTCTTCTTAGGAAATCTTAGAACCCTTGGTGTTTTCTATTGCATTTTCTGAGACTGCTTAACCTGTTCATAATGTAGAATAGTAGTCTCCCAAGTGAAGGTTTCTCAGTTGTAATGGTAATGGAAAAGATTATTTATTCCTTCTGTGGTGATGATGCAAAAATTCCCAATGCTGTTGACTCATTTCAATATGCAGATGCCTATAGCAACCGTTGATGACCTCCCTGCTAGGATGAAAAGGGAGGAGGGGGGTCTAGTGCAGTATGGTAATTTGGGAATAATAGCATCGTAGCCTTGCGGATGCATGTGTTTGTGCTTTCTGCAGAAAACTGAGGAATCATTAAGGTTTCTGCTCACTACTGTTGTTCTGTGGAGATGGAAGGTAAATAACAATCTTAGGCTGGACGAAGTGATAATCTGATTAAGCGTTATCTCTAGCGTTATGTGCTGTAAGTGAAGACACAGTCTTCCACGCATGGTACCAGAAAAGAATTCGTTTCCACAGAGATAACATTTGGAGGATATGTTATCTGTAGGCAGATTGCAGTCTCTGATCATGAGTCTGGAGGAGTCATCGCCATATTGGGCAGCTGGTTGATGAGTTCCTCCAGAAAACCTGATGAGGTGCTTTCTTCAAAATGTCCATATGTGTGTAAATGGTGTTTAGGATTTTACCTGAATGAAACGTCATTCAAAACACTGAGATTAATAGGAATCTTGATTACTCTACCAAGGTCTGGCTCATGCATTCCAGTGTTAACTAGCTTAGACTTTTCCTGCATTTCTAATTTTCCTACACAGTATTATTGTTCCTGTCATAGCATGGTCAACATTAAAAAGTTAACATTAATTGGGTATTGCTGCACTACTGAATTCAGACAACATAAGACTTTCTATTTCAAAAAAAAAGAGGCAATAATATAATATCTCAGGTTCCCTTTTGGAGAAACAAATAAATACATAAATGTTTGTATTTTCTTTGCCACCTTCTCAGGTCTCACCTCTGCCTGAACACACTGGATTTGCCCTGTCTATACACCCCGAGGCAAGACTACAGTGCGTATGAGGTCCCTCCTCCTTCCAGCCTAGTTTCTGTGGGGAGAGAAGCCTGCTAGACAGGCCTGGAGAAAATTTTACTGTTCCCAGTTAGGTCCTTGGTCTGGGCAACTGAAAGACCATGAGTGCAGAGCTAACCACTGCTTCATATATAAGGTGGATAAATGATATCACTACATCTATTATTAAAAAAAAAAAAAAAAAACTGTTAATTGAATGTAAAACAGACATATTTACCCTAAAGACTGCATAAATATTACTTGGATTTAAACAGAATTCCTAATTGTTCAATTGTTCGTGGTTCAGGATTAGCCTTTTTAAAGTTCTGTTTGAATATATACTTACACTAATAGTGCTAGACTACACTGTTGACAAACTCTCAGTGGCAGAAGAGATCATAATCTTGCTATTTAAATCTAATCTGTAATTGATTGTTTTCATGAAGTGTGTGAAAAATTTATTTTGTTCTCTGTATAGTCAACTATTTCATTATGATTTAGATGAGGGAAATTATTAGCTTTAAGACTGGATCACCAATTTTGATTGCATGAACTTCTCATTACAGTAAGTTTGTTTCATTTGCCTTGCACAGAAAAAATATTTATGTTGACCACCTGTGCTCAGTTGCAAAAAGTTCAAGTACTTTTTGATCTTTTCAATTATTTATAGTTCTATTTGGTCCAACTTATTTAAACCAGTATGTCACCTTCTTTTGATTTTGTATGCATGACCATAACTTACAATAAACCTTCAGTAGTTCTTTATGTCTCTGTGAAATACACCTATAATTTTCCTTTTACTCGTCTAAAAAGTAGAAGTCAAACTAGAAGAACATTATGCGTGATAAATTGATATATTTTTCATTACTAAGGAATGTGAACTATTTTCTCTTGTATATATTTAGCTGGTTTTGGCTTTGAACTTTTGCACTTCAATCAAAGCATAATTTTGAAAAAAACTGTTTCTTAACTTTTATGGGAGGCTCAGCTAGAGTTCCTTTTTCACTGGAGCTAAACTGCAGGAGAAAAATGTATCAGCACAGAAGACCTCACTGTCAGCCATCGATCAAAATATCTATCATAATTAGCACAGCACGTGTGCATATACGTTGCCAGAAAATGATTACATCTTTGTGTAACAAAAGCAGTAGCTGCAAGTAAATACCTAAAGTGCCACTGTCGTTACATATACATTTCTCCTCCTTAAACTTTTGCTGTTATTGCTGTCATCAGTGAGAAAGCACCAGGAATACTAGAAGAGACAAAATGCCAACTAGCTGCTATGATTGCTGCTCAAGTGGGGGCATCTGCCCATCACAGAAAAAATGTCGCTTGCTTTTCTAAATATAAAGCCAGAAAAGAACATAAAAGACTCATATTCACAGAGCTATTTCTTAGTCTGATGAAACTAGAAAGTTTAAATAATCCTAAAGTAATATTTGACTCCTACTGTGTTCTACAGTTGATTTCTAAAGTATGCATAATACTGTTTGTCATGTTATTGTTTTGCCTGGAACTGTCTTCTTACTTTTCCATTAATTGACTTTTTTTTCTTATTGTTATGATTGTATTTCCCATGTTGAATACGGTGACATTTGGCATTGAGATGGTTATTCTAATGACTACACATTATAAATTTTATGAATGGCACACTAATTCTATTTCTCCATAAGTCCACACCACAAGCCTCCAAAGCTAATCTCACAGCATTCCACAATTTACAGGCAAAGAGCAGGCTATTGTCATGTTTTCTGATTTAAGAGAGATTATTTTACCTTCTTTGTACCGCAATATCAACACTACAAAATTACCTACCTATTTTTTATTCTCTAGCTCTTGGAGCGCAGAAGTTGTAGGCAGAGAGTGGAACTGTTTGAAGATTTTTTCCACCTTACTTCCTGGGGAATAACAGAAGAGTGAGTGCACTCACTTCTTTAGAGGCTCTAAAACTATCCCATTATTCATCATTTCTTATATCCTCTAGAATTAAGATTTTTGCAAAGATAAATTCATAAGGTTTCAGCAAGTGAAAGAGACACTAAAATGGGATTCTGGAGAACATACACTCTGTGCTGCTTTCAAACTGTGGGAGATGGGGAAGGGGACAGGAGAGAGAAATGGGATACCAAGCTCTGGTTTTCTGCGCATTCATCTGACTTGCTTCTTCCATTTCCTACATCAGCTCTGAGCAATGGGTTTATGGCATAGATACAACTTAAGTCAGAAGATATGTTTCTGTGAATTAGGCTAATATAACAAATGTAAAGGAAAGGAACAAGTGAAGAACTGATAATCACTTGCAAGTAGATTATAGTATAAGATAGTCATTTGCTCTTTGCCAAACAAACTTCCTGATATTTCTATCCTTTGTGAAAAGGATAAAAACTAAAATAAAACAATAATTTAATACACTTCTGAGGATCTTAGATAAATAGGCTTTAAATGTAACTAAAAAGTATGTGCCACCAACTTGCATACAGATAGCTATCTTTTTTATTTATTTTAAAGCATTACAGATGCACTCACAAGGCAAGTCATCAGTCAACAATGACAGCTAACATGAAAATGGATAAGAATAAATTGGACTTTAATTTTTCTTGACTAAGTATAGACATCTATCATAACTAATGCACTTCTAATAGCACAGAATTTTTTTTTTCCATGAAGTAATCTCATCTATTTTGTTATGTGTCTTAAACCTAATTAGAAAGCAACAGTCCTAGCAGTTATAAGAAGAAAGGCAATATTTCTTTTGACCAATGTAGGTGAAATCTACTGCAATTAAAGTTATGGTAAAGTTTATGCAAGAACAGAGAGATCATATCTTTGCTAAATAGGCTGTGAAGTCCTCCTACTTTTGGTGCCTAATTACTGGTGTCATGCTTGTAATAGCGGCATCTGTGCACACTCAACACTCTAATGGGCAGCTCCTACAGGACTAATGAATTTTAATTGATGGTGTTTAGCGTGGCTTTTGGTTTCTGTCTCTTGTAGAGGAGGCTATGCCCTTCTGCTCTTCTGTCCCCAAGTGAGCTGCAACTCTGTTGGGGAGCTCATAGATGCAGATGGTCAACAAAAGGTGAAGAATGCCAGAACTCTCTGAGCATCAGTCTCTTTTCAGTAAAGATAAAGCTTGAATTGCTAATCAGCTTCCTTTTTTCCACCCAAGCTGTTTACACTGTGGGCTTAATGTTAATCTCTTTTAGTAACATGACACATTCCTTTTCAATTCAAAATATGCTTCCTAGATTGACAAATCAGAAGGCGGCCTTCTTTCCAGCCTCCCGATAGGTAGTTTTAAATGTAGCATCCTTTGTCTGAAGAAAAACAAAAACACCTCATGGTGGCATTTAATCTTTTTTCCCACTTCCAGAGTTTTTTATGAGACAGTGAAAGAAGTACCAGGCACAGAAGAACAGAAGGAATTATCACATGTACCTTGGCAAAGGGAAATGATGCATCTCCCCAGAAGTGCTGTTGCCTCTCTAAATGTTAGTTTTTCTGTAAGTATTCTTTATTCTCAGATCGAATGTTCATTCCTCACATTGATGCTCCCTTCAGCTGTGCTTCCAAGAAGATGCAATGTAAGGCAAAAGTTATTTGAGTGAGGTATGATTATATAGTATCTTAATAACCCTTTAATCTCTCTTGGTTGGTATGCAAAACTATTTTAAAAGGGGTGGGGGTGGGAAGATTTGAAAAAGCAATAGGAGTAACGATCTTATGAATCAAAAATTCCTACTTCAGAACCATAAATCTCGAAGTCACATTCTATAATCAAAATCTGGTTTACATATAAAAAAAAATTGGCCACTCCCCACCAGCTAATTAACAGAGCTGCTTATTACTAGTTTTAAGACAATTGCTTACCTTCCACAGGAAAGCTCCTGTGGCCTACCCACCTAAAGAGAATAATCAAAAGCTGTAATAAGAATGTGTTGTTTGTGAGTGATATCTCTGACTTTTTGCCCTGCTTTACTAAAAAAAAAAAAAAACACAAAATGCCAAAATACCCAATGTCCCTCTCTTTTAAGCAGTAATCTTGTAATTTTTTAGTGACAAAAAGCTGAGAAACATTTTTTATCTCAAAAAGCCATGTTATTGTCCATCTTCATCCATTAATTGTATTAACTAGACGAATGAAGGCTTCCAATAGTCATCATTTAGTATTTATTAGATGGAAAGAAGAGTGAAAAAGTTAAAGATGACATTTTCTGGGATGAATACTGAAATAAGCAGTATTTGTATTTCTTTCCAAAAGTCATTGTTGCAGCTTCATGCTGCCCACATCCTCCACCAGTTTATCAGCATGCAGCCACGGTGCTCGAACATGGGGATGAATTCACGATTTTCAAGGCCTTCTGTCTACACGCTGCCCACCAAATGTCATCACAACTGGTGAACTTACGTGGGTGTGGTGATGTCAGGGAAACAGAAGAGCTTTGATTTAACTCAAATACTTATTTTATTAACTAAAATTAACAAAATAATAATAATTAAAACAATAAAGCAGCAGCAGTAAAAAAAAGAAAAACTCCTTAACAACAAAAACAAATAACACTTACAGCACATGCACATGTCTCACTCATGCATGAGCCTTTGCAGTTACATCCTACCTAAAGCCTATGCCATATTTTCCCAAGGGAAGTCAAGCTTTCATGCATCTATCCCAAAAGGAGCCGGGAGAGGGCACCCATGCTGGCTCAGTCAGGATGGTCATGCCAGTCATGGTCTATTCTGCACAGCAGTGGGTCTGCTGTGACTACTTCTTAGGCTGCCTTCAGAAGATCTACCCTAAAGTTTACTTTACCATGCACGGCTTTTGTCACCACCTTTCTTACTTTGAGCATTACATGAGTCACCAAATCAAATATTAATGGTTTAACGCAGCAATTACCTTTTTCATCTACTGGTTGCTTTCTCACATTACTTTTGGGTATTAACCTCCAGGCTCAGTTGTTTGCTGCTTGATGTTACTTTTGGGTGATTACAATTGCTTATCTCCATCCAGACATTGTTTGCTTCCTTTCACCAATCACTCTTAGTTCCCTTTTCTTACAAACAACAATGGTAAAGATTACTATATACACATTTTATTTTGGCAAGAGTGTATCACCAAGAGGTGGCCATGTAGGGTTATCCCTGTCATCTCTGTTCCATGGCTACAAAAGTGCAACTCCTTTATATTCTATTCTTTAAGAGGAGGGTTGATTTTTAGTCTGAACCTCAGCTGAGCAAGGAATAACTAACTTATTTAAAGAGACACATATGCCTAATTACTTTAGTGAACCAGCCTACCTATGACCAAAAAAGTTTCCTCCCAACTCCTAACCTTCAATCTAAAAATTTGCAGGAAGTCCTTGATGGGTATGACTGGGATGCCACATGCACAAGAGGCCAGCTGTAAGGAAACCATTGTGTTTTTCCTGTGTTTGGTTCAAGCATGGAAATTTAAAATCAGCATCTCCCAGCTCAGCTCTGTCTGACTTTCCACAGGCTAAGTGCAAGATTCTCCTCACCAGATTTTGGGTATCTATAAGCGAAGTCTGATTTAAGCTGGGTGTGCAGGTTTTCTCTACGGGCAGAGTGGGAGTTTTTCTATCTACTTTAGACTCCTATGTATGCAAAAGTATTGCAGGAAAAGTATAGTCCAACAAGTTTACATTAACAAATTTATCTCTGCCAAGACAGAGATAAAGACTGATTCATACCATTTTTAAACTATAGAAAGAATGCATATCAAAACAGAGATGCCAAGTGCACATACTCAGTTGCTTATTAACTTGAACCTTTTTATGTGGCTCCATTTCTGAGCAAAGAGGCCAATGTCTATCAAACACGTGCAATCATCCACTGCGGCTCTAAGGAATAATACTGCTCTAGAGGATTTGACAAAAGAAATTCATAAAATTGGTCACTAAAGTACTGATTTTTTTCTTTGTATTCCAGGCTCCACAGCTGAAATGATAAAAGATTTTCTGTAAAACAGACAGTATGTGGTAACAAAGACATATCAGTTAAAAGGGATGCAGTTAAACATTAAGGATATTAAGAAATTCAAATCTACTGATCTCAGCTTGCAAGCAGAACAATATGGAGCCCTTAAGAAAGATAATTTCAGAGGTTATATTTACAAACAACAGATTCTAATAATTCAGTCTCAGTTTGGTGGGTAACAACTACTGCACAAAAGCTGAAAAAAGAGTCCATACATATTTATTCAAGTTTCATTAATTTTCCATCATATTTTTGCATATATCTGGTCACATGGTAATACTTTCTGGCTCCACTGGCTTGCTCTACAGAGGTAAGGCAGCAATAAAACCAATTTAAATAGCTTGTGAAGCCAAGTTTACACCTGCATTAAACTGATCACTCCTGTAGTACCTAGTCTCCAAGTTATAATTTTAAATTAGGACAATGAAACTGAGTATCTACTTATATTCTCGGAAGCAAAGTCCCCAGAAGGAATAGTCACAACACAGGGAGTTAAAGGAACATTGCAGATCATTCGGAAGATGTGAAGTTTTCATATGCAAATCTCTAAAAACATGATTGAAAGACACACTTCTATTGAATCATTACCACTGTGTATTTGTTCTAAACAATGAACATCAGACACTGAGTGCTTAGAACAAGGCTCTCACTACAGACTAAGATTTTTATTTCAGGAACGATCTGTGCAGAATTCCATACAAAACAATCTATTAAAAATGTTTTCAGTAAGCCTGCTTTAACGTTTTCTTTGCCCGAGAGAATTGGTAACAATATGTGAGGATCACAGCTCACGTGATCAGACCTTTCTATTACAAAACAAACTCTAGTCATTGCATTTGGAGGAATGGTAGTCCATTCATCAAGTGAGTTAGAATGCCAATAAATGGGTAGATGAAAAAAGTTACAAAGATGGAGTCAATGAAAGAAGTACAAAGAAACAAACAAAAGCAGCAAAATACTCTCCGACACAGCTGAATACTGAAAAGTAAGGTAGATGGGAGATTTCATGGCACCATACCAAGCAAATCAGTTCTGAAGTGAAAGATTTCTGAACAAATTGTGTATTTCAGCTTCATATGGGGATATATTTGGTGTTATGGTAATAATGTAATAAGCAGAAAAACATCTTCTGATTGTTGGTTTTATT
Source organism: Struthio camelus (assembly GCF_040807025.1). Classification (NCBI taxonomy): domain Eukaryota; kingdom Metazoa; phylum Chordata; class Aves; order Struthioniformes; family Struthionidae; genus Struthio; species Struthio camelus. Next base: position 185,993,673 of record NC_090942.1, on the reverse strand, counting down.
TAAGTTTGAAGTTGCTACAAATATTTCTATAGAGCATAAAATGTAGACTATCAGTTCTCTATACATTGTAGTTGCATACACACACCCACATACATATATACAACATGACATATCTCAATGAAGTTATTGATATCAGTGAAATCTGGGAACGCTGTAAAACTTGCCCAGAAGTTCTTTGTTCATCATGAACAAAATATGAAGATAGAATGCAAATCTGCAGGAGGGATTTCCCCAGCTTCCCCTACATGTTCTGCCAGTAGAAGGCAGCCTTTATTTAACCTAGGAGATAACCAGGAGATATTCCAGCTGCCAGTGAAACTAATCTCTGTCAAATCACAGTACCCTGGCAGTCTTTCCACCATCTAATACTGCCTGCTATTTAGGCCTCTTGGAAAGGGGGTTGTATGCTACAAATAGCTTCTTGGCAGATCTCCACTCAGGGCCCAGTGCCAAGGGTTTACCCGGGGCTTGCTGTACGCCTGGACCCATGGGTACCCCTGCCATCATGAGATCAGAATTTTGAAAAGCATTTCTATTATTTAAGGCAACAAGACTAATTTACTTTAAATGTTAAAAACAAACAAGCATAATGAAATCCACTGCAATTGCAACTTCATGTACATTCATGTTGAGCAAATATATTGATCACCCTTTGCAAAGATGCACTTTAAAATGTTGTAAAACTTTAGTAATATAGTATAATAAATAATTTGGGGAGGGGGGGGGGGGGGTTAAGTGCATGATATTAGATCAGTTTATTCCATAGCAAAGATATGAAATACCTCCGGGCAGTTGCTTCCTAAAGGATCATTAACCAGCTTCCATATGGTAGTCCAGTGATCAATAGACAGTTCAATTCCCAGAGCTTCATTCTAGCTCTCAGTAATAAGATATTATCTAATTCACGTCCTACCCTCTATTAGTGAAAATACAGGCCACATTTCAGCTGATGTAAACTGTCATAGCTCCATTGCCTCCAAAGGAAACCCTGTTTGGGGGTCAGACCACAGTCAAGGTACCTACTTTCCAACTTCTCTTCATAAGATGAAGAAGTTTTAAGGATACTAAGGAAAACCTGTAGAGCTCTGCAAGCTCAAAGAGATAATTTTTTAAAATGGTTTGAGCTCTAAGTCAAAGTCAAGTCATGTCAAGTCATGGAGGGTCTTGGTATGGAGAACTTAGGTAAATGAAAATTTTACATATCTACTGTTCTCCCCTTTCTTATCTGTTGTTTCTGCACATCTCAGTCCTGGGGATCTGTCTTTTCTCTTCCCATATCAGTTGTTCCCTGGCCAGAAAAACAGCTTCTGAAGGCAAGTACCGGAAATAGTTTTGTTTATCAGCTCCTTTGAGAAACTGAAACTCTAATACATCATCCATGTGAAATATCATATCTGCAAAGAAACTCATGGAAAAAAAAAGTTACATGATCTTGAAACTGTGTCCTCAATTTATTGAATGCTATTTCCACCTACCTGTGAGGTTCTTAATTCACACATTTGGCAGTAACGCTACTGAATGAGGAGATAATGAACTGTGTATCATGGCTTGAAAGGGCCATGAAGAAGATTTCCTCTAGAGTAAACATTGACTACATTTTGTTCTGTAAAAACCTTCAAGCCAGACTGTGTGATGTGCACAGATGCTTAACACTGGAACAGAGAGTGAGGTATCCTTGCTCGGGCTCTAGCAGCCCACAGGAGTGGGCACCAACTCCCTTTCTGCTCTGCTTATTCTGTGAGTCACATAAAGCAGTCAGAGCCCAGGTTTTACACTCAAAAGCACCAGCCAGGACTGCCAAACCGCCGTAAGGCAGGAAAGGATGAGGTAATGGTTTATATCACTGGTACAAAGCAGTATAATAATTCATCATTCCTGCACCACCTAGCCGGTAGCAGGGCAGAAGTGGTGCCATCCCCACACTGCTCATTGAAGGGTACAAGACTGAGGTGTCCCTCACTCAGAGCAGAACACAGGGACATGACAAGCTGTGCTCTGTTTTCCCATGGCAATAATAAATATGCATAAATACACACTTCTGTATATAATATTTTGTACATATTTATATAAGTATATACAATAAATATTACACATGATATACATTTATGCTTTATCGTATATTCTATATTAATATATATAATTTTCTATATATAATAAAATAATTATCATCAAATTTGTCTATGAGGCTTAATACAGTGGCTATATGCAGCCAACAGTTTGCACAGAGCTCCTATGGTCTTGATACACTGATTTTAGTGGAGTAAATCCAAAGCATATCAGTGTAACCAAGTAAAGCATCACAATTCCATAGTGCTGAGCCTGACATCAGAGTAATTAATGTCATTTCTAACATCTCATTTTATTTTTAAAAATCAGTTTTTCTCAGGAGCTGAGTAAGCGCATTAATTCTGGAAACCTTCTGCAAGAATATGCTATTTAAAAGTCTTAACAGTCATTACACACAGCAAAATAGACACAGTTCAAAAGACTCTGTGTCTTGGGGTTTTGTTTATTTGTTTGTTTTTTGTATTTTTTTCCTTTCCTTAACAGCATTAACTAAAGAAACTGTGTTTCAGGATCTGAGTACAGAGCATCAGTACTACTTAAAGGTAGATCCTTCGGGGAAACCGGCAGCTACCCCCCACAAACCCACAGAGGAAGACAGAAAGAGTATGTCTTTTTGACAATCAAAGCTCTAACAGGAAGAAAGCATAGAAAAAAAATTGTGAGATATGGTTATTAGAAAGCCAGCAAAAAACTCACACTTGCACAGTTACAAGGCAGTAATGCTGTGAATGAGATTAAATCAATAAAGAGAAAAGGGAGAAAACAAGAATAGACTGCATTTATTTCTGCCTCTGTACATGCCAGTGTATATAATGCAGAAACGTGGTCACTTCATGTGTTCATCCACATCTCACTAAATTATATTTGTTAAAATAAATAAATAAATAGAATAAATAAAGAAATAAATACCAGATAGGGATGCATTTAATCCATTTTTGCCACGGCAACTTTATTTAGAAAGCTGTTTACCTTTCTGAAAAGCCTCATTGCCCATAAAAACAAAGAATGAAGTTGATTAATGTGCTCTAAGTGTGATGTTCAAATTGTAATTTTCATATACGTAAATGGATGCTTCTGCCGTATTTTGTTTGATAATTTACAGAGTTAGCACTGTCCAAACCACTAATCAGTTTCTTTTTATGAAGACAGCTGCAGAAGATCCTTTTAGAATGCTAATTTTCATTAGTGCCTTCGCTCACCAAGATCGAGGGCCTTTCTCACGCATAACCTCATCACTGTAAACTAGGCTTGGGGAAATTCGGTTCACTTGCAATTCACTTGTTTCAGGACTTTTCTATTTATTTTGTTTTTTCAGCAGGGTAGTCTGAAGAGAAGAAAGGACAGCAAAAAATTCCAAGTGGATGGATTTAAAGGAGGAGAATGCCTATAAATCAAGACCAAGGTAGTTCATCTTTCCCCTCTTTTTTTTTGATATTGTTGTCTGCTTAGCTGGCAGAAAAAAAAGGAAGCCGCACAAAGGTAGCATTTCTCTAGGCACAGTCTATATATTTTGTAGGATGGTGGCATTAATACAGATTAGCTTTAATGCACCACTTTACTAGTCATTTTGTTCTAAAGCTCCTTTAATGCAAAAAAATAGTGTTGTAACCATATGCACTGTAGCAGGAAGCAGAAAAGACAAACAGATTAATGCACTAGGTTACCATGTATGAAAGATGAGGTTTAAATCAGAGGCAGTAACATCATGCTATGCTATGTTTTACAGAATTGCCTCAGTTTCTCTCAGCAGTGCTAAGGCTGGCTCAGTGGCTGCATTAGTTTCTGTTAATTTGGAATTTTCATGCTCCAGTGCCAGTATTAATATTTCATGCCAGTGTAAATAGTAAGTAACCAATCAAATGGTCTAAATATATTAATGTTCTGCCTTTGCGCATAGGTATGAGAAGATTAGACTAATTCTGCAGTACAAAGAAAACTGTCTCATGGAAGCACTGAAAGTACATTTACTGTTGCAAGGAAGAATGATTTTTCTTGAAACATTTTGCACAGAATCAGAACAAAATTAGAGGTAGTCCCCTGGCTTTAATACTGCAAACAGTAGTAATGAAATAGCCTAGCAGTTACTATAACAAATTCAAGTTTAAGGATGTTAAATAAACTGAGCAGTTTCAAAAATCAGTCTGAGAATGGGTGAGACATGCCCAGGAGTCCTTGCAATACCTCCATAATGACTATGGATCTGAATCTACACTTTAAAATGGAATATGCCTTCTGTTGCCTTCCTCTAAAAGTACATGCTCACACCCATAAACTCCATCTCAAATCCCTTCCATTAAATCCACTCATTCCTTCCTCTTATTTTGCATTCTGCCTCCTCTTCTCCTCCGCCTGCATCCCCTGCCTTGATTACTCCTGCTGAATAAAAACGCCTGCACACCCTGATCCAAGCCACTGAAACAATACTTAGGGTCAAGCAGGCAGATCTGGGATCCCTCTTGTGGAGAAGGAGTCACACTGATGAGACTGTGTAAGCAGAACAGGATTTTCCAAAAAGCAAAAGGATATCCTGTGTTGAATATTACATTTACTGCGAGGAACAACTTAGCATTTATAGCCTCTTTGTCTCTCTCTCCCTGACTTCTGTAATTCAGTGACTCTATGGGATGTGTTTATAAGCAATTTCATAAAGTAATAAGAGAGTACAATTATGGAAGCTCTTCCTTCCTGCCACGTGGGGTGGAGGAAAAAAGATTACAGCGGACTGTTGAAATGAGCAGATATGTACTAAAAGAAATGACACAGAAGTCAAGAAAAGAGGATTCTGCAAAAATTACGGTCATGTGAGGTGCAATAAATGTAACTGACAAACTGAGAAAGGTGTAAGAGCATCACTTAGGCTGACTATTAAACTGTAGAAGTAGTACACTGCTTATGCAAAACTGCTTATTTAAGATAAATGAACTGCCAAAGCAACTACCTCTTTAGGTGCAGGAGAATGTCACTCTTCAGCCCAGATACATGGAAACAAGACTGTGTTATATAGTGTGTGCTATCTGTGATAAATACAGCAGATCAGGATGAGTGAAGGAAGAGGAAATAGAAAATGCTCTTGGGCCATAAATGATTATCAGAGTCAGGGTGCCAAACAGTGGTACTGGAGGCAGAGAGGCAAAGTGTAAGAAATGAAATAAAGGAGCAGTGCCACTGTTAAAAAAACAGCTATGAAAGTGCTATAAAAACCTTCTTTGCTGATTTCTGCCTATTTTCTTTGTATTTCAGACATATAGACAGTTGGAACTGCTGTATCGTCACTGTGTAGTCCTGTTGCTGCTACTTTTGATTGTGGGCTCCTCCCAGGCTTTAGAAAAAAAAAAGTTAACGGCCTCCCAAAAGGCTAAAAAAAGTAAGCCGTTAACAAACAGTAAGAGATGATGAGGATCATGGCAAAAATGTCCTCGTTTGGCTTTAGAGGGACTTTGACAGCCATTTGGCACCCACAGAAATATTTCTCACATGCTGACAAGCCAAATATGGCACCTGCTGGATGAGTTGGATTCAATGTTCCCTATAGCATCTGCAGAATAGGGTTGCCTACACATTGTTTCATACGTTTACTGCACACATCCCATAAAAGCATCAGCATAAGCTATGAGTGCCTTAAGAGCTGAGACATACTTTAACTGAACATGCTGAAAATCTACTGTATTTGAAATTATGTAACGATTATATTAGTTTATTAATTTATATCTGTTCTTGATAAAAAATGCTTTCAATGTATAAACAAAACATTAACAAATTGACATAAGTCTGGAAAACAAAGTAAGTGCAGTGTGCCAAAATGAAGTTCTCCAGTGGCACCAAGTAAAAATGTCTTTATGTACTGGTAAATAATATTTTTTTGTGAGGGAATTCTTTTTCTCCCAGTTCTCCCATCCTAGCTCTGTTTGAAATACTGCTTACTGAAAACAAAAACGTTAAGTGCAAATTATAGTTTCACTTACTGTAATCAATAAGTGAAGCCTCATCTTTTTACCAACAAGATCTATAAGTGTCCTGGAACAGAGAAAAGATGGGATCTCAGTTTATACCAGCTTTTTCTTAGTGTGATAACCAAATCCAGCAAAACAGAATCTAGTGTTGAATGTCCCTTTTCATATCTAGGCTATAATTCTATTTCTATCAAGGATCACTTTGAGCCCATAAGCTTGCCTTTTACCCTCGAATGTTATTCATATGAGAGATAATCTAAGAGAAAAATGATTTCCTTTAACAATTTGGCGCTCATGTAGTACATTTAAGTGACTAGAATATTATAGTATATGCTAAGATACAGTACAAAATTATATAGAAACATAGTACTATTTCAAGAACTTTCTAATGAAACCCTAGGAAAAAATGTAGAAGGAGAAACTATTACACCTTGATCCAGGTGCCTGTATTCATAGAACCACACGAAAATTTTGGTTGGAAGAGACCTTTGGAGATCATTTAGCAAAGCCAAATTCAAAGTTAGAGCAGGCTGCTCACTGTCCAGTTGAGTTTTGAACTCTCCAAGGAAGGAAGCTCTCTGGGCAACCTCTTCCGCTTCTCAACCACCCTCCTTAAGAATACTTTGTGTTTGTTCAAATCCAGCTGCAGTTTCCCTTGCTGCAACTTGTGTCCACCACCTCTTGTCTTTTCGCTATGCACCTCTGTGAAGAGACCCTATTATAGGCACTCATCAGGCAGTTGTGGACAGCAATTAGATTGCCCGTAGCCGCCTTTCCTTAAGGCTGAACAAACCCGGCTCCTTCAGCCCGCTACGCTGCGTGCTCCAGACCCCTGAGCATCATGGTGCCCCTCCCCTGGACTCGCTCTGCTTTGTCAGAGTCTTTCTTGTCCTGGGAAGAAGCCCAGCACAGGGCACAGCAACCCACATGCGGTCTCACAAGTGCCAAACAGGGAGGGGGGAACCCCTTCCCTCAGCAGCAGAGGCTGCACTCTTCCAAACACAGCCCTGCCTACCCTTAGCCTTTGACACCCCAGCGCATGCTGCTGACTCACGTTCAGGTTGTTGTCCTCTAGGGTCACGGCAAAGCCATTTTCCAGCTGGTCAGCCCCCAGGCTGTGCTGGTACATGGGGTTATTCCAACCTCAGGTGCAGGACATTGCATTTTCCTCGTTGAATTGCATTAGGTTCCTGTTAGCCCATCTCTCCACCCTTCTAAGATGCTCCTGAATTGGAGCCTTGCCTTCTAGCTGCTGCATAGCACTGTTTCTGAGGGTGCACTCTGTCTTGCTGTTCAGGTCATTAATGAAAACATTATGTAACTTTGGCTCCAGTATTTACCCTTAAGTATGCCACTCATAACTAGTCATTATTGAATTTTAAAACATTGTTCCACAACCCTTTCAGCCAGATGAAGTCTCCAGAATTTGAAAAAGAGTAGAAGTTAGTGACTGTGCTTTTAATTAAAGAATTATATTAGCCAAGGTTAAACGGGGACACTACTAGCACTTAGGAAGGACTACGATGAACTAACAAAACAGACATGGGTGGGAAAGAGTACCTCCGGGGACACGGGTGGGAAAGAGTAGCTCCGAGGAGAAACAACATATGTTATTTAACTTTAAAACTTTAAGAAAAACATGAATGGGAGAAAACTTGAACTCTTACAGACTCCTAGAGAGTCAAGGCAATCCCTTTTCCCCTAAAAGATCCAATTTATTTCTTCAAACAAGACAACTAAGTCTGTGGATACATTTCTGGAGAGTTTAATAGTCTGACCTCAAAAGAACAGAGCAAATTTTCCCACCTCTTAGTCTGCTTTTGATCAATAATCTCCTTCCTTTCTTTCTCATGAGACTGATGTAACCTTCTCACCTTTTATGGTGTCTATACTCAGCTTCATTTTAGTCACTCCAGCTCAGATCCACTCTCCCTTTCAACCATTCATCTTCTCTCCATAAGTATAAATCAAGATGCTACCTGGTTCAATGAAACAAAGTAGAATCCTATAGTAGACAGAAAGTTACCTGTATACCTCATCATAAAGTGTTTAATGACCCTCTTTATGGCACTAAAGATAGTTACAGAAGAGGAAGAAGATTAATTTTTCACATTTACATTCATGAGACAGGAAGAATTAGCTTGATTTCTAACATAAAAGATTTAAAGTGAGAAATTAAGAGAAAGTACCTATGAAGGGTAGGAAAAAGCTACCTATATTTTGAACTCCATCCTTAAAGATTTCTAAACAGGAAGGTGGCTAAGAGCATGTCTGAACTGCCTATGGTTCATAACCAACCACAACATGATCCATTATTAAGCCACTTTATCTCCTGGCCTGAAAAACCTCAAAACAGCCTAAAAGATAAAGTGTGTTGTAGCACCATTCTTACAGGTTGTACAGACAGAACCACAGAGAGCCACAAGATGGGTGTTGCAGAAAAAGTTCACATGCAGCAGGTATACCAGACACGTCTGGACCACAGCAAGCATATCATTTTTCAGCCCTTAATTAAGTGTGCCATTATTGATGGAAATTTGTGTTCCTTCATATAGAAATTCTGTACGCTCTGCTGATCATCTGAGATCTTTCAAATTATGCAGTATCTTCAAAGGTTGCTAACTTGTTCCCTCTAAAATTTGTTCTTAGTAAACAGCACATTTGCCCCCCCCAATATCAAGGGGAAGGGAAAAAGGGGAAAGGGAAGACCCCATTTGTCCTCACTGGCAAGAGAGCGAGAGCATTTTAAGAACCCAATTTAAACCTGGCTTGCCATGGATTTTTTTGGCCATCTTACAGGGAACATGCAGCTTTCAAATGCTTGTCTAGAGTTAAACCCTCGGGAAAATCACACATGTTTCCAGCTTGTTCATTTAGTGAATGGAAAGAAGAGCTTGTGTGATGTCTAGGCTTACACATGGAGCCTGTTGATGTGGTCTGATGGGATGGGCACAAGTCAAAAGCAGGTGGGTCTGAGCCGAGGGGTCACAAAGGCCAGTTCTTGCATTATTAAATGCTTCTGTTGAAACATCCAGGACTCATGACTATGTGACCTCTTGAGGTCCCTTCCAACCTGAATTATCCTATGACCCTATATTATGGTTGCAACTTATCGTTCCCAAAACATTGAGTCTTCCACTGTACAGATGTGAGTCAGATCTGAAAATTACAGTAGACTTATCTGTCAAAGAGAGTGTAAACAGAGTCTTGAAGCTGAATTTCAACCTTACATTCATAATTACCCTATGAATCTTTAACCAGAATGGGCTTTTGTCAAGCGTTTACTACATGCTGTTTAAAGTAATTCACTTTTTATTTGGCATGTTGAAATACTCCATTCCAACTATCTACAAAGTTCTTCTGTTCACAGTATTGCATATCCAGACCCTGCAGCTCTTCCTGCATGGCAAGATTTTGTAAAACTGAATGACTGCTCATCTGAAAAGATGTAGCAGTGAATTTGTGTGAACAGGTAAGGAAGCCTCCATTAAAAAAAAAAAAAAAAAAAAAAAAACCAAGTACATTACCAGGAATATGATTTAGTGCATTATATTAATAGAGTACAGTTTTAAAAGAGGATATGAAAAAGAATCCAGATGGGAAATTTAGGGAGGCAGAATGTAATTATCCAAATTGGAATTTCATCAGGACACCAGGGCTGGCAATGCTGTTCTTCTGGAAAGAGCAGTAGAATGTCTAATGACCAAAAACGGTGTAAACACTGGTTTTACTCAGCATCTGTCATGCAAGTGTTCTCTCGTATTCTCCTGGGGTGTTGGCCCAATGGCGACTCAGAGGAAGCAGTCCTTGAGCCACTATTCAATTACCATTTAAACTGGATGAAATATCACAAAAAAGAAAAACAAGATAATTAATTTAAAGAAAAAGAGCCACAATGCTTTCAATTCATTTTTCTTAAGCTATATTTTTAAGGAATATAGGGAATGCTGTCAGCAAGCATGATCATGGAGAGTTCAAGACTCCTACATGTTCTGTAGAAAGATATGTGCATGAACATTCACACTATATTTGCAAATCATTTCTTATAAGAATTTGAGGCATCCAAATAAGAAATAGAAAGAACTCCATGTAATTTATATAATCATAAATTGCCAGTAATCAAATCTTACTCAGGGCAAATATGCTGAATTCTGTTGACATAAACTGATCAAACAGTTCTGAACAACCAGATTTCTAAAAATCAAAGTCTACTTGTGGGTAATTTACAAGTAGGAAAAGGGCATGCTTTGTTGATAAATGATTCATTATAAGCAGTCTACTCAGTACAGATCATTCACTCAATTAATAAACAGCACAGATGACAATCTGATATTTTAAACCTCCTTTTATATTCATTCTTCTAGACTTCTAGCTTTTATTTCAAAGTTTCAGAAGTCTTCCTATGTTACTGAAAAGGTGCCCAACGTTAAAAATGCTCCTCACTTTCCCAAATCTAATCCTCTGCCATCTCCAGCAACCCACACAGTTCTCTCCTAATAAAAAAAGCTGATGAAGTAGCCAGAGAATAAAAGCAAATCCCAGAACCAAGGATTCAAACACCCTTCATCTAGCTCCTTTGGATTTAAACCCCAGGATCTCGGTTTGAGCATATCATCTGATTAGACACTATCACACAGATGAAGATTGCCTCGGATGTATTTTATGTCATTGCTTTCAAGGCTTGACTCTGCAGGTGCTGAAGGCTATGGGAACGCTTCCTTTGACATCAGTAAAGGCTATACCAGGCCATGATGCTTTATCAGTTAGTAGCTAGATTTAAACTTATGTCTAAAAATACTGTAGAGACAATACTTTTTTGCAAGGAACACCGCTTACTGAGAGAGCAGCTGTGTACTTCACTAGATCCAGTTTGAGAAGTTTTAAGAAGCCACCCCATGTAGAGCCCATTACAGTAATCCAGTTTTGATGGATGAAATCCAAGCATACATGCTCTCCTGGAGATTTTGTGCCCTGAAAATATTTAAATACAATGAAAGAATTATAGTATTAAACAAATTTCCTTTTTGATATTCAATAGGCATTGAAATAGGAAACTCCTAAGTGCATGGCAGAACCCTGATACTTTAAGTAAGTGGTACAGTGTATACGCATAAGCAATTCACCACCAATGAGATTTAACAATGTTATTCTTAATAGCCACTCTGAGTGCTTTGCCTTCATGAAGTACTGGCCTTTTGCTTCCTTATAATCAGCATTTATGGATGGTATGTCACTCTGAGACCACTGTTGTACTGCTTCTGCTCTCTGCATGTACCACTTACACAAAAGGCCAATGGAGTCTGTTCTTTCTGGAATGCCATTTCAAGTAACTGAGCAATTATAGGAAACATTCTTCATATAGCAAAGTAAATCTTATTATCAGCTTTGCTCTCTGAAATGGCCATGTCTCATGTTAATGACTTCCAGATGCTTTCCAGTAGGTTTTTCATTTCAGGAAAACAGTAGTGGACAATATACAAGAAGACAGCCTGAGGAGCTTATTCTTCCTCAAGACTAGAATTTCTTCTTGTGCCTAAAGCACAAGTAGTCAGAAATGATGTTGAGGCTTTCAGGAATGGTCAGTGATTTTTACTGGCCTTTACTCTTTAAAAGATATGGGCATTCTATCTTTTAAGGATAGAATGCACAAATATATGTGTATCTGTATATGTATATGTATATATTTATTTACACATTAATTTATATGTTTATATTTATTTATATTTATATTCTTCCCCATACACAGCAATTGCCACATTAGAACATTCATGGAGCCAGGATTTGCCAGCCATTCATTTTATAAAAGTCTACTGAAAACAGTATCACAGAACATACCTAAACTGGTAAATCTCAGGATTAATTCCAAATCCCCTGGTCCTCCAGTAGCGTTTCAATCTCATTTTGATGAGACACTCAACTGTTTCACAGTGAGGTCATCACCATTTCCCCTTTGAACCTCAGTTTCTGCATTAAGGAAATCTGACTGGAAGAACATTCCAGCTTAGAGTCTGTCCTGATGATCAGAGAAGCAAAATTTGAGAGCCGGCAGTGCTGAAAAAGTGTCCATAGTGTGTCTATGGGTTATATTTTGCAGGAACGACAGAAATATAATGCTAGGAAGGGAAGTATTTTACATCGTGGTGAGAAAACCAGAAGATGAAGGAAATAAGCTAAGAATCTTGTGGCTGATACTATTTTTGATACTATTCATCTCAGATATGTCTTGAAACAATTTGGAGATGCCCTTCTGGTATCTTCAGTTCATACATTTGAACAAATTAGGATCACACATTTCTTATTTTGCAAAATTGTTGTGCATGATCTTACCCACAAATTGTAATGTGCAAAACATGAAGCATCAGCACAGTAAAAATAATTACAGATATTAACATATAATACTGTAAGGCAAAGAAGGAAATCATAGGCAAGACTTTATAAATCTGCTATTTACAATCCACGGACAAACAATAGTGTCTCAGAAACTCCTACTGAAATAAAAAGTCTTATTTCTAGCTCAGAGTTCCACCACTGAAGAAGGTGTCCACACTACAGCAAGTACTATGATCTCTGGCATGAAGACTTCATAATCAGATTTTTTTTCATGTCATGAAAATAATAATGACAACTAATTTTTTGTATGTACAAGTCTAGAAGATTCCATTTATTTTGTAATACCACATAAATTATTAATAAATTGACTTTTTAAAGAGAAAACTACTGAGATGTATCTGACTCCTTTAAAATTCGCAGGTAATATTGCTTTCATTGATAGCCATCAGTAAATACAGTTCTCTAACTGAAGCAAATGAACTTGAAAGACATTCAGAAGTGAAAACATTGTCTGCATTTTACATAGGTTAGTACTATGAGAACTAATGATGAGGGAATGCTAAAAAAAAAAAAAAAAGAAAATCTAATAATTTTAGAACAGCTTTTTAAGTGTGTTTTCTTTATCTGTCATCATGATTCTACTGTGTTCTCTAGAACAAACATTCTAACAGTGCAGTTTCCTGAGAAGAATAGTCTCTTAAAAAGCAATAATAGGACAGAAATATGTCCAGTAGTTCTTGCAGTGTAAGTTCATGCAAAAGCACAATTCCAAAAATTGTATTTTTTTTCCTTGAGTAGATATGCATAGCTTAAGCTCTATGACCAGTTAAAACTGCCTAGATTATATCAACCATGCTGCTTGAGAATAAATTAAAACACAATCTGGAATCATTATTCAGTGACGACTTTTATAGAAGAAAATCACAGTGTGTTTTTCTCATAAACTGAAGAAGATATGATATTCATCAAACACAATTCAAAACTAATGTATACATTATTCACAAGGTAGTAATGATTGATATTTACCACATTCATAGTAACCATGAAATCTTAGCTCTTTAGTACACTCCTAGAAAATTTCTTGCCCTCCAAATCAACCTCTCCCCTCAAGCTTATGTCCTAACCAAAACAGATATTTTACCCCAAATGGAAGTCAGAGATTTCAAGCAGGTCACTGGATATTATGATGTGGCATCTGCTGTGTGTAAATAACATTAGACAAAAATGATAGGCATGTTCTCCAACTAATGATAGTTGCATAAACTCCAATAACACTATAAGCCAAACATCTTTATTAATGTGACTGTAATAGGCTTAAACATAAGCCTCTCATATCACTGTGAGCCTCTACTGATGTCAGTGAATCAGCCTTAAGAGAAGGCTGACATAAGAGATCAGGTACTTGAAACCAGGCGCAAAAATAAAGCAGTATGAATATACTTTTTAAATGAGCTTAAGTGACTCAACAACCTAGCTTCTAAAACTTAGCAGCTTCTAAAAATTATATAAATATTTAAGAGTCTGAGTATATTCAAAACATACCATAGGATTTATGATTTATGCTTATGAGTAATGAATAAATGGTTTTTACACAATTAGGAGCTTTTGAAAACACTGACCTATGTTACTGGTTGAAATGATCTTATGCCATCACTGAATGGATGATAAGAGCATGGGAGAAACTTGGAAGTATAATAGAATCTTTCATATTTCAAAAACAGTGATACCAGGTTTCACTACCATTACTCTGAGCACAGCCAACAGAGGCAGCGAACAGACACAGCAGTTGTGCAGCGGTGTCTGGGCTCTGCCTGGGCCTTTTGTGGGCCTTGTTGGGAGTTGTGGAGACTTTCTGGGGACCCCCGAGGAAATAGACGGTGCTTGCTGCTAGCAGGAAGGGAGAGCTGGTCAAGGACTCCTGCAGGGGACCTTGACTTAACTTCTCCTGGGAAGTTCTAGCTAGGTGGGGCTGCTGCTAACAAGCTCTCTGGGCTGCCCTGGCCAGAGGGAGTTGGGGCTTTTGTTTCAGGTGGCTCCTGATTGGGTGGGTCAAGCACCCTTGTGAGTCACTGCTAGGCAGAGGCCTATATAAGAGCCAGGCCTAGACAACAGCTCCCAGAGTGCAGCCAACAGAGGCAGTGAACAGACACAACAGTTTGTGCAGAAGGCAAAGAAGGCACCTCTCCGTTTTGCACAGTGGTGTGTCCTTCCCTGGGGCATGGTCATGACACGCCACAGAGCACATTCCCCAGTGGCTGCTGGAGGTGCTGCATCAGCTGTGTCTGAGGCCTCAACCCAGACAGACCCTCACACAGCAGATGCAGCTCTGCGGGTGTCAGGCTGCAGGCAGTGCCTGGGGCCTCTCTGTGAGGCCTGGGCTGACAGTCAGCTCTCCTGTGTGAGGTGTGCTGTGGTTGACCAGTTGCATCACCAGATAAAGGAGCTACAGGAGGAGGTTAGTAGGCTGCGTAGCATCAGAGAGGATGAGCAGGAGATTGACAGGGTGTTCTCAGAGACTGTGCAGCTCCAGGAGTCCCCACCCTCCACTGCAGTGGAGTTGTCGGAGGGCTCAGCACCGTGTGTAAAGGTGCATCGTAACACTGTTGAAGAGGGCTGGAAGCTGGTGACCTCTCGTAGAAGGAGAAAAGCTCTTGCTCCTCCTCAAGAGTTTCCTGTGAAGATCAAGTTTAGCGCCCTCCAAGCTGAGGAGGAGCTGGGCATGGCTCCGCGGGAGGCAACTGGCCTGGCAGACCCTGTGCTGTGCAGGAACCCCCGGAAGAAACGGCGAGTGATTGTTGTGGGTGACTCCCTGCTGCAGGAGACAGAGGCACCTACCTGCCGACCTGATCTCTTGTCCAGAGAGGTTTGCTGCCTGCCAGGGGCTCGAATAAGAGATGTCATGGAAAGACTGCCAAGGCTTGTCCATGCATTAGACTACTACCCTCTGCTGATCTTCCATGTGGGTGCTAATGACACGAAAGGCAAACTGGAAGCCATCAAACAGGACTTCAGAGCTCTGGGAATGGTGGTCAAGGGTCTGGGAGCCCAGGTCGTTTTCTCCTCAATCTTGCCTGTGAGGGGAAAGGACAGGAGGAGGAGTAGACGAGTTTTCCAAGTTAACAACTGGCTGCGCCACTGGTGTTGGCAACAGGGCTTTGGTTTCTATGACCATGGGACCCTGTTTGAAGATCAACAGCTGATGGGGAGAGATGGGATCCACCTTACCAAGCGGGGCACGTGCGTCTTTGCCAAGAGATTGGCCAGCCTGGTACGGACGGCTTTAAACTAGGCAAGATGGGGGAAGGGGAGTGGTATAGTGTCAGGGGAGTCAGTAAAACACCACTCAAGTCAGGATGCCTCCAGCGGGTGCATGCAGCCAGGGGAGACGGCATGGAACATGGCTGTGGAGGATCCTCTTGCACCTCTCCTGGGAAGCTTGCATGCTTGACTGGCTCTCTGAAATGCCTGTATACCAATGCACGCAGCATGGGGAATACACAGGAAGAGTTAGAGATCTGTGTGCGGTCGCAGGGCCGTGATCTCATTGCAGTTACAGAGACACGGTGGGATAGTTCACATGACTGGGATGCTGTCATGGATGGCTATGTGCTTTTTAGGAAAGACAGGCCAGGAAGGCGAGGTGGTGGAGTTGCTCTTTATGTGAGGGAGCAGCTAGAAGGTATGGAGCTGTGCCTCGGGGTGGATGAAGAGCAAGTGGAGAGCCTATGGGTAAGGATTAAAGGGCAGGCTAACATGGGTGACACTGTTGTGGGGGTTTACTACAGGCCACCTGACCAGGAGGAAGTCATCGATGAGGCCTTCTACCAACAGCTGGAAGTAGCCTCATGATCACAGGCCCTGGTTCTCATGGGAGACTTCAACCACCCTGACATCTGTTGGCAAGACAGCACAGCTAGGCACAAACAGTCAAAGAGGTTCCTGCGGAGGATTGATGATAATTTCTTGACCCAGGTGGTGGAGACGCCAACAAGGAGAGGTGTGCTGCTAGACCTTGCACTAACAAACAGAGAAGGTCTAGTTAGAGATGTGAAGGCTGGGGGCAGCCTTGGCTGCAGTGACCATGAGACGGTGGAGTTCAGGATCCTCCGAGGAGGGAGCAGGGCAATGAGTAGGATTGCAACGCTGGACTTCAGGAGAGCTAACTTTGGCCTCTTCAGGGACCTCCTTGGAGGAATGTCATGGGGTAGGGCCCTAGCAGGAAGAGGGGTCCAAGAAAGCTGGTTAATCTTCAAGCATCACCTCCTCCAGACTCAAGAGCAGTGCATCCCTCTGAGGAAGAAGTCCAGCAAAGCAGGCAGGAGGCCTGCATGGATGAGCAAGGAACTCCTGGCAAAACTCCAACAGAAGAAGGAAGTGTACAGAATGTGGACAAGGGGACAGGCCACTGGGGAGGACTACAGGGACGTTGTCAGAGCGTGCAGGGATGCGACAAGAAAGGCTAAGGCCCAGTTGGAATTAAATCTGGCAAGGGATGTCAAGGACAACAAGAAGGGCTTCTTCAAATACATCAATAGCAAAAGGAAGCCTAGGGAAAATATGGGTCCGCTGCTGAATGGGGCGGATGCCCTGGTGACGAAGGATACAGAGAAGGCAGAGTTATTGAATGCTGCCTTTGCTTCTGTCTTCACTGCTAAGGCCAGTCCTCAGGAATTCCAGGCCCTGGGGACAAGCGAGGAAGGCTGGAGAAAGGAAGACTCTCCCTTGGTGGAGGAGGATCAGGTTAGAGATCTTTTGTCCAAACTTGACATCCATAAATCCATGGGCCCTGATGGGATGCACCCATGAGTGCTGAGGGAGCTGGCGGATGTTATTGCTAGGCCACTCTCCATCATCTTGGAAAGGTCCTGGAGATCAGGAGAGGTGCCTGAGGACTGGAAGAAAGCCAATGTCACGCCAGTCTTCCAAAAGGGCAAGAAGGAGGAGCCAGGGAACTCCAGGCCTGTCAGCCTCACCTCCATCCCTGGAAAGGTGATGGAACAGCTCCTCCTGGAGGTCATCCCTAAGCATGTGGAGGACAAGAAGGTGATCAGGAGTAGTCAGCATGGATTCAGCAGAGGGAAATCATGCCTGACCAACCTGACAGCCTTCTATGATGGGATGACTGGCTGGGTAGAGGAGGGCAGAGCAGTGGGTGTTGTCTGCCTGGCGTTCAGCAAGGCTTTTGACACTGTCTCCCATCACATCCTGGCACTGTCTCCCATCACATCCTCGTAGGCAAGCTCAGGAAGTGTGGGCTAGATGAGTGGAGAGTGAGATGGATTGAGAACTGGCTGGATGGCCGAGCTCCGAGGGTTGTAGTGAATGGCGCAGAGTCAAGTTGGAGGCCTGTGGCTAGTGGTGTCCCCAAGGGGTCAGTCCTGGGTCCAGTCTTGTTCAATGTATTCATCAACGACCTGGAGGAAGGGACAGAGTGCACCCTCAGCAAGTTTGCTGATGATACTAAACTGGGGGGAGAGACTAACACGCCAGAAGACTGTGCTGCCCTTCAGAGGGACCTGGACAGGCTGGAGAGGTGGGCGGAGAGGAACCTCCTGAAGTTCAACCAAGGCAAGTGCAGGGTCCTGTCCCTGGGCAGGAATAACCCCATGCAGCAGGACAGGCTGGGGGTTGACCTGTTGG
Source organism: Struthio camelus (assembly GCF_040807025.1). NCBI lineage: Eukaryota > Metazoa > Chordata > Aves > Struthioniformes > Struthionidae > Struthio > Struthio camelus. Next base: position 185,975,686 of record NC_090942.1, on the reverse strand, counting down.
AAAGTAGCTCTGCCGAGAAGGACCTGGGAGTGCTGGTGGACAACAAGTTAAACATGAGCCAGCAGTGTGCCCTTGTGGCCAAGAAGGCCAATGGTCTCCTGGGGTGCATGAGGCAGAGTGTTGCCAGCAGGTGGAGGGAGGTGATCCTGCCCCTCTACTCAGCCCTGGGGAGGCCTCACCTAGAGTCCTGGGTCCAGTTCTGGGCTCCCCAGGACAAGAGAGACATGGCACTCCTGGAGAGAGTCCAGCGGAGGGCTACCAAGATGATTAGAGGGCTGGAGCACCTCTCCTATGAAGAAAGACTGCAAGAGCTGGGCCTGTTCAGCCTGGAGAAGAGAAGATTGAGAGGGGATCTCATCAACGGAGGATAATTTCTTGACCCAGCCGGTGGAGACGCCAACAAGGAGAGGTGCAATGCTAGACCTTGTACCAGCAAACAAAGAAGGTCTGGTTGGAGATGTGAAGGCTGGGGGCAGCCTTGGCTGCAGGGACCATGAGATGGTGGAGTTCAGGATCCTGCAAGGAGGGAGCAGGGCAATGAGTAGGATTGCAACGCTGGACTTCAGGAGAGCTAACGTTGGCCTCTTCAGGGACCTCCTCGGAGGAATCTCATGGGCTAGGGCCCTAGCAGGAAGAGGGGTCCAAGAAAGCTGGTTAATATTCAAGCATCATCTCCTCCAGGCTCAAGATCGGTGCATCCCTCTGAGGAAGAAGTCCAGCAAAGCGGGCAGGAGACCTGCATGGATGAGCAAGGAACTCCTGGCCAAACTCCAGCAGAAGAAGGAAGTCTACAGAATGTGGAAAAGGGGACAGGCCACTTGGGAGGAATACAGGGACGTTGTCAGAGTGTGCAGGGATGCGACAAGGAAGGCTAAGGCCCAGTTGGAATTAAATCTGGCAAGGGATGTCAAGGACAACAAGAAGGGGTTCTTCAAATACATCAATAGCAAAAGGCCTCACCTGGAGTACTGTGTCCAGTGCTGGGCTCCCCAGGACAAGAGAGACATGGCACTCCTGGAGAGAGTCCAGCAGAGGGCTACCAAGATGATTAGAGGGATGGAGCATCTCTCCTATGAAGAAAGACTGCAAGAGCTGGGCCTGTTCAGCCTGCAGAAGAGAAGATTGAGAGGCGATCTCATAAATGTGTACAAGTATCTGAAGGGGGAGTGTCAAGAGGATGAGGCCAGCCTCTTCTCCGTGGTGCCCAGCAACAGGACAAGAGGCAATGGGCAGAAACTGAACCACAGGAAGTTCCATCTGAAGCTGAGGAAAAACTTCTTCCCTGTGAGGGTGACAGAGCATTGGAATAGGTTGCCCAGAGAGGTAGTGGAGTCTCCTTCGCTGGAGATATTCAAAACCCGCCTGGATGTGATCCTGGGCAACATGCTCTAGGTGACCCTGCTTGAGCAGGGAGGTTGGACTAGATGATCTCCAGAGGTCCCTTCCAACCTAAACGATTCTGTGATTCTCATCCTATTAAATCTGAGATTTAGGACCCGTTTCTTAGCTGATGAGATTCAGCATAACGGTACTCAACCCGACATAGCCACAACAGTGTGGCTACCTTGTGGGTTCAGTGGAAGATCATTTTAAACACACTACTTTGCTGGCTGCTGCTGTAAATAAACTTCTCACTATGATGCATACAGGTATAAATATCTAATAAATAACGATATATTTAGATGATAAATATTCAGCAAAAACCTACCTTATAAGATAATGGAAAAGCTTATACTGTTCTCCAGAGCTGACTAGTACCCTTGCAAGCAACATCACCTTCTGCAGCTGTAATCAAGTGATTACAAATCCCTTACCACCACCCAATCACTCTTAGAGAAGGCATGAGAATTAATGGTTAGCAGGCTGATCCAATATGTCTTTTTCACCTGACTGTTCGAAAATATAACTCTCCTTGCCTTTCGCCTTAACTACAAGAGCAACTCATGCAAATCCATGCCAAATGTAAAGATTAGAGCACTAAATTCAGTGAGTCCTGATAACAAGACACTACATTATTAAGTTGCCTTATTAACTAGCTATGAAAAGCTCTTTAATGAAGAATTTTTTTGTTCCCTGTTGAATACTTTTATTGTATGAAGTGAGGTGCAGGTCAGATGGAGAGAGTACTAGTGATTTCAGTGAAGGAAGTATAACCTACATCCATATTCATCATATCATAAAAATGATATTTAATTTTGTGTTGTAAGAAGATCCATAAAAAGAACCTTAGCAAAGAGCAAAGAGAATAACAGTAACTGTCCTCATTTAGTAGCCCATACCTCTACCATCGAAGTCACAGGGGAACGTAATTAAATTTAAAAGAAACCACCCATGATTTGAAGCTGTCCTCATTTTAAGAATGCAAGGGCAAGGAATTCACTGTACAGTTCAACTTCAATTACCCAAATTATTCAGCGTCCCATGATAATAAGATAAAAGTGCTTGTACCATGTTGGAAGTAACAGTTTTTTTGGAAACATACACAATATATCAAAATATATTAAATAGAAGGGAGACAGATCAGAGAAGCTTTGATTGGTGTTTTTGTTCAAGCATTTATTCACTTCTGCATAACAATAGATAGCAACAGTCAGTTTTCCCAGAGTGTCTCAGATGAGTGTCTCAGAGCATGCAGAGGTTAACACCAGAGTGTGATATGCAATGCTGCCCAGTAGGAAGAAGACAAGTAGGAGGAATATTAGACTGACCTGCCTTCCTTTGGACAGCTTACAGTTTCTGTCCCTTGAGGACATGACAGCTATTAAGTGGCAGCCCTATTTTTATCTCAACATTAGTGAGTTTCTCAAGTCTCTCTTGTTCTCTGGTTTAACACTAATCAGATCTATACTTGTTTCCAAATCGTTTCAATATTTTCTATGGCATTCATTCTCAAGCTCACTAGAGTGTGTTGCGCTGCATGGCTGTTAGCTTCCTGGTCATCCACCAAACTAGTCTTTTTAAAGCAGCTTCCATCATAAATAACATATCCCAAACTGAATGCAGTACTGAACAAGCAAAAAATTATTAGCGGCTATGTTTTACAAACAGAAAACCCAGAGGTGACTCATTTCAAATTCTGGGAAAGTTCTGCTTGTGCAGAATGAAGGTACTTTAAGTAGACAATTAACCTTACTATTTCAAAGTGAAAACACTAATCTGTACAAAATCCATCCTTGCACAGCTTGGTCAGCACAAGACAATAGGTTTAATTTTAGTAAAGAAAGTCAGTTAAAGATTACTGCAGCTAATAAATCAACAAATGCAGTCTGACTGAGAATTTGGTTTGACAGAAATTATAGGAAATATTGACAATATGAAATATTGACATCATGTAATACAAAGTTGCCATCTTCTAAAAGTTGCTTCTCCAAAGAGCTGACAGTCATCATTTATCTCTAAATAGTATAATTGAAAGCTCTTTTAATATTACGATATAGAAAATTGTCCAAGAAATCTGTAATAAAACAGAAAATGTAGATGAAGGAACAAAAGATTCATTATGAAAGACCTGCATAAGTGCAACCAATATTAAATGTTCTTGCTGCTCATGTATGAAGCAATTTAGGAAGAAAATGGAAAAATAACAACACAGAGTATATTAATCACATTCATGCATATTTGAAACATTTGATTATGCAAAGACAATGAGTAACACTGGATAATAACATAAGAAAATAAAAGACAAGATATGAAAGTATAGAGAATGTAGAAAAGAGTATAAGACAAATCATCTACATATGCAGCAACATCACATAGTTTCTAAAGAGTTCAAAAAAAGTACAAAACCACGAGAGAAGTGATGTGCAATGCACGGAAATACTAAGTAATTCTTGACTAGCTGTATGAGAAAAAATAGATCTGCTAAGACAAACTACTCACCGGGAAAAAGAAAATCTGGTTCCACTTGTGAACAGCTGTAGTGTTTAATCTTACGCATTTGTAGCAATGGCTTATAATCTGGTATTTTAATAGCTGGTAAGTGGAAATTTAAGCCAATGAAATACATGTATACTCCTATTGATATATTAATACTAAATAAGAAATAATACTGCTCTAGTTATACATTCGTGAATTATACTTTAGTAAAACAAACATAACAAAAAAATTACCAGAAAGATTACATCACCACGTGCCTATCTTTTTTATATAGGATTTTATTACAACACATTGAGCATTTGTTGCTGCAACGTACCTCAAAATCTGTGAAACTTCAGGATAGTCAATGTTTGTATCTTGCTACTATGCAAAGATTTGAGGTACTTTTTTCCACTGCCTTGCACCTTTTAGCACAAGTTATCTTCATTTGTGCAAGGCGACAGTAAATAAATTTTTAAAAGATACCTTTCCAGCTAAGATCATTGAAAAAAATGAGAATTCATCTATCAAGGAGAGTCAGGGTCTAGAGCATCTGGAGCAAAAATTTGCCAGGTACAATGCCTCATCTTCCTATACCTAATTTAAAGGATAACTTAGTCCCATTTATTGCTTCCATGTTCTCAGCAAAAAGAATCTAGTGCATGCAAACTGGCAAAAAGATGTCTCATCACAAGTCCATTTAACCTTGTTACCTTATTAGTTCCTCCATTAAATAAAATCTTATTATTTTTATTATGCCTGTCTTAAATGACATTATTAAAATGGCATTATTAAAAAAATACAAAAATATAGCAAGAATCTGTTAAAGAAACAAATTCCCTGGCTCTAATTTTGCAACATTTTTATCCTTTTTTATTGATTTGTATGTATATTTTTTGCTTTTGGCTCTTCCATCCTGGCCACTAAAGCTGTTTAAATGAATTTGCCTTGCTGCAGTGCTCATGACAGAGCCAATTCGTTGCAACAGAGATTTCAGCATTCTGTGCAGTGGCTACCAGGACAAAACAAAACACAAGCAGTCTTGAGATGCTGTCTTAAAATCTGGCACTTTCAAAAATTCATCTTTATAATAAGTCCTGTGTTTTATGCACAACTCTGAACTTCATTCCTATTAATCCAAAGTTCCTTTCAAAGAATGACCCAGCTGGATTCTACATTTTACTTGTTTTTAATGAAACTCTTTACACCCAAAACAGGTACTGCAATATGGCATTAACAAATGCTGTCTGCTGTAATCCACTATTACCTCAAAGATATATAGAGAGATGTATATCAATATGTCAATTATCTTTAATTAAATGAATATCATCTCTCTAGAATGAGATCTTTGCCAAAAAGAAGGAAAAAAAAAGAAAGAAATGTTGCAAGTTGGCTAGCCAAACCTTCATCACTTGGTTAATTGCTGACAGCTCAGTGGTACATGAATCAAGAGCCAGAATGTCATTTGCTAACATACTGGAAAAATTATTTCTGGCATCAAAGTGCACCTGAATATTATAAGAAAACACTTCCATACATCTCAACAATCAGTGCAATGAGACCAACAAAAGAAACCTCGCTGTCAAGTCTTATATATATGTCATTGCATTAATATGGCAATGAAAAATATTGGATTTCTCTAAATAAACACTAATCAACAAAAACACAAACAGCAAACTGATACATTCACAAAGTCAGCAGATTACATTTTCAAAAGACTCTAAGTGACTTAGAAGCTGAAGTCTCTTCTCAAAGGAAAAAGCAAAGTCTACATCTGTCTCTCCAGTTCAGGGAGCTCCCTAAGTCATGAGAGTGGTAAGACTGAAGATGTATATCTTAACATTTCTCTACTGAGTAGTTAGGTCAAGCCTTTCTTCCTCCCTCTGGAGTGCAAAGGTCCCCTTAACATCTTTGTGAAAACCCATTCCTACGCAGCGTATATGGCTATAGACTAGTGAATTCCACCGTGGGACCAGACAGTTAAAAGATAGGCACTCTGGTATCTTTGATTTAAATGATTCAAATACCTAAGACAGACCTTGTGGGTAGACTTCAGAGCAAGTGATATCTCTTGTGTCACCTCGGGCACTTCATTGAGACACCTAAGGTAGGAAAATTATCACCTTAAGAGTCTCTCCACGGAGAAAGAAAAGCAGTTCGAGAAGATAATTTATTCCATTAAAATCTCTTTCATTATGCTATCTTTCTTCATGCAATGCTAAGGGAGATTGTGACTATTGGATCTTGACCTCTGTACCTCAGTTAGATGGGGTTAATTCTCTGTAGATGTTGTAGGACAAACTGTCATCCAAATTCTTTTATCCATATAACTCATGTTATGATCTGAAAGTAATCTGCCTTTCTAGAGCTATCTTTCTAAACATGTTTGGAATGGTTTTTATCTGTATGTCATAGTGCCTGTCTCCTGCTCCAGCCAAATTGGAAAGAATGAAATACAGGACTCTGCCTAAGTTGCCCCATGAGGGGGGATGAGAAGTGTCCTCAGAGCACATTGAACATCCACTCACAGCATGAGGTAGCTTTTCTGCCTTACTTTTTATTTAAATAACTTTTAGCTCTGCTGTTCTAATGGTGATGACTGCTTTTATAACAGCACCTGATTGTTACAAATACACACTGAGAAGACAGGGGTCACCAGTCTCTATATCGTGAAGTAGGCTGTGGGCTTATTGTTCTATATCTGAAGCTATGTCACTGTGAGGTAAAGAATTTGAGACCCCCTGGAATCAGTATCAGAGAGCAAGTCCTTATTTCCAGGGATGTTCATGCAGTTTTCATTAAGAATCCATGTGAAAAACAAATGAAGAAGCGAAAATCCACAACAAGAAAAAAGTCAAAAATCACCAGGAAACGCACGGTCACAGTCCTTTCATCTTCCTCTGATGCATCTTGCATTCATCTCCTCGTGGAACAGCTTCAATAAGGCAGATACCCACCTAACATATTCTATAGCCTGCTAAGTTTATTATTCTTCTAGCAAACACAGAAAAAGTCGTATGAAGTAAGCAAAGAATTTAGATCACTGTCTTTCTGGAGGGATCCGATTACTAGTGGCAGCAAAAAAAAAAAAAAAAAAAAAAAACCACTGCATATTCCTGATTTTGCTCTCTAGCTTTCAACTCCTTCCTTAAAAGATTAATTTCAGGGACACTTTTGGAACTAGTTTACTAGAACCTATAGCAATATAGAAACTGCATTGATTTGAACTCTCTCCAGCCTTTGCAATTCTCTGAAAATATCCTAGCAGGTTGTGCACCATAAATATCTCCACAGACCTTCATATCACGCTACAATGTATGTGACACATATCCCCAGTGCCATACTATAAAATGACATTCTGGTGGACTGCAGGACAGTTATATCTTGGTCTGCAGTATAAATTACCTAGGAAGATCTTGACCAAGTGATGTGCAGTCTGGATTTGGCTCACCTATTCAAGAAGGGGAAAGCCTTGAACAGTTTGGAAGCCAAGCCATTCTGTATTACTCGATCTAGGGAACAAGGGATCATTTTCTGGGGCAAATGCCTGGAGTATCTGATTAGTTTTGCTTATTTCTTTTAAAGAAGACAGTAGCTAGATCCTCTTGAAAGATTCAGGACTGTAGATCCCAGATGGGTGTTGGTTCCTCCTTGCAAATCTAATTCAGGCTTTATTAAGGAGGATACACTGAAGGCATATTCTTTACATGGCGTTTCCTAGCGGGTAGTTCTAAATTGCTCCTGAGTCAGTATAGTGATTGCTGGGAGCTGAAGTGCCTGTGAACTCTGGAAATTGCTCTGAACTATAACAGCTGGGTCTTTTATTTAATATAGCCTTAAGAGTCCTTTTTGCCATGGACCTAAAAGTCTTAGTCATTTTTGAAAATGGAGCTTGGAGTCTTGCATCCAATATCTTCAAGTGTTTTTATATTTTTCTGCAGGACTGAACCATGCTAACATTATTAAAGAACTATGGAATATTACCATGTCTGTTACAAATGCTTTAAAAAAGGTACTATTTGTCTGCAGTGGCTTGGTTTGAAATGTTGAACTTAAATTGTATAATGTCAGCGTCCATATTTATGGCTGATGCTTAAACTTTTTTTTATGTTGTGTAAGTGCAGATGAAGTTATACAAGTGCTGAAAAGCTCTGCAGCCAGGAATGCAATTTCAAAAACGTCTTTTACATTCAAAGAACTTTAAAAAAAGATAAAAATAGTTCTGAATGTACTCCGTTTCAGAAACTAAATTTTAGCACGGTGGTCATTTGTGTGGCTGATTTATGAGCGATTGGAAAATGGAAACACTGGGATATTTTCTACTACTGAATTCTGAATTTTGAACAAATACTGCTATAAAGACAGACAATAGCAGCTCTCTAAATATTTCATCATTTTGAGGGTAACAAGTATAATGACTGATTAGCATCATTTATTCATATTGTGAAAACATTCTCTACATGGGGTCAGACAAAAAAAATAATCTGCATTAATTCTTGATTTAAATTAAAGTAATCTTAATTAAATTTCCCCTGGAAGTGACTTAAGGGAACTTAATCAGGGCCATTTTACTTCTTTATAGCAGGAGGAAATTCATCTGACCAGACACTGATATTTGCATTAGACAATTTTAAATCTGAGATAGTTATCCTACACTGCACCTGCAATCCAGTAGAGGTAAATGGATATTTCTAGGATTCAATTCATTTACTCTTAGACCAGCTGAATTACATCTTGAAAAGTGCCTGTATCTTTCCATTAACATTACACAGAGCCTAAGATAAACCTATAGCTGAGCTAGTTCAAATATAAAGGACTTGCATTTAGATATCTCAGAATTATATGATTTGAACCTTTCCTTGGGTATCTGCAAAGATTTAGCTAACTACTCTATTATATAATGTGTATCCTAACTTAATTTCTAAATTTAATTTTTAATAGGTATAATATGAAAAACTGAGGTACAAATAAGCATATGTTCTTGAACTGAAAGGAGCTGGCATAGGATAAGTTCTTTCTTCTTTTAGATAATTCTTTTTAGACAGTTCTCTAAGTAAATTTAACACTTGCATGAGGTCTAGGGCTAATATCCACTGGGACCAAATTATTTTTATCAGCACAAGAAGTGGCGCCGAATTAGCATAGAAAAAAGGCCTTTATTGTCCTGTGCTTTAGATCTATCCTGTAGGAAATGTGTTTAGAAAAGAGTTATGGAGTTCATTCTGCTAACATGGACACATCTGCTGATAATGACATTACTAACTCAATTCATGCAATCTAATCATGAATTTCTTCCATAAAATGAAATGAAATTTCACTTTGTAACATTCTCAGTTCTCATCTGTGAACCACCAGACTTTCAGAAAGTTTCTCAAACTCATAAGTCAATTGACTGGAAAAGCCAGTCATACCAGCACAAATGGAATAACAGATACACTGGTTTAATGCTATAGAATGTAAGAAAGATGCTACCTATCAGCTACATAACCATGATTTTTCATAACTCATGGCTTATAGTAGATGTGAATTCAACTACTTACACCTTTGCATCTCACTTCTAGCAGGTTCTGACCCATCAATTACACTAGTTCCCAGGAGACCGAGATTTGGACAGCCCTATGTCCTGTTGGTCTTGAACTGTGCAAAATATCCTTAATGGACTTGAAACAGCTAAGAGGCAGAAAAACCCTCTAGTACTTCCTTTCCTTTTTGAAGAGAGGTGAGTAAGTCCCAAGAGACAAGCAGGTAATTTATAGTTAAACATTTTACTTTGATCTGTATATTGCTTTTTCTATTTTGAGCTAATTTGATTAAGTACGCACAAAGAGGGAGCCAAAGGAGAAAGGTTTTTCTTTATGCAGGCTGCCAGGAAACACAGTAGCAGAGACCTAATTTATTATTATTATTATTATTGATCAATCTCCAAGTGATACACATAATTGATTCAAAATAACAAAGGAGCTGAATTAAATCTGAAACATTTGAGCATACTTGATATGGGGTTTTCCAGTGCTAAGAGACTGGACATTTTCAACTACTTTTTAATACCACAGAAAATGTAGGTAAAATTATATTATGGCTTCACAAGTTGTTTTATGTCAGCTGAACATCAATAACTGACAATATGGATGCTGTTACCCCACTGCAGATATAAATAAATGTATGCTAGCTTCTGTCCTCTCTTGTTAAGACTTAAGCAAATGCGTTTCATATTACATTTCCTGTCAGCTACACAAAGTGCAAAGTAATTACATACATCCGATTTAGTCATTTAGATGCCTTTTGTAAAGTATGGGGAGAAATGGCAGCTGTATGGAGTGATTCATCTCATTCTAAAGTAGATAGCTAAAATACATCAGAAGAAATATGTATTAAAAGTGCCTATTTCTTACTAGGGAACCTACTTGTTTAGATGCAGACATCTACACAAAGCTGCAACAAATGAACTCAGCAATGGTTACAATAGCTCAACTTACACAAGATAATTCATTCTGGTCCTGCATTGTGTTAGATCTGTGAAGATTTTTTCTATGTAGAGACAGAGGAACGTGCTCTTGGCTCAAAGTACTTATCACCTATATATACAACATGTTTCCCTGCTTCCCTCAACTGTGAAAGCACAGAACATGATGAATCATGGGCTAAAGAACTGCCACTCACTTCAGTCCTGCTGATACCTGCAGGGGATCGAGGTCCGTGTCCTGCACAGACAGCGAAATCTGTGTGCAGAAAGAGATTCCTGTTTTAGAGAGCTTCATAAAGCTTCATAAATTGCAAATTGAAAATACACTCTGCCTTTAACTGATTTCAGCAAGGAATATTCAATGGCGTATCCATGGTAGGGTAAGCGGTTCTGGTCTAGCCTGTATTACCACCTGACTGCCAATTAATTAATTTTATACTTTAGGTATTACGAAAGGTTGGACTAGGCATTCATCAACAGGGGGCTGTTACTAAAATATATATTTTATATATACATATACATATACATATATGTATGTGTGTGTATATCTATATATCTCCTAATATATCTCCTAATAAAAAACAGTTAATCAGCAGCAGTTAATGTGAATCAATAACTTTGCAAAATTTACTCATTTTTCAAATCCTTATTCTAGGACACAAAGATTTAATCTTTACTTGAAGGCTCAATCTTGGACAAAAGCCAGGCTTCTCTGACCTGGAACGTTAATGTGTATAGTGTCTAGACTAGCATTTTGTCAGCACATATGTTACCTCAAGTCAATTGCCAATGGATTAACAGCAGTTAAAGGAGGGATATGAACTAATCATTCTTTGCAAGAAAGTCTAAAAAGCCTACATTTCATATACAAAATATATAAACTCCCCTGCTCTACAAATATTAGAAATAGAATTCAATGTGAAGTGGTTTTAAAGAATATATGCAATGTATAATTGATCTTTAAAAATAAAATAGCTCCTTCATTGTCAAATAGAAATTGCTGTCAATGCCTCCTCTAAGATTGTGATTAACTGTACTTAGAAACAATACTGCTGAGGTATGACATATTTTGCAAGGTGGATCCTGGGTCTTTGCTACTTAGGAGATTATCTGCTAATTGCTGTTCTTCATTCGAATTCATAACATCACCACTATAGCAACAGTTAAGTTGTATTTGAGGAGACACTTCATTATAATCCCATGTTTTCAGAGGCTTATAACTCTCTAAAAATTATGTGCTCATAAAGTTATTCTCAGTCCAAAGAAGGCATTTTGGAACAGTCTGACACAACACCATTTGACTGCTTATGATTTACATGTTCAAAAATGTGTTACTTCTTTTGCCTCCTCCTTGATGACACATTAACATACTTGTCAACTTATGGTATTCAGAAAACTCCGAGGGTTTTTTAAAGCACCAGCTTGCAGTTCTCAACAAGTAGCAATGCTTCTGACACATTTAGGAGACTGTTTAAAAATAGCACCGTTCTAAATGTTGCTCAATTAGGGAAAGGTCAGTGATACTTGAAACTGCCCAAAAGGAAGATTGACGCAAGAGAAACTATCAACATTTTTTATATTTGCCAGTCAGTCAAAAGGGACCAACCTAGTGGCATGGAAAAATCCTACTTCCTCCTTCTTCCCTCTCAAAATAAAATAGACATAAATTTGTTCATATTGGCTGGAAGAATATTTACCTGTCCTAAACAATTATTATCCTGTAAGGATACTACAGCTAAACAGTTGACCATGCGTATCAACATCTGACACTTGGCCACAGCTCAGTGGGCATGAATTTAGGCAGTTTACAGTGAAGTATGGGTCTAGACATCTAACTGCTACTCCCACATGATCCTCAGTCCAACAGTTTAGTGACAGTGTCAAAGCAATTAAGCACCTCAGGAAAAGCCGGCTGTAAAATCCAATCCAGCCTCCTGAATAATAACACCAATGAGGCATGTGTTTTCACCTCCTAACATTTTTTTTTCAGCAGAAATTCAAAAATGTTAATGTTGGAGTCACCAGGGATTTGCAGATGTATAGGAAAAAAGAGAAGAAAAAGCTCGGTGCGATTTGGGCTTCCAGTACCTGTTGAGCCGTCACAAAAATGAAGCTGTATACATTACAATGAGAAACAATGGTCACAAAAAAGAAGGTGATATCACAAGAGGTATCCTCCTGGTCTTATGAGGGTCACTCCGAATGACATATACTGTGAAGTAATAAGCAACGCCTTCTCCAGATCCCAGGAAGGAGAGAGATAAATGACACTGAATTGGCTGTGTTTCCCCAAACTGTCTCAGACAAGCTACAGCCACAGTAGACTGAGCAGCTGAGCCCTGGGAGACTGGGCTCAGAGTCTCAGACAGAAAGAAAAGATCCACTGCCATCTGGCAACAATGATGCTGATGTCTCAGAGAACCACAGGGCTATACCTCAGCACCAAGCAATTCCAAAACTAGACGGACATAATTAGGTAGCTTAATTACCGGACTGGGTTATGAACGCTTCAAATTCTTTATTGTTTTAATGTTGGTGTTGCAGTTAAGTTTGGCAGGGAAAGGAGGATGTGGGAAACTGAACCTTTAAGAGGCCAAGGGGAGCCAAACGACCAGTCACTGTCACGTGCTGTCAAGTGATATTATCCAGGGACTCCTGTTATACGGTATGGATCAGTTAGGACTCAGATTCTGAATGCAGCAACCCTCTATCATGCTTCTTGACACTGAGTGATTACTGAAAAACACAACAACCTTGGAGGTTGACAGCCTCTATATATTCACAGGACACCTACAGCATGAACAACTTACAGTACAACTTTCTCCATTCTGCCTCTGCCAAAATATTACTCTACTCACAAGCTTCTTCTAGGTAGATATACGATGATATTGCAAACTCCATTCTCATTAAAATATAAGGTTCTCTACGGACTGTTAATTATTAGCAGTGGTGGTGACCACTGGTTATTTGAGAGAGAACTGCTTCACTAATTTTGAGATAGCATGGCATGGCAGACAAACAAATACCCTAATTATGTGTGCAGTTACAATCTCCTAGCAAAAACACAAAGTACTGATGGTGAAAAGGGTTATCAGCCACAAACTGGACATACAGAATCCAAAGGATGCACAAAACCAGAACCTAACCTCCAAACCCCGAACTTTTGCAGTATTGACATCAAGGCTTCAGATATGAATATGAAAAATTGTGTTAGTTTTCACCTGAAATCTCCAATTTGAATTTCAAAGTAGCTAGAAATCTGAAATTCAATGGAGAAATTTTGTGTCTTATTGTCATTTTTAATCTAAAACATACTGGCCAGTCATTGTATGAAATCTTCCGTATTTCCTAAATACAGCTTCAACAATTGTTGATCTATCGATTTACATAAAATGTGAAGTGACTTTAAATATGCTCATGTGATTCCAGTAGCACATTTTGTCATGCTAACCCACAGAGTAACAGCTTCATAAACCATAAAGAGCAGATCCAACTAAAAGGTGAGTATATTGCAATTGCAAAATTATGCATGTTACACAACCAAGGTACCTCATATGTAAATTAATACTTTCTGTGAAGGAAAGCGATATCTGTAGTGCAGCACCCATCCTTCCTCTCTTCTTCATTTTGAAAGGCATGAATAAGAGACCTGAAGCCAAATTAAGTGTCTAGAGAAAGCATTCCACTATGTAAACCTAGCAGCAAATGAAGCAGTAAACTGCTACAGACAAAATAATCCTTCAGGATTCTGTAGAGCATAAGACAATGATTCATTTTGAGGTGAAGACCTCACCCTTTACCCGCCTTTCTTTTTTTCCCTAGACCCAGATCCAAATTGTTTTTCTCCTAGAGTATAGCCTGATTTATTTATTTTTTAACTCTATTGAACACAACTGCTATGTATACTAACTAGGTTTTTGTGTCAAGGGGCACTAACAATATGCTAGTATTGCTGTAGAGACAAATGGAAAAATCTTGGTTTGGCAAGGTGTTCTTGTCAACAAAGAACAAACAATAAAGCACCCACATGTACACTGAAAAGCTTGACTAAAAAAAGGAATCGTATGGAATGGTATTACTTTAAAAGCTCTAAAAAATCTCTTAGAAGTACCTAGCAGGCATAGTAGGAATTTTGTTTGCTTGTTTGTTTGCTCTTTTCTGTTGCATTTTGCAGCATACTATGAAGCCTAGGAGCATGTTATAGTACTTTGTAGAAGAATTTAAGACTTGGTAAGTGCCGATATTTTGCGTAAAGCTGTCGGATGAGACTGTGCTTTCTGGCATAGCATGCCATTGTTTGATAGCATTTTAAAAGCATACTGTGATTTAACTATCAACACACAATATTTGTTAGTTTTATGCTCCACAACTTACTTTGTTATGTGCAATGGGATAATTACTATGAAGTTTGTATTGTAGGATTTTTGTCACAGTTATTTATTAGATATGGAGCCTCATTTTCAACTTTTTTATTTGCTTTTTATGCTGTCACTTGTATAGCAATTGTAATGTACTGTGATTTAATTGGAAATCGGACCAGAAAACATTAAAGGAAATTTTGATGTTTCCAGTAATTAAAGATTTTCCCTTGCTGGCATGTTAGCGGGGTTCTTTGCATGGTGCTTATTTGTTTGATTTGTGCTTAAAGGATATGTATATCTAAATCTATTCCATGAAATGAACCACGGGGCAGAAAGCAGTATACGCTACATTTTCCTAGCAATAATCTCCAAACACTAACATGGCATAGATACAAATCTGCATCAGGTAAAGGATGTAAAGGATGAAAAGAGACAACCTTTATCCCAGATTTAAGAAAATACCAAGTATTAGAATAGAATTTTTTTAAACTGACTCAGAAAGAGAAAAAGGATATATGAACAACAGTCTCAGGAAGAAAACTAGATAATCTAACTTCAGTCTAAAAATTAATCATGTGATTAGTGTTTGTTGGATTTTTTTGGCCTGGGATGCAAAATATAAAGTAAAGATGGAATAGAGAGAGTTCATTTTTTCAGAAAACACACCCTCAGTCACATATGTCATAAAAATGTTTATTTCGGTGGTGCTAAACTTTTACAGGCTAATCAGTAATACAGCAGATTACTCATCTTACTAAACTCACTATCTTTTTAAGGAGACCTGTTTAGTGGTGAGCAGGAGCAGTGGGAAGGCAGGAATAGTGGAACAACACCCTCAAGGGTGTCCTGGACTCAGGAAGGAGGTTTTGGGCCATTAAGCACAACATTTCTAGATCTTCTGAGGACTTCTGAGATCATCAAGTGAACTTTTCAGGGAACATCAGGGTGCCTCCTGTGGCCAGGAAAGAATAGCTACAGCTGGCTGTGACTTCTAGCCAGCTCAGGTAGCAGAAGGGTACACAGGAGAGGCCAGAAACTCTGCTGAGGACAGTGTACATGTCCTCTGCAATGGTGATGTGGTGCCACCAGGCATGGTCCTCAGCTACCATTGAAGCAACTGTCCCTGTAATGTTAGCAGCCTCCACTCAGCCCAGGCTCCTGAGGAAGGGTGCAGCTCTGCTGGTTTGGTCCTGTGGAGATGCCTGGGGCCGCTCGTTGAAGCTGGAGCAGCAGGAGTCGTGCTCCTTGCCCGCAAGGGGTGTTCGCTGGTGGAGGGTCTTTGTTGCCAAGTAATAGAGCTGCGGGAGGAGGTCAGCAGTCTGCACGGCACAAGACACAATAAGAAAGATTGACTGAATCTTCTCCAAGACCCTGCAGGATACAAGAATCAGAACCCCCCGCCACACTGAAAGACAAGCAGGCAGAGTCTGACCTTATCAGACTGGGAAATGGAGAACTGCATGATGATGAAGCATGATGACGAAAGCTCATGACTTCTGTCACCAGGAGAACAGTTCCTGCACCACCTGCAGATTTACAGCTACAGGATAGGGTCAGTGCTCTGGCAGCACATGAGGGGATGGCAGCTGTTTCCAACAAAATATCCGAGCCGACAGAGCCTGAGACACACAGCAGCACCTGGAGAAGTAGCAAATGCTAGCAGTAGGAGACTCCTTGCTGTGGGGATGGACACCCCAGTCTGCTGACTTAACCTGTTGCCTAGGGGGCAGTCAGATCTCAGAGTTTGTAGACAGACTTCCAAGGCTTGTCTGGCCCTCAGATACTAATGCCTGTACACTAATGCATGCAGTCTGGGGAACAAACAGCAAGAATTAGAGGTCTGTGTTCATTTGCAGGGCCACAGTTTCATTGGGATCACAGAGATGATCACAGAGATGGTGGGATAGCTTACATAACTAGAGTGCTGTAATGGATGGCTACAGGCTCTTTAGGAAGAATAGGCCAGGAAGGCGAGGAGGGGAAGTTTCAGTGTATGTGACAGAGGAGCAGGGATGCACGCAGTTTTGCCTAGGGATGGACGAGGAGCCAGTTGAAAGCTTATGTGTGAGGATTAGCAGGCAGGCCAATGTAGATGATGTTGTAATGGGTGTCTGCTACAGACCACCTGATCAGAGAGAAGATGAGGCCTCCTTCAGAAACTGGAGGAAGCATCATGTTCACAGGGCCTCATCCTCATGGGGGACTTTAAGCACCCCAATATCTGCTAGAGGGTCAAAACAGCAGGGTATAAATAAATCATAGACCACGAAGATGATTAAGGGCTTGAGCACTTCTTATATGAGGAGAGGCAGAGAGAGCTGGGATTGTTCAGCCTGGAGAAGAGAAGACTTAGGGGGGATCTTATCAATGCATAAAAATACCTGATTGGGAAGTAAAGAAGATGGAGCTAAACTTTTCTCAGTGGTTCCCAGTGACAGGAGGAGGCTGGCAATTTCAGCTGAACATAAGAAAAATCATTTTATATTGAAGGTGTTTGAACACAGAAATGGATTGTCCAGAGACACTGTGGAGTCTCCATCCTTGGAGATATTCAAAACACAACTGTACACAATCCCAGGCAACCTGCTCCAACTGACCCTGCTTGAGCAGGATGGTCGGACCAGATGATCTCCAGAGGTCCCTTCCAACTCCAACTAATCTGTGATTCTGTGACTCTATCAGCACATCACACTGCGTTCAAGAAGACCTTTGATGTTTTTCAAACAAGAAATCATGTCCCTACAGGTTTCCCTGCCATCTTTGCTGAAATGATAATATTCTCCTTACTTCCCGTTCAATATACTTATCCACTTTCAATGAAATGGAAGCATAGGATAGTTTAACTTCTGACTTCACCTCTACAACAGATTGAGATACTTAATTGTGATGTATCTTGTGAGGTAAACAAAATAGGTGTGAATAAACAAGATAGGGTGTGATTAAAAAGGTTTTCAGCTTTTTTCTTCTTTCCAGTTCATTTTTTTTTTGGGGGGGGGTTATTAATTTCCCTTCTGATTTTAGCTGCTGCAAGTTCCAATTTTACAGGAACAATTTTTCCCCACAACATATTCAAAACAAGCAGAACTGGAGCACTTCAGTCCCTAGAACTCCAGGTTCTCCATTCCCTAGTGAGAATCTTTGAGAAATATAAATTAAAATTAGTTTCAGTGCATTGAATTAATTATTCCATTTATTGCTTATTATCTTGCTTTGTGCTTTTACGTGCCTCTGAACTGTAGATGGAATTAGAAAAGAGGAAGAGAGAATCAACTAATTAATCTGAGCTTCCAAAAGAGACAAAAAGGTTTGAAAGCTACAAGGCAAGTAAAGTAAAAACTTGATTAAACTAAAAAAAAAAGTTTCAAAGAGTATAAAGCTATATGAAGTAAAAAATTAATTCATGTTTATGCACTTCAATTACTCAGCATATATGTATATGTGAATATATATGCACATAAGTTTAATGCATTGGCAGAAATTCTTGTATTTTAAAGCAATCAGAGATTATGGATATCAGATATTACAATATTTAATTAAGGAAGTTGCAGCTACATTTGTTAAATTATTTCACTGAATTTTTTCATACTCATATTGGCCTACAGTGAATGCATCAGCACTGCCAAAAGATTCATCGTTTATCAGTCACTGAGGGAAAAGATAGTTGTTCAATAGCAGATGCTATTGAAAAACAGGTACCAGGGATAAAAATTTAGAACTGACACATACTGTGAAGACAAGTCTTATACTCAAGTCATATATGTTGTATGTCTAAAATGAAGCACAGCAAATAATGATCTAGCAGAGATTTTTGGTAGTGTCTTTGACAAAGCAATTCCAAGCTCTGTGGGTTAAGCCACAAGGTCCACTAATTTGTAATTCCCATTGTACAGCAGCTAAAAAAAATAAGCTCTATCACGAAGCACCATGCCATGTTAACACTGCCAAACTGCTTCTTGATGCCGTGGATGAAACCTGTTGAACTTCAGAGCTACTAGGACTACGCTGAAGTTGGACTTGAGCTCCACAGTGCACTTTGCATGATGCTGCACACCACAAACTTACCAACCTTGGTCTCCACAATCTGGACCTCTTCATTTCACAGTGAAGACATGCCATTGTTGTCCCAAAGAAGGGTTCTTTCACCCTTCTTTGGAGTGCCAAGACAGCTTTTCTTGAACCAATGCTTGTTGAGCAGTTCTGCTGTCGGGATATATGTATAAATCTCTGCTTGCCTTCACTTCTTTCTATTCCTAGTCACCTTTGAAATATGTTCCTTCCTATCAAGGAAGAAAGCAAGACAGCTATTCCTGTCTCAACTGAAATGCAAAGTATACTGCTAGCACTGCTTTTAACAAGATGTCTTTCCTTATACAGTTTCAATACTGTATTTACATATTAACTAAAGCTATAGTATAGCTGCAAGACTTGAATAACAGGATAGACTTCATAATTTGGATACAACATATGGTTTGGATCGGTTTTCTAGTGTTTCTGATTTTGCAGAAGATCTATCAGTAAACACTTCTGAAAGTCCTATTTCTTTTTTCTTTAAACAAATTCATGTTACTTGAAGAGGTATAAGGCCAAGTAAAAGTGTGGTCCAACAAAGTTCTGTGCTGATTAATTAATATATTCAGAATTGACTGTGTCCTAAAATATTCCAAGCCTAACTCTTTGGCAAGTGGGATATTTAGCTCAAACAAATGAAGCTGTATCTAGATGATCTGGCGCTTTGGTTGCAGTAATTTAGTGAGATGAGATTTAATGAAGAGCAGGATAATACTCAGAACAGATATAAACAAGGCAGCATCTCTACTAAGTCATAAAGGAAGAGATTTAGGAGCACGCAGGGCATAATTGTCAATAAATCAAATGAGCTCCCAGCACAATGCATTCTGAAAAGTTCCACTCTGGAATTTATATACAGATGACACTACTGTAGAGCAGGAGAAATTATGCTCCGAGTTCCACTTTGCTATTCTCCTATAGGCACTTAAGCACAAACAACTAGCTGTACTCACAAGTGTCAGCCTGTAAAAGTATTTTATACATATATTTATATATATAGCTGCATGTCAGGAATATATAGTTTCCACTCTTCCTTTCCAAATAGTAGTGAGAGCACAAAAAACATCCATTTTAAAGAACTGGCTGTTTTCAAGACAATATTCACACTTCAGAAATTTATTACTATTACTATTACTATTACTATTATTATTATTATTATCATTATCATTATTATTATTATTATTATTATTTTATCCAGACAGATTAAAGCCAGAAAAGCTAGCAGTGACAGGTTTTGGCTAAAGTTTTGAAGTGAATCCACCTGTACCTTAAAGTGAGTACACCAAAAGTATCAAAAGGCCTGTGAATCACTAGAGTGAATTTATATTTAAATGAAATGAAAATAGGGTAACTTTTGAGATGGAGCAAATTCTCATCAGATATGTCAGACAGATTAAAAAAATCTGTTTGAACACAAACCCAGTCTCCTCACTCCTCACAGTGTCCTTGGAGAGTTGGTACTTCCTTCTTATTGTGTGCTAGAAATCACTAACTTTCAGCGACTCCCTGGACTGCAATAAAAATGGTTCCTTCTGGGTCCTTGAAAAAGTCTTTTTTCCCACGAAGCTGTGCACAGGCTTTCTCCTCTCTCTTCTCCCTGCCTTTTTTAGGTGTCTCCCAATCTACTGAGCCACAGGGTCCTGGCTGGCTGCGCTTGTGTCTGCTGGCCCACTCTGTGCTCCTGAAGGTTTTCCCAGGGACACGTGTTCAGGTGCTGTTAGGGCTGGCACAGTTCTCTCTCTCTCCTGTGGTCTCCACTTCAAACCAGGCAAGACAGGACAAACAATCAGTATTTCTTGCTGCTGCTCAAGACCAGTTTTTTAAGTGGTTAGAACAAAACATACCAAGCCTATTCTATAAACAGTGGCCAAACAAACAACAGCAGCAAAAGGGTATATCAGTCATATTCAGGTTTATTTCTTAGCACTTATTTTGCATATGCACAGTCAGGGCAATCTGCTGCCCCAATCTGATCTCTGGCAACACCGCATTTACCATCAGGTAGGTTGGACTGAACCAGGTAGGTTTGATGATAAAGCACATTTTTTCAAAATCTTCCTCATATAGATGGAATATCACTTTTCTTAAAAATAATAATAAAAAAAAACCCTGCCTTTGTGCTTCCTGTGATGATCCCTAATAGTGCTTTTTATTCAGTTCCTGTGATCAGTTACCTTCTCCTACCCTAAGTGTAGAGTCTTCTACAGCCTTCCTTTACAGCCTTCCCTCCTCCCTGGTTCCTCCAACAAGTTTTTTTTTTTTTTTTTTTTTCCCAGGCAACTTGAGGATAACTTGAGGGCCAATTGCTTTAGATGTCTACTGGAGAATGTAATAAAATACTTACTATCTGAGGGTGTTTCTTTCTTTCTGAAGAGTCTAGGATAACAATCTGAGACTTAGAAATCTTAAGCTAGGTAGGACGAATCTCATTCCATGTACTGTATCCTGCAGTTAATTGCAAACTAGATGTACTATGCAAAAGTCAACTGCTAAAGCATAGACAGAAGATATTTATTGATGCTTCTGCTTCCGCACTCCTTTGTAAGTTGCTAGTAAAGTTTTTCCATCTTCTCAGTTTTTTTCTTAATCTAACATTTTAATCAGTTTAGACTCATTTGTACCCCTTAAGGCTTTCATGCATTCCTTTACACATTTGCCAGCTTGGTTTATGGATCATGTTAAACCCTTGGAAATAGATGTGCTACCACATTTCTGTTGCAGTAAATTAGTGCTGGATTTTGCAATGATCTATCATGAATCACAATTTAAAATTCTGAAAGTATTCAATGGTTATTGGGCCTGGAGAGATTAAGAATAATGTGATTTAACTAGCAAAAAAATAAAAAAAAAGCTTGAAATTACACAAAAATAAGTGAATAAGATTATTATTGAAATGAGTACATAGAATAGCTATGGCCTATGTGTCTGAAGTACCCACACCGGAAGTAGTGGTGGTAATGAGCCTTCTGCAAAAAGAAGTCAAGAAACTAGTCAAACCAATGCATGTATCAATACCGATAACAAGGAGGGGTTTCTGGGCAAACTTTACTGAATTTAATCTGTCTGGGAAGCCTTACTCAGGTAGAAGTAGCAAAATGCTAGGAAAAAAGATAAAAATAAAACAACTGTCAACATGAGAACAAGGCCTCATTTAAATAAAAGGAGACTACAGTCTTAAGCTGCAGACAGATACCTGTTGAAAAGTTGACAGTTCTTCCATTAAAAACGGTAGGTTTTATCTTTGTGTCTGGCACTGTGTAATACATTTATTTTGACAGAAGCTGAGATATTGGAAGTATGCATGAGATGATAAAATAAATTCCAACATCAAGATGAGTTGTTGAAAGGGAAACTCATTAAACAAAATGAAATCCATCTTACTAAACACAGTTCAGAAGGAAAAAAAACAAGCTAGGAAAATATAAATGAAATAGGTTACCTTTCTAAGGGAGTAGAACCATAATTGCTCCAACAAGAAGTAAATTAGAGTATTGCTAACACTACTGATGCATTTTTTTTCAGCACCTATGGGTAGGTTTGCAATATAGTCTTGTGATGGGGGATGATAGACAGAGTCTGAGCAAGAGATGAAAAAAATAATGAGTGCAACATAAAACTGTTTTTGCATGAAGTGAATATTGTGCATTCCCTGCCTCCCAGTAGTGCAGATGAGGGTAAGTGTGAGCAAACAGACCTTACTCACTTCCAAATTGTACAGAGTATGATTTATTTGTTTCCCGCCTCCTAGAAACACCATGCAAGTTAGTTAACCTTTTTTTTTTAGATATCTTTAATATTGTGCTACTGCAGCTTCCTGTGGGAAAGAGCTTTTCCTAGCAATGCTTCAAGGAAGAGGTGTCTGGAGGCTGTGAACCTTTACAAGAAGTAATTATTTGCAAGGAGTAATTACTGCAGAAAGGCTACCTTCAATGGTCCTAACTAACACGGATTCACAATACTGTCAGGCTATAACAGATACTCTTCCTGAAGTGCCCTATGACAGTCTCTTTTTTTTTTCTTTTTAGTGGCTTTACAAAATTGTTAACATCATCTAAAAGTTTGGAGGCCTTTAGCTAAGCTTATAATACCAAAAAATATAGCATTGGTTAGACTTTTAAATATGGGCAAACTACTAAATGAATGCAAAAGTAAGATTAATATCATTTACTTCTTCTTCCGTTCTTACTTTAGCCCCGTCATTTGCACGTAAGCCTACACTGAGCTACACAAGTTAATTCTTTTTACTTACAGCCCAAAAAAATAAAGAAAAGTTACTTGAAGAACCAGAACTGCATTTGCTAGTTTATAATCAAGACAGCTGACTAGATATCTTAGCAACACAAATACCGAAACCATACTTATGCATAGATACGGCTCACAAAGAGAGGCAGCAGAGGGTGGTACCAGCGACTGGACTGTGCCACCAAGAGACGTCTCCATACTTGCTACTACATCCCTACATAGGTACATTTTATGACCTGCTACTTTTCAGTCACCTCTGTGGCTCTATGCCCATTTGTTAGTATACGAGAGTCTAGAGCAACACCCCTCTGCTACCAGTTGAGGCAATTCCTTCTTACTCCTAGCTGAGGCAGTCTATTTTTACCTTCTTATCTGTCTCCCAAGTTTCACAAATTCCCTTTGTGCTCCCAGAGCCAAAAGCAATGCACATATCCAAACCCACTGAATATACAGACAGAGCCCTAAAGTCAGCGAGTTAAATGTGGCATACTCATAAATTCAGGCATGTGTCACATTGCATGTTCATGAGTGAGCGACATAAACGCTAAAGTGATATACAAACAAATAGTTTCAGATTAGCCATATTCACCCAAATTTCTGAGTTAAGAGGTTCTTGGTCTCCTCGGAAAGATTTATTACAGTAAATGCTTACTATGAATTCTTACTGTGAAGAGCTCAGGAACAGATCCTTGGTCAGATTCTTGATCAGATTAAGCTTTGTTCAACAGTGTCTCCAACAGTGGCCATAAACAGATACATAGGCATCTATAGGATATATGTAGGATACCTTAAACTTTCTTGGCCTCCAACCAGCTGAGTTTTCAGCTCAAGGACCTCCTAAGGCATTTGTGGTTTCTATCTTTTTGGCAGTTGTAGAAGGGGATGTCTCTTCTGTGAACTTATTCTGTATTCGCTTGAACCCATGTAAACCTTTAGTAGTTACAGTATGTAAGAAAGTGAATTCCCTGAAGTTATTGGAACTGACTTCGAGGAAAGAAGGCAGCTCTCAAGAGAAGGATTGGAAGTCCTTGGAAAGGAATCTGACGATCAGCCAAGCTATAGAGGAACAGAGCTTTCTTGACTTGTTACTGATTCTAGGAGAGGGGCTTAGTGCATTTCACTAGAAAACAGGCTTGCTTTGTATAGTACTTTAAGAAAAATGACCTTTTAGAGAAAAAATGTTTTTCAGATTGCCTAAAACATTAGCCTACCTACAAATACTCATTTTGTGCAAAAAAAAAAGGATTAAGTCTATAGTGATTGAAGTCTAGTAAAAGTTGTTTTCAGGAGAAAGTAGAGTTGAATGTGAGCTAACTTTAATAATAAGTTTAAAGACTTGTACAGGATTTGAATTTTCATTCATATATGCAAATAGGCAGTAATAGTACTTGTATGCAGAACTATTCATTGCCCAAGATGAGAAAGTGTTACAAGAGTGGGTCATGCAAAGTGAGCTATATTCATCAAATGAAATGTCAAGGTCCACTGTGCTGGTAAATCCTCCTGGTGCATTTGGATTCATGACTGCTCTGATTAGTTTCCAAAATCCTTTATGGTCTGTTATGTCAGCAATACACAGATTAAGAGACGTTACTGCCATACCCTGACATGAAGAAATTTAACCTCTTCCAAGATGCATATTATCTGAATAAAATAAAATTTTTCTTCTTTCTTTTTATATGATTAATTTAAAAAAATTAAAAGGTGCATTAAAATAATTAACAGAATATCCATCTGTAAAGCAATGTGACACAATTAGAGTAACATGCAATGTTTTTCAATTTTTGATTCATCACTTAGGATAATTGTAGGAGGTCTTTTTGCTTTTTTTTTTTTTTTTTTCCCCAGGGCAGGGAAACTAAGGGTAAAAATAAATGCTAAATTGAATGAAGGCAGGAATGTCAGAATTTAAGCCAGAACTCAACCCTTAGTGTAATATTCAATCAACAGCAATTTAATCTGTGTTGGTAACATACATTTATTTTTGTTATGGACACTACTGTAGCATGAAATTGGAGGAGGATTTCCTCACAGCTGAAATGGATTACAATACTTCTGTAATGAAAAACGAAGTTCCTGCTGACTGGAAGTTTCTTTTTTTTTTTTTTTTTTTCCATTATTCTGTGCGTTTGGGGACAGAATAACACTGTGTTGCTTTGATGTGTCTTTGCTTCTAGTATTTTCCTTTGTAAGGTTTCGGGTGAAGTGCAGAACACAAATGCAATCATTGAACTCCTGCTTCCTGTGTGGAGTTCCTGTCATTTTAGGGCTAGATTTTTCCTGACAGCATGCACCACGTGGGAAAACTCTCACCCTTGCAGCCAGGTGAGGACTAGACACCGCTTTACGTGTGTTTCATAGAGGGCAAGGACTCCTGTGTTTCACTAAAGGCAGACTGCGGCACTGGGGATGGGATCCTTAAGGTGTAGTGTGGTACCTCAGGTGTAACTCTGTCCCTCTCCTCCTGTGTAACAGGCCGAGTAAGTTGCCACTGCTGTTAGGATGTCCAGTGCAATCATTGTTTAGGTTCTCTGGGGTTTATGCAAAAGAAAAAAACCTGATAAACCCAAAGTATCCTATATCATCAGGTCAGGAGAGTCAGGAGGGAGCTTTACTTGCATCTTAGAATGGAGTTTTATTTAGTCCTACAACAGTGTCTAAACAAGTGTGAAGCTTGGCTAGACATAAAGCAATATACAGAACCTGTCAGCACCATACCGCAGCTATCAAGATTTTTATAACACTACGGTGAATTCCTAATGCTTGAATTCTGTGAACTGTGTGATAACATAAGAATATCTGTTTCCATTTTTCTTTAAATCAGGAATGTTTTAAATCATTTGTGTTCTAGAGAAAACCTGAAAATATCCACAGAGAGTCTCAAAAAATAGAAGAAAAACATTTTAACAATTCCAAATGTTTATCTGTTTCGTTGTTATTTTTTAAAACAGCAAAAAACCCATGAAGCTGACTAATGGTTTTGACATTCTCAGGACTGACAGTTTTGAATTCCACATCTTACTGAGGAACAAAAGAATACTTTTCCAAAAAAATCCAAAGAGGTCAACACCTTTCTATTCCAGAAAGCACTTGCAAAAAGCACATTTTGTTTGTTTTTTTTTCTTCATCATCCACTTTTGTACAGCCCTTTGCTTCACTTATCAATTTCATCTCTCCCAGATGGTCATTAACTGATAGAAGATGGTTTTCACATTTACCATTACAGCTGAAATAATGGTCTGAAATTCAAACTTTAATATTAAAACTACACATTAGGCAGAAATGTCCAAAAGGTTAGACAATGGAATAATTTGTCAGGGGAGAAATGGTTGAATCATCATCACTACTAGAATTCAAGAACAGACTAGATAAAAAAGATTATTAGGAGATTATTGTAAAGGGCAAGCACCAGCTGCCCTCTGTTGCTTCCTGTTTTCTAATTTAGCATGAGTAACATATTATGCATAATAAGGATGATCTGAGATGCTCTGTAATGCATAGCACGCTATTTTGCAATATTGAAAATACAAGAGAGCATAGGAGTCAGAGCATGTGGCAGGCCAAGCAATGAAGCAGTATAAAAATAAATTTATACTTACATATAACATAAAAAAAAAATAATAAAAAAATCATAGCCCAGCTTCCTAAGTTTTAAAGTATGGCGGTAGATAGTACAACATAAGGCACCATTGGCCAGAACACTCTCTAGTCTGAAGTAATCACCCCCTCATGTTCAAATAATTTTAATTAAGTACCTTTGTTCACTTCCACAATATTTACATTCTAAACAAGTTCAGGGTGTGAGAGAGAGCCAAATTTCAAAGATATACTGCGCCTGCTATACTTTTAATTAATTCATAGATAGAAAATAACTACAAGGGAAATATTTGAGGGAGGGGAGACAGGAAGTACAAAAGGAGTTTTTATCACTTTATTTATGTATTTCATTTCAAATCTGGTCTCATGAAAAACACAGAGCTCATTTCATCAAGGAGAGCAACTATACAGTCTCATTGCAGCGTATGTCAGTGTAATTAACAACGAGCATTCCTGCAAAATCTGAGCAGAATTTTGCCATAGTTTCTTTATAGCAGCAAGCCTCGCTGCCCAGCTCTGACACCACTCTCATAAAAATGACAGTGACATTTCAGGCTTCTTCATTTCTCTGTGGATGCCACCCAGGTAATATATAATTATACATTGATTATTAGTGCTGATATTACGGTGCCCATTGAAGTTGCATCAGCTTTTGGCTGTGACACATATTAGACCACTGCCTCACGTTATGCAACAGTATGTAGCTGAGAACTGCCTCCAGCTTTACTCAGTTAATAAAACCAAGTCCAAATCCCTCCCTCATTTAGCAATAAATCCTGCCTATATCGTAGAGGCGAATAATAGGGAGGGGGAGCAGGAGGGAAGAGAAAAGTTAGGCAAGCGATAGCAGCCCACAAGTAGCGTCTGCAGCGCGGGCAGGCAGACAGGAGCGCTGCCCCGGCATGCAGACAGACTGCCGATGAGGCACCGTGTGTCTGGGTAGCCGAGGCTGCGAAAAAGAAACCGCTGATTGGCCAAGCATCTTCCAAGATTTTATGTCACCTGCAGAGACGACATGACAGCTTTATTAATGCCGAACATTTTGAGCCTGATTCACAACCACATTACTGCAGCTTCATGCCGGGGTAGCCCTCTGCGATGGTAAATCAACAACAGGCTGAAGTCTGTCCCCATCTCGAGTGGCCCGGAGCATGGGGACTGTGCCCTGAACCATTTAGGGTTTATTTATTACTAAACATGTCTAGCAGTGCATTTGGGTAAACATCATGTCTATCGGGGCTGACTTCCTGGCATTAAGCTGAGATGTGGTCCTTAGCTTTTAAACCTGAATTAATTATATAGCTGCCCTTCTAGGAGGTTAAATATTTCTGCTAAATATCACTTCTGCTATTTCTGTCTCCTGAAAGGGACTATATGATTCAGCTTGAAGCTTTTTCTGATAAAAGCTATCATATGTGGAAATTTTGCATTGATTGGGTTCTAGAGCAACCCACTGTTTATACCTTAGGTCAGGCTTATTTCTTAGCACTTATTTTGCACATGCACAGTTTTATACAAACATGTACAAAAAAGCCCGTATGCAGATTGAGTTTGATGACTTGTGTGGACAGAACGAAAATTTCATAAGCAAACAGCATTTGTGTGCTCAAAGCAAGAATTTGTCATTGCCTTCATTCAAGGCCTTAAGCACAAAAACATTTTGCAAATTCAAAGAGAAGGGCAGGTCTGAACCCCTTTACAAATGTTGAATCCTCTTTGCTCTAGGAGGTGTTCAGAGCTTAACCACTGGTCTTCCAAACCTCTGTAATTTATGCCCAGAATAAAAACAACTACTTAATTTTCAAGGAAACACAAAAAATTAAAAACAAAACAAAATGCAAAGCACTTCAGATAGACACACATTTGCGTACAAGAATGCACATGCATGCCGTGCAATCTCTCCCAAATAGAATACAGGTGATCCATCTATCTGATGATCACTCATGACCATCTTTCTCAACAGTCCAAAGTCGTTTAGCAAGTGCAAAAATTAAGTTGCTTTTTTTCCTCAACATTTATCCTCTGTCTTAAAAAAATTTACCTAAGAGCTGAGCTCCACAGAGCTCTCTGTACCTTTTCTCCTGTGGCTCGAAAAAATGCTCAGAGTGCAATAGGGTAACAGAAATACACAGAGATAATCTTAAGAAGCCAGATACCTACAACTAAGCAGAACTAACAGAAATCTGTTTTTTTCTGTCATTAAGATTACTGAGTGGACTATCTCTCATTGCTGCTGCTGCTTTTTTAAACTAGAGGCACAGTATACACTAAAAGAAAAAAAAAAAAGAGTGGGAGGTGGGAGAAATTTGTCCTTCAGCCTCTTTCTTCAGTGTCGAGCAGGTGCTGGAGGCACCATCCAAAAGCTCAACATCAGCTATACATCCCTGCATACAAACGTGCTTGCTTCAACATATAACTCATATGGCTGCCCCTATATTCTTATTTTGCTCTATTTTTCCTCAAAGGACTTTCCCTGCCTATATTTAGTTTTATCTATATTTTCCAAGGGAATATATCTAAATGTTTTCATTTACCTTGTGAAACTCCCACTGAAGTTGGTTGGATTTATCTGCATAGGTCAAGGGAAACACATTGCTCTGAATTTATAAAGGGTTTCTGAAGGTTGGTACCTTATTGACAGAATCAGAGTATGTATGGCTGTCTTTCTCTTTTGCATCTTATTCAAAGAAAAAGGAAAAGCAACTGCACACCACCAGCCATTCTTCTTTTCCCTATATCACTATACATTTTGGTGGATATATTTGCACCAGCAAATGTAAATCACGCATATCAGCTAGAACACTAGTAAATAAGTAGACAATTGCTTTCTTTATTGTTCTTGCTACATTGAATTTGTTATCTGTCATGTAACTGCTACTCCAACAATGAGATTGCAAAGCGGAGAATTAAATACCTTTTACTGTCTTTAAATAATTCTATTTCTCATCCCTTTTCAGATTTTCCAGATACAGCTCACTCAATTTTTGTGTTTTGCAGTGCAGTAATTTGACATTCATTCACAATCAAATGTCAAATATACTTTATGTATCTGCTGTATAATTATACAGTTCTCCTAGGTATTGGAAGAGAGTGTTTAGTACAGTGAGTAGAAATTTGCTAAAAATAACATATTTAGAGCCCTATACTTTTCTGGATACCCTTGACAGTAATGGACCTTTAAGGAGTAATATCACTCAGCACTTACTCTATCTACTTTTTTCACAAGTTCTTTTTATGGAATACCAAGAGGAACATAGTTCTTTTACAGTCCTGGGCATGAAGTACCCAGAGGACTCTTGAATTACAGTAAGTAAAGCAGAACTGCCACTGAAGCATCAGATCTAGTAGTACTTCCCAAAGTAGTGGTACTTTATATGTCATTTTTTCTTGTTCCCGCACAAGCCAAGAAGTTATATCATGGAGTCTTTCATGGTAAGATTACTCAAGGATTCTTCCACTCTGAAGAACACCTACCTTCCCATCCTTTGCGAAGATCCTCAACAAACCACCAGCAAGAAAGAACAGAACTATCCAGGACTACATTTATGCAATTCAAACTTCCAGGTATTGTTCCCATGAAATGGCATCTTGTTGGTAACTGAGGTCAGGCCTTCCCTTTCAGCAGAAGAAAAATACTTTAACTTGCTCGTCTACTTATTTGAAACCAACCTATTTACTCCTCACAGTTCATTCATGTTCTGGAATTTCATCTCATGTTATATGATGAAATTATTTAATGGTAGTATAAAGCACTAAAGTGGGCACCCTTTAAAGAGTTGAAGTATGGTACCAAAACACCCTTTGGTAACCTTGTGAAAAGCTTTTCTGTATTCAGAGATGTACATCTTTTCAGGTGAAAATATATATTATAAGGAAAAATTTAATAACATTTAACTGTATGATTGTGAGGTTTTTGCCCTGAAAAACTGATGTTAAGAATTTCAGGTAACAGCAATCTCAAATTCTGGGGCAGAAATGAATCTAATATTTTAGCTTTAGAGCTTTAATGAACTGTATAATAAACATGTATTAGATAATTACTCCTGGATGATAGACAGTGATAGAAATGAATTTTTTAACTCTCCAGCTTTCCAAAGTTGTCAGCCTCAGAACTAAAAAGCAGCTCCAGAAGGACATCTGTATTTTTCCCTCGATACTAAACTCATAGTTTATGTTTCATAATAAAATAAACTGGTGTAGAGAAATCAAAATATAAGGTAAGCAGGGATGGACAGCAGAAAGGAAAATGTTCCTTTTAGACAAATTATTAGCAATTAAGAAATATACAGACATCTCATAACAAACTGAGAGGCTGGAGAAAAAAAAATTATTCTCATGTATAATTTAGCTTTGTCATTAATTCTTAATGGACCTCTAAATTGGAAAATCAACATCTGCTCAATGATAGCAGGTGAAGGACATACAGCCCGGCACCAAATTTCCATCAGTCTCAGCATGGAAAAAAAGTCTCGCCTTGTCACTTGTTATTATAAACTTGTCCCGTAGAAAGAAAGTATTTTGAATTTTTCTAAACATTCTCTGTATGTCCTTTTCAAATGTAGTTCCCTCTCCATTTTTCCATTTCATCTCATCAATATATGAACTATGCTGTGGCACAGAAGATAAATAAGTGAGAGTATAAAAAGTTATCTTCCTATCTTCCTTCCATGATCTCCAAAACATGCATGGTTACTGTATAATATGAAAGCACCCACTGATCACTGATCACATGTTCTTAGTAGACCCTACACCGCTCTTGCAGGGTTTTATCCCAACTCATAATGAAGTCACTTTGAAAAGGAATAGACAGTCTTGCTATTGCTCTAGACAAGACAGCAAAACTTACACACAGTACGGTAGAATCTAATGCACTGTGAGCATGAAAGTGCAAATTACCATCCACTCAGCAGATCTGCGCAGAATTTCTCCCAGTAGTGCTCATGGAGTGACACATTAGCTAACAATCACAATTTAGCCCTGTTTGATCATTAGCAGAAGCAAGTAAGAATGTTTTCTTGTCCACAGCTCAGGCTACTACAAATTTGTCAGAATACTTTGCAATTCAGCCATAAAAGGATCTCCACTCTAATCTCCAGAATACAGTCTTTGCATGGAAATTAAAGTTTCCAGAGCCACCTGTGCAGACAAGAGTACTTACTCACATAGGATAACACCATAGCCACCACATGCTCTTATATAAAAGCGTGCCTGTTCTAATGTCAGATAGCTGACTTGCACTGAAACATAATAAATTTAAAACTGATCCATTCCTGCCTTCCCTGAGCTACTCTCCCGTTCTTAAGATTTAAAAATTAAACGGCCGCAGGACAGAGCATGTGGGTTATAGTCTCACAGGCAATTACAATGTGGGTGTTGAATTACTGCAGCAATAATATTCTGATCAGTTGTTTTCTGTTCCAGCATATGAACTTCTGTGGAGCATCTGGCCTATGTCTCTGAAAAGTTCTCATATTTAATTTTTGGACAGGGCTCATCACCTGGTTATGCAGTGAAACTCAAATCATAAATCTCTCTATTCAAAAACAAAGATTTGGTTGAGTGACTTTTAGATAGCAACATCTGCTTACACAGCAAATGAGATCTATGTTCCAATAAAGAGTCTTGTTCTGGGTATCTCAGGATACCTAATGTCATAAAACTCATAACGAGAATAAGTAATGTATTTCAAAGACAGCTTTTGTAGATGTCAGAGTGGTCATTATGAGATGATGATCTATATCACATGATCTACAGGAAATGTGCATTCTCTTTTAATTCCGGATACCATTTTTATATTAGTACATAAGACTTTTTTTTTTTTTTTTTGAGATCTAATTTCTACTTGTAATTACTTGAATCCTCCCTCTAAGGCCTGTACTACTGAAGATTTACACAAATCAACTCACATAAAGCAATTCCAAAGGAGGAAGTAATGTCACTATTGAAAAGAATATGACAGTGATCATATCTACAGAATATTCATTAAAACATAAATCAAGTAAAAAGTGGGACCTTTCCCTGGAAACCTTTGATACAAATTATAACTCCACTTGTATTTCCCATAGATATTTTTAAGTTTACAGCAAAAACATAAAAAATAAAATACAGCTTTTCTAGAAAAGGACTGCAATGTGCTACAGAGATTGTAGTTCACACATTTCTCATCTTCACATGTATTTTGATCTCACTGTTTAGATAACAATTTCCATGATGGCATTCAAGTAAGACTATGGTTGCTACCTGGAACACCTGCTTCCTGGGAGATAACCTTCCTGGAGATTATGGTTTTGTAGGAGAGAATTATAGGTTGATGGGTCAGGATTCAGTCTCCCATGAACTGCTTCTAATTTAAAATAAAAATATTTCCAGTCAAAGTATTTTAGATTTTGAGAGAAAATATCTGAAATTTGCACAAGGGTAGGCAGATTGGGAGTTAGATGACAATTTAATTCTTCAGCAAAATCATTTTCAATGGAAAAATTTTAAATGGTTTTATAACTAAGGGTAGTCTAAAACATAATGCTGTTAAAGTCAAATGCAAAGAAAGCAACATTATTATTAATAGTTCTCAGAAACACATAGCACATTATAAGTTGCCATCTCTATATAAACAAAGTAGTAATTAGAATGAGGCAAAACATTATCTGCTAATCTGTGCTCAAAGAAACACAGTTGACAGCTTCTCTTTTACACAAGCAGATCAGAAATAACAAATAAAAGATACTGAGCAAAAACTACAGCATTCATCTGAGCACAGATCCAGTGATTCAAATGAGCTAAGAAAAATTCCTATTGTTCTTCAAGAATCAGGCTAACGTTTAAAAATAAAGTGTCTTATCAGAAGTGTTATCAAGAATTTGAACTCTAAGCCAGCTGATAAACCTGTCATCTGATAAACCATAAATGAAGATAGCTACAAACTTATGCAGTTGCAGCAGACAAACATATACAACGTTAGTTCATGGTTTGATATGTTCGTGGATGATAATACTCTTTCTTTTCACATCCTTCAAGACAGTGATAACAAAACGCATGCTTCTCTTCTTGTCAGGGATTTTTGTATAACCAGATCGTCAATATTTAAAGTAAGTTTTCTTCCACAGCATTCATTGTTTAGTGATGCCTGTGGTTTCAAGACCATGTCATTCTTTTATTATCATATGCATAAAGTAAAAACTAGAGAGGAGCAGTTTGCCAGAAGTATCCTGAAGCAAAATCATCCATTCCAAAGCAATGATGAGTTACATAGCAAGGACCACCTGTTCAAGCAGTGGGAAATAATTCAGTACAGGTGTTAATGGGAAGTCAAGTTTGCACAACTGCAGCTTCATGCCCTGGAAATTCAAAACTTCACTATCCAGATTTTACAGAGGCAAACTAATTAGTTAAAATCTTTGCAAATATTATATGATAAAAACAATTCTACCAGAAACCAGATTTTACCAGATTTTTGACAGGACAGAGTTTACTTAAATGATTAGAGAATTTTAAGGTTTCTAAGTGGACTGTAGGTGATTCTATAGTTTGTTGATATTGAAAAGTACTCTGTATTATTGCCTAGAAGCTATAACCTCTGTTCTATCTGAAATCCAACATATATGCATTTTAAGAAGTCTGGATAAGACTCACTACAACTGAAGATTTACACAGATTTCATAGAAACTCAAATATCCACTGGAGTCAGCAGTATAACCTAAAAAAAAAAAAAAAAAAAAGAAAAAAAGAAAGAAAAAAACCCAGAAGCTGAAGTTATTAGACCTTGATCTGAGTGATCTGAGTGCCCACATTCATAGAACCACACGAAAATTTTGGTTGGAAGAGACCTTTGGAGATCATTTAGCAAAGCCAAATTCAAAGTTAGAGCAGGCTGCTCACTGTCCAGTTGAGTTTTGAACTCTCCAAGGAAGGAAGCTCTCTGGGCAACCTCTTCCGCTTCTCAACCACCCTCCTTAAGAATACTTTGTGTTTGTTCAAATCCAGCTGCAGTTTCCCTTGCTGCAACTTGTGTCCACCACCTCTTGTCTTTTCGCTATGCACCTCTGTGAAGAGACCCTATTATAGGCACTCATCAGGCAGTTGTGGACAGCAATTAGATTGCCCGTAGCCGCCTTTCCTTAAGGCTGAACAAACCCGGCTCCTTCAGCCCGCTACGCTGCGTGCTCCAGACCCCTGAGCATCATGGTGCCCCTCCCCTGGACTCGCTCTGCTTTGTCAGAGTCTTTCTTGTCCTGGGAAGAAGCCCAGCACAGGGCACAGCAACCCACATGCGGTCTCACAAGTGCCAAACAGGGAGGGGGGAACCCCTTCCCTCAGCAGCAGAGGCTGCACTCTTCCAAACACAGCCCCGCCTACCCTTAGCCTTTGACACCCCAGCGCATGCTGCTGACTCACGTTGTTGTCCTCCAACAAAGGACATCTTTGCCCCCAGGGGAACATTCAGATTCCAGGCAGTACTGTTGAACTTCATGCAGTTTCTGTCAGTCCATTTCACATTCTCAACATGCCTGTTGAGATCCCTTTGCACTGTAGCCTTGCTCTAAAGTATTCATTGCTCTCCTCAACTTGGTGTCATCATTCAAGAAGCTTGTCTCAGTTAAAGAAACTAAGTTGCTGTTGGATAAGATGGAAGGTCTTCACATGTATAAATAAATGATTGAAACAGAGAAAATAGAAGGTAGGAATATCTTACCATTTCTCTTGGTGGATTCCCCTGCAGATATATGCTGAAGTCCATGTTGTTCAGCACATCCATTAGAGGACTGGAAAAGGACCTAAATAGTAAAATGGCAGGGTTTGCTGTCAACATGGAGTTACCTACAGTAATAAAGATACTACAGACTGGAAAAAAAAAAAAAGGGAGGGGGGACAGGAAACATAAATGTGCATAAAGTAATGAATATTGGAAAAAATCCCAAGGTAAAATAATGTATATTGGGTCCTGATTTGTATATTGCCTGTTTTGAATGTACTTTTTTATGATGTCAATCATTTTGTCAGATCTCCAGATCATGGGAAAGATCCAGATTAGCTTTGTTTGGTGCCCAGAGAATTTTCAAAATGACTGTGGAAGTTCCTGTTGGTTTTAATATCCTTTATCAGCCATTATCACTACCTGAGCTAGAGATCTTTAGACTGATTTGGTTTGAATAATTTCATGTTCACTGTCAAAAAAGCCCTTATCTACATGTATTATCAGCGCTGTTTAAAATAATTCCCATATAATTCTCATGGGGTGGATTCCAATTCATCTAACTCAATGGCATAATTTACACTTGAAGCCATCTTTTGAAAATAAGCGCCAATGTTCCTGATATAGTCAGTGAAAGTAGCAAGTGTCCTTAAAACTTAGTCTGATAAGCTCCAGATCTATTTAAAGAGGCATGATAGCCATTTTCCGTCATTTATTTATCCTTTACCCATAAAGCATGTCATACTTATACCTTTTATCACTAGTTATTAGTATATTCATCCACTGCCTTTTAATGTATTACCATTAAACTGCATGGCAAACAATGAACAGGCAAAACGATATGGTCAGTACCCTAGGGATGTAACAGTAATGGATGGATGGACACTAATGATTCACTTATTGCAATAAGTGCTACTCCCAATCGCTTTTGTGATGCAGCATTGGTTCCACAGCAGATAACAGAGGATAAGAGCAAAAGGGAAAAGGAATAAATCTACATAAATGGGAAGGAATTAGAGAGCAAATAATGTGGCTTCAACCCTCTGTAATGTTTTGAAATATATTTATGAAAATTATAGGAAAGACTAAAATGGAAACTAATGTAAAAAAAAAAAAAAAGGTTCAAGGTTGGTGTAGACAAGTTTGAAAGAAAATCATCTCTGTCTCCAATGCATTTACACACAAAGTCTCAAGGCATAACAGAAAATGAGGGAAAACAAATAGACTTAGGTTATGTTCTTTCTTTCCACAAAACAGCTGCATCTCACTGGACCTAGATAGAATATCTATATGCAGAATTTAAAAGGAATTGCTGTATTAAGAAAAAGAAATTTTTATATAAGCTTCTCAGATCAGTTAAGAATGTGAATAATCCCACTGAATATGGCAAAATGAGTTATGTACTTCCAGCTGCAGCTGCATGTAAGTGCTCTTCTAGGTAAGGATCTTCTGAGCAGATTTAAAGTGCAATGAGGTCCATAGGAAGGACTTTGCACCAGCTTTGTTAGGGTTTTGGGTAGGCCTTCGCTTTAAATTCTCTTTTAACTATAATATGCTGATAATCTTTTATTTGTTTTTAACTTCAGTTAAGACAAAAAAGCTATTTCAACAACTAGAAGTATAAAATATTGTTATTTCTTTTTTCAGTGAGACACGCTGCAAAACCTACAGAAGATTAAGCAGAATTAAGAAGAAAGTTCAGAGACTTTAATAAGATGGTTTTATTTAAAATGCCCATATACAAAAAAAAAACTTTCTAATTATTAAAATATTGAACTTGTTAAAAATTAATTAGTGCCTTAACACCGTATCTTTTACATTTCTTTTCTTTTGAATGTATTTTACTGGGGCAATGTTTGATGGGAAAATCGCTTTAGAAATAGTTTCTGGAAGATTTACTAAACAAAACCAGATTGAGCAGGAGGTGTTTATGAAAGGCATATATTTCTGACTGATAAAAGGATACAATGCTGCAAGAATAATAAAACAGTGTTTAGATAGCAACACAAGAAGCTTTTCAACTGTTTAATAAAAACAGTTTGTTACTATATACATGTAATATGAAACAGAATGCCATTTTATTTTTATAGAATTTAATTTGCTAATCTCCTGCAAATGGGTAAATATAACAGCTGTGTTTCCAGCCCTCAACTTTATAAACTTTATGCTTATCTAGCAAAACATTCTGTTAAGTTCTTTAAATTGTAGGTACAGATGTAATTTTTTTATGTGTTTAGCCATTGAATTATGAAAAAGATAGCAACTGAAGGGTTGAAAACTATCTAGTACACTATTTGCAAAACATAAGTGATGCACTCAATTAAATATTTTATTTACAGATAATATTTTATGGCATACATATATACATATAACAGCTCTATAGCTAGATATTCATTCTCCGTGCCTTTATCTAACCTAAGATATTAAAAGAAAAAAATCCTACACAATCAAACGGTAGCAACATAATCAAACAATACAATGTGATCTAATAGAGCAGAACTGATTGTAGAGTTGATTTATCTGTATCCAGATTAAGGATTTGGCAGTGAAGGGAGGGCAATTCCGGATTATGAGGAGTGTGGGCACAGCAGCAACCTTTGCTAATAAAGGGGTTGCTGTTATCACTGCTTCTACCCATTTTCCTGGTAAAATTGTGCCTGACGATTGTGTATAAACAGTGTGGTTTTTTGTTGTTTTTTTTTTTTTAACTATAAAGATATTGCAGTGAATCTGTCCAAATAACCAAATTCTCTATCATGCTATCATTTCTATTACTCTTTTAAATTAGATCCATAAGCAGTCATTTATAGAGGTTAAAATAGAGGCTTCACTTTCTGGCAGAAGAAAGTCATACCTTTACTATTTTTCTGCTATGGAACTTACTTCTGCATTTCTTGTGTGAGCTTTTGCTGGACAGTTTGAGAATGAAGAAGGATATGCATTACCCTGGAGTTCAATAGGTTTTGGACAGATTTATGGACAAGCAGCATGCTTAGGCATAATACAGAGAGAACATAGCCCACAGTACTCCCCAAATTCAGATTCAGTTTGTAATCTCTTCGTTTCCTCCCATCTCTTATCAGACAGAAACATCCCATAGTCTCCTCTGAAGCCCTGGGACTCTTCTGCTCCGTTGAAATTGCCAGAGAACCACCTCCCACATCTTGCATGCTCTGAGTGCTATTTTTCACGGGGTGCAGCCAATGTAAGACAGGAAGGAGGAGTCCATACAAATCTGTTTAAGAAAAACAATAATAAAGCCAAAGCAGGTTATATGCTTCTTTCTGCGAAAAGGGAATTCAAAACCCATCTATAGTTCAAAGGATTTTGTAGGATTTGAAGAGTTATAAGAAGAACTGGTGAGCCAAGCTGAAGTGTCAGTCTATGAAAGTCAGAATAACACCTGGAAAGTTAGAGCAATAGTGTTTGGTTTTGTGAAATGATTAAACTAAGTTAGCTTAATTCAGAGCAGCAGGAGCAACAGATGCTGTTGCCTGAGTTTATTTTCTTTTGTTTCCAGATGGGTTAGAGAAATAAACACTGAAACATAAAAAGATCTGCAAAGATGTCTCTCTAGTCCTTCAGCACAGCACAGCACTGCCCACTACAGTACATATCATGGGACTCAAAGTCTCGGGCAACGATCTTCCAAAAGCTAACATTGCTGTGGAGTTGTTTTAATGCCTTTTTAAGGGTAGAGTCAAAGTAACTGACTTGGACATTGCAGATCCTTGCAAAAAAATCCTCTCCGTCACTACAGAATAGCACTGATACTCTATAGACCGCATAGTAAATACCCTGGTAGAGAGAGACAGACATAGACATAGATATATTAAACTAAATAGTGCTACATAAAGGACCTACTTGGTCATCACAGTCATGGTATTAGATATTACTGAGACATTTCAAGCAAAATTATCCCTGTTTTGCAGAAGTAAGTGTCCAAATACCCTAGAAAGACAGGAAAAGCAAAAGGGTCAGGAAGTTATTGTTTTGCAGTAAGAATTAGGGGTTCACACCAGTGGTCAGTCTCTAATTATTGTGATGAGTCACATACTTATCTTTGAATCACTACTATTCATTACCTAATTGTTTCATCCAATCAAGAGCAGTGTCCTGCGCCCTGCAGTTGTCCTGTGCCCTGCAAAACTGAAACCCAAGAAATACGCTCTGCCCAAGGGATTAACAGTACAAAGTCAGGGCAAATAGCAGGTGAAATGAACAGTGAAATGCAAACCAGACAACCATTATCCTCCGACTCCTCCTCATATCATCAGATCCAGCACCACAGAAAAAAACGGTCTGATATTCCTTATAAAATCAAATTGTACTGGCTCTAGCAATAATTGGTGCCACACTGCTGGAGCAAGCTATATCGGGAGAACATTCTTAACCCTGGGCTCCTCTTACAGTTCTGCTAAAGTAAATAAATAAATAGATAAATAAATAAATAGTTGTAGATGCCTCCTGGCTGAACTGAGCTTTTAGAGCTTGTTTTGTAGTTGTTGTTATTGTTGTTTTAATTGCATGCCTAAAAGCTCAGCGTAAATCATCTCAAAGGTCTAGTTTTCAGAAACTGCTTTTCAGATTACTTCCTGAATATAGGTGCTCAGTCTACTCTGAGAGTTATGGCACAGTGGACAAAACCATACAATGTTCTTCTGTAGCATGATTCCATGACCAGGTTGATTAAATGTCTTAAAAAGAATTATGATGTTGCAGTGGTAAGCATGTCCATTTACCTCCACCCTGCATTATAAAGAGTAGAAGAGACGTGTAGAAAGCGCTAAAGACAGGATGGACTTAGGAGAAAGCTCCATAAATAGCTAAGCTCAAATATATTTTTTTTATTAAAAAAAAATAATAATAAAGCATCAACATCAAATCCTGGAACAGTAATTATATGGATACTACCTCAGGTCCTTCTGTTCAGAATAGACTAGGGATTCAGTCAAGGCTACCTTCAGGTTTTAAAAAATCAGGCTGCTACCTAGAACAGAAGACTGCCAACATATAGCCCTAATTATTCTGACTATTCTGAAAAATTAGAGCTCCTGCTGATGAGGGAGACATTGGAGCGTCTGTAGAAACAACTAGTGATAGTGTCAGGACACCTACTCCCACCACAGACAGTTGCAAATTGCAAGTTTCCTGCCCTGGCTTATTGTTTTAACGCCTCTCCTTTCTCATGAGAAGTCTGTTATTTGTCAACCTGCTTGTGGAAGCAGAGGAAAAAATTAAATTTTCCTTACCCTTCTGAGAAGCCAAGGTCTGGCACTGGGTTTAGCACTCTATGTTGTTTACAAATAACCTAGATTCTTCCACTATCATGTCTAAAGCAGGTTTAATTAAGTTGTTGATTTCAGGTGACTGTTGATCAAACTGACAGGATTAAATAGGTCATTGGTAATCAGGGGCTCGGTACTTTGGAAGAAATTTAAGAATGACTGCAATTATGTAAAATCATGCAGAACCAAGAATAATGAAAAATAAATTGTCCCCCCACTCTGAATGTGCAGACATAAGTGGAAACAAAATGGAGAAACAGAACCATACATATTAATGAGACAGCACCATCTAATCAAAACCCATTGTCTTCTGCCAGCTCAATCAACAAATTATTAGAGTATAATGTTACACTTAGGAACTCTAAATGTTTATAAACAACTTCAATTATTATACTGCATAACATATCTTCAGAAGCAATCAGGTTTAATATTTTATCAGAAGAGGAGAAATTTGTAT
Organism: Struthio camelus; assembly: GCF_040807025.1. Taxonomy (NCBI): domain Eukaryota; kingdom Metazoa; phylum Chordata; class Aves; order Struthioniformes; family Struthionidae; genus Struthio; species Struthio camelus. The sequence goes on along the minus strand of NC_090942.1, from coordinate 185,934,666 downwards.
AAAATCAAACAAATACCTTGAGAAAGACATTTAGCTATGTTGAATAAAAAAGTTAAGTTTTAAATTAATGTATGTTCTTTTTCTGAGTCTCTCAATAGTATAAATAAATAATCACCAAGTTGCCAATGTAAAAACATTTCTCAGTATGCAACAGTATAAAAAATAATAGGGTTCATAACAATCTCACAGACATTTCTCTAAGCTGCTCTTATAGTCCTTAAAACTTAAAAGTGTTTTTTTTGAATTCAATAGATCCTGTAAATGCCTACAGGACATTTTTTAAGCCCTCATATAAATGACAGTGTCCTAGCCAGGGTTAATATTTGCTTTTGTGGGTTCAGATGTTTATTTTGTAAGGCTTTCATGTTCCACGTTTTCCTTTCTTTCACTTTTATTCTTAATGGATACTAGATTAAGTGACTTTCTGTTTCTTTTATTCATACACTTAATGCTCTTCTCCTGTTTAAAATCTAATTATAATGTAAGTAAGTTCTGCAATTATACATTGCCTTTAGGATTTTTTGATAGATGATATGCTTATATTTACATTATTCATAAGGTATTACATATGTGTGTTAGGATGCCAGAGATTTTACATATACATGCATCATCTGTTGGTTATAGTTACAGCCAACTTCTTTGCATGGCAAGTGCCTGCATCCTTGTAAATAGTATATTCAACAAATTGTGAATTCTTCTACATGCACATATTTATGCATAAGGAAGCATAAATATTGTTCAACTTGAAGCACAATATTTTTACATCTTTGAACATTCAATTTCAATACACTTCACCTCATATTAAAAGGGGCCTTTGTTTCTGCTAATTTGATATTAATTAGACCATACTGGTTCAGTGTTTTGTAGAGTTATTTAGTTTTGGAAACATCATGTGTTATTATTATTATATTTTAATGGATCCATTTCTATATGCAAGATTCTTAGTTGTACGCAGGAGGAAAGACAAGAAAATGTTAATGAGTATTATTAGAAATGCAACAGTCAGAAAGTCACTTTTCATTTATTTTCTGCAACAAAAGTTACAAGTTTTACTTGTTAAATTGAATTCTTAACAAAAACTATAAACCAAAAGAAACCCAACCCTAACATTCTAATTGGCATATTGTAATTAAATTATTAGCATTTGTATAAACAATAAATATGTACCAGTCAGTTGTAGACAAGCTGTTCAAAATCAGTCAATATGCTCTGTCTCACAGTGATGAAGATCCAATTGAATTCACTGAAAAAGGATTTGGGATAATATTGACAGCTTTACAAGAATTTGTCTACAGTGTGTTTAAAAGCTACAAATATATTTTTATTAGATGCATCCCCAGGCACAAGATTTAAAGGGTGATAGTATAGAAAGGATTTTTCATCTCCAGTTCCTATGAACCCATAACTAATTGGAATAAGTGTGTAGAACTGTATATGGCTGTAGTCATTCCCAGCCAGTCTAACTGATGCCTTTGTACCCCCCTTGGCAGCGGCCCTAAAAACAGCTTATGGTTGAGTGATGGGATTGTGAAATCACCTTTGCTTTCTTCTCCTTTACTGTTCTTTTCTCTTTTTTCCCTGCCCCCATGAGAGCAATCATCTAGTGACAAGCAGAATTACTCAGGAAAGTTAAAGGCCTATCATGTTATTTAAACATTGAAGAAAGGCAAAGTGATCTAAGCCTAGGAGTGACGGCTGTGACTGCTGGGATTTGTTGCCAGCTCTGGGAATGGCTTGCTCTGTGGACTTGCCAACTTTTCTAGCCTATCTGTAAAATGGAACTAACATTTTTTGATGCCACAGAGCTAAGCATTTTGAAGTATTTTGAAGATATAAAGAGCTTTAATAGTGTTAAGTATCACATTACAGCTATATAGACCAAAGAAGAGGGCGTGGATTCTGCCCCCAACTCCCACTTCCCAAAAGACACTACAATGAAAATTAAACCTGATTATGGCTCAACTATGTATCTGAAACCAGTGATAGATGGAAAAATCATGCTTCTAAGGGATAGCCATGTCTAAGCAGAGACATATTAGCTTATTATTTCTTTGGAACTTGCCTTAAGGAAGATGAATTATTTTTTTGTGTATCATTTTCCGCCTGTTTCTCACCCTTTTTTGTTCCAATTCCATAATTAACCATCACAGCACTATTTTTTACATTTTCAACTTCACCCCCATACCACTGATCCACAAATGACCCTTCATTTCCTCAAAGTTTAAGAAATGTTAGAAGGGCATGATCATTTGAAATAGTGGAGAAAGAGAAAGCCCTGAAACTCTAGGCTGATGGCACTCTAAGACCTAAATAGAACTAAAATTATCAAAAATGCTGTAATGTCACATGAGCAGTAGAGATGACCAAGTCTGTAGAAGCACTATTCAAGGTACTAATAGTACCTCCATGTAAAAATCCCATCACTTATATTAAATTAAAATAGAATTAAAGTGGTGCAGAACGGTTATTAAAATGATCCAGGAAGCATAAAGACTCTTTACATGACAGAGGTAGAGACTTATTTTTCCAATGTAATGCAATCCAACATAGAAGGACCTAAACTGATACAAGTTCGAGCTGATAAAGCTGTGTAACATAGCATGCAATGGAAATTGAAGTTTAGTCCTGGAAAATAAAGTAAAACAGGATACATAGGGCTCTTGCATAGGAAACAGGGCTCTAGGATGATTTTTTTTTTTTTTTTCCTGAAACATGGAATTTCCTTTCTAAAATAGATGCTTCTATTCTGCATCTTATTCTGGATCTAATTCACAGTTAGCTTGCTCAGTCATTTTTACTCTCTGTTGCATGAAGTGGAAAGTTCCTAACGGAGGTTGTTTTGTGTAACCAGTAAAATGAAGATGCAGAGAGATGCCACAGTTTGCCACGGGCATATAGTTTTTTCTTTAACGCAAGCAATAAACCAAAGGCCTGAAAATCCATTTTAGGGAATGCACACCTAAGCATATGTTGATATGAGCATAAATAGGCCTGAAAGGCCTAAGTGTAGCTTATCTTGGAATAACAGGGGAACTATAAAGTCATGAAAGGGATAATCAGATAACCTCACATTATCAATGTGAGTCATGTAAATGCAATTATGAGTAACGGATATCTGTAGACTTGTTAGGACAAAGGATGAAAATGTAGAACAATATCAGATGGAAACCTAGCCACAGTATATTGAACATCATAATAAACTATTACTATAGATTTATTTCACATTTATATGTAGTGAGGTATGTAACTGACTGTAGTAAATGGAACCTTCAGGAAAAGAGTAAGAATAAAGCAAATATATGAGGTTTTTCATCTTGTATGTAATCTGTGGCTAAAGCTGAACAGAGAATGACTTTTCATTATGTCTCAGCACTGGGGATACAAGGTGAAATTATGCAGCACTGTATTTCAGATATACAAAACTAAACACTTTTTTCCTATTCAGCATGTAAATAAACTGAAAAACTCCTTGCCACAGGATTTATGTGGATGTCAGAGGTAGATTCAAAATATGAGACAATTAAATGGAAGAAGAGACCAACAGAGTTTATTTAACCTGAAATTATTAATATAGCATCTGGCTCAGAACATCCTCAAGTCATTAGTAACATTCTGGAAATGCATGCTCAATCTATAGGCAGAGTATGAAGAGATAGGACTGAATTTGCGAGACAGGATATTTGAACCAAAATACTAACTTTCAAGGAGTGCATTCTGCGCAAAGGGTCTGAATCTACAGGGGGCAAACAGTCACGCCAGTATGAGTCAAGGCCATCTTCTTTGCAGTTCAGTTCCTGCATTTCAATCCCTTATCAACTCCTTTATTGCCTTAACAGAATTCACCAGCAATACCTGCAATGCTTCGTCTCCTGGCAGTCAATCTGACATAATCTACTGATAAAGGAAGGTCTTCAGTCCATCACTTTATTTTCTGAACTTTGTCTTCACTTTTGGATCCTTCTGGGAAGAAACTGAATTTATGTGACTTAGTCTCAGTATCAGTTCATGAGAAACAGCCCAAACACTTTAGAATCTAAGATTGATTTTAACAACGGCAAGGTACCTATTAGGAGTAAAGATCTAGGTGAAAGATAAAGGAATTTATTCAAATCTTAAAAAAATGTAGATTTAGATTTAAGATTAGATTTGAGCTGCATTAGATTTATTCTTTCTGAAACAATTTACCACTCAAAATAGGTGTTCTAAAACTGAAATGCCAGCAGACTTATAATTCTAGAGATAAAATTGGTAGTACCATAATATATCACAGTTTTTAATTAAAAACTATTAAGTTCATTTTGCTGTGTTGCCATATTGTAATTTACAGTACATCTGTAAATTCTCAGAGGGAGGTAAATAAGGACTGGTTATATCACAGCTAATTAGTAAAAAAAAATAATGAAAACTCATCCTTATCTTTTTTTTTTTTTGTTTTTATCTTTTTTATCTGCAGGCATTACTACTTCACAGAGCATGAGATTTATGTTTTCAGAGGCTATCCCTGTTTTCACCATATCTCTCTGTATTGTCTTCTTCACAGCTGCCATAGGATGTTCTGTAACACTTCAAATTTTATGACACTAATTGCATCTAAAATGCTTGTGTACATAGTATGTAAGTATATTGTAAGTTTGTGTGCAGCTAAATGAACTTCTAGAGAAATTGCAATGTTACTTCATTTGCAGATTATATAGTTATACTCTGAGTTGTATTAGATCTAAAAAAAATTGCACATACTGTTCAATTTCTGAACTTACTTAACGAGTACACATAGCGTTAGAACTAATTCACAGTTCTTGCAGCTCAGTGACATAGGAAATACAGAACAGGTTAGGCCATCAGTATATCTCAGCATTATATCATTGGGTAACATCTCTCTTAGTGTCAGGAATACCTACTCATTTGTGTTTCTAACTAACTGGCTTACATCTTGAATTAGTAATTTCCTTCATAGGTATTTAAAATGAATGATTTGTGCTCAAAATTATATTTATAAAGAATTTCAAAAAAAAATATTAAATATACTCAGTATATTTAATTCAAAATATTCTCTTATTTCCCACAGAGGGAACATGTTAGCTCATGTTATAGCAAATTGGCCTACATTTATAGCCTACACTAAAGGCAGCCATAAACACCTAAAAAAATCTAGATAGGCAAAGCAAGGTTCCTCTCTTTTTTTCTCAGCTCATGAGGCAATCCACACTTCAAAGCTATCTACTCTTTGCTTCCCTGGGAAAAAGATATAGAATCTGGCAATATTCCAACTCTTAGAGTCTCCAGCTGCTTCAGGGATATCCAGCTTTTGGATTCCTCATGGTTTTGAGTTTGCTGGTGTTCACACTAAGTTGCTATAGACCTTACCTTACAGTTTCAAGGTACACTCTTAGGATGCAGAGCTTTTGTTTAACACCTCCCTTCTAAGTATGAAAAGCATCTTCTGGTTACCCCAAATGAATAAAATTCCCTCCTCAAATTCATAAGCGCTTAGGTTTAACCCATCCTCAGGATCTCACTGATGATTTCAGCTTTCTGGTCTCCTAGTAGGTTTCTTCACAGACCTTTTATACACATTATAGTCTTATTTATCAAAAAAAAAAAAAAAGGAAAAAAAAAGAAATGGAACATTGCTTGAAGAGACTGACATTTGCTGCCCTGCAGTTTTGGTTTTCCTCTCCTCTGGAAGTTTTTCATTAAGGTATATCTCTTTTCAGGAAGGCAGAACAGTCCCATCAGACTCCTAAGAACTGCTGAATCCTAAGCTATTAAAAAGGATGGGAAAAGCAGGTGAATCAGAGCCATCCTTTGGTATTCCTAGTGCTTCTCCACTAAGCAGCTCTATAGTCAGCTCCATCAGATGATCACTGACTTCTGTCACATCACTTATTTTTAACTAAGGCAACCTATTTTCTTAACATATTCCTTTTCTTGCTTGGAACTTCCTAGTCAGCAAAGATTGATTGTGTGTGAAAAGAGGAATATCTCCGTTTAATTAAAACTGTTCGTCTGTGCTACCATCACTTTGGAATCACAGCCTAACATGAGAGACAAAACTGAAGATAAAAAAAAAAACTATACTCCCAGAATGGAGCTGGCTGCTTGCAAGATCTATATAGAGTGTGTTATAAACACATGTCAAACTCCTATGTTGTACAGACAAATTTTCCTAAATTGTCATAGATGAAAACACCAGAGTACTAGCACAACACTAGATGATCATCTGCCTATGTTCAATGACAATATTTTGGAATTCCCTGCTCCAAGTATCAGCTCCTCATGTAAGAAAGGATATCGCATCTTCCTTGAGCACAGCATAAAAGAGACAGAACAAGTTAGCATGCAGCAGCCCTGCTTTTCCTCAGAGTAGTTTTCTGTTGGTGGGAGCGCACCCTATTTCTACAGAATAGAGAAAGAAATGACACTAGAGGCAGAAAAAAAAAGAGAGAGAAAATTCTTGCTCTCTCTGAAACAATAAGCTCTGCAGGGATGGAAGAGGAGATATCAGCCTGCCCTTCATGAAAAATAAAACAAAGGCAGATGCTACACCAAATATTCTTGTACCTCCAGTGGGAGCTAATTGAATTAAAAATAATTGCCCTGAGGTGAAAATAGTTGCTCTGTCTGTACATGTTGCCCTAAACCAAAGGCTTCTGGCTATATGACACAATTTCAGGAACTGCTCTTCCCACCTCAGGCAATATTTTGCAGCTGCAACCCCAGGTGCCAGAGTTTACCAGAAAGATACCTTTCTGGTAAAGACCCTATACCAGTGACCCTTTACCAGTGACCCTTGTGAAGGTTGTTTCCAGGGAGTACAAAGTGAAAACATGGATGGGAATTGTATTGGATTTATGGAAACGTAGAGGTCAGGCTGTAGGACCAGGGAGTGTATTTGGGATCTTGAAGAAAAAAGGAAGGAGAGCGAGACTGGAACCTGCAGAATAAGGTAGGCTTTTCAGTAGAAATAAGTAGAGAGCCAGATAGTTAACCAGAAGCACAGATTAGCTGAATATATAGGAAATATAAGAAAGAAGGGGGGAAAGATACAGAAGGGATTTTGCCTAAAGCGTTACATTCAGGAATCAGAGTGTAGGAATCAGGTTGTGTAGGAATATTACTTAAAGTAATGTTCACTACCATCTCCTGTTCCTTTCCAAAAATAAACTAGCTTATACCTGCCAGGTGTTTTCTTAACACCTGACACTAGCTGACCTTTGCAGTTTGTGAGGAAACATACCTCAGTTTGTGAGACCCTGATTTACACCCCCCCGCTGCAGATACCAAAGGGTTTGTGTACAGTGCAGTTTTATTTATATGTATTGCCCTACGTAGTAGAGACACTCTATACAGTAGAGATACTATCTGCTCTGCACTAAGCAGATTCACCTGCATTCATGCTACTGCTAGGTGAAGTTCAAGTGAAAATAAGCGTCAGTCTGGAAAATTAAAGGGCTACAGTCTTGATTATGGAGCAGAAATAAGTTTACTGCACTGAAAAATGAACACATAAAATACAACTTTATGTAAAACTCAACACTAAGGGTCCCCTCTAGCTGTTTCAGTGCCTCAGCTAACTTGGCATAACTGACAATGTAGCTTTCCCAGTCCATAGTTTATCCTTTGTTTATCCTGGGTAAGTTAACGGGGCTATATCATATCATTTATGACATTACTATTATTATTATTATTATTATTATTTTACTCTGCTTCTTTTCTTTCAGTTTTATAATCCATTAGGAAGGTAGTTTGAATAATGAAAAACTCTAACAGCTGTGGCTACAAAGGCTAAAGGTTTTTCACTTTAAATATGAGCCTTCAATGTGTGCTCTTTGGACTGACTAATTGCAAATAAAATGACCAGAACTTCTCTTTGGAGAGATACTGCAACACTGTCGGATTGTTACACTACTTCACAGATAGAATCTCTTAGAAAATTGATTGTCCATACATTTATTAAACTGAATCACAGTCTCATTGTTTTTTCTTCAGAGAGACCACACAGAATATAATGAACTAGCTGACAGTCTTGTTTCTTCTGAACTCCATCACCTTTTGTCATTTTGGGGGCCCCAACACCATACCAAGGAACGCACCCAGAAAGAGAGAATGGGAGAAGATAAAAAATAACTGTCATACCCCAATTTGATCATTTGACCAGACTATAGACAAGCAGCCTCTCTACACTGCTAAACTAAGGAGGGCTACGGCGTAGCCTCAAACACAGGACCTCTGATTAGCTGTTTTGCTTAGCTGTTAGCTTACTCCCTGGCTCTGTTTCAGACTAACTGGCTTTCTACAAGATAATTCTGTTAAAGAGAGCTAACTGTAAACAGTGTGGATGCTCAGTCCTTGTTGCTTGGTCTCAGAATCAAGGATAAGTGCCTGATCCTCTTTTATTTAGTCACATTGACATAACCAAGAGAAGAAACTGGGAATGAGAAAAGGAGTATATCAAAGGTATAAAGGTGTGCAGGAAGCACAAGACGTGAATAAAAAGGAAGCTTTATTATTAGTTTTATTACCATAGCACTTTGAAGCCATTTTGCTAGGTGTGGTAAAAGTACGGAACAGCAATATAAGTCCGGCCTGCATAAAGCTTGTAATAAGATTTATGAGATGTGAGGCAAAATTTGGATGTTGTCCAACTCCTGGGGAAGAAGAAAGTAAATTATGAAATGATACTGGCCAATGATATTGGACAGGCTAATTATTAGAAAGCATTAGATAATATTAAATATTTTTCAAGACCTTAAAAACAAAAATAAGAGGTTTACAAAGAAGGAAAAATAGTAGAAGTAAAGCAAGTAACCAAGAAAGGAGCAAAAACAAGAGAAGAGATAAAACTCCTTGACCTCAGACACATTCACAAAACAGATGCAAAACCAGAGTACTTTCATGCTCAGCCTGGAACTTCTTGCTCATATTCTTAATAATATTCCATGTAAATTTTATAGTTAATGCGCTGAATGTGTATTACTGAAGCTATCAGTAATTTACACTAAATATTTTCCCAATTTTTGAAGTTACTGAGTTGAAGGAGATTAATGTCAAAGAGTATAATATATTTGTCAGTATTCCCTAAAATACTTGGATGTAATATTTTTTCTTATATGAAGTTATAATCTTCATGCTGTTGTTAGAGATAATTAATATGTATCAAGGGAAAGAGTTACTCTCCATTAGCACTCCATCAGTTTCTCCTGGTAAGATTCCAAGGCATACTAACGCTTACTGAGTATATAATCTTCAGAACACCTTTACAATAGAATGAATGATGAGGGCCCAATTTGCTGATTTCTGTCACTTGTAAACTGGCCTTTTGTTCTTTAAAGGAAGCTACATAATATTACTCTGATTTTTCTGATTCTCACTATTAGGAACAGTGGATGTTTCTACCCAGGAGATCCAGAGGGTCATGAATACAGCAGGGGAGGTACCATCCGAAAGAATGTATTATTTCATGGCAAAAGACAGGTTTCAAGGAAAGTGCTTAACAATGCTAGGCAAGCAATCTCCACCTGCTTCTTGGGTCACAGACATAAGCACTCACATGTTTCAGTCCAGTGCACTCCCCTATCCACTATCTTATCTCTAACAGGGGCCAACATTGAGGCTTCAAATCCTAGGCATGAACGAGAAAATGAAAAATGTGCTTCTACTTATCAAATGTGATTATACCTGCTGAGAGCACAGACAGTGGCATGTCTACATAGCCTGTGGACTGAAGCTTACAACTGAGGTCCTATTTCAAAGGTTTGATCGTAGTATTCATTAAGAAAAATAAGTTGTAAAAATATGTATGTGATGTAGGAATAGATTTTAATCTTCTTCTAGAGAAATTTCCAGAAAATTTTATTTCATACTGTTCTCAACACTCAGTGGGACAGCAGTCATGAGGCTAAGTAAAGGTGGTAATCCTCATTTGAGATTACCACTTCAGATGCCTCACGGTATCCAAGATGTCTGTACACACTACACTGATATCGGCCAGCTTCCTCAGCACTCATGGGTGCATCCTGTCAGGTCCCATGGACTTGTGCATGTCCAGTTCGTTTAAGTGTACCCTTACCTGATCTTCCTCCAGCAAGGGTAAATCTTCATTGCTCCAGACTTTCCCTCATGTCTCTGGGATGTGAGATTTCTGAAGGCTGGTATTTCCAGGAGAGACCAAAGAAAAGAAAATATTGAGTACATTAGTCTTTGCCTTGTCCTGAGTCACCAGGGCCCCTACCTCATTCAGCAGCAGGCCCATATTTTCCTTGGTTTTCCTTTTGCTTCTGATATAAATATAGAAGCTCTTCTTGCCTTTAACATCTCTCACCAGATTAAACTCCAGATGGGCTTTAGCTTTCCTGACCCCATTGCTGCATGCTCAGACAGCATCTCTATATTCCTCCTGGCTCACCTGTCTCTGCTTCCACCTCTTCCATGCTTCCTTTTCATGTTTGTGATTTGTTCCTATGGTTTGTTCCCATCTCCCATGGGATTCTTCAAAACAGTTCCCTGAAGAGGCCAAAGTCTATTTTCCTGGAGTTCAGGGTTGTGATCCTGCTCCACCTCTCAGGAGGCTGAACTCTATCATCTCATGAGCCTAGCAGCCAAAGCTGTCCCCAGCCTTCACATCTCCAACCAGTTCTTCCATGTTTGTAAGTAACAGCAGAGCATCCCCTATCATCAGCTCCTTGATCACCTGCGTCAGGAAGTTGTCATCCATGCACTCCAAAAACCTCCTGGATTTCTGTGTCCTGCTCTGTTACCCTTCCAGCAGATAGCAGGGCAGCCTAGGCTATCAGAGGTTCCTAGCTCAAGTTAGGTACCAAACTTCTATATATTTAAAGTTAGGCAAGATGAATCCACCTCTCTGTGCATTACAGGATATCCTGCAACTGCAGAGCACCCATACAGCTGCTGAAAGTCCTATGGTCTTATCAAGGGAAATACACAATAGATGGAGCCATGGTTACTTCTCCTTTCTGTCTTCTAGCCAACTCCTGTGGCCAGAAGGGGGAAAAAAGATGTCAGGAGGCATCAAACTATTGTTTCTTTCATTTCAATTACACAAGTTCAATAGTCACTAGTTTTTTCGTTTTTTTTTTTTCCCCATTATTAGAAGATGCAACTTCAAAAAACAACTAACCTTAATAGTACATGTATTTACCAAAGACTATAGCCCATCACAAAAGTTGGTGTTTGTTTTCTATCTGAACTCCTTTTTTAAAAAATATTATGCCAGGTCTGTTTATTTCCAGGGAGCAAATTCTGAACTATGTGATACTGTGAATCAGCAAAAGCATCAATTTAAAGTTAGAAAGCTGTAAGCTATTTATCTCCTGTACTCTACTTTAAGGGGGGATGAGGCAGAGAGACTATTTTATCATATTGTTATCCATTCTTAAAACTTCAGTATATGTACTATATTTGATTAAGTAATTGTTATTAATCATTCATTTTTTTGACTGCGTTATGAAGGGAAAATAAAGTACTGTCCAGCTACAACACATACAACTCCAAATCTGAGTTGCATTTAAAACATATATCTCTTTCCCCTGAGCTGTAATTGTAGGAGCTAGATGGCACTTTGATGGAAATAGATGACTTCTTTGCCTCTTGCTCTGCTGGCAAGCAGCTTACTAATAAAATAATCCACAAAGATTTCTCAGTTTGCAAATAGTGTCTGCACTGTGAGAATCTGTTCCTTACAGTGCTGCCTTCAGTGGACAGGTACGGCCAATATCTATGAGTTCAGAAACTCGAGCCTAGACCTTAAAAAAATGGGCTTGAAGGAAGAAAAGGAAGTACTGATGACTCATGGTTGCTTGCACGCTAAAGTGAAGGGTAAAGGTAGAGAGAAGTCTGAGGTTATCATTAGTTTATTCCAGCTTTAGTCTCTGTTCTCTATCAGTATCCAAGTTTAGTCCAGCTAGAATTTCTATGTGCTCCAACGATAACTCAGTAACTGAAAACTGCTGTATATAATAGATCTCTCTCTTCCCCACCAATAAACATTGAGTTCTAATTTAAAGCAATTTCAGCATTATCCAGCCTCATATACAATAGGAATTGATGATCTGCTCTTTCACCTGTTTCTGCGCTTTGTGACAAATTGATCTGATAAACCAGAAAATTTAACTGTGTTTGAAGAAGCCAGACTAAACTCCATTAGAAAAAAAAAGAAATAATAAAAAAAAAGAAATAGGATAAACACTTATTTGGATTAGACAAGCATTTTGATGAAACCTTAACTATAAATCATAGTGACTAATCATACTCTATAGTACTCAAAATGACATACAACTCATTGCTAAACACAGATGTGAAAAAGAGTCAGCACAAGGTTTAAAAGAAATAAAAGTAGGACTTAAAAACATGTAACCAGTGTGATTATCATTCTAATTACGTAATCTCCCCTTAAATCTTCCACTGAATTAATGAGGGCACACTGTCATCATCCCCAAACAATGTAGAAAAAAACAATAATAACAATAACGCATCAGAAGTTAGAAATCATATTAGTGACTTAGATGACAAATTTCACACTTAGAATAACAAATAGCAAAAAAAGTCAACATTTCAAGAACAGCCTATAAGCTGTAAATTGTCTACTTAGAAGTGAATGCTTAGATAGACTAGCAAAAAATGGATAAAATGTGTTAGAAGTTGAAAAACCTCAATATGGAACTGTTTATGCATTGTGAAAGCACAGTATTTTCTACAGTGAACTGAGCCACGTATATCCCACAAAAGATATAACATTCCTGAGAAGAGTGAAAAATGTAGTACTGCTAGCTGGTTACGCATGGTGAGGGGAGGAGAAAGGGGAAGGAATAATTCCTGTTTCATAAAAGATAGCATATTATAGCCTGAAGAACCAGACTATATTACTCTTCTCTGTTATAGATTACTAGAACTTAAACAATTAGTGACTCCTTTTAAATTTACTTCATTCTGTGTTTCATACTGAAACACATGAACTAAGGATGGCAATTTTTATCCTTTTTTTTTTTTTTTTCCCCCCCCAGGGGTCTTCTGCTGCTTGACCAAGTAAAAATGTCATCCATCTTTTCTATCAGGCTACAGAATACAAAAATCAGTGCTTTAGAATCTGAGCTTAGCCTGCATTCATTTCTACTGTGTGCAAGAACTGGAATGAGTTTTCACTGAATTTGAATTTCACTGATTTAGGAACATAGATTAAAAGTCTTCATCTCACTGAAGCCCTGAGTTACACTGCAGTAATTTCCTTCTTAAGCCATGTGCAGCAATTATTCTGCATCACAGAGCTAGCACTGGAAGGGTAGTTATTTTCTGATTCTCCTTGCTGCTCATATGTCTTTAACTCTCAGACAGAGATTATCCTCCTGGTATCAGGGACTTTAAAAACAAAATAAAAAGATAAGCCTGCAAAAGATTCTAAAGAAGAAGGAAATGTCTGCTTGATTATGTTATGTTCCCTTAGGCCTTTATCTAAAGCCCTCTGAAATCAAGGGATAGACTCCTATACACTTCAGAAGGCTTTAGGCCCCTACTTTCTACCCGTTGCTAGTGCTATACAAACAACCACCTTTTAAAATCATGAAGTGGGATGAAGCAGGGTGGGGAGAGTCTTACTGTTCTGATTTGTGAGGAATCTAGACAAACAGGAAATGTAACTGAGAAAACATAAAATACAGTAACACCTCATCTATAGTGCTCAGGAGAAAGTATAGTCGTAGGTGTAAAGACAAAGCCACTTAGAACAGGTAATCATCTACAATGCTCTTCTAGCATACCCACCGCAGTTGAATTATGTACAATGACGATGTTACAGTCCTTGGAATCCTTTCTTCTAAACATCTGAAGAAACTAGAAAAGCATTCATTTGAGCACAGAAATTTCCCAAACTGGCATGCTGAAAAGATCAGCTTCATCATCTCATTGCCTCTTCATCACCCCCTCAGAAAAAAGACAGCTGAGATTTACTTGTGTTTTTCAGTTTTCTCCCACTATACCTATCTTTAAATCAAAATGACAGGGAGAAAAAAATGCTGTTTTGCCCTTTGTTCACAGCAAAAGAAACATTCTTCTCCAATAACCCACTGATTGAGACACTGAGAGCTTGCTTGTTCACATCAAAAAAATAAAAATATATAAAATGTATAGCCATTGGATTATTATAATTTGCTAGTATTATAATTTGGCAATATAAGCTTTATATCAATCAGTCACCCTCTGCCACTTCATATGACCTGTCTATTGGGAAGGATTTTGACCCACCCTGACACCTGAAGTTGAGAGAAGTATCAAAGTCACTCTACCACAGAGATGAAAGTGTGTCTGTAACACAACAAACGGATACAGACGAACACAGAAAACAAGACACATTGCTAAGCTTTTCCGTATCTAGTAAACATAAACCACCTAACTGTTGGTATTTTATTCAGTAGGAAAAGACAGAGTCTTTGCATTATAATAGCTCTTTGCACGTTGAGAACCAAGATGACTGCTGCAGGAGATACGGCTCTTTTTTCTCCTGAGCGCGCAGACAGACAAGGGAGATTACACAGCACTCTATTCATTTCTGTTCTGAAATTCTTATTTTTTCTCTTAAGTTGATATGGGAAATATGGTTAATGGTAGTGTATTACAATATTGCACATTGTCATTGCTTATTGCAGTTGGTATTGAAAAGCCGTTCTGATGGAGTGGCTGTATTGCTTTTCTTGTACACCTGATCTTTGTTTTTGACAAAGCCAGAAAGAGATAAGAGCATTAACTTGTGTGACTCACAAGCTAGAAATAAGTTAACAGAAACTTTAAAAATATCATTTCAATTGTAGTAAATGTCAATTTTCCTGCCAACTGGAAAAGACGGTTACAGATACTACTATAACAATGATTCTTCAAGATACTGCATACAATATACGACAGTCGTAGCTCATGCCTTCTGCATACAAGACCGGCTATGCAAGAATGTGCCCTGAGACTTCTCATGCTCCTGTGTAACAGTATAAAGGACACAAAGGCCACAAACCTCCCTCACATTGCATGACTCTGTGCACTTCAAACACAGGGAGTTAGTGTCAGCTATATGAAAACTCAAGAGCTGTTCTCAAGTCTTCATGGATCACAATGGCAATGAATCACAATGAAGATAACTGGCAAGAAATATTTCTGGAAAATAGAAGAATCTATGAGAAGGAGAATCTATGAATCCAGTAAGTAATTCCATGTCAGTATGGAACCAGAGAACATGCTAAGCCCTTTCTTCTGTTTGTAGATGATTATAAAAATGAGTCTGACCAAGACTTTGCACATCTGACTGAAATTGCTAGGAATCATGCAAACACATATGATATCCTGCAGACACTGCATCCATTGCAACCTCATTGCAAATAGGGTGTGCTCTACGTAGAAATAATAACTGCCTTGTCCCACATACAACAAATTTGATAAATGAACCCATTAAACTCTCAGTTATCACATTTCTTAGGATTACATCAGGATCCAGTTGGAACGTCCAGCTGAAATAACGAAAAACAAGGCATGCAAATGCAAGATATGTAAATGCCCAGGATCATTTTGGGGTGAAGGTCATGAAGGTAACCTGTGTGCATTCTTATAAATGCTATGGAACTTAATGTATGCAATAAAACTCAAATGCCTAAATTAATGAAAATGGAGATTTTTCCATCATACTTGATATGGCAACCATTGAGTATTGGGATTGGTTTAATCAATACAAAAACACATCATCAGCTTTCTAGGTCAGTCTACAAACTTCTTGCACAGTCAAATGGAAAAACAGTTCATCAGTATTGCAGAAATTTATTCCAGACAAAATATACCAAGATGAGGAAGTCCAGCTATTTATCTGCAATGGAGAAAAATTAAATGTCTCTCTCAGAGGGAGGATCTCAGCATCATCTTCAGCATCTTCCCACCTAGTCCCTACTCAATATCTTCTACGTCCATTCTAAAGCATGTTAAGCATTTTCCGTGCTTTACTGGGAGAGTCTTGGGCTTCAGAGCATGATTCTCAACTGTTGAGCGTAAATAAGGTCCCATGGCAGAAGGATACAGAAGGATCAACAGAACAGATGGAAGAGAGTAATAATTAGTAATCAGAGAATCACAAAATGGTTGAGGCTGGAAGGCACCTCTGGGGAACATTTAGCTCAATCTCTCTGCTCAAAACTGGGTCAGCTGGAGCCGGTTGCTCAGGACCTTAACTCATCCATTTTTGGATATTCTCAAGGATGGAGACTCCAAAACTTCTCTGAGCAATATGTCCCAGTATTTCACCACCCTAACAGTATTTTTTTTTTCTTATGTTTAGTGGAATTCCTGTATTTCAATTTTTGCCCATTGCCTCTTGCTCTTTCACTCGACATCATTAGAGAAGAGTCTGGCTCTGTCTTCTTTACACTGCCCATCAGATATTTATACAAATACCCACCCCGAGCATTCTTCTTTGCTGGACTTGCTCCGGTAGGTCCATGTCTCTCTTGCACTGGCCTGGACACAGTGCAGCCCAGACCTGGACACAACACTGCAGATACAGTCTCATCAGGCCTGAGTAGAGAGGAAGGATCACCTTCCTCGATCTGCTGGCAGTGCTATGCCTAGTGCTGCCCAGGAGGCTGCTGGCCTTCTTGCCAGAAGGGCATATTGCTGGCTCATGGTCAACTTGTTGTCCACCACGACCCCCAGGTCTTTTCTGCAGAGCTGCTTTCCAGCCAGTCAGTCCCCAGCCTGCCCTGATGCATGGTGTTATTGCTCCCCAGAAGCAGGACTTGGCAGTTCCCTTTGTGGAACTCCATGAGATTCCTGTTCTCCAGCCTATCAACGTCCCTCTGCAGTACAACCATCTGATATATCAATCACTACTCCCAGTTTTCTAATACTACTTACCCTCCCCACACATGCATTTCTTATTTATTCCTGGAATACCTGAATGATCCTGCTGCCTAATCAAGGAAGACAGACGCTTCTTTTTCATTTACCTATGCAATAAGAAAAAACTTTGTCTTCAGTTGCAAGATGTTTTTATTGGAATAGCCAGGTTATTCACTATCTCTATGGGGGGGGGGGAGGGGAAGGAGAGAAAATATGACTTGTTCCCTAATATTGGGGATATTACCAAAAATATTTTTGGAAAAAGCCCCATCATAGCCTCCAGTAGCTGAGATTAACTGTCACATCTGCCTTATGCTTCAAGCTACTTTTCTATGTGTTTTTCTTTCCCTGGGGACATATCATTTAAGAATCAGGTTTAGATACAGTATTCGAACTCTTAAATTGCTGCACCATATAATCCAGATGTAGGCTGGAGGAGCAATTTTTACGAAGAATGTGCTTAGTGAATGTCATGAGTTCTTAGAGCAGGAAAATCTTCTGCCACAGAAACATGCTCTTGGAAGAGAAAAGTACATTTCACATTGTTATCTCAAAACACTGCATATCAGGCAGAGGTCTATGGATTTCAAAGCCTCTGGCCTATTTATTGTGCCTAAAGAACACAGGGTAGGACTGGCATTCAACTGTGTCAAAATCTACCTAATAGATATTACTACGTGTTCTTTGATTGAACAATATTCAGTTTTATTTTACTACACTGCTGTGAAATACCTAAAAGCACATTTGTAGCTACACTTCTGATTAAAAGTTCAATCCCATCTTGAAATCTTTATGACTCCCTCTTGCAGTTCATGGAGTTTTACTTTCATTATCTCTTAAGGTTTCAGTTTTGCATTCTTTTTTATTTTTTCTTTTCCCATTTCCAGTTTCTGGTCTCCACTTTTTTCCACATTGATTTCCATTTCAATTAGCATAAGTAGATTAATAAGCCTAGATAGCATATGAATCAAATGAATTAGACCCCATCAATCCATCTCTCTTCAGCAAGGAACACTGGAAACAAAGGAAGGCTTTGTCTGCATTCTGTCGGTTATCTACCACACAGAGGTTTAAGGAAACACTTGCGAGACACATGACACTGCTAACTGAGAGATTTCAGCCTCATCCTAAGATTTACCTCCTAAGTTTTACTCTTGAAATGGGATTCATTTCACCTAATATTGACCCTCTATAAGTTAGTTATCTACACTAATCTAGTCATCAAACTTTCTATAGAAATTGGGGAGAAAATTACTGTCAGAGAATGACTCATCTGAAATAAACATGAAAGTATATTTAAGATGACAGGCATAATTTGCAGGTATCATTATCTTTCTATCCACTTAAGGAGGGGATCTATTCTATAGTCATATCTAAAACAGATTGGATGAATTATACTCTAAGAGTACTTATATACATCTGCAATAAGGAGACTAAAAGGGAACCTGGGAGACAAGTTCAGAGGTAGGCATTGCACTGTACTACCTTTTACCAGATACCACATTTAGGCAGGTAAATCCTACCACAGATAACTTATTAGTGGGATATTAACTAGGAATACCTCTGGGACAGGATTTGATGTCCTCCTTTAGCTAAGGCAATGGTCACAAGATATAAAGTGTCAGAGAGCTGCAGGCTGCTCCAAGAGGGGAAATGAGCTGTGAGCCAAGGGTGACCCCAGCACAGCAGTGCCTTCACTGATGGGGTGCAGTCCCACAGAGTATGAGCACAGTGGGCAGAGCCAGGTGCTGGTAACAGGGTCCATCAACAGCCCCTGATACAGCAAGCGGTGCACCAAGTCCAGGGCCTGCATCAGGAGCAAAAGCAGATAGAGTCAAAGGAAGGACT
This sequence comes from Struthio camelus, assembly GCF_040807025.1. NCBI lineage: Eukaryota > Metazoa > Chordata > Aves > Struthioniformes > Struthionidae > Struthio > Struthio camelus. The sequence continues at coordinate 185,915,943 of NC_090942.1, read as the reverse complement.
GGGGACAAAGCTACAGTGTACATCCAACGGGTCCATCCAGGGTATAAGCTACTATACAATAGGGTGAAGGTCCACCAGAGATAGGGCTGTACGCCTAGAATAAAGCTAAGGCAGGGACCAAAGACCCACGGCTGAGCTAAAATGGGGCTCTTGGGCCCATGGGCAGAAGGTGTGGATGGTGGTCCCAAGTGAGGCTGCTCAGAGCCATTAAGGTTTATTGGTGCACTCAGGGCCCTGACATAGTCAGGCAAAAACTGCTTTTACCATTTCTTCAGATGTCTTACTATTTCTAAAAAGAAAAAGTGCAGAATTAATATGAGCTCAAAGTTGTAATAACTACTGGGCAAAAATGCACTTGTTGTATGACATACAATTGGAAAAAAGTCTATTTATTTCAATTTTTCTAGTCCAAACACAAATCTGGATTTATGATTCTCTTAACTCAGAAGTGCATTTGTCTAAATTACCTAAGTGGAATTAGAAAAAGACAGGATCCAAAACATCTGATAATTTTTCATCTGACAGGTTTAATTAACTAATTCAAATATTAAAATTTATTAGCACTTTTAATAACGTGACCTTCAACAGCTCCTCAGGAAAAAACAAACACTATAGATAAAGACATTTCTTCTAAAATGACAGTCACTAGTGAAACAACTTTTACTTAGGATGTACATACATTGTATTTCCAAAATGAGCATATAATGTTTTTATCTGGAAAAGCTTTATGCACAGCACATTACTCTTGTATTACGAATAACAAAAAATGTGTTTGACATTTATAATTCTATTCCATTACAAGGGGGGGGGGAGGGTGGAAATAAGGTAGTAGATTGTGCTTCATATTCACACACGACGATAAACAACAGTACTTTGCACTTACATGTTATTTTTCATTCCTAAGATGTCAAAACTCCACAAAAAAACACATTTATATTCTCATTTTATAGACAGCAATCCAAAGATATCTGAGGCAGAAAGACAGAATTACACAAGGTCACACAGCTGTTTATTGAAAACATAATTTTACTATATCAGCTGTATGAGATCAACAGATTTAATTGGTGCAGAAACTTGGTTGAACCACTGTTCTCTTCAATGGGAACAGAAGACAGTTCTTGTGTTAACCTCAGCCATCTTCTAGCTACAATAAAATCTCACAGTATGAAAACAAAGAAAATTTGCTACATGTTTCCCAAGTGACAAGTGTTTTAACTCCTCAGTAGTAGAGGTATCAGCTATAGTATGGTATCTGAAGTGTAGTATGGGCTACAGAATGGCACCCTAAAGTACATATTTGTTTTACTGAAAGGGAAGCCTGGAACAAGGCAGTTTTCAAATCTACTTTTTAATGGTCTCCTAGTGAGAAACACTAAGGAGAATCAAGTTCAGTTCACAAGGCATTTAATTTTTCATTATTATTTAATAGTATTTAAAGTAAGGTAAGCTTACAGCCTCTGTGGAAGAAAGCCAGGTGATGAGCACCAAGGTGAGTTTTTCTTTCAGAGGATTTTATTTCACATTAGTCACAAGAAAGACTGTAGAAGGCTTAGGAGGAAATCTTCGCAAAGAGGTACACAAAAACCCACAGTCATGTGGCAGTGGAAATGCGGATTATGGGACAATCACTATCGTATGGTGTAGCTCAGGGCATCGTTGAACAACCCAAATTGAAATATTATGAAAGTGTCAAGATTGTTAAGGAATGCATACCTAACAATACTAACTTCCTGAACGCCGTGGTTCAGTTTCTTTTGTGAAGACTTAGAAAAAGCATTTTGAAGCATGACTGTGCAAGTAGCTGCAACATGGCTACAGCTCCTCCTTCAACATGCATGACCACTGAAAAAACACTAGTTCCCACTCTAACAAAAGAGAACGTTGTTGAGGGATACCCTAACTTCTCAGAGTACTACGCTATCATAAATATTTCCTACTCTGAAAGTGCCACTGAGTACCTCACGAGGTCAAATAATTCACGTCTGTAACTTTTTTTGCAAGAACAAATTGTACCAGTGATGGAAGCAAGTTCAGGTGAACTGTCTTTAGAGATAAAATGACAGAGACATGCCTCAAGAGATTTAGTCTTAAGATTGCACTCTTAAAAAGTCATAGGATAACTAAAAGAGCTAAACTATACATACACATTACACATACATGGCTGGACTTTATCCAGAATAAAGTAGTCTCCCATAAGTCAGTGAGTCAAACGCAATGAGTCGGTAAAACAAATGATACATAGCATTGAACTATATCACTCAAAGGAAAGACAGATGAATAAGGCAGCCAGGAGTGAATTCTACTTCTCCAGATTTTCCTTTACTGCTTTGATTTAGTTTAAAAATTTAAAATTGTCCTTGGATATTTGAATATAATTTAGTGTTAACAAACAGCCCGATTTCTTTTAGTGAAAGTGGCAACATTCTCCTAGCAGGCATAAGCACTACACCCAGATAAAAGGATTTGGATTTTCATTCACAGAGCTTGTAAGAAATTTTTTAGATCTATAGCGCTAGGCACAGTGGATATCATTTATCGTAGTTTCAATTATTTTGATGGAAAACTACTTTTTCATTTGTATCAAGAAACATTCAAGATTTTCTCTGACCTTTTTTAAGTAAGCAACACAGATTCCCATGTTTTTCAGGCTATTCATAAAAACTTCAAGTAACTGGCAAAGAACAGAATTCAAACTTGTTTTGTTCTTTTCAGTTTGGATAAGCATCCAGATGCTTATCTGAGGTTTATCCAGGCCTGTCTGGTCAAGAAATCAGCCAGGGAATCTTACAAGAACAGGTGTTCTTATGTGATTTCCATTACATCCTAGTTTCAATCAGTCTAAAAATGATAAAAAAAGCTTACCCATCTGAGACTTCAGAGCAACTCACTTACTTTAATTAACTCTCTCATCACACTTCTGTAGCACCAAAATATTTTACTTCCATTTTGCAGAAAGGTGGAGTGTTTTACCTATAATACGCAACCAAGTATATAGCAGAAAAGAGAAAAATATATTCAAACTCACAGCTTTTCTCAGTTTTCATTAACAGTTGGATAAAAGAGCTGCAAAAGCACATCTGTCTAATATAAATCTTGGGTTTTTTTTTTTTTTTTCCTTTTCTTGAGTTAACTCCTAAAGCCATTTTATTCTTTGGGTTTACTTTGTAATTCAGTAAACAAATACTAAATATATACTTTTAAAAAATGAAAATGCTGTGGCTCTTGGAAATATCTCTTGGACAATACACGGTGGTGGGAGATGCTGAATGCAAAAAATCTTTCTCTTACGGCTTTTCAGACAGACTCCATATGTTCATTTCTGCACATCTATTAACTGTCACCTTTAACTGTGCCATGTTGAAGCCCTAAATTATATTTCTGACCTTCAGACGTAAAAGGGATGTTATCATTATGTCCAACACTGGAACCTTAGCCTTTATTTTGGAACCAATATGCTTTATTTACCTAGGTCTGTAGCAGCTTAAGACACTGACACCTTCCCTCTCTTTGCTCCTGAGGTTCCAACAGAGTCGTCAGAGGAAACGTGCTTCCTCCTCAGTCAATTCTGTATGAACAGAATTCATAATTTGTTTCAAGATGCCAGATTTGCAATAAGAGAGGTTAATATTAAGAGAGAGGTTTCCTTTTGCTAAATCTTTAAGAGGACAGTATCCCGCATCAAAAGTTTCATAATAGGTGGCCAAGGACAATAATGACTTAAACCAAGGGAACTTCACTCTAGAAGCATTAACATCTAGAAAAAACCTTTGTATTAAGTGAAACGTTGCAGAAGACAACCCAGCTTCCTTTGAATTTCTAGTTTGGTTCAGTCAGAGCTTGATATGAAGTTCTCATTTTTTCCAGAGCTTGTCCAAAACTTACAAGGATTTTGTACCTTTCCTGAATTCCATGAAGAACTGAAAAAGCTTTTGGTAAGGTAAATTATTCCCTGAAAACTTTCCCTGACTCTAAGAACTAAATCTTCTTCTCTTCTCTTTGTAAATTCAATTCAAATATTCATAAAGTTTCTTATATTTTTGCCTTGCAAATATGACAGCAGTTACATTAAGTGAAAACCCATAAATTTCCATACATTTTATATATTCCAGTTGGTCTTGACCATTAGCATAATAAAAAGAAGGAAAAAAATTCCTAAAGATATTTCTTAAGGTTTTACATCAGGGTTAGGCATATTTACATACATTTAGGTTGAAGTCTTTGTTGATTATGCAGACATTTTCCATAGGTTTCTCCCAGCCCTTATAATAATTTATTGTACACACCACATCTCTAGAGAATTTAAGGCCAGATTCATATTTTAATAAGTCTTATCTAAAAAAGATTTAGATATATTTAATTATATTTAGATCTAAACAAGACGGCCCTTTGGCTATTTGTATATCATCTTTCCTAATAACCTCCTGTATGGATCAGAGAAAGTAAACCTATAAAATAAAGACTATTAAAGCAGAGATAGAAATCCATGTGGCATTCACAGCTGCTCCCAGAGCCAGTTGTAGCATGGGATTCTTATGCTGATAAGCCAATCAAAAGTGATTAGCAATTCAAGAAGCACTGCACCCTTGCAGAACATTGTTTTCTGTAGTTTTGGCATTGCAGGGATGGGCAATCACCAAAGGTCAGTTCTGACATGTTATTTGTGCTAGAAATAAAGAATGAAGGGCACACTAGGAAGGGACGTACCACATTTTCTGGCTTATTTTTGTGATTTCGTTCTTCTTTTCCACATTGATAGTCTTAGATGTAAAAAATATTAGTAACAACTGATTTGACTCGGTAAATTAATCAAACATATTTAAAAAGAAAAATAAATAAAGACAAAAAGCCTTTAAATTTCTCTGACTGAATAAGTGGTTTCTCAACTTCATTCGACTTTGATTACTCATTTTATTTTCCAGGACTGGTTTTTAAGGTTTTTTTACACTCTTTATATCACAGGAGATATCTCAGACTATCAGAGTTCCTCCACAGTCTGTACATGAGTCTGTGCTCAGTGATTATTTCCTTTCCAACTTTATCATCAGTTTTATTAGTGTATGTTGAAATTTGATACTAAGTTCAAACATTCAACTTTCTGCTGTCCAAATCTGAGTTATGCCAAAATTGTCAGGAAGCAGAGATTATAAGGACGAATCTCATTTTATAATTCTTATTGCTGTAGTCCAGGAATATCTTGCAGACCTCATTCATGCCCATTTGCTGAGTGAAGTACCACTGCCGTAGTGTCAGCAACTCAGTATAAGAGGTACCAAGAATTTGGACAACATGCATCAGAAAAAATGCCATATACAATTTATACGATAACACACAAAGGAAAGTTTAGGCTTTCACTAGAGACAAATTTTGTCTTTCTTTTAAAGAAGTGCTGCATAGTACAGCAGTGTCTCGAAACGTCTTTGCATAAAAGCTACTGGATTTGAGATGAGAACAAGGTGACACTAGGAAAACAGGTGGACACACAGAGGTAGAGAATAATTGGCTGAAGGGTATAAAAGATTTAGTAGAATGGTAGATAACAAAAATGTAAATTACCTTTCCTACCAGCTAGTCCTTCTGCAAATGAGCATGCTGAAAACGTACATATAACATTATGAGAAATGTAACACTTTTTGGTGAGAATAAGATGGAAATTAAGACTGAAAATCCAACAGTGTGATCCTGCAGGATCTGTTGAAGCCATAATCAATCCCAGGTTGGTTGCTGTGCATTCAAGCATTGCTGCCAACCTGGACCCTAGACCTGATTGGATGATCCTCAGATTTGATGTTCGTCTACCTAAGTCTCTGAGAAGGCTTAACCTAGTAGGTGTGCACGGAACATGCATAACCCATGCCAGCCACGATCCATACAAAACAGTGGCCACACACATGCAGCCAATTTTAATTCAGAATAGAGAAATAAAAACAGATAAAAGTAGTGAGAGGATGCTGTCGTGCTCTCCTTTCACCTGAGAGCTTAGTGATTGAGCGCTTCTCCTGGAAGGTGGCATGGGTTTACTGCTTTCTTTATCCTGAAAGCATTCACTTGGTGAAAAGCTCTGTGCTCATCTCTCCTCCAGAAAGTATTTCTTTTTTTTTTTTCCTGGTGACACTTCCAGACAGTCCTAGAAGCAGAAGCCAGCTTGCCCCATCACCTCCTTTTCAGGTAGACCAACAACACCTGAGCTATAGAGCTGTCCATCTTCTTTCCCCCGAGATGAACAACAGATTACTGTCTAGAAAGCCACAAAGAGGTGCTTTCACTAACTTACCTTCACTAAGGGTCTTTTTTGCAGTGAAGGCATTCCCTTGGAAAATGGTATCTGTGAATGGTAACCAAGGGAGGCTGTTAGGAGCTACACCTTCTTTTTTCTTTAAATCTGCATTTCTCCAAGGATCCATTTTGGTAAAATATGGGACGCTGTCACTGTATATGCATTTTTTAAAGTGAGAGCTCTATCTATAACGTAGGTTAGGAGAAGGCCTGGGGCTTCAATTTTCTGAAAGACGAGGATGCCTCCCTAGCTCTCCTGAGCCTGGACACTGTTTGAACCTCTTTCTGAAGCAATTACTTCTCCCTATGGGCTCTGTTCGGAGGCTCCTAAACTCAGGATAGGACATCCAGTCAAAGATGAGGCACCAAAATGTTAGGCTTGGCAATGCTAAGCATCAAAACAGAGATATTCCTTTAGACACCGAGATCTTTGTGCTTCAAAGCTTCCTCTGAAAAGCAGGGTACACCCTTTGTAAGATGGTACTCACATAGAAGAATAAAAGCACATAATAAATTAGTATTTTTAAGTGTATGGCAGCAGATAACGGAAAGGTACAAAGAAATAATGAGAGTTAGATAAAGTGGCAGTGAAATATTCATTACAGTAATAACTATCAATGACAGTATATCATGTACCTTTTCTTGCCTGTGTTGTAGCAAATTCTTTCAGAGACAAGATTTTTCGCAGCATGGGTGTAGTGGGTGGGAAGGAGGAGAGAGAAGGTAGATTATGGTGCAATACATAAATGACTAGGGAAAGTATCTAGATTGGTGTCATATACCAAGGTGAAGGAGAGTATGACTATTGCAAAGGCATTACCAAACCAACGTTGTGTTCACAACACAAATATTCAGATAGTGAAAATGGGCCAAAGGAAAATAACGGTAGCAAAACATTTACCTTACAAGCAAGAGATTCCATTGTAGAATAGCTATAAAAGTGAATATTGTTAAACTCTCCAGAAAGGAGGCCTGAAGATTGTTTGCCATGACCTTCTGCTAAGGAAGGTCACAGAGTAAAAATGTCTTGAAAAACGTGAAGAAGGAGCTATGTCATAAGATTCTGCCCTAGTGCTCCAGGGACTGTAAATATGACTTTGTGGAGTTTCTTAGGATGTCATAAATGTTGATTCATTTCTAAAAAGATTTCAGACTAGAATACAGTCCTGTAGTTTACTTTGAATTAGATTGCTTCCTGTGAATTATGAAGAAGTGATCTTCATTCAAAGTCTAGTTCAGCCCTGCGCAGAGATGTTGTACCAGCTCAGTATGCCACTTGACTGTTGTCCAAATGCTAGACTCTGAGCAGTTTGTGCATACCATCTAATTTTACAAATAAGGCAGAAAACCACATTATATCTGACAGTCTGCCATTCCTTGTAAAGCAAAAAGCTGGAATGTGGATTGCCTGCATAGTGTTTTGAAAATAGTTCATCACAGAGATTAAGTGAACCAGTTTTCAAAAGATTTCCCAGAAGCTAAGGCTACCTCTAAGACACAGGAGTGCTTCTGAGCTCCCAGAATAAGTTGAAAGCAGCCAGCCTCAAAGATGGGACAAAATCTGAAAGAAGAAAAAGCAGTGCAGGTATATGGGCTAAATGGGAATCACAACCCAGTTCTTGATTTGGATAGCTCGGATACCCAGCCTCTGAAGGGCGCTACCACAGTCATGCACATAAGAGTTAAGATGCAACCTTTGACAACAATGCAGGACAACGAACTATTTTGGAGATGTGGCCTCTGCCTCCTGCATTAAAAAAATATATATATATTTCATACTATGCTTTCTTAGGGAAAACAGGGTGTGCTTTGGGAATTTCTTGTTCATTTCTGGAAGAAAATACAGAAATTCATTTTCTAAACAACTGAAGAGGCTGAGATAAAACATTTTATAATTCAACAGTTAAAGTTATAGCAAAAGTATTTTAGTTAACAAAAAATCCTATGAATATTATATCTTTCCCATATTAAAATATTTTTTCTATTTATATATCTTTAACTCTCCTCCAGTCAGAAACTCCTCCTTTTGTGCATGCTTGGCCTCTAGCAGTTTAAGAACTCTTAAAACCGTATTTTTTAATTTCCTCATACTTTCTTTATACTGCTCATAATTAAGAGAAAAAAAAAAAAAACAGAAGGAAGAAAATAATCTTCAGTAAGGGCAACTATAATACTATAACATAATGTATTAGTAAAAGAAATACCTTATCTAGGATGATATTATGGGTTAATTTTCAAGAAGAAAAAGCTATTCTACATCTTGTACTCAAGATTCCCTAGTCACAAACAAGTAGTTCCCACTAGTCTGCTCTAAACCGGTCTCTGAACTTATTTTAATTGTATATATGCTCATTACTGGTTCATCTGTTTAGCAACTTCATAATTTTTTCATCTATCTAATTGGAAAACTATGATTTCTGCATTGACACAGTTGTCTCAGATCCATATACTTAACAATGCTTAGGCTTTTCCTACAAAGTGATAGAATTTCAAATATAATACCCGTACAGCAATGAGAAGACGCAAAAAAATTCATTGTCAAGTAGAACAATACAGTGGACTTTCCAGAATGAATGTTTCATAATCATGTTAGAAATTGCACACTGCTAATCCACTCCTACCTTCCACAATGCTTTCAAGAACCATACCTCTATCATATAACTTCTGAAAAGGGCCAATTTAAAGTAGATTTTCAAATCATGAAATTTGATTATGCAATAAATATACCCCTCCATGTATGTTTGCATGCTTGAAAGAGCTAATGGAAAGCTTCTGTTAAGATCTACTTAATGTCCCTTACATTCTTATTTATACAGCGCTATAAATATATGTGACTTTTGTACATTAAGAAAACAGAGAAGGAGCTTACAAACTAAAGTGAAACTTTTGACTTTGCATCTTGCCCTGGCAACATCACCTGGACATAATCAAAGGGAAGATAGTTAAGACAATTCTCTCCTTGCCTCTGGGGAAAATTAACTTGTGCAGTTCAGTTTCAGGCCCATACTCTTCCCTCTTTGTTGTTGGTTGAACTGTGCAGACTGCCAGGTTGTGGGGCAGCATCAGCTCCCACAGTCCATTTATTCTCTTCATCCAACTGCAAAAAGAAAAGGGAAAGGGGAAGAGTGACTTTCGATACTTTATCCTCATTCCAAAGCATATATAAGCTAAAGTCTTTATGTCCCTTTATTCCCTGCTCACATTTATCTAGAAAAAGCTATAATCTTGCTTTAATTCACTTAATTGTTGATTGTTCAGAACTTCTTAAATCCTTTAAAGAAAGGAATATTATTTTCATCTTCTCAATACAAGGCCCAGGCATAAAAATATCTTTTCAATCTCAGCCAATGAATTATTCATGGTCCCCCAGGCAGTGTGCTTCATATCATGAAATAAATAACTGTATTTGATAACGTCATTATCAAAGAAAGCAGTTTTCTTGATGTGAACAGAGCATTAAAGATAGACTTATTACTGTTCTTTTCAGTCTGATCCCTGTCCACAGCACCAAAAAGAGACCCATATCTGCACCCCCATCTTGAGGAAGTACTTTGGGTGGGGAACTTTCAAAAGACAATAAAGAGGAAGGAGAAAGGGAAGACCTATCATGACTCTTTTTTCAAGTAGCCAGTTCCAACAGGATGAAAAAAAATGGTACTTTATGAGTGCTCTATTTTAGCGATTTAGGCTGAAGTTGCTATGCGGGCACCGCACAGAGTGCACCAGTTGCAACTTGGCACAAGACCCTTTAGGCATGTGCAGCGCATACCCATGTGTCACAGCTGGTTCAAACCTTGCTGTCCACAGTGACAAGATGTGGCTGTCCTTGGGCCACAGTGAAGCACAGCAGATGAAAACCTGGCCCTTCCCTCAGTGTACTGCATGAGTAAGCTAATCAGCGTTTCTGTCACAGTATTAAGGTGGAAGTCTGACTCCTTTTCATTTTCTTTTAAAATACACTAGCATTATTTTCCCTTCATGTAAGAAATCTTCTTTGTTTGAAGTACAGAAATGAGAGTGGAGGGAAGGACATCACTGGCTTCTTACCAACTAAAGTGAGCCAAACTGGGTCGAAAAAATATGATGGCATTTCTGAAGAAGGAGGTATATTAATTACCCACTTAAATTCATTTAGCATTTCTCTTCAGTAATAAATAAATGTACATTTCAATTAGACAGGTACTTAGACATTCCAGTCTAGAAAAAATGACCCTCTTTCCAGATAGGAATATACAGATGAAAGATAGAAATCTGGTTAGGCTAGAGTAACAGTCTTTCTGAATTAATGCCAAAAGAGCTCAAGGATGTTTTGGAATCAAAAAAAAGGCAGTCAGGAGGTTTTGCCTGACTTTTAATTTACACTTGCTGTGTTTATACTTCCTGACACTTTCAGTCCAAGGACGGGAAACACTCATAACAAAATACGGTGTGATTATGTGTATTTTTCTTTGTTCTCTATTTCTAGCTGGAGAATCTCATGATCCTATAGGATTTCCTCCCTGCATCCTGATCAGAAAGACCAAAAACAGATTAGCAACAGACTGAATCTTAAAATGTGTATTCAAACATTTTGAAGTTTGTCTATATAGAGTGCCTGCATGTTGCACTGAATTCTTACATTCATGTTATTTGCTTGCACTAGTGGTTTTTGGCTCAGCAACTTCATCCAAACTCAGACTTTTTGAGTTAGAGGTAAGATAGCAACTAGTTCAGAGGCACAGCTGGAACATATGTGCAAATACCATACCTTTCCAGAAATAGCTAGTTGAGTAACAGAAACACTAAAGTTCATTTTAATCAACTTCACAGTACCTTTAATGTGTGTAGTTTGGAAATAAAGTGGCCCACATCTCTTGAGTACCAGAATCTGATTTTCAAGGTCCACAGTTCTTTAAAATTCATTTAAGATCGGTAATGCCTGCCATTGTTGACTACATCATACAAGCAAGAATTACAAATTTTATGTTAAGTAGATAAGGTAACACTCCAAATCTTTGATCAGAAAGACTTGTGTGGTAAAGTGGAACTTGAAGCATAGGTGTTTAAATATAAGAACTACAACACTGAAAAGCCCAGCTCTGCTGTGGTCTAACCTGAGACATATTGACTGCAATGACTTCCCTGCTAGTCTTTAATGTTTATATATTTATCCGATCACTACTGAAGGTAAAGTACATAAACAGCTGTTTCAGCAGAGTCGCAGAGTCTTGAACAAAAACACTTCTTCCCTCAGGTGAATGCTTGAACTACTAAGCTAGAGCGATGCTTCTCTTGTGTTCATTTTAGGTACGTTAATCTTCAGTTTTGTGTTGTGCAGGATCACAATTGCAAAAGGAAGAGTTAAAAGGTGCCATTATCTAGCATCACTTGTTAGCTAAGTTTAGGGATATTGTATATCCCCACATACTAAAGCAGAAAATGAACCCATTCCCATTCTTCTTTCTGGATGGATGACTTGAATCCTCTTATGCATCTACTCAGTGTCATTAAACTACTGTCTCTTCAAATTTTTAATGGTTCCTCAGTAACAGTAAAGGTCCAAAAAACTTGCTTCTATTATTCTTAGCTAACAACTCCCTTTCTGTAGATAAGAACCCCAAAAACGCAGGTGTCCTTATTCACATTGACTTGACAAAAATGATGCCGAAACAGCAGCGAGAAAAACACATCACGAAAGGCACTTGTTGCTGACATGAAAACAGTCTGTAATGCAGCAAGTGCTTTGGCAAACCACGACGACCACATGGGGTGTGTCAAAATGTACTCAGCAGAAGAATCCTGTCTGCGAGCAGCCTGCATACAGGCAATTATATTGCAGGCATTGGCACTAAGGGACAAAATCAACCTCAGAGGAGTGAATGAAATAGAGCTCAAGACACGTGTTGTGAAATTGCCCCAAGAAATAGGCAACCGGCCAATAAGGCATAAGGCAGCACGGTCAGAAATGAGATGTGTCACGGCCTAACATATGAGATGAAGAAAAATCAGAAGAAGAGAACTCTCTCTGTGTCTCAAAGTCTGATGCAAACAGTAAAGGTATGTCCTATCTATCTATGTCTCTAGATGCCTGAGTATTTATAACGTGCTTATCACAGAAAAGAAATTATTCATGTCTTAACTGAAGTCATCTTGAGAACGGAGAGTGTCATAAAAATCACTTAATGCTTGTAGTAAGAATCTAGCTGTTTATAAATATCGCTCAAATTATGTATATCTTTATAGAAAGTGCATATAGAAACTGACTAAATGATAAGCATATTCTATTTTTTTTTGTAATAGCTATTTAAATTTAATAATTTATAGTATATCACTGTTGTAGAACTACGAAAGATGGACAATAAAGATATTTTGGCTAGTTCTCCAGCAACTTCTATAGTTTCAAATGCACACTTCAAAAGGAAATGGTTAATCTTTTTATATATACATATATATATATTGCTGGCAGAATTTTTCAGAAAATGCAAAAATATACTCATTCTTTCAGGGTCAACCTTGTAACAGAAGGACACTGAAAATCTATAATTTCTCTATTTTTTAAATTTCTGTATTTCAATTTTTTCTACATTTCATAGTTTCAAAGTTTCAATAGATTCATATTTTGAATCTATTTCAAATATAGATTCAAATCTATGTTTCGAATTTTTTCAAACTTCTACACAGAGTAACGGATGGGGTGTTTCGGTCCAGCAGGAATGATATAACTGCGCTCCCCTAAGGAAAAAGGTTTGGGAGGCAATAGCAGAAATAATAGATCTATGTTTCCTATGTTTTCTACTTAAATGGGCTAGAAAACAAAAATTACATGTGGGACCAAAGTTGCAATAAAAAGAAGGAGACTTTCTAATTTCCCAAATGGTCCATATGGGCCCATGTGCAATCCCAAGCTATCAGAAGAAGTTTTAATACTGCATTCCACAGAACTGGCTCATGAGCAGCCACGAACGTCATACTAACATTTAACCTGTCCAAGTTTAAAGCTGTTTGCACTGAGCTGTCATTTTGTGGAAAAGCAGCATTAAGAACAACATACCAGAGAAATTGTTTGGCTTTAAAATAAAGTCTTGGGGCGGAGGGAGGAGTACCAGAGGGGAAAGGGACAGAAGGGAACCTTTCCTTCTTTATAGGGAAAGTGCTAAATCCCTCAAAAATTTACAGGCAAGCAATGTATGAGCCAGAAGTGAAAAGCTATGCAAAGGCCAGCTTTGCATGCATTTCAGGCAGAAGCAGGCATATTTACATCTAGCGACACCGCGTGTGCCCCAGAAATGGAACCATTTACTCACAACAGCAGCTGTGTTCCGCATGTGAGCCACAATACTCCTTTATGCAAGGTCAGTTCCTCTTTTTAGTTCTTATTATTGTCGAAACAGCAGTCCAGCTCATTGATACGGTGAAAGGGCAATGTCAGCTGACTGGCAAGTGTCTCACCAGCAGGAAGTTAGCTGATAAGCTGCTTAAGCAGTGAGCCCTGGCAAGCAGGAAGCACTGGAGCCAGCTCAGGGAAGCTACCCTTAAAATTGCTTTGCTCAGACCTCAACCTCAGCAGGCTAATTAGAAGTTGTTGAAAGGAAGAGTCTCTAGTGTGCATTCTTCTATAGACAAGACTCAGGAAACATGTTGCTTGTGCGGCACTAAACAGACAGGAAGATAAATGTTTAAAAGCTACCATAAAAAATCTCAGACGATTCACAAGTACAACAATGGGGGGGGGGGGGGGAAAGCCTAATATAAGTGGTCACTGAAAGGTTTTGAAGCAGGCTGGGACAGGTCCCAGTGGGAAAGCAGCAGGCGAACAGGCGAGCTATGCAAATGACTATTGGCAATTTGAACATTTGCTATTTATGGAATCCGATCAGGCCTAGAGAAAGGAATGCTGCATAATGAGGATTATCATATTTCTCCACATGATATGCTGGATAGAAAGAACACTAACAGACCTTTCTTTATTGTGATCTAATCATGTAGACAGGCACTCTCATTCTTTATGGAAAAGACAAAGCATATTAAATTAGGAGCATTAGACTGATCTAATGATAGGATGGCAATGTGAACAGAAAAGGGCTCAAAGATGTAAATGCATGATCTGCTAAAGTTATTAAAATAACATTCTCCTGAGTGTTCTCGCTCCCTACCCCGAAGTAGTGACTAGAGCTACATCCTCACAAGACTATGAGCTCTTTAGGGTCATGAAGGCACTCAGATCATTCTAAAAGGTGAATACATTATTTTTATATAAATATGTATATATACACACACATATATGTAGGTTACAAACTCTGATTTTCAAAACTAATGCAAAAGGTTTCTCTTTACTTAGGCTTACCCCTAAGTAGATGGGAAGAACTGAGGGGGGAGGCTGGGCAGGATTAGTTATTTCTGCAGTTTGATTTGGAAAACATCAAGTATGGAAGTAAATATGTCAGTTCTCGCAGGGTTCATTCTGACAACTGCCTTCTACCTATGGCAGAAAGTTTGACTGCTAACACAATCACTGATGAAAAATCATCCCATGCCTAGTTAACCACCCAACGTACACACCATAACTGCCTCCCTTCATTACACAGGCAGACAGGTGCTAGCCCCTATGAATGGCAACAGATAGTCTGAATTATGCATTACTCTCTCATAGTTTATTATCAGTGCAGTCATCTAGGTCCATCAAGATGCTGCTGGTAGGAGGTCTGCATACAGCAGACCTACCAGCAATTTCAGCTAACCCCTAGATTCTTGAAAGAAGTGTTTAGCTGCCATTCCCGAGCAGCCGCTATGTTCCCTTTTCACCAAGCAAGGGGTCTTTGCAAGGGAGAACACAGCTACCACCAGACCCATAATGCAACAACTCCATTAATGCTGTCGCACTGATATCCACAGTCTTTGACAGAGAAGCTGTCAAACACTCCAGGATCCTCCCAGCAACAGCGGACTAGGGAATGGGAACATACAATATTTAGTGAATGCTTGATGAGAACACAGGAGGATGACTACAGCATGCTAGGGATCACTGGGCATTTGTGCCATATCAGTGGAGCTGGCAGCTTGCAGTTTAAGTATTAGTGCCCCCATATACCCCTCCCTTTCTGCTCCCCTGCTGATGGCACAGACACATCCTGCAGCCCTTTGAGGTTACTTAACTTCAATGCATGGGCACAGCAGGGTGAACTAAAGACTGAAAGAAGGAATTATCTCTGAATTTCCTATCCTGTGTTGATAGATATCTAAAATGGGTATAAATACATACAAAGATATGCATAGATATGCACAGATATGTATGTAACAAAAATATGGATTTTTTTTTTTTAATGGAATTCCATGAGACACTCCTATACTGTAATTTGTGGAGTATATGTCACAGACACAATAGAATGCTAAAGCTCAGAGGCATTATGGACTGTCATGTCAAATCATACTTAGAGGGTTTTAATATGTGGATTACAGATATATTAAACCATACTCTCCCCTGCCTATTATGTCAGTGGGACTTTGCATATTTGAATACTACTACTGTGTATAATCCTAGAACTACACCATGCATGCACAATAGGTCTGTGTATACTAGAAATTAGTATGAAAAGTCTAGATTCTGTATCAAATATTACTTATTTTTAATGCATAACCACAAGGACAAGTATTATTATTTTCTAAACTCTCTACATGAAAAAGTTAGCACACACAAACACACGTTTATGTTAAAAACTTGTGTGTGTTTCAGTAAAACCAAAATACTACTTTCTTGCTCCATTCTATTTTAATTTTCAGATCACTTTCTCAGTGCATTGGAACTAAAGAGTTGAAAACAACTATACTATCTTAACTACCTCTTCTTTTTCTCCCTGCCCTCTAAATAGTTCTTTGCTGTTCCCAGTTACTGAACTCTCCTTTCATCTTCTTAAGGATGATTCAGTCTTTCCACATCTCTACCTACCAATGCTCCTTCTCTTAATCACTTATTCATTTTCATCACCTGCCTTCCACTATATATTCCAGCTCCTTACAGATTCACAAAGACCACAAACTTGTGCCTTACTTAGCTCCCCTATGCTCATGGATTCTTTTCTCTTACTGATTTAGGAACTGCACACAGTGTCCAAAACGAAGACAACACAAAAACAAAATGAAGTTTTCAGTGAAAAATTTAATTCCTGCAAAACTGATTAATGATAGCTATGTCTACTTTAGAAGTTTATGGTGGGCAACAGTAGCAAATCTGTAAAGTGAAACAGTTGTTGCTGAGGTCTTGATGGCCATACTATATGCATTTTGTTGGGGATTTTACTTCAGACTGTAGTCAGTCTTGTTCCTTTTACTGACTGCCACATAGCAGGTTCAGCATATTAGATGCACTCTTGGAGTGCATTTTTTTATTAATTTCATCTAAAAGTAATTCAGTTTATGCAATCTGAAGTCATTCCATGTTGCAAACTAAAGTGGGAACAATTGGAAAATTTGCTACAGCACTCTTCCTGATCTGAGTTAAAAGGCTAATGTGGACATACACCTACCAAAAATCGTCCTTTATGCCCAGAATCATCACAAGTAACTTTATGTGCCAACTGAAATATGCAAATATTACCTGTGTAGTTGTCAGAAATTTCTCTCTTTATAGTTGGGCGAAATAGACCTTTTAGAGGACAAATCAGTAGAGGTGCCAGTAGAGCAAGCTACACCTTGATACTGCTTGAAGCAAAGAACTGAAAAGGATTCAAAGAAGGACGTTTATAAGAAAAACTTGAATATCTACAGCTTATGTATAAAGTAAAGCAAGACAAGTTACCATCTTGAAACAGTTCCTAACTTTTAGGAAATGCATGGGACTTTTGTTCCATACTATAGAATTCTTGACATTTTGCATCAACAATAGATACCAACTGCTGGAACCATTTCTGAACTTGTGGATCCGGATAGCACAGGTCGGGTCTTATAAAGTAATTCTAATTGCATTTATCTGTCTATTCCACATCTTCACAAGCAGAGTCTCAACCACTGGTCTGCACCGAAACCTGCCTTCAGAAAATATTTTTCATCTCTCTCTGCTGTTTCTTTCTGCCTCTTTGCTTTGGTATTTTGTCTTCACATTTCTCTTAGGCTTTTATTCTCTTATATTCTCCACAGTTTTCTATTTCTTTGCGTAGTCTTGTATTTCTATCAGTACCTTTGAGGTCTCTATTTTGTTTTCATATACCTCCTCTAGCTTTTTCCCCCTACTTCTATGTTTCCTTTTTGCCTATTTCTTCTCTCCAGAGCTAATGTCAGCCTACGCTGACTCTGGGTTTTTTACTATAACATTCTATAAAGAAGGAGAGACACAGTCAGAGCGCGCTTGCTTATTTTGGAAGCCATGAGGCAGTATCCATCCTTCATGAGTTTTGGTGTTTTGCCTTTTTGGAGAGAGAGGATTTGTCTAATCTTTAATAGTACTCAACCACTCTGTATGAAAAGCCTCAGGCAGCTGACCTGGATAGCAGTGCTCCAGTTCAGCCATCAGTTTGCAACTGCAATTGGCTTGGCCTAGTTGCCTCCATACACTCCTGGGGTGGATCACAAATCTGAGTTAATTTCCTAACACAGTAATCATCACCTTGCCTGAGCAAGGCCTTCCATCACTGCCTGGAGAATCGGTTTGCTCATTTCTGCTGGAAATGAACAAACAAAATGTATGTGAAGTCAATAATGACAGAGTTTAGGCGAGGCTCTTTATTAGAACATGAATATAGTAAAAAAGTATTCGGAGAAGAAGCATCAGCCAGTAAAAGCAATCCACAAATAATGGAGAGTGGACAGATGTCATGACCTCATGTAAAATTTGCTACATGCACTGAGGAGCTGACAATGGAAAAATAAAATTATTTTTTGTGGTATATCCCAGCTATATTCCCACCACAAACTACTTGCCACCATGGATGAGTATGTGCAAGTAATTAACAAATCCTAAAGGCTTTTGCGATTAAGAATTGTTTTAAATGCCGTAACGATTTTATATGGACATTAAGCTACACCGGTGCATGTTTAATTGGTCTATTAATAGGTACCTCAGGTGACCGAATATGTTTTGGCCTATAGCATTATGCCTCACAACATGCATTAATGGTTCAATAAGATATAACCTCTTGTGTCCTGGTGCTCTGTTTAATTAATTTTAAAGTTCTTTCTAATTATTAACTTGAATTCTTTATTATTTTTCCTTTTTAATGGATGATTTAACACAGCTTTCATGTCTGATCCTACCACCTCTGACTCATGTGGAAATGCAAACTGAATGAACGCTGAAAGGTTAAGCCTTGGTGCCTAACTGCCTGTTTTATTTTCCAATATTGGATAAGTTGTTCAGCTTGCTTGTGTTAGGCACTTTTATCAGTATTTTCTCTACATCCTCCAACTGGCTGAATAAATTCAACGTGGCTGTGATTTTATTTTTTAAATGCATCTGTGAAAACAAGTATTACAATAAAACAGTTTTTAAGATAATTGTTCAGGAGCTTTCTTTCCCCCTGCTATGGAGAAGACGACTGTGATAGTTTAGTTATAAAACTCTTTGTTGATAACTTTCCCCCTCTACGTAATTGCAGCCACTGAACAGTTTGTGGACTAAAGCTGTTTTTTGTTTGTTTGCTTGTTTGTTTAGGGGGTTGTTTTGTTTTGTTTTTTAAATTTGTCTTTGATTCTGGCTATTTTCATAAACAGTGTATTTTATTCCACCATGTCTCCATAACCCTTTAAAATTACAGTACAGCAATGAAACATTCAGGCTTCAGGAGAAAATTGCTCCTGGGGAAAAAGTCAAACCTTCTGCCCTGTTATATGATACCAGAGTTTAATGAGTATGTAAAGTATCAAATTAAAAAATGCTAGCAGTTTATTATAGCTGAGCAATCACTGAATGAGAAACAGGTTTCTCTTTCATTGAGCATTAAGGACATGACCTGCGGCAGATAAGCACACTGCTGCCTCAGATGCAACATTTGATTTAGGACTGGTGTACTTGCCAGCCGAAAATCAACCTAAGTTTTGTTTGTTTGTTTAATCAATAATTTTCCAAGCTGCTTATAGGCAAGAAGTGTTGCAATGAATTAAGAAATTAACTGGGTTTAAGTTAGGCATTTTCATTCATCATACTCCTTTTTCTCCAAGCCCATGAGTATATAAATGACCCTTAAAAGACAACTAGACCCCACATAGCTCTTCCTTACCATTGTGGTCACCCCACCACAGTTCTGGGCACTTTTGGCGCCCATTTGTCTCTGTGACACATAAGTGTCTGTATTCTCAGTGGAGAAATTGCAGCTGCAGAGACTGGAGGCAACGCCCTTTAATCCCTGGGAGCTCCCAAGGACCATCCCATAGAGCTTGTGAACTTCTTTCCATGTGCCAGGACTTCCAGCTGTGCTCTCGCTGAGATTGCAGTACCTGTTTTGCAGACGCTTAGTCCTCACCAGGAGGACACGCTTCGTCCTCACCAGGAGGACACGCTTCCCGTGAACAGCTCTGCGAAAGGCCCATGCTTGCCCCAGGACCACCACCACATGAGCCACCGCACCCATCAGTAATCACCGCAGTTTCCATGCGGATTTCCATGCGGACTGAGGGTTTCCATGCGGCACCAGCTAGGGTGAGTGGGATGGCTGATGTATGCCCAGATCTTGCCTTATAGGAAGTTGGGACGTGGCCACCGATCACTTGTTAAACCTCAAAACCACACCCCAGCCTGGGCGCCGCCTGTGGTGTCAGGTCCTGCACTGCTGATCTGAGGTGGTGGTGGCCCTCAGCCACCATGAACGCTCCCAGGTCACGCCCCGTATAGTGGCCACTGCTTCTCACAGGCTCAGCGTGCTCCCCTCCATCTCATCTGCTTTATGTAAAGGCTGCTCTCTACGTGCCAAAGTCATACACAAACAATTCCCGAGTTAGCAAAGAGTAACTGCGTGTAAATAGCCCTATTAACAAAATCAAACAAGCAAGCAAGCAGGCATTTCCCTTCCACACAGGTAATTGAAAGGCTTCATGAAAACTCAAGTGGGATTTACAGTAACCGGGAAAGCGAATTTCTCCTATTTTTTTTGTTTTAATTAATTCACTCTTAATGCTAGGAATTGATGTTTGTAATATGGTTGCTCTTTTTTTTTTGGTTTGTTTGTTTTGTTTTTTGGTTTGTTTTGTGTGTGTGTGTGTGTGTGTATGTGTATGTGTATGTGCATATGTTTAATAGAAATCTGCTGCAGAATGGACTAAAAAAGGACTAATATGAGATACATCAGCTGGAGAGGTAAATATCTGAGAGAGACAATAGCAAGCAGGAAATAGGGATTCTGAACAAAAAGGTCATCTCAGTCTTAATTACATTTATAGACACAATAGTAATATTTTACCCATTTCTTAGGTTTCATTCCTGACTGCTACAGTCACAAGGATCCCACAGTATAATTTATTTGACCACTCTTTGTTGCATTTTCCCTGTAAGTAATCCCTGTTCTGTTGCATTGTCCTTCCTAATGCTCTGCAATAGAGAAGCAAAAATGCTAATAGAGAATAGCGTAGTAGAAGGTGGTGGTTCTCTGACTTCTTTCCTGTGATTTCTGATCAGTTCAATCTTACCATTTTCCAAAAAAAAAAAAAAATTGTTCATTTGTGCTTTTGTTCAAAAAATGTTCCTTTTCCATTTTAATCTTCCGTTCTCCTGATCGAAATACTTTTTATTGAGCCTCTGTGTAGATATTTTTCTCCTGCTCAGTGCAACTGTAGATGTTATCATTCATCATTTACAATGCAGCAGAATCCAGAAGGCCCAGTCAGAACATGTATCACAGTGGCTGGTGCTGTAGAGACTCATGAGAAAACAGTATTTGTACCAAAAAACTACTTTTCTATGTGGTCCTGATGAAACAATAAGTTTTGCCAGTGTGTGTGTGGGGGGGGAATAGCATTCGGAAATTAAGATGTCCTCATTGCTTTTCACTCTCCAATTCTGCAAAGGGACTTGGCCAAAGTTCAAGCCTGAAATAAGGGAATACAAATTTCCCTCAATCTTGTTTGCAATGAACAATAGGAATTTACTCTTGTAGGGTTTTTGTTTTCTTAAAATCAGAACTGAATCTGTTTTAGTAGAACACTAACTTTCATCCTCTCCCACTCCCACCCCAAAATCCCCAAACTCCCTTTTCACAGTCTGTTTGAGCCTCAGATTTCATTATGCTGTTTGTGGCATGCTGCACTCCACCTTAGCTGCATACCTTGGATAAAATACCTTTGCCTTTTCTGAGTTTACATGCTGCGTCCTCAGCAAGTATGGATATTGAATCCCTTCAGTCCTTTTATGAAAACGCACAACTATCCAACTGCAGGCAAGAAGCGCTGCTCTGGGTTCCCTGTTTCTTCTTCCCCATCTATGTCAGCCACAGCCCAGCCCACTTGTGTTTCTCAGAAACTGCAGATAGTGTTTTGTTATGCTTGGGTCCCCTTCAGCACAGCATTTTTCTTTCTTTAATGCTAGTCAGTATCTTTCTCATAATCAATGAATGTCATTCACACTGGCAAGTTATTTTCATTCATCTTTACCAAGAATTCATTAATCATTGGAGGAGTTCTGCATAGAACACGCTGATTAACAGCCTCTCTGCTTTCTGGTTGAGTAGAAATTTTCTGTTATATTTGGTAAATTTCTCAGTCATTTAAGCACAGAATCATAAGACTGAAGGCATTATCTAGTCCTATCTGCACAGAGGAAGGATCAAAATCATTAGACGATCTCTAAAAGAATATTTGTCTAGCCTGTCATAATAATAATAAATACAAAAAAAGAGTGAAGAGAAAAATATAATCTGTACAGGAATCTTATTGTAGTGCTTCTCAAACCCTTGGCTTGTAAGAATTTCCCCAGTATCTAAACTATATCATCTTTGCTGGAAATTCAACTAATTTCTTTTTATCTTAGGCCTAGTGGTCACAGAGAACAATTAATCACTGCCCTTATTATAACTGCCTTTTACATAATAGAAAAGACTCTTGCTACCTCCTGTCTCTTATTCTTCCATCTGCCAGACTGAACAAACACAATTATTTCAACCTTTTTTTCTACATAGGTCACTTTTTCTAAACCTCTTGTCATTCTTACTCTCTTCAACTTATTACAATCTTTCCTAAACCGTGACATTGGAGTGTATTCCAGCCAGGGATCCACCAACACCAGGAAGAGCTAGAAGAATTATCTCCCATGTCTTACAACCAACAGTCATGTTAATTCATTCAAGGATGAGATTTTCCTGTTTTGCAACAGGATCACACTGATGGCTCATATTTATTTTGAGAACCGTGAGAAATCTTATATCTTTTTCAGTACAACTACTAGCCAGCCAGGCCCTTACTTTTAAGTAAGTGTGTGATTTTTTGGTTCTTCTTTTCTTCTTTCTAAATGCAATGCTTTGCACTTGTCTAAAATCAATCACATGAAATTCAAAGAAAACCTTTTCTCTAATCCCGGTCTTGCCCTCTAAAATGTGCATGCTGCCCTTCCCAGGGTGGATTCAGCTGTAAAGTTGGTGTGTTGTATGGAATACACAAAAAATCTTATGCAAGAATAACACATTGACTTGAAAGAATCCAATTTGAGTAGGTTTATATGATTTATTGAGTCATCTTCAACGATCTTTTAAAAAAAACTGCTGCTACTAGAGCAGTTGTGTATTCACGTAAGTTGCCTTCTCAATTGCCAGTGCTACAGTCTCCTGCTCTCTACAAAGCCACTCACTCTGTTTTCTTTCTTCAGTAGATTCCTTCCTCTATTCAGCAGAGCCTATTCTGTGAGTAGACATCTTTATCTTGCTGTTCGTTTCCTGTTCCCGGTGACATAGAAAGGGATATGCAGTCCTGTCTGTGAGGGATACATCTGTTGTTGCCCCTTCACCTGGTTGCTTTTTCTAATCTTAGGCCAGCATCTGCTTCCCTCTAGACTCTCCTGGATTGCATTAATGCTGTATTTACTATGCCCCCTGCAATCAGCTCCCCAAGGGCTTTGCACAGTTCAGTACGTTAAACCATCTATCTCACATTTCAGTAGATATCTTGGTTACCTCACCAACATCTTGGCTGCTACTTCCTATGAGGAATCAACCTTTACACACATTATCACTTTGCATCTGGCATTCAGACCTTCAGTCTGTCAAAGCTTGGAATTTATTCAGTTCAATGCTAATTTTTATCACATCAAGCAGTTCTAATTGAATTTGGGATGCTTTCTGCAGATTAGTTTTCCTCTCTCCCACTTCCACCTTTGTGTTTGGCATAGACAGATCCAGCAGAAGGTCTGATGGCATATAAAGACAAATCACATACTTCCACAGCCTATTGCAGCTCTTTGCTCTGTCCAGGCTAGAAAAAATTAAGTACTGGAATGGCCTGAATAAGTCATTAACATATACATACCAAAAAAAAAAAAAAAAAGGAACCAAGGAATGGCTCCAGTTTACTACTTGACTTCCAGAAGAGGAAAAAGAACTACTTCTGAAAAGAGATTGCATTGAATGAGTGAGCAAATTAAACATTGAAAAGATGATAAGAGAAAGAATCAGAAAGTCTAACAATGCTTTGAAATCCTCTTAGTGCTGCTGTCACTGCCTCAACCAGCCTGCTGCTCTGCTACTTTGTTAAGTCAGCCCTTCTAAATGCAGTACTTGTCAGTGATACTTCTTCCAATTTGGTGCCAGTTCAATACTTCATGGAATAGGTAAGGATACCAGAAAAGGCAACTGCAGCAGGAAGTTTTCTTTTTAAGCTTGTGCTCATACCAGATGAGGAAGTAGGATTACAACGCTGGACTTCAGGAGAGCTAACTTTGGCCTCTTCAGGGACCTACTTAGGGGGATCTCATGGGGTAGGGCCCTAGAAGGAAGAGGGGTCCAAGAAAGCTGGTTAATATTCCAGCATCACTTCTTCCAGGCTCAAGATCAGTGCATCCCTCTGAGGAAGAAGTTGAGCAAAGCGGGCAGGAGACCTGGATGAGCAAGGAACTCCTGGCAAAACTCCAACAGAAGAAGGAAGTGTACAGAATGTGGAAAAGGGGACAGGCCACTTGGGAGGACTACAGGGACGTTGTCAGAGCGTGCAGGGATGCAACAAGGAAGGCTAAGGCCCAGCTGGAATTAAATCTGGCAAGGGATGTCAAGGACAACAAGAAGGGCTTCTTCAAATACATCAATAGCAAGAGGAAGACTAGGGAAAACGTGGGCCCGCTGCTGAATGGGGCGGGTGCCCTGGTGACGAAGGATACAGAGAAGGCAGAGTTATTGAATGCTGCCTTTGCTTCCGTCTTCACTGCTAAGGCCAGTCCTCAGGAACTCCAGACCTTGGAGACAAGAGAGGAAGTCTGGAGAAAGGAAGAATCTCCCTTGGTGGAGGAGGATCAGGTTAGAGATCTTTTGTCCAAACTTGACATCCATAAATCCATGGGCCCTGATGGGATGCACCCACGAGTGCTGAGGGAGCTGGCGGATGTTATCGCTAGGCCACTCTCCATCATCTTGGAAAGGTCCTGGAGATCAGGAGAGGTGCCTGAGGCCTGGAAGAAAGCCCATGCCATGCCAGTCTCCCAAAAGGGCAAGAAGGAGGAGCCAGGGAACTACAGGCCTGTCAGCCTCACCTCCATCCCTGGAAAGGTGATGGAACAGCTCCTCCTGGAGGTCATCCCTAAGCATGTGGAGGACAAGAAGGTGATCAGGAGTAGTCAGCATGGATTCAGCAGAGGGAAATCATGCTTGACCAATCTGATAGCCTTCTCTGACGGAATGACTGGCTGGGTAGATGAGGGGAGAGCAGTGGATGTTGTTGATGTGGACTTCAGCAAGGCTTTTGACACTGTCTCCCATCACATCCTCCTAGGTAAGCTCAGGAAGTGTGGGCTAGATGAGTGGACGGTGAGGTGGCTTGAGAACTGGCTGGATGGCCGAGCTCCGAGGGTTGTGGTGAATGGCGCAGAGTCAAGTTGGAGGCCTGTGGCTAGTGGTGTCCCCCGGGGGTCAGTCCTGGGTCCAGTCTTGTTCAATGTATTCATCAATGACCTGGAGGAAGGGACAGAGTGCACCCTCAGCAAGTTTGCTGGTGATACTAAACTGGGGGGAGAGACTAACATGCCAGAAGACTGTGCTGCCATTCAGAGGGACCTGGACAGGCTGGAGAGGTGAGCGGAGAGGAACCTCCTGAAGTTCAACCAAGGCAAGTGCAGGGTCCTGTCCCTGGGCAGGAATAACCCCATGCAGCAGGACAGGCTGGGGGTTGACCTGCTGGAAAGTAGCTCTGCGGAGAAGGACCTGGGAGTGCTGGTGGACAACAAGTTAAACATGAGCCAGCAGTGTGCCCTTGTGGCCAAGAAGGCCAATGGTCTCCTGGGGTGCATGAGGCAGAGTGTTGCCAGCAGGTGGAGGGAGGTGATCCTGCCCCTCTGCTCAGCCCTGGGGAGGCCTCACCTGGAGTCCTGGGTCCAGTTCTGGGCTCCCCAGGACAAGAGAGACATGGCACTCCTGGAGAGAGTCCAGCGGAGGGCTACCAAGACGATTAGAGGGCTGGAGCATCTCTCCTGTGAAGAAAGACTGCAAGAGCTGGGCCTGTTCAGCCTGGAGAAGAGAAGATTGAGAGGGGATCTCATCAACGTGTACAAGTATCTGAAGGGGGAGTGTCAAGAGGATGAGGCCAGCCTCTTCTCCGTGGTGCCCAGCAACAGGACAAGAGGCAATGGGCACAAACTGAACCACAGGAAGTTCCATCTGAAGCTGAGGAAAAACAACTTCCCTGTGAGGGTGACAGAGCATTGGAACAGGTTGCCCAGAGAGGTGGTGGGGTCTCCTTCGCTGGAGATATCCAAAACCCGCCTGGATGTGATCCTGGGCAATATGCTCTAGGTGACCCTGCTTGAGCAGGGAGGTTGGACTAGATGATCTCCAGAGGTCCCTTCCAACCTAAACGATTCTGTGATTCTGTGATTCAAGGTTGCCCATCGTAAATCAATATATTGATTAGTTGTCAATAAAGTGAGGCTAATGGTACAGTTTTTTTCAAAGATAGTTTTTATAGGCTTCACTATCCTCAGACTTTACGTTTATTGATAACCATGACATAGCAGAGTGAAAACTAAGGGTCTCCCAGCATATCTATTTTAGTGCCCATTTGCCTTGAGCTTTTATCACCCATTTCAAAATATGTTGACAATGTATATTCCCTTTTGCCTATATTGAGGTTACATGAAGACTTTATCTGAGCAGAATCTGGCTCTTCATATTGAAGGTCCCTGAAGAATAATGAACGCTCATTTAACAAAGCATTTCTATATATGCTTAATTATTAGCACACATCTAAATCAATGCGACCTAACTACATGCTTGAAATTTTGCTACATAGAAAAGGACTTTTCTACGTACTTCAATACCAAGTTGGGATCTAAGAGAAATTATTAATAAGAAAATCAATTCCTAAGAGCATTTCATACTTTTAAAAGCATAAATACAATGTAATCAAGTGTGATAACTTCCTATGGAATATCTGTATTAGAAACTTTATGTTTTTATTCTAGCATAGTGATTATGTACAATACTGAAATCTGTGTGTTTTGTAAAGCTCTCCTATAATTATCTGAAAAAGATGATAATATTTGCTTATGGAACTAATCAACAAAACTTGTAAATGTTCTTGGATTCTTTATAACACCGTGTTTCTATGTGGGATTGTGCAAATGGGTGAGTTGAAAAAGGCAGGGCAGCCCAAGAGCTGATGCAAGGTCAGAAAGCAATGCTGGTCAAGTGGATGTGACAGAGGTACATAAATAGTAAAGAGTTTTAGCTAGTATCGATTAAAAGCCAATGACATTAACAATAGCTCCTGTCACACACAGATGATCCCAAAGTGCTTTATATATTATGCATACCAAGAACAATCCACCCACTACTGGAATACAATTATCTCTGTGGGAGAAGTGTGGCATACCATGATAGCAACCACATACTCTACCGAGGTAATTTGATGCAATTGCAACCCTGAACACTTATATCCAGTAAGCATAAGTATATTAACATTCTCTACAGAAACACTCACACACATACACACGCTCATTTCCCTATATGTATACGTATACTAGTCTAGCAGGAGAGAGGAGAGTGCTTTAAAATATAATTTTCCCATTTAAGTGTACTTTTTGCATTATTATTATTTTTCAGAATCACAGAATGGTTGAGGTGGGAAAGGATCTTTGGAGATCATCGAGGCCAACCCCGCTGCTCAAGCAGGGGGAACAGATAAGAAGATAAAAAGAAAGTCCCTCCAGGTTTTGTGTAATCCAAGATAAGTAGGACTTAGAAAACCTTCACTGCTCACTTCCTCTGCTCACCTTTAATTTTGTTACTGTGCCTTTACTTGGTTTTCAAAAGGACAGCAGTAGTTACCAAGAACTGGCATATGTCGTCTTCCCTTCTCTTGCTCCTTCCCCCTTCTGATACAGAGAATGGCCAGTTGCTGATAAATGGCCATCCCTTGCTGTCTGCAATAATCAATTTGCTTTCAGTATAAAAAGGTGAATTCAACTTCTGCATATTTACCAATACTCCACCAGTCACAAGACACATCTTTAGCAGATCTGATGAAAAAAAATTCCTCTTATTGTTATGACAATAGCCTTTAGTCCCAAAGGATTCTTGTGATGTCAGGCTGTGTGGATACATGAGATGGTAGGAGGAGATGAAGAAAAATTTGAGTTGTATGCCACAGGAGCTGGATGTCATTCACATCTACTTTTCCTCTTTTGACTATCTGTACAGTTTGCAGGAGAGAAAAATGCTTTGGGTGAGAAGACAAGATTCTCTCTAAGGTGAATACATCAGACCATCAATTGTCAATAGAAGTAGGGAATCTGATTCATCACTCCATGATTCAATGCTGTAATAGTTTAACTCCATTGAGTTTCAACCCCATTGTGCTGTTCTGTTGGAAGGGACCCATTTATGTGCAAACACATGACAGATACAATTTAAAAAGACTGTAGTCTAATTCTCTCTCTCTGCAGTCCATCATTTATACAGACAGCTAAGTGCTGCATGTAGATATATTGTACATACCCACAAAAAGCTATGTTAAAAGAACTTGTTAGGCTGTGCTCAATAGCTCGGAAATGTCAGGTTTGAGGTTTCTTCTGCAATGTTAATTTGATCCCTTATACATAGGCATTATGTTATAATCTTTAATTATACCATTACATAAGTTCTTTTTGACAGGACCCAGCCTCACTTAGGGCCATGAACGTATGATGCTGACTTAGTGATCAATATGATGATCAATATTTTCTTTTACCTTCCTTACTCTGACCCAAGGCTTTACTTACTCCATACAATTCCAACCTTATTTCTGAGGAGGAACTGTGATTAACTCTTCATGGGCTGCTCTAAGAAGTTCATGACTAGGGTATCTCAGTACTTCATAAATATGGAGGTACTTATTTTCACAACTACCCCACTGTGGAATATGCTGATATTACCTCTACTTCATAGGCAGGAAATTGTCAAAATCAGATTTCAGAATACAAAGTATTATACTGATCTACAACCCCAGTGATATGCTGCAAGAATCCAGCCCTTCTGCCTGCCATTTCCAAGGCAACATTAGGCCCCCTTGAAGCAAGGCAGGACCAGTGTGATGTAAGTACCTTGCCCAAGATTACATGGGCACTGTGGTAGGGGCAGGAATAGAATTCAGCTGTCACAACTACACATAACCAACTTTGCCTCCGTAGCACTACTTTTCTGTGTGCAGCTCTTATTCACAGCATATTTTTTTATTAAGGATTTTGAACATTTTGGTCTGTGTCAGTGTGTTTTTGAAAGTTCAAACACCCTGAAAAATAGGAAAACCATTTCTCATTCACTTTGTGAATAAGCAACATACCTGAGAAGTAGTGCCAGATGTCAAAATCCCTAGAATAAATAGAAAGATGAGCAAATGATTCTAAGAGAAAGTGTTAGTTTAGACTTTTATTTTTTTATCTAAGAAACAATTAAGCCTGCAAAAATGATCCAAAATAACAGTCACATCATGATTACAAGGCTAGATATGTACAAACATATTTGGTACATGTTTTCTGCAATCCTGCAGTTCTAACATCCAAGTTTGTAGGTTAATTTCTATATGTTTCCAGGAGCACATTAGGAGCTCAGTCTTTGCTGTGCCAAAAGGTCTCTTTCTCTTATGCCTCTAATATGAGTTAGATCTCAAATCATAAGCAAACAATATACATACTTCTGTAGATTCAAGATAGACTGTTTTTTATATACCAATATACTCTTTCCAGTTTGCTACACTGAAATACAGGCTTCTCTATGTATATATCAACCTAGATTGTCTATAAGCTACCAGAAATCTTCCCAGATTTATTGAGACTTCTGATGAATAATAAGAAGAATCTCAGTATGGTAGTGTGAAAACTCTGGCCCATTCCTTCTACGGTTACAAGCGGAATCATTTGGAGGAAGGCCAGACCGTTACCAAGTTGCACAAGGAGCAGCTCTAAATAATATCAGGCACATGTATGTATATGTATGCATGCATGCATATGAAAGCGTGATTACAGAAGATACATAATTACCGCAATTGAATATACATGAATTATTGTTTTATCACAAACTTAAAGCTTTCTCCAGATCACTGTTATTTTAGGTAAAATACTCTTTATAGTGTCTTTTGAGAACTAGTTGAAGGTCAGCTATTTATAGTTATCATAAATTAGATTGTTTTACCTAATTGAATCTGTCTGTCATATTAAGAGCCTTGGTACTTATTTGACACCTAGTTTTTTTTTTTCCCTCAGTTATCTAAGCTCAAATAACCCAATTACAGTAGTGAGACAAGTCCCTTTAGTGTTAGCTGCGGATTGGTGAGAAAACTGACATTGAATCAAAAACAAAGTGATATTCAAAAAAATCCAAAGTGTTATTTGGGTAACTCACTGTGTAGGGCACTCCCTGTGGTGTGTGGCTTATTTCTATGTATGCTGTGGTTGCTTTTATGCTTTTCCCTCAACAGCTAAACCAAAAAAAAAAAGGAAACTACAAAACACAGAAGAAAAGAGCACTACTCTGTCGGAAAGAGTCACTGGTTCCAGCACATTGTATAATGCAGAGGTGTGTGACGCTACTGGCAACAGCATCCAGCTGCATCCATTCCTGTCATTAACCCTATCCGCATCAATTTACCCGAAAGAAGTATCACCACTGTTAAACCTGTTCTTAAAATGGCAGCCTATAAAATAATAGTTTGGCACCCTTTATGTTTATTTGTTGCAATTTCTCCTCCTTTCCATCTTCTAGCTCAATCACGTCAACATCATAGCCTCAGCATGTTCCAGCCACAGAAGAGTTTGACTGGCTTTCCAGTGCTTCTGCCCCACCAAAGAGTGATTTTAATCTATATATTTGAATAGTGTCCCAGAATAAAGAGACAGTCAGGTAGATTTCACACTGTAGTGTGAAACTCATCATTCAGCAGATAAAGGAAAATTGTTTTTGAAGATTATTATGGTCTTATGATTGGCTGCATTTGTGTTTTCTGACATCTTAGGTTTTGCATCTGGCTTGCAGTAAAGTCACTCTAAGATGTTAGTATCATCTATGCTTTGCAGATACCCAGACTAACCCTGACAGCACTGCATACCTTCTTAAAATGTGTGCATCAGAAACTGCCCTCCAGATGTAGATTGCTAAAATAATTCATCCAAGGCCTGTCCCACCCTCATACTTTGTGGTAAAAAGAAAATCTAATGTTTCTCAATTTGAGAGGCCCAGTTGGAATTAAATCTGGCAAGGGATGTCAAGGACAACAAGAAGGCCTTCTTCAAATACATCAATAGCAAAAGGAAGACTAGGGAAAACGTGGGCCCACTGCTGAAAGGGGCGGGTGCCCTGGTGACAAAGGATACAGAGAAGGCAGAGTTATTGAATGCCTTCTTTGCTTCTGTCTTCACTGCTAAGGCCAGTCCTGAGGAATTCCAGACCTTGGAGACAAGAGAGGAAGGCTGGAGAAAGGAAGACTCTCCCTTGGTTGAGGAGGATCGGGTTAGAGATCTTTTGTCCAAACTTGACATCCATAAATCCATGGGCCCCGATGGGATGCACCCACGAGTGCTGAGGGAGCTGGCGGATGTTATCGCTAGGCCTCTCTCCATCATCTTTGAAAGGTCCTGGAGATCAGGAGAGGTGCCTGAGGACTGGAAGAAAGCCAATGTCACGCCAGTCTTCAAAAAGGG
The DNA here is from genome assembly GCF_040807025.1 of Struthio camelus. Lineage (NCBI taxonomy): Eukaryota > Metazoa > Chordata > Aves > Struthioniformes > Struthionidae > Struthio > Struthio camelus. The sequence goes on along the minus strand of NC_090942.1, from coordinate 185,884,415 downwards.
CAAGAAGGAGGAGCCAGGAAACTACAGGCCTGTCAGCCTCACCTCCATCCCGGGAAAGGTGATGGAACAGCTCCTCCTGGAGGTCATCACTAAGCATGTGGAGGACAAGAAGGTGATCAGGAGTAGTCAGCATGGATTCACCAAAGGGAAATCATGCTTGACCAATCTGATAGCCTTCTATGACAGAATGACTGGCTGGGTAGATGAGGGGAGAGCAGTGGATGTTGTTGATGTGGACTTCAGCAAGGCTTTTGACACTGTCTCCCATCACATCCTCCTAGGTAAGCTCAGGAAGTGTGGGCTAGATGAGTGGACGGTGAGGTGGCTTGAGAACTGGCTGGATGGCCGAGCTCCGAGGGTTGTGGTGAATGGCGCAGAGTCAAGTTGGAGGCCTGTGGCTAGTGGTGTCCCCCAGGGGTCAGTCCTGGGTCCAGTCTTGTTCAATGTATTCATCAATGACCTGGAGGAAGGGACAGAGTGCACCCTCAGCAAGTTTGCTGATGATACTAAACTGGGGGGAGTGGCTGACACACCAGAAGACTGTGCTGCCATTCAGAGGGACCTGGACAGGCTGGAGAGCTGGGCGGAGAGGAACCTCATGAAGTTCAACAAAGGCAAGTGCAAGGTCCTGCACCTAGGCAGGAATAATCCCATGCACCAGTACAGGCTGGGGGTTGACCTGTTGGAAAGTAGCTCTGCCGAGAAGGACCTGGGAGTGCTGGTGGACAACAAGTTAAACATGAGCCAGCAGTGTGCCCTTGTGGCCAAGAAGGCCAATGGGATCCTAGGGTGCATTAGGCAGAGTGTTGCCAGCAGGTCGAGGGAGGTTATCCTGCCCCTCTATTCAGCCCTGGTGAGGCCTCACCTGGAGTACTGTGTCCAGTTCTGGGCTCCCCAGTACAAGAGAGACATGGCACTCCTGGAGAGAGTCCAGCGGAGGGCTACCAAGATGATTAGAGGGCTGGAGCATCTCTCCTATGAAGAAAGACTGCAAGAGCTGGGCCTGTTCAGCCTGGAGAAGAGAAGATTGAGAGGCGATCTCATCAACGTGTACAAGTATCTGAAGGGGGAGTGTCAAGAGGATGAGGCCAGCCTCTTCTCCGTGGTGCCCAGCAACAGGACAAGAGGCAATGGGCACAAACTGAACCACAGGAAGTTCCATCTGAACCTGAGAAAAAACTTCTTCACTGTGAGGGTGACAGAGCATTGGAACAGGTTGCCCAGAGAGGTGGTGGAGTCTCCTTCGCTGGAGATATTCAAAACCCGTCTGGATGTGATCCTGGGCAATATGCTCTAGGTGACCCTGCTTGAGCAGGGAGGTTGGACGAGATGATCTCCAGAGGTCCCTTCCAACCTAAACGATTCTGTGATTCTGTGATTCTGTGAGAGGGAGGCAAAGGAGCTTAACTAAGCAATCCTCAGCTACATGGGGACACTGCTTAAAAATGACTGAGGAAGTGATTGCATGAGGTTAACAGTTAAACTCCGCTCCTGCTCCCACACACTCCTAAAAGGATGGAGTGAGGAGCCCATGCTGCAATCTAATAGTTTGAGAGAAGCCTAGAAAGTAATCACGGAAATAGGTGTATGGTAACCAAATAAAAATCTGCATTGATTTTTGTAGATCCAGATAAATAAGGCTTAAAATTCTTGTCCATGCCCAGCCTTTCCAGTTTCCATTCCTATTTTTCCACTGATTTCCTGTCTACATTGAGCAACTTGCTTAGCCCAAGAGTATATATAGCCTTCTATCTGGATTTTAGTAGAAGCACATGCGTGCCTTGAGAATCCAGGCCTTATCTCCTTATATTCTAACAAGGAATTATAGCACAGAATTGCCTGAACTGCCTGTCAGTTCATGTCAGCCAGAGATGGAATATCCCTGGAGAACTGGATAGAGCCAGGAAGAGGTATCGGCTTGTGGCTGAGAGTGGTACAACTGTGGGGCTGTGCTGCCCTGCAGTTAAAAAATTGCATCAAAAGCTGTGCCACGCTGATCCAGCTGCACCACTTTCAGGGCAGAAAGTAATTGCAGGATCTCTGTACTTGTCTTACAAGAGTGCTCAAAAGCAGTACAATTTAAATCTAGGCAGTTTATTAGGAGGAACAGATTCCATTGCAGGATCCTAGAGGATTTGCCTTACTAAAGATAATGTTAACTGCTACATTTCTAGTATAATTTTCCTCTCCTGGGAAAACATGGAAATGGGAAACATGGACAATACTAAAAAACATCCTGAAGTTCAGGTGTATTTTGATGTTCATGCCAGTATCTGCTTGTAAAAACTGCTTTAGCTGGAATACTTTGACAATGCTGTAAAAGCTGATTTTCTGGCACTACATTAGCTTGTTCCTGGAAGAACTGCCTTCTATGGTACAGTACTTAATATGCCTCAGAATAAAGATTTTCAAAACACTAGTTCCATGGGCACAATTTAATCATTCATGCCTTCAGCTCCTTTAAACTACCCATTTATTTCCAGAATAGAATATATATATAGAACAACAATATATATTTCTCCATTAAAAGAGATGAAAGGGTAAAAAACTGGCAAGTTTTAGTTTTTGTTTTTTGGGTTTTTTTGCCCCCCATAGGTAACTGTATATTTGCAATAACAGTTATGAGATAACTCAGAAATGTATAGATAATCTCACTAACTTGCCTTGCTGAAAAGTAAAATATTCTTCTCTACTATAAACCCTAGTAGCACATTGCACATATTAAACATAAATAAACTGGCAAAAATCACTTCACCACACATGATTCCGTCCTCTCGGAGAGGATAAGGGGAAGGATAGACCACATATGAATTCATAATCTCATTGGTTATTGGAAAGGGGTTAGACTCAAGATGAATATGACATAAAAACCTGAATACATTACAGCAGTAACTGTAGCTTTATCCTAGTCGGAGAAGAACGTTTAATTGCACGCAGACACCAATGAAGGGACAGATGCAGAAAGTCAATATCTGAATTGACTTTTTAAATTAATCTGAAGTTTGGGGCTTACAGCTCAGTCCATGCCTAGTAAGTGCACAATTAAAGTTTGTACATGTCTTTCCATGACTAGACTTCACATGTACTCTTTCCGTGACTGAGGAGCTCTTTCTACCAATAGCTAGAATAACTAAAATAAACATTTACTGTGTCAGACTCATCTGTATCATCACTGATGTACATGCTCCTAGTTTTCTTCAGGGGTGTCAGTACAACAGTTCACTTCAGCTTTGAAGGGAAGAGCCAGTGTGATTTCTGGTTTTAATAAGAATGGCCATAAAACATTCTTCTATAAAAGATTAAAGCTAATTTTGCATCTTTAAAATTTGTTTGCCTGTTGATAGGTGTATAATGGAATTAATAATTGTAAATAAAGCTGCTTAAACAGTAACAGACATCTCTGTTTTAACCTAAGCAGTTAGCCCAACAGCTTACATACTCTTCCATTTAGAGAGGAGACTTTGACAATGGAGATGAATATCAGTCCTGTGATCCTATTTAATTCTGAAGAATGATTTATTTTTTTTAAAGTACAGCAGGGACCAAAAAAGAGGAAAATTTTAATTTTTTCTTAGAGCCAGATTTCTATCAATTAGTATTTGTCCTAAATGCTGTCACTTGAGGGCTTGGTGATTTACATAGTATTACGTACATAGTATTTACATACATAGTATTGCATTCATGGCAATTCTTGGTTTCCTACCTTTCCTGACTTTAAGTCTTTTTTTTATCTTCTCTCCCTATCTCAAATTAATGGGCAGCCTTCCCTAAAACAAGCGCTCAGCAAAGCACTCCAAAAATGTACTTTAAAATCTTGGGCAATCTCATACATGCTGTTGTTTTGGGCAATGTCATACATAGGTATTTTGTTTTGAAGGTCCTAGTATTTCTTAACATAATGAAGAATGAGTGTTACTATCTCTAGTTTCAATACAATTTTCACAGGAGCAGTTCGCTGCTTGCAAAACAAATTCCAAAATGAATAAAAGACCTCTACTTGCCTCAGTGCCTTTGCTAGAAGCCCTCAACACAGTTCCTTTACATTCATTGTCCTTTAAAGTAAAAATATGGCAATATGAGCTAAAAACAGTAATCAAAAGACAGAAACACCTCCTATATATGACATCAGCATTAATGAGTTGGTCTAATTGGACTTCCTTTTTCACAGGTGCCTACTATACTGAGTTGTCCACAGCTGGCCAGTTCTTTGCTCTAATGCCTAGTCTCAGCAGGCAGATGTTTCACTTTCATTCATGTGAAGCTCCACTCCAATACACCATACAATTTGTATGGACTTTACTGTCACTACTGAAATGTTCACCTATGCGTTGTGGCTCCCTGATGTGTCTAATTGTGTTATGTTGTCAGTTTTATGAAATCTACTGCAAAAAGCACTTTATTCTTCTGTCTTTTCTGTGTGCTAGTGTGCTTTTCTTTCTGTATTAAGGGTGTGCTAGTCTTTTATTAGATGTTTTCTACTTTAATTAGATGTTTACAAGTCTTCTGGCTTTAAGCTGTGTAGGCTATAATCAAGCCAAAATGCTTAATTTTGACATTTTTTTTTCTATCAAATATCTAACGTGTTGAGTAGTTTTGGGAGAGTGCATGTAACTAAACTGTAGAAATACAATGTGCTAATAGCTTCCAAACAGAAAAGACACACACTAATGGCCACGAATTAGAAATATTTTTTCTAGACTATTTTTTCCTGAAAATAATTATTCATGAAGTAAATCTAATGTGGATTACATCAATGGATACATAAACAGTCTCTTTTACAGACATTTATTTGATAAGAATGTCCATGAACTCATTTAAAATATAAATTTCAAAACCTGAGCAACATATGTATTTAGCTGTTGGTTCATCTTTGTTCATGTACTTTGCACATAAAAGGCCTAGTTATATCTAATTATCATAATTTTAGGCATATTGTTTTCCTACTCTTTACATGATTCAATCCTCTGATCATCCTGAGAATTTTTTCATAGGGGTAGACATTATTTATATACTCTGGTAAAGACAATGTATCAAAGTAATATATTCATGTAAAATAATTCACATGGAATTTCAACTCTTCTAGCTTTTTTCCTTTAATACTGTTCATACCAATGTGGAGAAAATGCCACTTTAAGTCAGGACTTAGACGTGTCTACAAATTGTGAGAAGAGAAGGTACTAAGTACGAAAATCAACATAGAAACACTGCTACATTTGGAAAAGATCTTTTATATCTAAGTCAGTAAATTGTAAGAAAAAAGAAGATCAGATATTGTAAAGATATATGGAAGGAATTCCTAGAAGAAAATGAAAAGGAAAAAAATGTCAATGACATTTAAAATGTGAAAGTTGTTTTACTGTGAACACAAAGATTAGCTTTGACAGGGACATCTAAATACATTATGAAGAGCTGCATGTAAAGAGCTGTATATAGAGAACCATTAGAAATGCATGAATACGTCTTCTGTTGGTCCAACAAAATATCTGAAGAAAGCCTTTTATATATATACACATATATATATATATATGTATCTTCTATACCATCGCAGGCTTGTCAGCTCATGTTTTTTTTTTTTTTTTTGTAAATCTCACAATATTCTATGTTCTTCACAGAATCTAAATTCCTTCTGTCAGGTAATTGTTTATATAAGAGTCTGAACTGTCTTATTTTAAAAGTTTTAAAAGTTCATATTGGCTAATTAAAACCTGAAGGTGCATAGATCCTTACAGTTTAAAATCAAATTAGCAACCAAAATATATCTTCAAATTAATATCATTAAAAAAACAAACAAACTTGTTTTAAAATCACAAATCTTTGGCCTTTGAGTCATATTTTTATATATTCAGAGATGGTAACATTTCATGTATTGGTATATAAATCTACTAATTTACACATCCTCACACACAATCTTTTGAAGAGGATTCTCACAACACACTATCTCTGGAAAGCTGAGTCATTCCAAAGAATAAACAACTTTCTCATATTATACAAAGCCATTTAAGTTGCACTGAATAGCCTAGCAGTTATAACCCATCTTAAACAAAAAAACAGGAGCCATGATGTGTTCAGTACTTCAAAGTAACACAACTGATTTGGATGCACAGTCAAATACAGAGGAAGAAAGAGAGTTACATGTGCTCTTTGCAATGACTGCTCAGAATAAAAACATTCATTTAAAAGGCTTTGAGATAGTTTATCAGTGGGGTATCCCACATTTCTGAAATGTTCTGAGAGTCCAGAACATTTCACGAGAATTTGGCAGCTTCTACCTCTCTCCTCAGCAGTCTGCATGTATACTTCTATATTCTCTAGGCTTGCTATTAAATGGGTGTTTCTTAGGATTCCTTAGAGAAACAAGAAGTGTTTCTAAGGTATGTCCACAGAAAGATAAGAGATGCTTTCTCACCTCACTTCCCCCCCAACCCCGCCAAAAAAAAAAGCCTAAAACCACAGACGATCTCCTGTGCATGTAAATTTAATTTACTCTGAAGAAAGCGAAGGGATAGGCATGCAGAATTTGTTATCATTTAACATCATCCATCCATGTATTAATTTTCATTCCACAAAAGAGTAGATGGAGAAGACCTCTCTTCTGGCAGCCAAGTAGTGAATAAAATGAAAAAGGCAATGCAGGCATTTTGCATCCTTCTCTACAGCAGTTCTCAGCATGTGCAGGAAGCTAGGAGAACATGGCCTAGCAGCACAGTTACAATAGGATTAAATGGCCAGGCAGCTGCAAAAGAGCCATATGGTACCTGAAAGCAGAGAGAAACATGACTTTTCTGTATGCCTGGCCTTTGTCTCTCTTCTCTGATCAAAATCATGTCTCTGTAATGAATGTAGGTCAATTAAAGGTCCTAATGCTCTAGGAGCTCTCTGGTCAGGGGATATCTGGAAGAGGGCTTTCAGGTCTAGTCCATATTATAAAGATTTCAACTTCCATACGAGTTGCAGAGTCAACCAACACCTATCATTTGCTCCCAAGGACTACCTCACAGAAGCAGAGCCTTACAATCATTCTTTATATTTTCAAGAAAATACTGCCTTTTTTTTATCCAGTGAGGCTGGCCTCTTGAAAGCAGGTCCAGGCTATATGGGAGATGAGCTTGAGCTGCAGAGACTGGAGAGCTACTTCTTTTTTGGATGGCAGAGATTCAGATTTGAAGGTATAGGAAAGGCTGCATCTTACAGCCAGATCTCATTGCCGGGATATGTGAAATTTAATTAAACATCAGCTCTCCATGCCCTTGAGGGAAGAAGGTATGGACGAAGTTATTGAGATCGAGGCATGGAGTAGAATGGTTGGTGTAGTGAGGTAGCTCAACAGGAAGAATTATGGAAGAGTCTGACCTATATACCAATGACAGAAAGGAAATATATTTGTTTTTTTTTTTTTTTTTTAAATGATGTGACATGCAGAGTGTTCACTCATCCAAAAGCCAACTCCCACATAGGATTAAAAAAATTAGGGTAAAATAGTCCAAAATGTGCATGTTTAGCTTAAAAGTCAATCCATTTAAAAAGTCCCTTAAAGGGAGACATTCTGTCTCACTGCCTTTGAACGTGATAAATTGACTAGCCTGCTGTGATTCTCAACTACAGTAACACTGGTCACTGGTTTACTGTATCTTCTTGTTTTAGTGACTTGTTCTTCTAAAATCTCACTGAAATATATTTAGCAGCCTTAAAGTATCAGTCAGGATCCCTGCCTTCCTCAGCCAGCACTGTCCTCAGATATCTGTCAGAAGAATCTGTCAAGGTCACCTCGCAGAGACTGTTCTCTTCTTGAAATCCTCTCAAGGTTTGGGGTTAGATGGACATATTTTGGCAAAGAGATATCAGATTCTCTTAAGAAAGCATTTGAGAAGAACTATGCACATTGACTTCTTTTACAAAGTATCATTAGAGGTATCATGAGTGTGTTTGCAGAGACACTACAGAGAAAATCAGATTTTCTGAAAAGGCTAATTTGATCTCTGACAAATTCATTTGAATCTAAATATTTTTTACTGCCTGCCACATTCATTGTGCTAGGGATTCCTAAATACTTAGCCATATGTGATTTAAAATTATGCCCATCATTGATTTCTCCTTTTCTCCTTTTGCACAAAAAATAAAAATCAACAAAAATTGATGATGTTTTTCAGTCTTTCTGGAGAAATGAGAGAGATCTACAGATGTTACTGACAGTTACCATGGTTATAAAATGTGCTATCTTTCATCAAGCTCATTGTACATTTTCTAGTGTGAGACAACAGAGATAATTTTACTATATCTATAAAGTCCACAGTTTTATAAAAGAAGAAAGATGGTACATAATTAATAGTTTATGTTACACTCAGGACAGTAAAAAAATCTGTTATATTCAAAGGATTTCATGACACAGTCCAAATATTTAATATGCAGTATGATCATCCATCAAAAGAGCTATGCCAGTTTAAAAATATATATTTATCAATACAGATAGCACATGGAAGTTCTAAAGAGTAAGGGAAGAAAGAAAGGAAAACAAAGCACAGCAAAGCAGCGCAGCAAGAATTGTACAAACTATCTCTAAACTGTTAAACCTCTTTATCAGACCTAGCCTGAGGAATTAGCTTCAAAAATAGCTTTGTATCTTCAAAATTTATTAGATAAATGAATAGCCTTATTCCAAAAAAGTACACTCCAAAATAGCCAAATGAGATTCAAGAAAAATCGGAATTAAGAAGTGTCTATGTAACCCACAATATATTTAGAAACACAAAACTGCACTAAAAAGGATTTTCTCCCTGCATATTCCAGAAAAATGTAATCACTTTAAATAACTGATGGGAAAGTTCTGAACTGATCTCTTTTGCCCTTAAGTACTGCACTATGAGGTTATTATCAGAAATATTCTATGTATCAGAAATATTCTTTTCAGCTTTCAGTGGCATACTAAATATTACGTCAAAGAAAATCGCAAGAAATTTATATAGTATTGCTTCTACTCAATGTAATCCCTCCACGTAGACTTCAGATTCCCACCCAGACCGCAAGTGTCTGCTCTCAGTATTGTTTTTCAGAATTTTTGTTCTCCTGTAAAGTGTTTACTTTCATTAAGTCACATTATAGACTCTTCACTTCCACTTTTCTCTGCCGAGCATCTACCAATATCACATTTTACTTTTCCTCCAGTAGCCTTTCAACATTCATTATCCTCATTAGAAACACATCCATATTTTTGCTTTCATCTTTTCCTTGAAGGATTTGAAGGATGACAAAACAGTTTTCAAAGAGAGCTTGGTGAGTAGCATAGGACATTTCTGATGAGATTTTTCTACCGTGCAAAATAGAGCAAAATAGGAAACAAGAGGAAACAAACTAGACCTGTGTAAAATCACCACTTTTTCCTTTCATAAATTGTCTTCTGAGAAAACACAGCTTTTTATGCGTCCTGGTGAGCAATTTGGGAAACATTTTGAAAGAAAAATCTACTATAATTTTGTTACTCCAGTGATAATTATATTGATTGTAAGCTGTTGAGACAGAGACTGTATATGCATATATATGCCATTTAGTCCGTTGGATAGTTCTTATTTTTACAAAAGTGTATTGAGCTTTTATTAAAACTGAGTAACTTCTATTTTATGCCAATAATGCTAACAATTATGCTTCCATACAAGTTTCCAAACTGAAAACTTGTTTGTCAAAGGCCCTCAATATCTATAAAACTTGCCAATTTTTATCTTTCAGTATAGTGAAAAAGCACAGAAGAAAAAGAAATCCTATAAACGCTGAGAACATGAAGCAAAAGTGTCCTTTTTCATAAATCCTGTATGAACATGTTTTGTCAACTGTTTCACCAATTATAGCTTTTGTGCAGAGCTATAAATCTACAAGCATGTGCTAGCTTGAAGAATCTCTTCATTTTGTTCATAGCATCCAAATGTGGAGCCTGAGATAATTCTTTTTTTCATATCATTCTTTATCTGAAGTAACATCTTTGTTACTCACAAAGTTATGGAAGTAATCTGTCTTTTTCAGGGTAAACATTTCTACTTTCTAAACGTTGAAAATAAAATCTCAGAATTTTTTTTTTTTTTTAAATGGTAAGTCTGCTAGTTAACACAAGAGCCAAAATAAAGGCACAAGCACAGGAGTCTCCAAAAACAGGTCTTGTCCATGTAGCTGAGGCACGTAAATTTATATAAACCTATGTAAACTTGTGATCTCCCAAATCAGACTGGTCTACTCCAGAACATGCCCCAGAACAGTTAAGGCATCTGTATTGCTAGACCAAAAGTGGAGAAGCACTTTTCAGAACTTTGAATGTGACAGCAACTTTAAATACCCCCCAGTTCAAAAGGATTGTTACGGTCCGACCCGGCAGGGCGAGCACCCCAGCAGAAGAGCATGACGGTGACAATGGGTAATAGGTAGGGAATCATAAACCAAACAAATTCAAGATGGCGGTATAAGAGTTTTTGTTAGAATGAATGGATTTACAATGTCACAAGTCGTGTCAACAGACAAACAACCTTTAATAACAATTAACAATAACAATTATAACCAATAACCCTGAAAACTCTGATATATGTACAACTAAGTATTTACAACAAGGGTGGATAGATGCACTGTTTAAAATAACCTAAAAGCACACATTCCATACAAGGAAAAACAGGTCGGCCAAAGAAAATGAGACCCAACATTTAACCAAAGACGAAATAATACAAGGCGCCCTAGAGGCGACGTCGGGCAAATCTGCCTCTCTCGGTACTGAGATCGTATAGAGCTTACCTGTCCACTGTAGGCAGGGCTCCTGGCCAAGGTGGCGAGGGGTGCAGATATCTTCAGGCGTAGTGGCTCCTGGGGCGGCTCCTGCCTGGGCATGCCGTGTCAGGAGCACACTTGAAGTGACAGCTCTTCAATTCGAGGCCTTCCCTTCCACCCACCCGCGGCTTCCAGCGAGGCCTTGAACCAGGCCGCTTAGCATCTTGTAGCCGCGGAAAAGGCTGCTAAGCTATTTTCCTGCGCGATGCAGTGATTTTCAGCTCTGACATCATCTTTGCGCTTCACGCTCTGCTGTCGTTGTGCCACACACGCCACCATCTACCCATCTCCAGCAAAGCTGCAGCTCTTTTAAAAGCAGCCAAATGGTGAGCGTAGGCATACCTACAGGTACGTGGTGCATGCGGATTGGTTAATTCTTGATCCTTAATTTAAATGCGGACCTGTCTGAGGACTGCAGTGTCTGGTCCGTTGCAGTGGCAGGATACCACTTGTTAACGATTCAACCCATCAGACTAAAAATGTGCCACAGACTAAAAATGTGACAGCGACTTTGACCTTTAATTGTAGCATAGCTACTTCCTGTAGTCCTCTAACTCCCCATGTCCCTCACGATTAGGGTCTTGATTACCTACATGAAAATTGCTACATACCTCTGTCTTCCATCATTCCTTTGTGGTGGCTATCGTGAACTACGCAACAGCAATTAGATAGGAAAAAAGAAATGATGACATCAGTGGGATAGTTTGTCAAGAAGTTAGGTGACTAAGGGGAGGTAAAGCATAGTAACTATAAATAAATGGGCTACATAAGATAAAACAGTCTTCCTGGGGTCAGATCAACGGTCCATCTAGTATGATGGTCTGCCTCTGACTGTGGCCGGGGAAGATGCTTATGTGAAAACTATGAGAAAACGTGGCAAGAACAAAGTCAGGCTTTTCTCCCATAAATCCTCCAAAACACCCAGCAGTCTGATGTTTAAGCGGTTCCTAAGCAAAAGGTTGCATCTGTGTCATGGATTTATGTGGATTTTTCCCAAAGGATTTTTAACTCATTTATATTTGCACTAAGCAGCAAATCCTACGAACATAAATTCTATAGTTTAATTTTGAATTGTATAAAATCTTTTCCCGCAATTGTTCCATTTCTGATTCTCTTCCTGATTTCGTATATCTGTGTTGTATCTCACTTCAGTCTTCTATTTTCTAGTCTGAATGTTTAGGAGCATTCTTTGTTGCCCTTTTCTGAACCCTTTGCTGAGAAGAAAGAATGAGGATTGTACGCACCATTCAAGAGACTGGCATGCTGTAAATTTATCCAGTACCATAATTCTATTTTCTTTTTCATTCACAACCCTTTTTATATAATTCCTAGCTTTATTTTTGATCGACATTTGACCAAGTGACATTTTCAGAAAAACTATGTAAAATGGCCTAACAACCTCCTTTCTGGCTGTTTATAGCTTACTTAGTGCCTATTGGTGTATGCAAAGTCAGGGTTGATTTTTTTCCTTCACATGCATTATTTTGCATTTATTGACATTGAATTTCATCTGCCACTTTATTGGCTGCTCAGTACCGTGAAATCTTTCTGCAGACTCAGTCAATTTCAGTTTTGATCAAGCTGAATAGTTTTATAACAACACAAAACTTAATGATCTTACTGGTCACCCCCTGTCCTAGATTATGCAAGAATATTTGAGCAACGCAGATCCAAGATCCAAGCCTTGCAGAATAACTTCATTGCCTCCCCCATTTTAATAACTGACTATTTAAGTTAAGTTAACTTTTTTGTTTCCACATTTTAACCTGTTACTGGTCATGAAATTTTCTCTTATTCATTGATGACTTTGTTTCTTTGAGAATCAGCGATGAAGGATCCTAGTTCATAGCTTCTTGAAAATCCGTTCAAGGTGCTTCAGCCAGATAACTCTTTTTTACATGTTTACTGATATTTCCAAAAATTTTACTATATTTGTGTTCCATAGCATTCCTTGCCTTCTAAAAATGTCCTGTTTACTCATGAGCTCATGTTAGCATTCATGTTTATTAATTTGTCTATGAACTATATTCTTTAACATAGTTTCTTTAACATTTGCCTGATATAGCGATCAGATGTAAAGATCTTTGATTTCACAGATGCTTTTGATTTCCATTAGAAAACAGTCATTACATTCGTTCATTCATCTGAAACTAAAGCCAACATAAGCAGTAGGTTATCCACCACGTGTAGATCTGCTGTCTCATAGTTGATTTCCTTTAAAACTCTTGGGCAAAAGTAATTTCATCCTGATAATATGTAGCTATTAATTTTTTTCTAAAACCTTTTATACTGACACTTTTGGGACAGTTCCTGAGCTGACACCCATAAAAAAGCAACTTCTATGATGTCCTTCATTGTTAATACCTAAGCAAAGAATTTATTTAACTTTTCTGCGGTGACCTTATCTTCTGATAGGGCTCCTTTTACATCTCAATCATATGTTGGGCATACAAATTATTTTGCAGACTTCCTGCTTCTGATATTTTACCTATATATATGTGTGTGCATGTGTGTGTGCGTGTGTGTGTACATATATATATATATATATATATATATATGTATATGTATGTGTATATATAATTCATTTTATGCTGTTAGCAGATTGCTCCACAAAATCTTTTTTGGCCTGCCTTCTTGTGTACTTAAGTTTACTTTGCCAAAGTCTAGACTGTTTTCTCCTTTCCTCATTTGGACACAGCTGCAGCTTTTCATTTTTAATAGTTTCTCCACCCTTCCTGTTGAAATAGAGCCAATGACAGCCAGAAATGCAAGAGTCAAAGGGTCAGAAACTAAAGAGAGAAGAGTAGGCTGAATCTAGCTCAACAGAAGTGGGAGAAACTGAATTTCTTTTCTCTCTTCTTTCTCTTTTTATTTCTCTTTTTCTTCTTCTTCTTTTTCTTTTAGAACTGCTCTATTTTTTTCCTGTGGTGATCTCCGACAGAAGCAGGATCTAGGTGAGGGCCAGCTCTATCTTTTACTCCTCTGATTGTTCAGTGGCCCAGCAAAGTGATTGTCCCCTCTTCACCTCAAAAATGCCTGGGACCCTGATCAGCAATTTCTGGCAGGTAGAAAATATGGACTTAACCCTTCTCAAGACTTAAAATGAAGACCTCCCATTTTTGGGGCAAAAGCTTTAGACAATTAAGCACAGGGCAGGCCCCAGTTATAACATAGATATGAAGTTGGAGATAGAGGTCTTGCTATACATGAGGCAACTTTATTTTCCCCTAAAACTTTCTTTGCTTAGTGACAGGGGTATCTAGTGGATAGGAGAATAAGTGTTCCTAGTTATTGACCTGTCTGGGTACATTGACTATGCCCATGTCAATTTTAAAAAATTGTTGATGCTTCCTCACTGGCACCTATAATCTGCACAATTAATTTTTTTCCATGGTGGCTTGCACCAGTTAGGCCCAGGTGAACACTCATAGATAATGCCCCAGACAAAGGCAGCATGGGTCAGAGACTGTTAGTAATTTGGATGTGGCCAGCCATTTGAGAGGCAAAAAGATAGTTAGCTGTATGGATGCAGGCTGTACCCTCCCATTTGGCCGTAGGTCTAAAGAATAGTCCTTGGTCTGTTGTATTTGTTAGTATATATGTAGCCTATACTGTCTACAGATCATTCCATGTTGTTACTTAGTACCATACTTCTAATTTTTCCATTGCATAATTTTTATACCTTCTGTTTTTATAACATGTAATATTTATATTTTAAGATTTGTAACATATCACAAAATCTTTGCATATTAGACCATCTTTGTATAAAAGACCATCACCTCTTTGTTACTAGTGAAGGAGCACTACCCTATGTCTCTCTGTAAAGAAAAGAAAGGTTTATATGCATACTCACTCATGCTCTCCGGCATGGGAGGGTCATAGAGCATCAGCTTGTACATAATTAAGAAAATCATGGTGGGAGACAATGATACAAGAGAAAAAGAGTGAAAAACACAAAACAGGTCTTCACAGTTACTTTAACGAGGGAAGCCCAGATTCCATGATCGTGTCCCTAGAAATCAACAGTGAAAGAGCAGAGATTTACCAGGCCCATAATTATGAGCAGCATTTTAGTCCTATTTTGTGCAGGTGACTGACAGGATATTAGAATATATCCTCAGTGCCACTGGCTTGGGAGAACAGTCTGTTGGGAGCTGAGAAATTCAGAGTGAAAGTCTTCCAGTAGTATGGTCATTTTTGTTTTCCATTTTACAGTCTGGCTTGGTAAGCTTTGCACTGTTACGTTTTGATAGATTGCTTCAGTTTTTATTTATCTCATAACATTGTGTGGCTATATGCATGATTTTTGAAGTAAAGATGGCTTATATTGGGCAAATCATATCCTTTGGGAGTTGTGAATACACTGTACAGTGGATTAATTTAAGATGCCTGTCAACCCTGGAGGATACAGGAACATCTCTAGAAATGAAGTGTGCAGTTTGCTTTCCTGTGGCAAGCAGTGTCAGTGAAGTGAAACGGCCTGCCCCCGGATCATCCTCCTTTCATCATTCTAATCTTCAGCTAATCTTATTGATGAATATCTTCTTCTTTCTACACATTTTAAAAATAGTAAAACAAAGTATGCAAAAACTCTTGCTTGTCTTTTAAATTTGCTGCTTTCCAGAAAGCTAAAAGCTGGAATTTATAGGGCAGTTAAATCCTGCAGTCAACTCTGCTGTGTCTATATTATGTTTCAGTTGGGATCAAAAGTGCACTTTTTAAGCAAATTTCTCGATAGTCCTTACTAATCACGCTTTGCTTCACATCATGGAGCAGTCCCAGCACACACATACTGGGCCTCTTTTGTGATGAAACTAAACTGAGGCTTGCAATGCACTACAGGTGCAAATAGGCCTTCAGTGCATGGAACTTAAGGCAAATAGGCCTTATCAGTGCATGAACTAGAGCTCATCTGAAGTACAAAAATTATATTAATGTATATACCATAGACATCAGCTCCTCAGTACCAAATGTTTTGCTCTACTTATCCTCTCCTACTGGACCAGAATTCCAAGAAATTGGTATTAGCATGCCTATCTGTAGAAGAACAGCCAATCTATCCTAATGACAAAAAAGCCAAAAAAACTAACACTAATAGATTCAGAATCATTGAAAAAATTAAGCACAGTTTACCTAAATACTAACACAACTAAAATTCACATATAGGATAAAGCATTTGTAATGTAACATAGCTGACAAATGTCTATACCTACAGAGTGTCACTAAATCAACATTTTTTACTATGGCTACGCATGACTTATTGTTGTATAATCCTGCAAGGCTCCTGGTATTCAAATTTGAAGAGAAAAGTAAAGTCTCTAAATTCAAAATAGCATGCTTGTATATTGTCCTGATACATATAATATCATGCCAAACTAAATGATTTTATTCTTTTTTATTTACATTTTAAAATATAAAAAAATTAAATACGATAAAAAATAACACTTTCCAGGCCTTGAAACACTAACCAAAAATATATCTCAGTATTTGCATTCTACAAAATGTATGTAACTAACTTACTCTTCTTTTTATTGTGAATGTCAATGCTCTTTTACAGCATATTTTTATTACTGCTTGCAGTTAAAACTTTTCAAAATTTATAAGCCCTCCTTTTCAGCATTGTTGTTGTTATCTAGCCAAGAAAGTTCATTTATCTATGCTTAGAATAACAGACTAATCTTTTTGGTAGTTATAAGGAATTCTTATTTTCCTATGCAAACTACTTCTCTTAAATTATTTCAAAAAGACAAATGGTTTTAACATTTCTTTTAACATTTCTCCATGCAGTTTTCCAGACAGCTTTGCTTTTCCACAATTACTAAATATTCTGTCCAAACTAAGTGCTGATTTGTAGGACAATTACAGCTGCAGGCAGTTATCCAGTACCCAGAAGCACCCTAGCTTCATTAATATGCTTTTACCATGTTAAATTGTACTTCCTGAAAACATTTCACACAGCCTATTCAGACTTGCATTTATGAAGTGTCCTTCACGCAAACACCCCAGGCGCACTGCAAATTTAATATAAAAACAGAAACAATAAATATTTAAAAAGTGAAATCAAATAAAGATAATTTAGTTCTGCCTTACGAGTGGACAGTAATTTTAATATTTTCACATAAAAATGAAAATTCAATGGGTGTAGGGACACAGATGTACATACTGTGAAGGTTGATAACCACAGAGACCTGGAAGAAAGCCTGGAAGCTCTGCAGAACCTAAATGGCCTTACAGGAGCACTCTAGCTATCAAATAGTAGTCCAGGCTAGGATGGGAGCAGTGACATCCTAGCTTTTACCTAAAGCGGATCAGATGTGTAGCAAGGAATGCAAGTTAAAGTATCATTAAAAAAGCCTGGTTAAGGTATGCAATTAGGAATATAGATCTTAAATTTTAGTTCCCATTCACAGAACAATGTAGGCAATGCTAATTAGACAAAAAAAAAAAAAGACATAATTGAAGCCAATGTTATGTAGAGGGACTTCACTCTTTCTTCTAGGTGAGGTAAACAGGATGGTATTGTAAACAGGATGGTATTGCCTACTCTCCTTCAGCAATAAGTCTTCCATTTCCTACTGCATCCACCTTCAGTGTTAACACTGAATGGATTTGCTTTGCCCATAGCTTGGTAAATCAGGATTTGAAATGTGTATTTGAACTGAAGAAAGAAAGCTTCTCTTTTTGTATCAGAGTGCATCAGTATCTGAGACAGTATATTAAAACTGGAGTCCACTACCATTACCACATCCTTCAGTTTTTTCTTGTTGTTTGGTTGCTTTCTTTAAGAGAAAAATACTATTATGTCATTAAGTGCACTTCAGGTAGGTTACAAAGCTTCTTTAGGGACCCTTGGTATCTCCTTACTAAGTTGCTGCACTCCAAGAGACCATAAATAAGAGTTTATTCAGGCCAGAGAACAGCTGCACATCTAGACCACATCCATGCCAAACCAGAAGGGAGCACTGAAGGAATTTATCAGATTATAATTTAAAGTTTTGAAATCCTCACCTGAAGGAAAACAGCCCTCATTTCATCCTGAATCCTTTAACAGCAGAGCTGGTATATACAGTTAATGTAGTATAATCAAGACTCCTAAGGAAAGCTCACTAACACTGAGCTCATAGTCATTATTTGAGCAGGTAAAAGAGCTGCCACTTACAGATACCAGTGTGGATTACACCTGAGATATCCATGCTGAAGAATCAATCAGTAGGAACTTAGTTTTATGTCTTCCAAATTCAAGAAATTTTGAAGACATCCATATTTGAATAACACAGGCAATTATGCAAAACATCAAGCAGCTTTCCAGGATCATAAAGACTTCAACAAATGTATCTGTGTATTACCTGTACATATAAGATGCACCAGGATATGACAAGGAATAAAGTTATTCTGTGGAAGCAAGCAAATATAAAGCAAAATATAATCCCAAGTAGATGGTGAGGGGCAGAGGGGAAGAACAAGAACTCTGAAAATAATGGAGATCCGTTGAAATGTTAATTCCCTGGAGCAACACGCTGAATTTGCCAAGAGAAGTAAAATCTAACCCAGGCCAAGTTAATTTAAAAAAAAAAAAAAAAGTCATGGTCAATAGTATCATAGACAGAAGAAAAAAAAATTCATCAGGTCCAAAAAAGAGCTTATCTTAAAAGGAAATATGTATTTTCATTGCAGATCCAGAAAAAATATTGGGATTATGAAGTTACTGAACACCATTTGATTAAAAAAGGTCAAAGGCATAAAATATTCAAGATACTCTGCTGCCCAAACCTTTTTCACTCTTTCATCTACCTTCCTTGATTTAAAGGCCTCAAGCATAAGAAAATAGTTTCTCATATGTGTAATAAGAGCTTTGATGCTGAAATTCTATGGCCTGCACTGTGCAGGTCAGACTAGTCAATAATGATTGTCCCCATTGTCTTTAAATGCAGTGAAGTAAAACTAACATAGGCACACTAGATAAAAAATACAACTGATTTTGGATTATGTTATAGACCATAAAGGTTTTGTCTTCATCAGAATATTCTGACTGGCGTTATGCAGTGTTTTGCAAGCAACTAGCTCCTCCACATCTGGCTATCGTATTTTATATTCAGTCTTGGTGATAAGGAGCACTGATACTAGGAGGTACTCACAGATTTTGGATCTTATTTCAGGCCTTTCAAGCAGTGGGGATTCTTTCCAATTCTCCTAAAAATTATTTCCTTTTAGAAATAGAAGAGTGGCAGCAGTTAGCAAAGCTGCTCAAGAATAGCGTCTATAAAACATATATCTAAGACTACCCTCACACAACTTAGCTGTGTGGTACCTTGTCTCAGCCTGAAAACCAGATGTGATGCTGATCGTATCACCTTGTATGTGATGCTAGCCACAAGGATTGCCTTGCTTTAACCCCTTTACCTGATGAGCTTCTTAGATCCACATGAACCCTATATTGCATTTTACGATGATTAGCATTCTTGAGACTTATTCTCGCAATGGTATCTACATTTAAACAAGGAACTCACTAAAGAGAAATGGCCAAAGTTTCTTCACTTCCTAGAAATATACACATAAACAAAGGAATCCAATTCATGAAGGGTTTATGCTTCTCTTTCTTTTAATTTATCGATCACATCTCATCTGTTTTCTGTAGAGTGTTAAGAAAGCATCCTATTTAATTCCAAGACCAGCCACAGATTTGTTTTCTAAAATAATTTCAACCTAATCTAGAAACAACTAAAATATACAAGTAGGAAATGTTATATTTTGTATTTTTCAGGATATACAGAACAGTCTTTTAATGATCATATACATACAAAACTAAATGTTCTAAGACTTGTAATTAAAATACCAACATATTAAAGCACTGGAAATATTAGTTACAGGGGCATTGCCTCTAAAATGGAACAGAACTTTACATGACTGATACTGCAATATCTGCAATATCAAAGTTGAATAATTCTGAGATAGTGCTGACAGTCAACTATAAAAAAAATTTTCTTATGAAAGGGTTATCTTATCCTATTTGCATTTGGATTAGAAATCTAATGTCTTCATTAGTCAAAGATATCTTGTTTCCATGATTAAAAATATGCATTTTGGAGTCAATCCAGCTGTGCCATGCAAGAATAGCAGTGCAAGGATGTATCTTAGGTGCTAAACACAACCACTATTGGAACATAGGTTTTTTGTTTTTTGGTTTTTTGTTGTTAATAAATGCAGAAACAGGCAAAAAGAAATGCACAGCTCTAACTTTGTTCTGACTTTTCCCACTGATTCCTTTT
Organism: Struthio camelus; assembly: GCF_040807025.1. NCBI lineage: Eukaryota > Metazoa > Chordata > Aves > Struthioniformes > Struthionidae > Struthio > Struthio camelus. The sequence continues at coordinate 185,864,355 of NC_090942.1, read as the reverse complement.
CAGTCAAATACTTGTGTCTATATGCTCTGAAGGGTTTAGCACAATTTACCTCAATTAACATATCTTTATCCTGCTATTTGATGATTCCCAAATTATAAATTTAAACAAGCTAACACAGAAAATCCTTTCATGGTAAACAAGCACCATGGATGCTAGCAAGCTGAGGCCCTTGAAGCATCTCCCTTGAAGCTGCGTATGCCTCGAAGGTGCCCATCTGGTTGCTCAGTCTCTTCTTAAGAAAAGAATTCATGTCTTCCCCAAGGGGAGCCCTGTTCAGTTGTTAACAGCTTCAGAGTAAATTCCTCATTAAACCAGAACGTAACCTGGTCAGGATCCTTTAGAAGGCAATGGCTGCTTAGTTAAAATTAATTAAGAAATTTAGTTAATATCTTGGTAAAATGGAGGACTGAATGGCTGAGGTGTTTGGTAATGGGGCTCTGCACATTTCATTGCAAGGCTGAGTAGTTCAAGATGATTGTGACCAAAAACTCATTAGCCTCTAATAAGCATTTAGTGACATTACTGCATAATATTTGCAGGATGTCCAGAGTTCCAACATGGTGCTGAATGGGGCAGTTGTTACCAGTTCAGCAATTTGTCACACAGTGGTAGACTTAAGCACTCACCACTCCCTACTACTATTAATGAGACTCTAAGTGGATGGCAAATGCAAATAGCAGAATTAGGGTCTGGGGGGAAAAAAAAAAAAAGTGGAGCATACTTTAAATCCCAGAATAAGAATAGATGGGGGACTATTGGAGAAGTTATTTTAAATTCATTATTTCATGAGAAAAGCATATATAAGATTCACTTGCACTTCTCAGAACAGTTCATGCAGGACCAGTATTCGCCGAATGAGCTCACTGCATACCATTTTGGGACAATCACTGCAAAAGTCAAGGATGGAAGTAATGTAAATATGGAATTAACACCTTGCTGAAAGATGTCCCCTTTATACTAGCATGTAGGCAAGGCTACATGAGAGAAGCTTGTTGGCTATTGCTCATTCTTTACCTGTACTGCACCTAAAATTTAAAAAGAGGAGTTCCATCTGCAGGGCCATCCATCTGGTGCAGTACAGAACCGTTACACTCGGAATGAAACATTAAAGCACAAGATGAAGGCAAGCCCAAGGCAAAACAGGAGCAGTATAGTCTTTATGGAGATGTAGAGTACAACACCTGTTTGTCCAGAACAAGCCTTTATTCCAATGGCTAACTCATGACTTGTGAGAGAAGAGAGACAAGGCACCAGAAAATCTCTAATTACAGTTAAACATAGGCATTGAACTCTGTTGTACTTCTGTTCTATTCACATTGAATAGAGAACTGGCAAGCCAATGACCTTAAGCTCTTTTTTTTTTTTTGCTTTTTTCCATGACTTTTATAATAAATGCTAGATCATTTATTTTTTCTTCCGTGGGTGTGGGTGGGTGTGTATGAGTGGATGGGCGGGTGGGTGTAGGTGTGTGTGTATTCACCCTTCCTATCCGTGAAATAGGGGTTGCACTTATTTATCCACTTTACAGGTGTGTGGTGGTAGGATGAGTTAGTTAAAATACACAGTTTCTGCAGTATTGTATCTAAATATACATGTAATGCTTTTCTCTGGTACAGAAGCTATGCCAGATTTATGACCCCAAAAATGTGTAATAACTGTTTGCAGGTAAGGTAAGATTTACTACTGTACCTGTAGTTAGCAATGCAAAATAGAAGTCATCTGTCCAAGTCTCTCAACTGATACTCATAGTGCTTTGGTATTTCCCTTCATAATCCATACATTGCAAAATTATATTATTTTTCAAAAACCTGCCCAGCATTTGTTTTAAAAATGTTACTAAAACCTAAAGCAACAGAGAACCTACAGACAAATGTTTTCTTTGCTCAATTTTTGTTGCCTGTGGTTTATATGGCCCAACCTAGTCAACAATTATTTTGAAAGCCAGGAAAGGTGATATACGACAGTAATTTGAAAGAAACAAATTTGATCTCAACTTTATACAATAGAACATAATGTACTTGGGAAAAATAGTATAGATATTTCTTAAAAGAAAGGAAGGTTAACAAGGGCAACACTTGGAAACTATGGAAATTCATAAGGAAGCTGTTTATTTGACTTCCCCAAAACTTGATGACCATATCAGAAATTGATTTTTTGTTTTGGTTTGGTTTGGTTTTTTACTTCTGCAAATGCAAACACATAAGAAAAGTATGCTTGCTTACAATCATAGCAGCCAAAGAAGAGCTAAAATGCACATTCCTATCCAACTATGTGCAACTGACACACTGAAACAAAGAGACTGTGTCCAATAAAGACTCTTCCAAATCCTAAAAGAAGTACTCATCTCACTTAACTTAAGAGGACTAAAAATTGAGCATCAGCATCTGAGCTACTACTCCAAAGTTCCCTTAAAGTCAACTGGAAAAAAATTAAAAAATTAAATAAAAAATGAATAAATAAAATTTAAAAAGTAATCTCCAAAGAGCAATATGTCAGACCTACCTTACATGTCTATTTTAAATAAGAGATCATTTTTCTCTCTATTGACCATAAGGAAACTGTAACTTTAATGAAAGGTCTAACTGGTAAGTCCATCCCTAAATATCCACAGTCATTCAATATCTCTGCTTGATCTCTCCTTGGGTGACTGTTCCTTCCCAGTCTTGCTTATTTACATCAAAAAAGGGGAAGTGTAGATGTCTATGATATTGAGTAGTGACTAAGGATAATTTAATAAAGTATACTATAAGCTAGACTCCTTTTTAGCATATGGCATAAATAATTCTTGGAGCAGGATAGAGACTGTCCTGTCTATGCTGCATTTTGGACTGTGATATATCTATTAGATACATCTAATATATCGAGATATATTAGATATATTAGATATTAGATATTGTTAGATATATCTAACAAGGCCTACAATATCATCCTCCTTTGGTGGTTGGCATAATGGAATGACTAATTTTTAGACCCTAGCAGAGTTAAGCATAGTAGTCATCTAGCCCTCTCAAGACCAAATCGCATTCATGTAGGCGAATCTCTAGGCAACTCAGAAATGCTAAAGGGTGGTGTGTCTTCAGATACCCATAGACATCTCTACCATTAGACAGAAGATAAGCTGGAATTTTTATGTGAACTGTTTCACATACCTATATCCCCTAATAGATCTAAGTCATATGAGGACTTCCAAAAGATCCTAGGAATCTAGCCATATTTTTTCAATTCTAGCCTAAGTGACTTCTTCAACGTCCAAAGAATCACAAAGAATCACAGAATCTTTTAGGTTGGAAGGGACCTCTGGAGATCATCTAGTCCAACCTCCCTGCTCAAGCAGGGTCACCTAGAGCATGTTGCCCAGGATCACATCCAGGCGGGTTTTGAATATCTCCAGCGAAGGAGACTCCACTACCTCTCTGGGCAACCTGTTCCAATGCTCTGTCACCCTCACAGGGAAGAAGTTTTTCCTCAGCTTCAGATGGAACTTCCTGTGGTTCAGTTTGTGCCCATTGCCTCTTGTCCTGTTGCTGGGCACCACGGAGAAGAGATTGGCCCCATCCTCTTGACACTCCCCCTTCAGATACTTGTACACGTTGATGAGATCCCCTCTCAATCTTCTCTTCTCCAGGCTGAACAGGCCCAGCTCTTGCAGTCTTTCTTCACAGGAGAGATGCTCCAGCCCTCTAATCGTCTTTGTAGCCCTCCGCTGGACTCTCTGCAGTAGGGCCATGTCTCTCTTGTCCTGGGGAGCCCAGAACTGGACCCAGGACTCCAGGTGAGGCCTCAGCAGGGCTGAGGAGAGGGGCAGGATCACCTCCCTCCACCTGCTGGCAACACTCTGCCTCATGCACCCCAGGAGACCATTGGCCTTCTTGGCCACAAGGGCACACTGCTGGCTCATGTTTAACTTGCTGTCCACCAGCACTCCCAGGTCCTTCTCGGCAGAGCTACTTTCCAGCAGGTCAACCCCCAGCCTGCCCTGCTGCATGGGATTATTCCTGCCTAGGTGCAGGACCTTGCACTTGCCTTGGTTGAACTTCAGGAGGTTCCTCTCCGCCCACCTCTCCAGCTTGTCCAGGTCCCTCTGAAGGGCAGCACAGTCTTCTGGTGTGTTAGCCTCTCCCCCCAGTTTAGTATCACCAGCAAACTTGCTGAGGGTGCACTCTGTCCCTTCCTCCAGGTCATTGATGAATATATTGAACAAGACTGGACCCAGGACTGAGCCCTGGGGGACACCACTAGCCACAGGCCTCCAACTAGACTCTGCGCCATTCACCACAACCCTCGGAGCTTGGCCATCCAGCCAGTTCTCAAGCCACCTCACTGTCCACTCATCTAGCCCACACTTCCTGAGCTTACCTAGGAGGATGTGATGGGAGACAGTGTCAAAAGCCTTGCTGAAGTCCACATCAACAACATCCACTGCTCTGCCCTCATCTACCCAGCCAGTCATTCCGTCAGAGAAGGCTATCAGATTGGTCAAGCATGATTTCCCTCTGCTGAATCCATGCTGACTACTCCTGATCACCTTCTTGTCCTCCACATGCTTAGGGATGACCTCCAGGAGGAGCTGTTCCATCACCTTTCCAGGGATGGAGGTGAGGCTGACAGGCCTGGAGTTCCCTGGCTCCTCCTTCTTGCCCTTTTGGAAGACTGGCGTGACATTGGCTTTCTTCCAGGCCTCAGGCACCTCTCCTGATCTCCAGGACCTTTCCAAGATGATGGAGAGTGGCCTAGCGATAACATCTGCCAGCTCCCTCAGCACTCGTGGGTGCATCCCATCCGGGCCCGTGGATTTATGGATGTCGACTTTGGACAAAAGATCTCTAACCTGATCCTCCTCCACCAAGGGAGAGTCTTCCTTTCTCCAGCCTTCCTCGCTTGTCCCCAGGGCCTGGAATTCCTGAGGACTGGCCTTAGCAGTGAAGACAGAAGCAAAGGCAGCATTCAATAACTCTGCCTTCTCTGTATCCTTCATCACCAGGGCACCCGCCCCATTCAGCAGCGGACCCATATTTTCCCTAGGCTTCCTTTTGCTATTGATGTATTTGAAGAAGCCCTTCTTGTTGTCCTTGACATCCCTTGCCAGATTTAATTCCAACTGGGCCTTAGCCTTCCTTGTCGCATCCCTGCACGCTCTGACAACATCCCTGTAGCCCTCCCCAGTGGCCTGTCCCCTTTTCCACATTCTCTAGACTTCCTTCTTCTGCTGGAGTTTTGCCAGGAGTTCCTTGCTCATCCATGCAGGCCTCCTGCCTGCTTTGCTGGACTTCTTACTCAGAGGGATGCACCGATCTTGAGCCTGGAGGAGGTGATGCTTGAATATTAACCAGCTTTCTTGGACCCCTCTTCCTTCTAGGGCCCTACCCCATGACATTCCTCCAAGGAGGTCCCTGAAGAGGCCAAAGTTAGCTCTCCTGAAGTCCAGCGTTGCAATCCTACTCATTGCCCTGCTCCCTCCTCGGAGGATCCTGAACTCCACCGTCTCATGGTCACTGCAGCCAAGGCTGCCCCCAACCTTCACATCTCCAACTAGACCTTCTTTGTTTGTTAGTGCAAGGTCTAGCAGCACACCTCTCCTCATTGGTGTCTCCACCACCTGAGTCAATAAATTATCATCAATGCTTTGCAGGAACCTCTTTGACTGTTTGTGCCTAGCTGTGCTGTCTTGCCAACAGATGTCAGGGTGGTGGAAGTCTCCCGTGAGAACCAGGGCCTGTGATCGTGAGGCTACTTCCAGCTGTCTGTAGAAGGCCTCATCGATGACTTCCTCCTGATCAGGTGGCCTGTAGTAAACCCCCACAACAGTGTCACCCATGTTAGCCTGCCCTTTAATCCTTACCCATAGGCTCTCCACTTGCTCTTCATCCACCCCGAGGCACAGCTCCATACCTTCTAGCTGCTCCCTCACATAAAGAGCAACTCCACCACCTCGCCTTCCTGGCCTGTCTTTCCTAAAAAGCACGTAGCCATCCATGACAGCATCCCAGTCATGTGAACTATCCCACCGTGTCTCTGTAACTGCAATGAGATCACGGCCCTGTGACCGCACACAGATCTCTAACTCTTCCTGTTTATTCCCCATGCTGCGTGCATTGGGATACATGGAATTTCAGAGAGCCAGTCAAGCATGCAAGCTTCCCAGGAGAGGTGCAAGAGGATCCTCCACAGCCATGTTCCATGCCGTCTCCCCTGGCTGCATGCACCCGCTGGAGGCATCCTGACTTGAGCGGTGTTAATTTCCTTCAGAATGTCTGAAGGAAAAAACAGGGAAGAAAACTTCTGTTCCATCCCAAGACCTATGGCAGCAATCAAGGCACCTAACCTCTATCCTCTGCTGCAATAGTCTTTAAAATTGTCCCAAACACTTGAACGACATTTTTTCATGATCTTATGTTCTACAACATTACTTTTTGAAAAAGAATAACTAACACTGTTCTTTGATCAACAGATGCAATGCAAAACCAGTCTGCTCACTGTAGGCCTCAGGAGATCAACTTTCTCACCTTTGAGAAGTGATTCTCTTTATTATTTTTCCTTAGATGGTTTTATTTTGTCCTCATTTTGTACTGCAGTGAATGTACAAAAGGAAAAAGAATTTATGAGTAGCAATTATATAGACTGCAACAGCTATATTTTCCGTTACCATCTGGCTTCTCTTATCCTTATAAGTTAGACAGTAGAAAGATAAGCAATAGAATTAAAATGAATAAATCTTTTGTTGATCTTCAGAAAAAAATAATGATTGTATCATTATGAAAATGGTGCTTCTTTTTAAAATGTCACACATAATTGTGCATAGCCAGAGTTAAATGAACCAGTAAATGGATTGGCGTTAATAATTATATTGGATATGCATGCAATTTCAAGTATTAACTAATAAAAATGATTGATAATTTTTAGATAATTGCATTTAAGAATATGAAAGAAATTTTAACAAAATGTGACTTGTAGCTTTTTACAGAAGTTAATTAAATACTTGTTAAACATAATAATAATTTATTATATCATTGGTGTTTTATGAATAAATTGAAATAAAAAGGGAATAATCTACAATTTTTATAAGCGCTGGAGTGTCACAAACCTGTAAACATAAATCTCAATTCTTTATTACTCTTTCTCTCTTCTCTCCATACTGTCAATCTGCTTCCTGAAATTCCTTATGGTTTGACATCCGTTAATCTACAGTGAATGTTCTGCCTTCATCTCTCATTACAGGCTTGTTGGTTAAAAAAAAAAAGGGGGGGGGGAAGAAAAGAGGAAAAAGTGTAATGATAAAAAAAAATGCTGGTATTACAAAGTGGTTTCAAGGCTTCTGACCCTGAGGATTTACTAAGATACTTTAGAAAGGAAGATGACATTTTTTACATTGCAATTAACAAAAATCATTGTTTTTAACTTGATCTATTAGGGATTTTAAGTGTTTGTCTCAGTAATGTTGATCTGGAGAAGTAATTATTCCATCAAATAATGGCTCTGCTTTCCAGACATTACAGCATACTTCTAATAATACTTTCTAACAGAGGGGGGAAATGGTTCTTTATGTTTACAAATTCACAGTTTAATTTCTAAAGATACAAAGGTAAATCTCTAAAATCCTTTTATAGACCACATTGTCATTGCCTGCTATATATATTTTAAAAAGAGGGCAAAAAAAAAAGCCTTTCTCATGGGAACTGGAAAAAAAGTATCCCTTATTAGCTTTCATTGGTGTATTAGGGACTTAAAATACTATAAAAGTGCTCAAGAGAGGCAAGGCTTGGGACTTTTCCCCACACAAATTTGCTATTGGTTAGTCACAGGTGAAGGCTCTCTGAACTTCCTCAATTCAATGATTCTGATTTACCTAAAATATAGGGAATTCTTGAGATATCCTAACACTTTGTGTCTAATGTTGTCTCTGGAGGAACATAGGGTGACTCAGCATTGCATTTCCACTCCTTCCACTTATTTCAGCAAACAGCTATCACAGCCTTTCTCTGTATTTGTAATATTACAAATATAAAAACTATTAAAGGAACACAGTGGTCGATCAGGAAAATGAAGCGTTCAGGAATCACGAAGTGCTGGAATCTTCATTCATCTCTCTTCACTGTATACTTTATGACACGGTTCATAATTTTGTGCTAATATTTTTACACAAGTTTGTTCATCTTTTCATACAGAAAATTGGTAATGCTTAGTAACTGAGCAACTGAACAGAAAGCTTTCACTGAGCTGGCTTTGGTCTCCCTAGCCCAGGTGCTAGGGACTTACGTACGTCATGGGAGACCAAACCTCAGTTTCCACATGCTCTTGAGGAGGATCTGAACTCCTAATAGCCACTTTGTGCATTAGACAGATCTGTGTCTGTTAGACCAGCAGGCTACAGAATATTTGGAAAGAATGAAAGTTCTCAATGTGCCTTCCTGACTTCATTCAGTTTTGATAAGTAAAACCTTGGAGAAGGGGCAAGAATTTAGGTGAGCTTGTTATCCATCCGCCTAAAGAATTATCCTTTCACTTTCTATTTCAAATAGCGCTGCCTTATTTTAAGGGAAGACCAACTTTGAATATATACTATGGGCCAACAAGTTGGTTAAGTAGGTTAACCTTCCTTATTAAGTATTCACCAAGTAATATTTATATATTTGAAGATATTTATATTTAAGAAATGTGAGAATACTGCTTAATTTTATAATACTGATGTTTATACATTCTTTAAATTCCTTAGATTTTTATTTATGGAATAATAGGAAAATTTCAATGTCTACCAATCTGAAGTAGGGTAGATATGGAATCTACTGCTGAGAATGATAGGAAAGTGGTTCAGAGCTAGTACCTCCAGTTTGACAGATAAGATATTCATTTGGGCAGTGAGACACTTACGTTCCAGTCTCTGCCTCAGTGGATGTTTAGATTTTGCACAGAAAAAAAAAGGCCATCATGAAATAACCAAACTTCTCCAGGATTACCTTGATTACAGAGCTTGGGCTGCGGCTAGTGACCTCTGATGACAAGCAGTCTGAGCTAAAGACGTTTGGCATCTGAGCCATCTTCTGGAGTCAGTTAAGCAAGTCCAGAACCTGACTGCCTTCAGGGAACTTTTTCAATTTTCTTTTGCTTTATTTGGGCATTGGGAGGACAGAGGGAGAATGAAGGGAGAGAACAGGGGATAGGAGAATAGGAAAATAGGGGAGCGGGCTATAGCTGACATGGATTTTCAGCTATCTGTCTTTCTCAGGGAAAAAAAGTTTCTCTCCTCCCAAGCAGAATTCTTACTCTTTAAAGAAAGAAGTCATACTTCCCTAATAAATGCCATATTTATAAATCCCTTGCATCAGCAGAATAGACAGATTGCTTAGGAAATTTTGATCATGTAGTCTCATTAAATGCAAAAAAAAAAAAAAAAAAAGGAACCTCAAGGAACCTCATATGTACATATACATTTAGAAAGCTGAGATATATTACTGTTATTTTTCTTCAGATTTAGCACTAAAAGAACATTCATATAAAATTTTCGAGTGCTTGACATAATTATGCTACTAATAGCAACAGCGTACATATATAACTACTCAGAATACATTAACCTTGCTGGTCAACAGCTTTAAATACTCAAATGCAGACAACAATTTTCCTCAGCCTACCAACTACAGAAAAAGGAAGAGCCCAAATAATCTTTTCCCTTCTCACACTGAAGGACATAGTTTACTGGGAAAAGGATGAAATTATCAGACAAGCAGTTTTTTTAGTATTTCTGGAGGACCACTAAATTCAGTTTATTTCAGAGAAAAGGTAGAGAAGAAATTCCAGATTCTCAAAGTCCACAGAGATTTTTTCTCCAGTAGACCATCCATTTTACTCTGTATGTGGTCTAGGTCAAATACCTAAAATGGTTTAGAAATGTCTCAACATGGAAGCGTGGTTTCTCAGCTAAGCAGATCTTGGAGGATTTAAAGTTCTATAAATAGTAATCAGCACTTCAAAAGATCATCCCAGAGGTAGCTGGCAATAGCCCCGAGGTATCTACAAAACTGAAGTAAGGCTGTAGAAATCGTTCCAGGTAAAATCCACAGTGAGACAAAAACAGTATATGTGAGAGGAAAAAAGTGATGGCAGGTTAGTACCCAAAAGAGCAATACAGTCCCATTACAAGGAAATAGTAAGAACTGGTGAAGAAGGCTGGCCTTATGGCGCCAAAGGTTTCAGAACATTTCCCTTAAGCCCTAGGATATTTCAAATTTGGAGGCACTAACAGAATAGGATGAATGAAAAGTGACAGAAACATCAATAGTTAAATTCATAAAGCCTCGGTGTCTCTCTAGTCATTTCTTCTCTCTTAGGGAATGGCTTAGTTCTTTAGTTAATCTTATAATTTACACTTTATTGAGCCCATAGCTAATATTACTACTCTTATTATCAGAAACATCTCTGACTTATAATAACTAATTATATATACATTGGGCAGGTTAGGTATAGTATAACAAAGCAGTTATATCTAATCAACCAACAAAAGCCAACATTTACCAATGAGGTTAGGGTGAGTATTTCAAAGGTGTAAACTCAGAGGAATCAAAGCACCTAAACCAATTTGAGGACTTGACAGGTTTTCTCTTATTTAATTGTATGACTTGTGAATATAGAGAAAACCTTTGTAGGTCATTTAACACAGCCAAACTTTTAGTAACTACACCTGCGCATAAGCTAAGCCAGTCTGATCAGCTGTGTTTGAATAAATCACGGTCACAGAAAGCTGCATCTATCTCATAATATTACTTCTTTATTTACCATTATGTTTACAATTTACATTGCTCTTTGCTATTTACAGTGCAGGATCACTGGGCCTTCATTTTATTATGTGCTGTACAAAACAGAAATAAAAATAATCAAAACATTATTTTATGATAGTTTATATCCCAAGCACAGAAGTCTTTAACAGAAATAGCTGTATAGACTCTTGTGAAGAGATTATACCATATGAACTGAAGGGAAATTTGTTACTATTGCAATGAAGTCAGAACAATGACATGAAAACAGATTTATCATTCTGAAGTAAGATCGTGGAGTGCTCTATGGAGGAACTTTTTTTTTTCCTTTAGCATTGCATAATGAAAAAGATTTGCTTTGTGTGAGTGCATAAAATATCTCTACAAATCAGCTTACGTGCAGATCTTAATACAAGCCAAAAACAAAATGGAGATTGAGAATATGCTATGAAAACTTCCCAGGCCAGTGTTTTGACCCTCAAAAGGTATCTGACCTTAATATAAACCAGCCTTTACAAACAATCCATTACTTAACCCAGTAATTACTTTACCAAAATGATGTCATTGAGCAAAGTGTGGACAGGTGACAATATTTAACTTTCAACAGACTTCTCACTTTGCAGGTTTTACTTTTTTACTTTTTCTCACTTATTCGCCTTGATAAAGCATAAGAGTAAAATGTTAACATGAGTCTTGAAAGTTCAATTTCCACCTTGTGTAATGCACTTGGCTCAGAAATGACATATATTTGGCACTATTCTACTTCGTCAGTGTTAATCATATTTTCTTTCGGCTTATCTTCAAAGATTTCATCTGTCTTATACATTCAGTATGTCTGGTTTCAAAGTCATTTTTTATTTTCTTATCTTTTTTAAATTCCTCATTGTTGATTATTTAATTCTCTTTTACATTTTTAAACAGAATTTTAGAAAGCATCTCCCTAAAGAGAGCTAATCCATATAATACAGAGTTCACCTTCAAAGCATATTAGATCAGTCTGTACTTTTTGTTACAGAACATAAAAATGTAAGGACAAAATGACTAAATTGTATTTCAATCAGGATTCCTACTACAAAGTCAAAAAAGTCCATCATCATTACCAGAAGAACAGTTAGTAAAGCAATGGGGAATTCGGAAAGGTAATTTTTAGAGGATGTATTTTTGAAGTACTGTACAACAGCCAGTAGAGTGCAGAACAATTTTCGTCTGACCCAGGATTCTGTGGGAAATTAACTGCCTTTAATTTTATGATGTGATGTATGATAGTCTGCAATAAAGTACATAGAAATTCCTAAATGTCAATGTATACGGCACTTTGTAAACAAGAAACACAGCCAGGAAGTCTGATGTGTTTCTGGAAACTATCCCCAGGCTCAAAAGACTGAAAAGGGAGAGCTGCCATCTTCTGTCTGAATTGCAACCACTATGAAGAAGGCGTGTTTATTTGTAAGACCCCATTGACTTCCAGATCTAAAGATGCCTGCATCTTGCAGAACTCATGAAAAAAACATGCAAATTAGAAGTAGGGACAGAAGGAGTTTTCTTCACGTTAGAAAACAACACCAAGGAAAGCATATATTGCTAATGGATATGTGCGTACACCTAATCGAAGCAGTATTTCACTTCTCATGGTGTTCAAAACAATAATTTGGCATCACTATAACAGAAATTTGTATTCACCTTTATGTTCTGATCGAAACGTGTACCCTTTATGCTTGCCACAGCTACACCAGAATGTCGTACTCTTTAGGAAAATGCTGTTGATTCAGGAGTAATGTGGAGATGCTGTATTGAGTGTAAGATTCAAATTGTAGATTTAAATGAAGGTTTCAGCAGAATTGAAATTCGCCCGGCTAAGGAGAAATGTATGGTTGTACAAATATTTTGACACTTGACCCCCAAAAAAGAATTGCCATTTACATCAATGTTGAAGATGCCTTTTTAATACTTATTCATTAACAAGTAATTGCATCATAATAACCTATTAGGTGGAAAGCAGTAGGTCTCTCCCTCTAGGCCTGACATAGAAACAATGCATCTTGTTTTTCCCAGCTAGAAAATCTCTTTATTGTACACAACATGGTCAGATTCACTGGAGCACACTGACTGTGGGCTCCTCATTAGTCAGTGAAAAAGAGGCATCTCCAGGCAGCAGTTCAGTCCATCTAAGAAAAGAATCCTCCAAAATGTTTTAAACAGCGCACCACTCACCATTGACTGCAGAAATCACAAACAGGGATAGCATTTTGCACCTAGAAGCCTAACACAGAAGGTACTAATTGAGCCATGAGGCTTTCAGTTCTCAAGAAACTACTCCAGCCTTAGAACGGACCAAACTGGTACGTCTAAGAGCTAATTACTGGGTGAAGCTAGTGCTGCAGCAAAAGCATCACAGACCATAAATGTCATGAGGCAGGTTTGATATGGATAGATTTCAAATACAACTTTATAAAACACACCTAAAAAGTTCTGTTAATTATTCTACAGTTAAAAATTACAAATTTACACTTGCTCTCCGAGACAGGGAGGGGCCATGTTTGACTATTCTTTTGGATAACAGGCAGCATACCAGCATTTGAAGGCAGCATAGGGGCTTCAATACTGCTGAAGTGCAAATCATTTTCGTTAGCAGGTGTGAGGTCACATGGTAAACCATTATGCTTCTTGAAAATGCTGAAAATTATATTGTATGTAAGAGATTAAAGAAATCATTACCCAAGACTCTCTGTGGCACTTCATCTCTGCTCTATCCTATAGCAGAAGCCACCATTTTGCTGTGGTTGTATTGCAATCTACTACTTTGTCAACTGAGTCATAAAGAAAAAGAAATTATTACAGTTGCCATAAGCGGCTGTATTGAAAATTGAATGCAACGCAAAGTTTAAGGAAAATAGAGGCAGTCAATTTAGGTCACATTAAAAATCCATCTTGTCCGATAACCTGCCGCTGAGAAAGGCCTCTCCTGCCACTCAGAGAGGCCTGAGGTTACAGTGAACGCTTGAGGAAGGTTATAGGAACAGGTTAGTCATATATGATAGTGCCCCAGAACACATAGCTGTCATCAAGAGATTGAATCTCAGATACTTCCAGAGCCAGGAATGGTTCCTGTGTACTTTGTAACCCACAGCGAGTTTATTTTGATGAAATTGTCCGTGAAACACCTTGAACCCAAATAATCTTTTAGCATACACAACATTATGTAGTAAGCAATTCCACAGCTAAACCATTTCCATTGTATGGAAGCCTTTTCTTTGTCTGAAATGCTTATCTGCCAGCTTTTATTTCTTTTAATACTTTTCTAGTTTGATTCTTTTTAATACTTTTACAAAAATATGCAATGAACAAACAATCTCTAATCTCAACTTTTTTTTTTTTTTAAACTTTTATTATTGTTTCCTACCCCACCTCCTTTTTCACTCTGAAAAGTTCTAGCCTATGTAATCATATCTTTTGTGGAAGCCATTCACAATTTTGATCATTTTTGTTGCCTAGTGCTGAGCCTTCTCCAACATTATATGTACCCATTTTAAGTTGGGAGACCAGATTGCACACTGAATTCCAGACTGGCATGGTTTAATTGATGCCGTAATAGCATTCTGCAGTTGTTTTCTCAGTCTGTCATGATAACTCATAATGTTCAGTGCACTTATTGACCTTTCCTTAATGAATTGACCCTTTCCTGGAACTATAATCTGATTTATCTTATGCTAATGCCTGAATATTTTCTTTTTTTCTATTTTTTTGCCTAAAATTCCATTATTTATTCCTAAGGAAAATCAAAGGAAGGACTAACCCAATATATATTACTTCATCAATAAAGGTACTTAAAGTGAAACCTGATTTCAGTGCTACACCTTTCTTCTTCAAAAAAGAAATTACTACAACCATAGAGCAGTCTGCTTCACATTATGTATTTGTGAGCATAATGACATTGCCAGAAGCACAAACTTAGCTACTTAGTTCTGGAAGAAAGGTAATACTATTTGAATGTGTTTGATTTACCTTTAAAAATATTCACTTTAAATTTTACTTCAACATTCTCTTTCATTAACAAAAATTAGTTAGTGCTGAAAAACAAAAAGCACTCAGTCCATATTATTTTACTTACACCTACTACTAAAAAGAATGGAAAAGGTAGATTGGGGACACAAATGTCAGAACATGATTCAAAGGATCACAAAGTTTTGCTTTCTGTGATTTGTAGGATCTAAGTTATTATTCAGACAAATGGTAGGTACCTAGAAAAATGTCTGTAAATCCCCCAAGTTTCATCTATTTTATCAAGAAATGCTGTGCAGCTGACAGTTCCTTGTGTTTCATTTGTAAATCTTTGGTTAAAATCTTTTAGACACAAATCTGGGAGTGCAAGTAATATCGTATGACTTGTATCAATGCATTTTATTTTCTTTTTTGCTTTCTTTTTATTTTCTTTTTTGCATTTAAAAATTTGTTAGAGATTTCATTATTTCTCACAGTTCCTTGGGCACATAAAAGTTGATGGAATCATGGTCACAGATGCTAATTCCATGTGAATTTGGGAACATGGGAACAAATACTAATTATCATATAGTCAGGATGTAAGACCGAATCTAAGGGAAGGAAACAGATTCCGGGCACACATTCAACATCTATGCATAATGTAAATACAAAGGGCAAAATCTGACCTACTGCAAGTGAGAGAAAACCTCTGCTGATACCTGAAAATAGCTGAAAAGGAGTTAAGATGGTATATCTCCCTGCTATGACATTCTACAGTGCTTGTCACCTTGAACACACGTACCTACCCCTAAATGGATAGGGCTAATTATTGATGAGATACATTATGAAATATAGTAATATCATTCTTATTAATGCTTTCATAACCCAGTTCAGATCAATGGCATTTTTTATGAAACATAATATTCTTTGTAATAACATCACCTGTAAGAAGCATTCAGCATTCTTCCCTGAAATTATTCTGGGTGGAATTTCTAGGAATGTGCTAAAATCATAATATGCATTGGAGGACTAAAGAAAACAAGATATCCACTACAACTTTGTGTATATCATAATGTTAACTTCTACTATCTGATCTGCGGAAAGGACTATGAATCTATTGACAGTGTTGGCAAAAAAGCACTATTTCTCCAAATATACATTTTACTCATGCAACCTTTTTCTGTTACAGAACCTCAGGGATCAGAATTCTAATCCAATCTGCCCAACTGTGCACCATTTATATAGTAATCATATCTCTGTTTTCTGTAACATATGGCTGCATTATGCTTCTTTAACCACAGGTCTGCAAATCTGTTCAGTATCTGCTAATTGACACCCGTCTTAGATGGATAACCCAGAACTTAAAACACAGTTTAATTCATATCCTGCTATGTTCTATTCAGACAAGTCATTATATTAGGTAGTGCCTACTGCATATCATGTGAAATCCACCCTCACAGTGCCCAGACAAATAGAAATGTCATGACGAAAACGGAGTTATTAATGAAGTACCATTTACATTAATAGACCCATTTATATAGCATACCAGGTTAAGTTTATCATGTTACTTCACTAATTCCCTGCTCTGATCTCATTTGGCAAAGGAGATATATATATATATATATATATATATATATATTTAATTCTGATGATTTTTTTCTGTCATCAGCCCTTCATGCTGTAAAAAGATGAAGGGAATTATCTGAAAGTAGGCAATAGACCAAAAGAGACTTTGTTTATAAAATGGCTCTTTAAAATTACACACACTGTACATCCTTTTCAGGCATCTTTTTACCCTTTTTAAGGCATTTTGGACCAGATCCATCCCTGGGGCAATTATGCTGATTTCAGCTGAGTCACACCTGGGATGAATTTGTCCCTTCGTATCCCTCTCAACACTCAAATATCACTTTAGCCATGTGTTATCATGGAACACATGATTCCCTTCACCTTTTCTCTAGGAAGACTAGGGAAAACGTGGGCCCGCTGCTGAATGGGGCAGGTGCCCTGGTGATGAAGGATGCAGAGAAGGCAGAGTTATTGAATGCCTTCTTTGCTTCCGTCTTCACTGCTAAGGCCAGTCCTCAGGAATTCCAGACCTTGGAGACAAGCGAGGAAGGCTGGAGAAAGGAAGACTCTCCCTTGGTGGAGGAGGATCAGGTGAGAGATCTTTTGTCCAAACTTGACATCCATAAATCCATGGGCCCCCAATGGGATGCACCCACGAGTGCTGAGGGAGCTGGCGGATGTTATCGCTAGGCCACTCTCCATCATCTTGGAAAGGTCCTGGAGATCAGGAGAGGTGCCTGAGGCCTGGAAGAAAGCCAATGTCACGCCAGTCTTCCAAAAGGGCAAGAAGGAGGAGCCAGGGAACTCCAGGCCTGTCAGCCTCACCTCCATCCCTGGAAAGGTGATGGAACAGCTCCTCCTGGAGGTCATCCCTAAGCATGTGGAGGACAAGAAGGTGATCAGGAGTAGTCAGCATGGATTCAGCAGAGGGAAATCATGCTTGACCAATCTGATAGCCTTCTCTGACGGAATGACTGGCTGGGTAGATGAGGGGAGAGCAGTGGATGTTGTTGATGTGGACTTCAGCAAGGCTTTTGACACTGTCTCCCATCACATCCTCCTAGGTAAGCTCAGGAAGTGTGGGCTAGATGAGTGGACAGTGAGGTGGCTTGAGAACTGGCTGGATGGCCGAGCTCCGAGGGTTGTGGTGAATGGCGCAGAGTCAAGTTGGAGGCCTGTGGCTAGTGGTGTCCCCCGGGGGTCAGTCCTGGGTCCAGTCTTGTTCAATATATTCATCAATGACCTGGAGGAAGGGACAGAGTGCACCCTCAGCAAGTTTGCTGGTGATACTAAACTGCGGGGAGAGGCTAACACACCAGAAGACTGTGCTGCCCTTCAGAGGGACCTGGACAGGCTGGAGAGGTGGGCGGAGAGGAACCTCCTGAAGTTCAACCAAGGCAAGTGCAAGGTCCTGCACCTAGGCAGGAATAATCCCATGCAGCAGGACAGGCTGGGGGTTGACCTGTTGGAAAGTAGCTCTGCCGAGAAGGACCTGGGAGTGCTGGTGGACAACAAGTTAAACATGAGCCAGCAGTGTGCCCTTGTGGCCAAGAAGGCCAGTGGGATCCTGGGGTGCATGAGGCAGAGTGTTGCCAGCAGGTCGAGGGAGGTGATCCTGCCCCTCTGCTCAGCCCTGGGGAGGCCTCACCTGGAGTCCTGGGTCCAGTTCTGGGCTCCCCAGGACAAGAGAGACATGGCACTCCTGGAGAGAGTCCAGCGGAGGGCTACAAAGACGATTAGAGGGCTGGAGCATCTCTCCTGTGAAGAAAGACTGCGAGAGCTGGGCCTGTTCAGCCTGGAGAAGAGAAGATTGAGAGGGGATCTCATCAACGTGTACAAGTATCTGAAGGGGGAGTGTCAAGAGGATGAGGCCAGAGGACAAGAGGCAATGGGCAGAAACTGAACCACAGGAAGTTCCATCTAAACCTGAGAAAAAACTTTTTCCCTGTGAGGGTGACAGAGCATTGGAACAGGTTGCCCAGAGAGGTAGTGGAGTCTCCTTCGCTGGAGATATTCAAAAGCCGTCTGGATGTGATCCTGGGCAATATGCTCTGGGTGACCCTGCTTGAGCAGGGAGGTTGGACTAGATGATCTCCAGAGGTCCCTTCCAACCTAAACGATTCTGTGATTCTGTGAACTATGTGTTGGATTAAAATCTCTTTTCCCGATCTCACAGCTCTCCTAATTCTGTCTGTGACTGTTTCTCAGTTATGTGAAATGTTATCACATTCTACTGACTGATGTTCTTTCTGATGTGTGTTGTTACGTATTAAGCCTATTAATCCCTTGGTAATTTTACATGTTATTGTAACATAGTCACATTACGAGTGTTTCTTTCTTTGTAAGAAATAAAAAAGTTAAATGGTGTATATGTGGTTCAGCTTCGTGCCTTTCTGATCCGTATTTGACAAAAAAAAAAAAAAAATCTCCAGCTTCCTTGAACATAATCAAGGACTTATTTCCCCCAAAGACTATTTAAAAGGCCCTCACTGACTAAGGTTGTAAAACAAACTGTTCTTTTGAATGAAAAATCTGGACCTTTTCTCACAATGTTTCCATTTCAGCTGCTCCCCTGAAAATGGGCATATTTCGTTATAATTCTGTCTTATTTGCAAGTCCTTTCAGATCCAACCACATAGACTGATAAATAGCTTCAACTTTGATACAAGTCTATGAAGTAATGCTTTCCCAAGCATATTTTTATTGTTTTATGCTGGCTTTGATAACCTGCCAGCCACGCCTTTCCTGATCTGTGAACTCCTCTTTGTATCAGTGTCTTAAAAGCTACCAAAGGGGGAAGGGGAAAAAAAAAAAAGAAAAAAAAAAAAACAGTGCATCAAAAGGAACCAAGGAAAATATAACTAAGCAGAGAAAACATAAGAAAATCCCAGAGTAAGTGGCAATAACTAGAGATATCTTCCATATGAATCCTCTTTCCACCTGACCATTTACATCATCAAAAGAGTATCTTGTCCTCACTCTATGTTGATGTCTTCACTGTATTTTTTCAAATATTATTTTGTCCCATGCAATATTTCTCAGTTTTGTATATTTTTGATAAAAATAGCACGAGCTAACAGTAAGCAACTAAGTAAAATAAGTTATGTGTTAAGGTAAAAGATGAAGAAAAAGTCATAAATAAAACATAAACAGAAAATCTCTAAAGAATGAACTGTTATTTTAGAGGGCATGATCTGTATCTTTCTATAGGGCACTAAAGGAAAACAACAACAACAACAAAAAACCTAAAGTAATGCCTAATTAGTTGTTTATAATGGCCTCAGACTCCATGGGTTTTATTATTTTGCAAGGAGTTATAGGATATTTATAACCTCTTTTGCTGGAAGGCATGAATGTTTCCCATGTACTACTTTTCTTTCAGGGCAGAGGGTACCTTGTGGCTCTGCAAAATTACAGACCTGTGCAAGGAAAGGGAATTCTCTAGTTTGAGCTGTCCATGAATCAGTATGAACTCCCTAGGAAATCATATTTATGAAGGAAAAATTGCAGTAAAAAGTCAAGGATCCACTTCTTTCTCATCAAGGCAGGTCTTAGTAAGGCAAAACCAAAGGGTAGGTCTACCACAGTACCGAATGTCCTACTCTTCACCCCAATTAGGTATACTAACCATCAGAGACTACCTCAGTTTCTGAAACCTTGGGAAAAGGACTTTTATTATATCTATGCTTCCTCTTTATCTCACTGTATTCTCCAGTGCTATGACTATTTTTACTTGGCAGTTATTTCAAAAATGAAAACTTTAAAATGAAACAAGTGGTGGAAAACACCTTTGCAGCAATGAAGAGATACCAGATATTGATCTGGGTAGCCAGAAGGTCAAGGGAGGTGACTTTTGCCCTCTATTCAGTACTTACAAGATCACATCTGGAGTCCAGTGTTGAGCCCTTTGGTTTGAGAAAGGTATCGACAAGGTGAAGATAGTACAGCAGATGAGCACTATGGTGGTTAGGGGGCTGGAGCCCATAATATACCAGAAAGGGCTGAGGAAACTGGGTTTGCCTAGACTCACATGCAGAAGGCCAAGTGATGATCTAGTTGCTCTCCTCGACTACCTAATGATGAGCTAGAAAGAAGACGGAGGCAGACCCTTCTCCTGGATCCTGGAACAGGTTACCCAGGGAGGCTGTGAAATGTCCATCTTCAGCTCCAGGCCCTAAGAAACCTCACCTAACTACAAAGCTAGCAAGCTCTGCTTTGAGGAGAGAGTTGGACAAGAGGACCTCCAAAGGTCCTTTTCAATCTTAAATATTCTATGTTTCCGTAAAGTACAAGGATCAATGTTCAGAAGAGCCCGGGTGGTGATTTTGCTACTATTTGCATACAGTCTTCCTTTTTTTGTATGATCAAATAATTCAGTTTTACAGTTCTCTTATTTTTCCGCAGTACACCTCACTACTGCAAAATGTTTTTCAGATCCAGACTGAAGCTTCTCCTCAGCTTCATAAGATGGCTTTGAAAAATGCCTGATAAGCTACAAAACACACCATGCCATGTTCATTATTACTTTAATTAATTAAGGTCTTACTCATGCAGTTTAAGCACAGCCCTACAGTGGAGCTTGTGCCTCCTGGACCTCCCTGGTGCACAAGAGGAATTTGTATATTATGAATTATTAATATAAGTTTGTATTACAAGAGCATCTTAAGGCTCAGTGGTGCAAGGCACTGTCTGAACTGCAAGGCACTTCTTGGAATGATACCACCCACGACCGACGAATTAACTGTTGCAAGAGAGAAAAAAGGCAAACCGTAGGAGAAGAAAATGAAAGTACAAATCTGCAAATGAGAAACTGAGGCTAGCAGAGTTGCTTAAAGGCATCTAAGATATTAACACAGGACATATCTAAGAGCCAGGCAGCTATTCAGTGAGGATATTCTGAATGGTTTAAACACAGGACTGTTTCCTCTTGTCTCTTCTGCCTTTCTTCATGGTGTACCAGCTAGCTTCCTTAAGGAAGGAAGAAGCAGTCATAGCTCTGGCTATCCTGCACCAGTTTACAGTAGTTGGGACTAAGATTGTTTTTGTTTCCTTCTGAAATAAATTCCAGTTTCTAGCAAATCATAACTAATATCTTCACTCTGATAATTAACCAAGTGAGGCAGAATGGATTCTCCCTGCATGAGACACTTACCTACCTATTCATACTCTTCCATAGGCAGTAGTGAAAAAATAACACTTTCAGGGTGCAGTTCATCTGACCTAATTTTTATTTCTACATTAGGATCAGATAAACTGGATCTTTCTTTACATACACTGTGGAAACAGTCTAGCTAGGTTAACTAGCACAAAAATTTACAGGGTGTTTACATGTAGTCAGGTGAATCTCACCTTCATAACTAGGTGATTGCAAACTTAGTTACAAATCGTTCATTAAAAGTAGTTGGCTACTACTGTCTGTCTCTTAGCTATTACTTCTGGGACCCAACCGCCCTCTCAGCATTTCAGGTAGACTGCTCAGCCTGTATTTATGTTGGCTGCTCCAAAGACTGCCTCCTCATCAATAGAAGACCCCAACACATTCTGGAACTTTTAACCACAGACTTCATTTAAGATAATGGCCTTGTTTTCTCATACAGTAAGCAGTGAACATAATAACATAACTCTTTACAGTAGTGACCAAACAACACACAATGAGATTCACCTCTGCAGCAGTGTAAATCAAAGTAATTACTTCCTTTTACATACACTTACGAGTTCCTTAACAATTGCTTCATGCATGTTCCAATCTGTTTTCATGCAGCTTTAGGCATTTTAGTTTAATTATTTCAATCATGCACTCAACATCACTCAAGTTACTATCATAATACGCATGTTATATTTCTGTTCATGTCCCATATCTCCAAATGTTAGAAGTAGATATTCTCACATCATCCTCACACGCAGACTGTGTGTATAACTTTGTTAACCCAATGGACAACAATCTTGCTCATTAGTCTGCTGTTGATCTGATTATCAAGTAACAATCACTTCAGTGGCACAGCTATAGCTTTCCTAATCTTTAGACCTGCACAGTACTGCTTCAACCTACAGCAATATTATCAAGTTCATTGTACCACAAAGCCCCACAACAGAAAAAAATGTCATGAGTTTATTGAAAAATAGCAGGTATTTCTATGTGGTTTTGCTCACAGAAGTTGTCTGATTCATTATACGAGAGACATTGAAAGTGTACTGTTTTCTAATTTCTGATGTTGATATTAATTTTCCAGTTCATAACTGTTTTAAGAATCTATGTTCAAAACTCTGATTCAAAATCTTCCATTAAAAAGTCTGAGACTCAATACTATTGTGCAGGCTTGCTTGTGGTAATGTCTCTATCAGGAGCACACCACCTGGCCACCTTTAACCAGTGTAACAAAAATGCAGCCCAGAGCCGTCTTGAAAGAAAGGAAGAGTTTTCTCCACTATGTGCTAGAAATAGCGCCATGTATGAAGTGGCTCTTTTTAAAAATGGCAGCCCTAACACATATTCACACACTTTTTCCCTGATCATTTACCTCCAGGGCCCAATTCAGTAAGTGTTCTCTGAAACTGGCTGACTTGTGGGATTTTCTGAACAGTAACAATTTGAAGATGCAGCCTTATGTTATAACAGGACAGTGACAAGAAGCTTCATGCAAAATGTAGACAACATACATTCAGTTGCTTCTCCTTCCCAGAAGAAAAATTTTTGAGACCGTTGACGGTCTGCTTTATGCCTCCCCACCCCCCAACACAAAACCCCAATGAAAAGGAACCTCTGGTTTCTATTTTACTTTATACTGAATTCAAAATGAACAGTATTGCTCTGGCAGCAGAACCGATGAGCATCTTACGGTATTAATATGGAGCCAGATCAGGAGGTTTATCAGCTTTTAGCCTAAGCCCCGGGACAAGTAACCCAGAGAGAATAGATATAACCTTCACCACCTAAAAACCTATTACCCAAAACTTATAAAACTTTCAAATTCCAAACTAATTTAAGATACAAAACTTTTACAAGCTCATTTAATCCTGAAACAGTAATGGCTATCTGCCACCAAAGGAGGAGTTCAACAAGTGCAAGCCATTACCAGAAGAACTCTTGAGGCTGTTGAATGTTAAAGTAATGGATAAGTTTAATTACTTGGGTAACATGTACTAGAAGGGGAAAAAAAAAGAACTTTATTGTGTTGAAGACAACTTCATAACACACGGAGTACAAACTCCAACTGGAAAGGATGACCTTCTCTATCTGCAGTTCACTGACATCAAGGAATTATTTGACATTGTAGAAAAATAAACCTTGTTTCCAACAAGCTCATGCCTTATACAAGGCAAGATTCACAGTCAAAGAAAAAAAGACTTTTTTAGAGAACAGCTACAAAATTAGCAGATGAAAACCATAAGAATCTCTCATTTTTATAAGAAAGGAGGAACTAAAATGAAGCAGATATTTACCTGATGGTGGGAGGGGAAAAAAAAAAAAAAACAGACCACAGCCAACTGTTAAAATGATTGCTTTAGAGCTGTCACAATTGAATCTGCCCAAATTAAATAGTTAGGGCCACCACAGCATCCTGGGTGGGAAAAAAAAAAGCTTCATAAGGTGGGTAAATTCCATTTAAAATAATGAGAAAATAATGCAGAAATTGTGTGTGGGATGGGGGAGTAAAGTAGCTGTAAGCTCTCTACAGATACTGTATTAAAAAGGAGATGTCCTGCTTGCATTAGAATGAGACCTGTTGAAGCATCAGCTCCTCTTTGCCTCACCCCAGCACACCCACCTCTATCCCCGTCCATTAGCATATAAAAGAAATTTGGGGTTGAAGACCAAAAGAGAACTATGCTACTGTTTCACAGACTTTCAGGTCTGGACTGTTAGCAGACTAAGATCCTGGTGATTACAGTGGTAACTATAAGAAGTTCAATTTAGATACAGCAGAGACAACAGATCTCTGTCAGACCACTTGGTCTCTGATTTAGCAGTTAAAAACCTCATTAAAACTGAAATTCCTGGAAAGATAGACAACAGGAGAGTTTTAAAGGTGATGTTTCATTTTGGGTCTGCAAGCCATGGTTACTATCAGAAAAGAAAACAGACAGAGACTTGATGATAACAGCTGGTCTTGAAGCACTTAATGTCTGTAGTAGCTTGCCGTTAATTCAGGTAGATGAGGCTCAGGCAGAAGAGGCTAACTGCAGAGATATAATACAGAGATTTGAAAAGTGTTGCTCATTATATAAAAATGAAACACATCCGCAATGCATTTCCAAATAGAGAGCAGGAAAAAATGAAGATGTAGAAGTGCTCATGTGTGAAGAGCTAATGTAGCAATTCAGGGATAAACTGAATCCTTGATAATATCAGATCATGATTGGAATCTGAAAAAAAAAAAAAAAAAAAAAACAGCCAAAAGGAGAAATTTATGTACGACTCAAATTTCATTCCTGACCAACAATTAGGATCTCTCTAGCAAAGACAGTTATGCAGACCAGACAAACCCGAGAACTGCAGACAGCGCACTGAGACTTGCAGACATGACAGAGAATCCAAAATACTGCAAGAAAGAACACCTGAGGCAGAAAAGCATCCAGAGGTCAAAGTGAGAATCTATTGAAAGCAGAACATGATGCCCCACATGCTGTGGTAAACAGCTGGAGCCAGCTGAAACAGCTGAGCCCCAGGATATGGCAAAACCAGAACTAATAGACTTACTGCCATCTGACAGCAGTCATCTTTGTATCTCAAAGGAAACACCCTCCCCATGTCCACAGTGTCCCTGGGCTTCATGCAGGGCATCTCTAAGCTTAAATCACACATTTCTATTTAGTTGTAATTAGCATCTGGATTGTACATATATGAAATTCTCCATTATGCTAAGCTATACGTTAACTGCCGTATTACAGTTGTTAAGTTTGGCTAGAAACAAAGGAATGAGGAGAATGTGTCTGTAAGAAGCCCGGTGCAAGCTATTTAAAATCAGCTGTTAATATAAAATCAATATATAAAGAGACAAGCAGTTACGATTTCGGAGACAGATTGCTTTCAGACTCCTTTGCTCTGGCTCGTGGTTTAAGGGATGTGAGTGCTGGACAGCCAAACTGTCAGTTGCTTGGATCCTCGATTTCAGTGCCTAACTCGCAGTGACTTAAGTAGAAGCTTCATACGCGTGTAACAGCAGGGCAAAATCTTCCTATAAAGAAACATGGGCGTTGCCTTATGGGCAGAACTGGAAGGAAAGCATTAGTAGAGTATTTTTAAGCTCTATCTCTGGAGAGTTAGGATGCGTATAAACACTAGGCGGTCTCAGCCCTTGAACCTTCTCCTCATTCAGGTACATCAGCCCTTCCTTTCAAAATCTCAGTGTAGCCATTTCTTTAAATGGCCTGGAAGGAGCAGAGCTAGTGCTAGCATCTTCGGTCATCCTCTCTTGTATATTAAGGTACTGCTTTCAACATCTGCCTCGGAAGTGAAATTTTTGGCTTGACTTCTCTTAAAAGCAATAGAAAGCTAAACTTCAGTCTCCTATTTCTCAATCAAGTGCTGTAATTACTTGGCCATAGCACAAGAGGGAGTTTTGTGGGGCATATCAAGACTGCTTACTAGGCACAGCTCCTGGCTGGATCAGCCCTTGATCCATGCCTAGGAGAATCTGCGACAATCCTATTATTGTTAGCAGCAATCCTATTGCAGGGATCATGCTGACAATTTAACAGTATGGACAATGCTCAAACCGCAACCTGGCCCTGTTTAGTTTGTTAACACAGGTGCAGATAATGGGACTAAACAAGTATTCATGGACCTAGGGAAAAGCCTCTCTTTAACATTTCGGTTCAGACACCTTTTCTGGTTTCTGAGACCTGCACTTTGTGGTTAAGCTAAGGTCTGTGAAGAAAGGTGGAACCTGAGTACACACCATGAGATAAGAAAGCTGCAAAGTCAGTATATCTTTCTCACAATATATCAATGCCTGACAGTAAGAGGTACTCAGGTCTGTGAGAGGGCCAGACAGAGACTAGATAAATTGAGAATGACCTGACAAGACAGGCACTGACAAAAACTCCTTTAGATAGTCTGGGAGTTGTTCCATACCTCATTTCAATATATGAGCTCTTTCCATAAGAAATAATTTGGTGAAAGATATCTTTGATTGTTGAAAAGACTGTATCTTCAGGGCCCTCCCCTTTTCTCAGCTCAGTTCTCTAAGGAGGTTCTACAATACATCATCAAAAAAGTATCCTTCAAATAGAATGGGCACTGGAGTAAAATTAAAAGGTTTAAAGGTTTTCCTTCAAGCCAGTGTGCTTTCTTGAAATTTGGGATCTGTTAACTTTTGTCCAGTGCTGCAAGGAAGGCCACAGAGAATAATGAGGTATTCACAAAAGAAAAGTCCAAACTTAACCAGGATAAAGTCTCATACAAGACACAAACAGTATTATAAATATTCTTGAGCAGTAGAAACTCATATAGTCAGTCTATTTGTCTCTCATATTATTGATATACTTGGATATACATTTACTGAGATTTACAGTGTATATTTTTACTGTGATGCCCAATTCATTTGGGAAAGATATTTTTCATGTCTATTGTTCCATTGCAATATTTTGAGAAAGAGGAAGCATTAAAAAATACGACCACTCTACCTAGATGCTAATTCTTTTCTATAAAAACGAGGAAGCCATTATAGCAAGATAAGACCATATATGAAAAGTAAATGTACCTTCCTGATTATACATAGCAAATACACAGTGTGTAAGGAAACTATCAGCTCTATGTAAAAGAGAAATTCTGCTCTATAACTTCAAACTGAGTACCTTTTTATCTTTCATTTTGGATAGCTTTTGTTATATTCACACTTTTCTACTTTGCTCAGAAATAACGAACAACTTCAAAAGATTATATTTTTAGTTGAAAAGACTTTCAATTGAATTTTAATTTAGAAAGAGAGGGAGAGAGAAAGAGAGAGGGAGAGAGAAAGAGAGAGGGAGAGAGAAAGAGAGAGGGAGAGAGAAAGAGAGAGGGAGAGAGAAAGAGAGAGGGAGAGAGAAAGAGAGAGGGAGAGAGAAAGAACTGGAAAAAGGAGGGGAAAGTATGACACAATTACAACACAATATCTCTTCTTGCCTACAGCAAACGCTTCTTTTATAAAATGGTCCACATGGCACAAAGGTATACAGGAGCAGTTTTGGTGTCTGTGAAAACTGTATAGAAATACAGTTAGTACCACATAATAGAAAAAGAACCAGTAGCAGCAGATTTGTCAGCTAACATGAACAAACAAAATAACACTTACTAGCTGTCTCAGTAAAGCAGATTGTGTGTGCCGAATGCTGAGAAGCAGCCCTCCCCATAAGCAATTTTCAGACAGTTGAATCCACAGTCCTGGAGCCAGTTTATAGTTGCTGTTAGTTTTGTTTTCATTATTGAAACAGACCGTTTTTACACTGCCTTGGTCTCTCTTCATAAATAATTTCTACAACACTTACACACGAGTAACTTCATGTGAATAATTCTTAGTAAAGCTCTGTACCTACATAATTATTTGCAAGATCAGGCCACCGAACTGTGTGTAAACACTGCAAACATCCTCTGCTCACAGACAGAAACTGAGCATACCACAGTAAGCTAGAATAGCTTGTCATTTGTGAAGAATAATGCCTAAAATCCATATACAATATAACAAAAATCCTCTTAATATTACTAAGCACAGAATGTCTGCTTACACGCTTCCATGTATATTTGAAGTACTATGTGTACAAAGCCCCTGGATGTTTTCTAACTCCTAAGTAGCATAATCCTGATCACAAGAAGATTGATTGTTTGCAGAACACTGCTGTTAGAAATCAGTGTGGCTTGCAGTGAAACGCTCCTGGCCAATTCAAGATGTGAAATGACAGTATTTAAAAATTAAATGGTTATTAATCAACAGCTGCCAAAAGTAATATTTTGAAGTGAAAGTTTTTGTGCCATTCTCTCATTTTAAAACACATGGAACTAAGATAAAAAAAACTTTTCAAAATAGTTGAAATTTTGGCAGTGTACTGGTTTGCTTTATTTCTTAAATACTTTGCTGATCTATGGATTCTTTCAATAGTATGATTTCTCTTCAATGGACAAATCATATTAGAAATTTAAAGCAGACTAAAGCTATGCAGAAGCCCAGAAAGAGGTCCATTTAAAAGTAAGCCATTGGACAAAACAATCTGAGTGGAATTTTCAGACATGCCAAATTGCATGCAAACAACAAGAAGGAACACTGAGAATAGAGATAAATTTGGATGAAGAACATTGAAGGCAACAAAGAGAATTGATATTCCTTCATCAAGAAACCAAAATATCATTAAAATAAAGACAGCACCATAAATCATAACAAATAGACCCAAATTGCATCTAATTTTGAAGATTCTGTATCACATCTCTCATGGGGTTACTGGAACAACATTCTTGGGGTCAGATAGGTGCAATCAGGACATGGTGTGATCCGTTGGGTTCAAGTAGAAAAATATTGCAGACCTGTTGCTGTAATTGTAACTGGCAATAAAAGCAGCAGACTAGAGAAGAAATTACCTATAGAAAATTACTAAAACATCTAGAGAGCATAGAACCACATTTTTCAAAGTAAAGCAAATACAATGAAATATAGGAAACATGTCCTGCAAGTATCTTCAGGGCTGTGTTTTGAATGCCAAACCATTGCACTTTTTGGAAAACTCTTTAATAAGCAACAACTAACAATAAATGAATGGTGAATATGTGATACAGAAGTTATCTGTGAATTGTAGCTCTCTGGTGGCATCATAGTACCAAAATGTTTCCCATAACAGCAACCAGCTACATCATTTAGTAGTATATCTAGACAGTGGTTCTCTAGGTAAACAGCATTTCAGGTAAAATTCCCCTTTTATACTGATTACTTGCACAAGCCTATACATCACATAAGTCTGAGTACTTCATTAGTGCATCGGTTTCAAGTAAAGCCACTCCATCCTGAACCTCATCTTGAAGTACTGAATTAAAGCAAGAGATTCGTTCAGTGTTTCTCCAAAAAAATAAAAGATAGTATTAATCCGTTAGCCTTGGACGTAAACTAGTGTCGTCAGCTGCCAGATGATCCTATACAGATTTTAATCATTTTTCTATAATCAGTGATTTTATCTTTTTTTTCTTTTTGTCTGCAGACCAGCTCATTTACCTTACATTGTAGAGGCAATAGTTTTGCTTGTAAGACACGTCATTTTATACTTCATGAAATGTTTGCACAATGTGGAGAAAACATATCTTTTATTTTCTAGTCTCTATATTAAGGATAGCTTTTCAGTGGAGAGGGTTGTTTGTTCTGTTTTGCTTTATTTTATTTAAATATACCCCGATCAAAAGGATATATTTATATTTATATACTTGTTTATCTTGTATGTTCAGAAAAGAAGCAACGTAGACTAAAGCAATGAATATATAGAGAGGCAACTTCAAGAAATAAGCTGTGTGACAGCATAATACTGATAGGCAGGCAGTTTAGAGACTGAAAAATGTGTTAACTCTGCATCAAAGGGTAAAGGGTTGGTATTTGTAATCATGATAAACGTATGCCTGATTCATCTGGGCATATAGTTACCTCAGCAAAGATTGGCCAGACCTTTTAAGAGATGCACATTTGGTTCACAGATTTTTAGGCGACCCAGTTCGACATTCAGTGGGTAAATCCATTCCCCTGTCCTGGCCTGAGATAATGGACGTTTTCTCCTACACAGTGTAAAGCAGACTTATTGGAACCATTTGTAACAATATGAGGTCTATTTTAATCTTTATTCAGCTCTTGACCTTCCAGCTGTGACTGACATCAAAAATATCAGAAGAGGTAGTGGTTTTAAGTCAAAACATGCAACTATTCCAAACTATCACTCATTTCATAAATCATTGCATTGATAATTTACCTAGAGCCTAAAATAAGTCAATCTTTTCTCTCTATCAGAGATACAATAGAAATGTCATGCACTAACGTTTGGAATTCTCAACAGTTTTGAGATTCACTGTTATAAGGTGATATAGGACAGAACCCACCACAATACATACCTATATATTATATTATATGGTGTTATATTTTTCTATATGTCTATATGTACTTGTTTCCTTTTTCTTAACTGAGTAATGTTATTGCAGTATTACAGATTTGAATGAATTTTCTTCTATAGTGATAGTTGTTGTGTAAATGTAAATTTTTATAGTGGTGTTTTATCTAAACATTTATATGGTGTATTTATATAACCACTTTATTTAAGTTACTCCTGGGGTAAGTGTACAGCATTAAAAAGAATAATCAGAGTGGAAAAGGGTTATCTATTCTTGTTAGGAAAAATCAGCTGGTCTGCGGCAGGTAATTTTTTTTAATATTAATATAGGCTGGATGCAGTCTGCTATTCTAGAAGTACAAAGTGTATCTATTTAACCAATGACCCAGCCAATGCTGCTAGATATCCTGTAAACTTCTATTATAATTTCTGCTTAGTACTTTTGGCTCCAGCACAGATGATAGTGAACAAGAAAGACTTGTGGCTTTTACTGAATTTAAAGTAAAATTTAAAATTAGAAAATCAGTGACAGAAACAGTTGTTCCAACTGTTGAAAGGTAATTGGATTAGAATAATGAGTGCATATTTCTGTTTGGTAATTACTGTACTTCCCTGAAAAGACTATTATACGAAGGTAATTATACTGGACAGTTTCAAAGACCTGCTTTGACTTCCCCAGTTATTGTGTTTTGCCAAGCACAACGTTGATGATATCAGATCAATTTATTACAAAAGGATAAAGCTATATTGTATGAAATATTATATATATTCCAACATCTAATCTATGAAGTGATACACTAAGATCATGTAATGGAAACGTGAAAGGAAAGGGTTTCTAAATATTCACTGGGACTATACTGCATGTGTGACCCTGACCTAAGCAAGCCTTGTCCATGGCTGTCCAGGGTCAGCAACCCTGTTGTGCCTTGCTCGTGTGTTTAGCACGTAAGTAGCAGCACCCTTAGATGAGTGGCAGTAGACTTGCAGCATCAGCAGCTGCAGGCCCACAGGTATGACCAGAGCTCCAGTGGCTTCTCTTCTATTCTGTTGCAGCATAATGTCAGATTAGTAAGGAAATGGTCTAAGTCAATCTATGCAGCTGAAGCTGTGAAAACCTGGATAGAAAGAGCCAGAGTCTGGATTTAGGATGTTCATTTCATTGCCTGTGAGTGAAATGAGATACAGGCCATGCTTAGGCTCAGGCTCAGACTGAGGTTGGCCATGCAGTGTTGTAGACAGATTCACAGTATATCCGTATATAACTAGACCTGGGAGCTCTACTGAATTCCCAAGCCTGGATGTACACCTGAGCTCACCCTTGTTGCTTTGATACCCGTGCAGACACCCACCTTCCATCCACTATCCTTTACTGTCCTAATAAGAAGTACAAGTTTTGATTTCCCCAAGACAAAAAAATAAGTGACTGAGAAAGATGGGAGCTGTGGCAAAATCTGAACTGGTGTCTGATCTGAAGATCAGGTACCCCAATTTAGTGTATCCCACTAGGTTCAGAGTAGCAAGTCTCCTGTGTTGACTAAGCCTCTGTGGAGGCTATGAGCAAGCTATAATCTCTAAAACAGACATCAGTCTCTTCTATACTATCCAAAATAAACAGCTTAGAAACCACAGAAGTTGTTAGAAGTCAAGCATGGGTGAAATTCACCTGTGAATATCTTTCTGAGCCGTGCTGAGTTCAGATTGCCTTGCTCTGTCTACAGTGATCTGGGGACCATATGTTCTCTTTGACATATTGAGAAAGATCTTCAAATTATAACAAAAAAAAGGAGGTACCGTTCTGCTAGGCATAGCTTTAACTCTTCTTGGAGGGACATATCCTGTCAGATAAGATTGCTTTCTCAGTTACTGTTGTATATAAATTGGGGGGGGAGGGGAAGAATAATTTCTGGCCAACCTGCTACTGACATTGCAGGAGTTTCGTAGTTTGTATTAGAATTGTAACACCAAAGTCTGACAGGTGTGGTAATATCAGAAAGTGATATTCGAATAGGGAGAGAGAGGTGTAATGCATTTACTTTGCTTTTACTTTAAGTGCATATTATTCCTTATTTGAGTATATAGTTAACAGAAATTTGCAAATATCTTTGCAAAGCCTAAAGATTTTGTAAATTTTAGCACAAATGATTTTCCATCAGGTATTTTTAATATTTATTGCTATTTGTCATCTGTTTTTCCTGGAGTTAAAAAAGGTCATTTCAGCCAGTCGGGGAACACACATGGATCTCAAGTGACCAAGTGGCATGATAGATTAGAAATGAGTAGCTGTTTGGATAAATTTAATTGACCCAGGTTGAGATGCTCTTAAAACTATGGACAACTACAGAGTAGGCATCGATGTCCTTTTATAGCCAATGAGAGAGAAGATGTTTTAGGGTGCAATTCATCTGACCTTTTTTAGCCATGTACTTCAGGATGTTACTTAGAACTGCTTCTCAGAAGTGCTCACCGCATTGACTATAAAAGGAGCTAAGGGTGATTCACCCTGTCTTGCACATTTCTGCATTTAATCAGGTAGATTTCACTCCCAGGTATTCCCCATGCAGTATCTCCAGAGCAAAGCAGCTATAAAGTCTAAAGTAGACATCCCTATGATAATCACCCTGTTCTCAAGTAATACATAACATATGTAACTTCTCCACCATTTTCCCAGTATCATGGAAATTGCTAAGTGAATCAGATATAACTAGACTACTAGTATTTTGTTCACTGGGGACTGCAGGTCTTTGTAGCAACTTCTTGGGGTTTTTAGCATCCCCCAAATCAAGCTCTCCATGTATTTATTTACATGATACAACTAGTAAACTTATAATCTACCACACAAGCACCTTAAGTATTACAGTCTACAGGATGGGACTATTCCTCATACTTTTCTATTTCAGTTTCCATATATCTTGAAGCCATGCTTTAAGATAACAGGGAAGGATTACTGTTAAGCTCACTCCATATAAAAGCCTGAAGAGAAGGAGGAGAGGTGTGAGTTCAGCTTTTTCAGGCTCAAATAACTTCTAACCCTATAGAATTCTCAATCTATTAATATCTAATATGATAGTCCTACAAAAGTTAGACAGCAGTGGCACCACCACTAATAAGAATTCAGTAGCACTGAGTAGATTCCTATTTTATCTTTTGAAACAGGAGCTGTAAGTAAGCAGCTTACCTTCCAGCAAGGGCACTATTTTAGGGATTGTAAGTGCCTAGAGGCATCTTCCTACAAGCTTTGAGTCAGCCAGCACACTTCAGAGATGGTCAGGCTGTTAGATATACACCTGTCTTCAATTATTCCCATAGTTATATCAAGGTAGCTCCTTGGGAGGCCCAGAGGCTTCCTGGATTCAATTCCAAGTCACTTAGCTCTCTCCAGGTCTTATGTGAGAAGACATAAATCTAATGCTGAGCTTTGACTCCCATTGTGTGCCCAAGAAGAGAAGTTAAAGTGGAACTTTATCAAATCTTTATTTTTGATCTAGCTCCTTCTCTCTTTTTCTGTGACTCAATATGCTCTGAATTATTTCCTGCAATAGTTTCACCAGAGGATAATCAATGGCAACGCTGGTTGAGTCCCACATACTTTCATTGCCATGGTATGTGAGAATATCTGAATAATTAGGCAATTCAGACAGAAGCTGCACCTATTCCTACTTAGTCAGGTCTCCTTAATGCAGTGGATAATGCAGTGGACTTCCTTGACAAAAGGGGACTCCAAATGACAGCAGAATGTTTGAACTATGAAGTGTTAAAAAATGAAACAAAACAGAAAACTAGCCTGGTTTTATGTTCTTCGGAAGGTCTATTTTAGGGTCTTGACTGCTAAAGAAGTTAAAAAGGCTGCCTGTAATATGGAAATTGGCATTTTGCTCTGTTACAGGTAAAAGTACCAAATACAACTGATCCGCACTTGTTAAGGAATAATATATGCATCTTTCCAGTTAGCTTTTTTGAGGGGTGAGGGGGAGGGTAAAGGTCATAACTGCTAATCCTAGACACTCATTTTCTGAAATAGGAGATCAGAACCCGAACTGAAAACATCTATACAACCAAGTAACATGACTCTTAAAAAGAGGATGACATTCTATGTTTTGCAATGATCTCTTTTGTGGATTACACCCAAGAGAATATAAGGCGAATACTACTGATGGATAAAATAAGCAAGTGATGAAATTTACCAAGAGAAATTCTATAGAACAAGGTCTTGAAAACATGAAAGGATCAGCATTAAAGAATTTTGTTGTTGTTGTTGTTTGTGTTTATTAACTCTTGTATTCATCCTTAGAGAAAAAAAACTGAGAGAGAATGGAACAAAAGATGTCTGTCCATCTGTGGAGCAGGGTCAAAATGATATAGAGGTCCATGGTTTTAAAAAGTCAACTAAAGTTTAGAAGGAAAGAGTAAATGAGCAAGAAGGAGATTGTTCACTAGATGAAGGAAAGTAGCCTCTGTACTATCACTAGAAGTGTGCTCAAACGAAAATCAGTTGAGATATTGTTGTGAGCAATGATTAGAGAGATGAGGACAGCTATTGGTTGCTGATTAGAGAGGTGCAAAATGAGACAGGAGTGATGAAAGGAATTGCTTTGATTGGTAGCTTGAGAAATGAGATGAGATGCTCTTTTTCTCAAGATTTTTTGATGAGAAAATAAAAGCCGGGTATTAGGCAGCAGAGTTTCTCCTGGAGACTTTGTAAGAAGGGATCTGCAGTATGACATTTTAGGGTTGCCAGATACTATGAACTATTGTCAGTGAACTTAACAAAGGTAGGATGGCAGGGCCAAATGAGAATAACTAGAAGTGGATCAGGATAGTAGACATTTCTTCTGGGTCACTAGATAAAAAATGTGAAAGATTGCAAATGTAAATAAATAAAGGAGCTATATAGCTAAAATTGAGCAAGTAGTACTATTAGAGACACTGCAATAGGTAGAGATGACATTGTTGTTAGTTTATACAATCTTATATTAACAGAACTGCTTTGTTACCTCAAAAGGAAACTCTGGGAAGAAAAATGTAGCTATTAAAGTGGAGACAGCAGTTAATGTTATGGGATATTTAAAAAGGATTGTTAATGCCTTCAAATATTAAAGATAAGTAGGAGTTAGAATTTCTATTCCAGAGGGATCCTTCTGTAAAGCATCATAGACGTATCCATACCATGTACCGAGCAAAGATAATGCCAGCAACAATTTTTATGTATTTTCTCTATTAACAGTGTCAGCGCCGTATTTTTCAACAGAACTTAGTCTTACTGTCAATCTGCAATTGTTCATCAGTAATACATACTCTTTAAACTAAAAGGTTTTAAATGTCTGTTTCAGGCTCTGTTTCATATTTCACTTTCACCATGAACATATGCATCTATAGAACTCACTTTTATACATAACCTTATTTATCAGTGTATGGTCAAGAAAAAAAAAAATTAAGTCTTCTCAAAATATATTTGAGAGGTCAAAGAAAATGCTTAGCGTCCTAATAGGGGGAGAAACAAAAATACCTAGAGGTTCTTCACTGCTAACTCCATATCCTCGTTTGGACTTAAAGACTGAATATATGCCTTATAAGTAGGAACGGCTATACAAAAAAAACCCCATCAATGACTCATTTAATCCAGTAGCTTCTGCCAAATATTTAATAGGATAGCAAGAATTCTTCATAATTGGAACAGATCAAAAACAAAGAAAAAACTTTAAAATATACTTTTTGGCAGAATAGGAGATTTAGGATGGAAAATGCTGAAAAGTAAAGGAAAATGAAACACAAAGTGTGACTGCATTTCCAGTAGATGAATCTTCTTGTCTGCTCAACCTAAGATAAAGTTTCACCTTCCTGAAACACAGTGGTACCTTGTGTTTTATTTTACTTTATTGCCCCGTCTTCACAAATAATGGTGCACCACAGTTGGGTCCGGTGGAAGCACAGGATGGGTCAATCAGGAGACTCTTCAGAACGCATTTTGGGAACTGCAGTCCAGATAGGGAGCCCATGACCTGATAGAATTAAAAGCCCATGAGGATCAAAAAACAACTCCTATGAGCTTGGGCACAAACAAAATTATATGGGTTCAACCTCAAATAAATCTTCCATTTTTATTTTTTCAGCAGAAAATAAACAATTAGAAAACGCTAATATTTTCTGAAAGAAAAAAAATCTTACTTTTAAACAAAAATCCTTGATCTGTGTGTGAAACATATATGACTAATGATATTTACGATATATTTGGGCATTTTCCATTGCTATAATATGACCTCAGCTTGGCTTCTGAAACATTAGATTGGTACTGTCATGAGGAAGTAGGTTCCTGTGGTTTATTATTTACTTTATATATATATTGTTTGAAAAATTTTAGACTTGTCTTATGATTTCACTGAATACCATTTTGTTCTTTCAATGCGTGAATGAGAAAATGGGATTTACACTGGCATTCATTATGCCAGTGTAATAAGATTTATTTTTTTCCAATATAATTCCTTTCTAAATCAAAGATTTCTAATATTTTAGATTTCCCCTTATCTGACAGCGTGATCATGCTTCTAAATATTCTGGATTTTAATTCTTAGCTTAGTTTTTGTCATCAAACATGATGTAGCACAAAAGATGTAGTTCATTCCGCTATAGGAAAATAAAAATATTATATATTGTTGATCCAGAATAAGAACCAAAATAATAACACATTTCAATGAAAAAAGTTTGGGAAATGTAACTTCCTTTCGCTATTTTAAACTTCACAAAAGGAAAAAAAATTACAGGCATTAGTAATTACAGTGCTTTTAAAATGTGTGAAAGGATACAGAATGGCACAGTATATGCTGCTTGCAATGTTTCCTACACATACACTCTGGCCCTGTGCTATGCTGACCTACCTGGATGTTCCCCAAACCTGATATAATATTTCTAAGTGCATACTTGCAGAAGAATGGAAAAGATGCAATGTAAATCATTTTTATCCCTGGATTACACCATCTCTCTTAGTTGTTGTAATGTCCCATCTGCACTGAGGTCACACATCTTGGCGAATTACTGCAGCATGATAACAGGTTACATCAGCTAATTTCTATCCTAATTTATAATTCATCTTGTTATAGGTTTTATCACAGTAACCCTAAAGAACTCTGGTGTAATGAAGGCTAGTGTAAGAGAAGAATCTTAAGCTTTCTTCTCTTGTACAGTATTTTCCAGAGGTAGCCAGTGGGATTTATTCATATGATGTGTGAGGCAATGTATAGAGAGAGAGTCCTCTGTCATCTTTGATAGGTTATGTGCTCCAAAGTGAATATCAAACAGCCTGTTGGCATCGTCCATCAGTGAAAAAGGTATCTTTTCTCTTCCATTTGGAGCCTTAATTTCTTCTGGATAATAAAAGAGAAGCACTCTTAACACTCTTTCCTACAAATCCCATCTTTAAGTTCATAAATCTACATAGACTAAGCTGAGTGGATTTTGCTACATTGGGGAAAAGAGAATTCTTTGGCCTTGAAACATTAGATTCTTTCTTTCTTTCTTTCTTGTTTGTCTGCAGAGAGAATATTGTCACTTTGTGAAGACAGTACAGGAGAAATAATTTCAGGAGGCATCTTGTCATCTACAAGTAGAAGGATTCACATCTATTTTAGCTGCAGGTCAGAATGTCTTTGCTGAAATCCCTAATACATTAAATACAAAAGCACCTCTCCATAAATTACCTACCAGAATTCTATATCTCTCTCTTCAACATCAGCAGCAGGCAATCTGAAAACTTTCCTGCTTTTAAGATAATTTCCCAGTTATTCAGTTTAAAAGCAAAGTGACATATACGGCAACACTTATTTTTACATTAGTGCAATTTTCCTTGAAGGCAATGGAAGTTATGCCCACCCACACCTTAGCTGAATGTGACCCATAGTCTTTAGTAAATTGTTTCTTACAATATTCTTTTTAGCAACCAGAGCTCCTCAAATCATTATTCTTAGATTTCTACTACTAGATTTCTTCTAAATTTACTCTCCAAATATTCATGCTAAAGATGCAGAATAGCTGAAATTTACTAATTCAAGCAAACTCATCCACTTCTTTCGCAGTTTTTCAAAATGCCTTTTCACATGTGAAGATTGTGCTTCCAGTCAAACTTTTTCAAACTTACAGATCTTTTTCGACTGTAGAAAAGGTCTTAAAACGAATGGAAAAGGAAATACAGGGGATACATTACTTAGGAATGAAATAATTTCCTGCCAGGTCTTATTCACTCTAGTGTATAGACAAGTCTTGTAAAGGGCTGTTGAACAATCAAGAATTTACTGGCTGAGTCAATCTTTCTTGAAGATTTAGAGTTGAATCCGTTTCTGTGAAATACGCATGAATACCATCTCTGCTTTGGCCGTGCTATTTGCTATCTCTTCCTGCAGTTGTTCATATGAAGCGCAAGGAGGCATGAAAACAAGAGTTTCGTTAGCTTCTGCCTCCTGATGCTGCATGGATCTATACTGTATTTTCATTACGGTACCCAGAATCATGGCACTTGTGACCAACCCTGTTTTAAAAAGGGAAAATATAAGCAGTTGCTTTGGAAGCCTCCCTCTACCCAGTCTGGAAAGTGTGAAAGACAGCAATCCTTAGCTTTCCTCTGAGGAACAACTGAACAATCCCTTGCTCTGACAGCACTAATCGTGACAGACAAGTTGACAGTGCCATCCAGGTTTTTATCATGCTCCAGCTTTGCTGTTTTAATTCCCTGTAGTGCAAATGGCCAGAAAAGCTTTTCTGATACTTGCACCTCCTGCAGAACAAAGCAGCAGGTTTGTTCATGGGGATAAGAATTCACAAACATATTTCAGGTGTCCTGTCCTCTTTGCATGAGCTGTCACTGACAGTAGAACAAATGGAAACAAGGAAAACTTGTGAAAAACAAGGTGAAGAGTTACAATACATAGACAATAAGGGCAGGCCAAACCCAGAACTTTTCATTTTTACAACAGGGTCAAAGTGCACTCTAGTCAGCTCTTAGAATTATTGAAATAAGATTAAGATGATAGAAAGTCTTGATCTCACACATATTTCAGTGTTGGAGGGAGAGAGGGATCATATAATCTCCTCATAAATGAGCTCCCACACTATTCTAGTCTCTGCTGTTTGTTCATATTTTGTTCTCAGTGCTGCAAGTCACAGATGGCTCCCCAGTCAAGCTGGAAAAGGGGTCAGATCACTGAATTGACCTCAGTGGAAAAATAACACTCCAACAACAAAAAGCGGGGAAGACTGAAGGAGGAGCAATTCCACCGGCGTTACTGCTGAGTTACAACTTAAAGCAAAAGAGGAGAAGAACATCTTCTAATCAAGTCCAAAAAGCAGAAGCTGTGTATTTGCAAGCATGATCTGGGGAGCTTTAGGTAGGTATATACTTCTAACGATCTCCAGCTACTGTCTATTTTCATTGGAAATGTCACCAGAAAGAGAATCTTTACACGTACAGAAATGTATGCTAGTCATTAAACTGAGACAGTGAAATCCTTCCCTAGAAAAAACAGATGTGTTATGAAAATAAAGGACAGATACAATTTCCCAGCTTTCCCAGGATTTCTATATGGATGCTGTTTATCATCTATTTCTCTCAGCTGGAGCTGGCAGTGTTTAGGCATTTTACTTGTTAGACCTTTGTCTCACTGTTAAAAGTAGAGGATTGAATCAAGGGACCTTTTCTCAATTTTGACTCCTTTCTTATGCAGGCACACATGCACTGATGCCATGGATTTTATCTTAAGCAGGGAATGAAAGTAAACATGTAATAGCTTAAAGCTTAAGCCCAAGCGAAGGAACTTTTTTCTTTCTGTGTTCCTCGTGGTTGTTTTATCTATTTTTTTCCCTCCTTTTTTTTTCCTTACAGTTGATGCCACAAAACCTAGGTTAAGTACTATTTTGTGTCAAGGATGAAAGACTCTTACTCTCCTTAGACAGACGATTAAAAATGTAATGGGATTTCTCCAAACAGTTGAGTTTCTCCCATGTTATGCACCTCACTGTGATATTACTAGATCAACCTTTTTCTGCTTTGGTACACAACTAATTGCATTATCACTTCATATCAAGCAAAGGAGCAGCTAACAGAACAAAGTTCGGGGTCAAGTGAAATCTATCTGAGGCTTTATGGGTAATTAGGTTAGGTTACAAGAGTCAAGTGAATATTCATTAGTTGCAGGATGAATACTCAGTATGTAGTAGAAATTTGCATTTCCGCATGCTTCCAAACCTAATTCATGACTGATATTGATATAACGGTCACATTACAGATACTATTTTCTTCCAGACAAAGGAAAAATTGATTTGTAATAACCTTTAAAGTGTACCATCAAAGCTTTCTAAAGGAATGATTCCTTTAGAAATGCGGTAAAATTAACCCTACTTGTTGTCACTGCTACCGCCGAGCCTTCTCTAGCAATTTTAAAAACGGATTTATTTTGTGGAATAGTAAAAGTTATAATAGTTCACATAATTTTATTAAATAACATCATCTCATTTTGTACAGCACTTGATTGGCATATTCATGTCTGCAACCTTTATGTCTCAACAGTGAATCATAAGACTTTAAAAGTCTGAAAATGATTGCCCCGAACATTATATAATATATAATTGGAGTTTAGATATGTAATTTCTGTCAAAAATTGTGTTTCATTAGATGAGTATCAGATATTCCTCACCTCTTTCAGCCATTATTGCCTATACCAAATGCTTACATAGATTTCATTAGTACTACCCCTGTGTTACAGTTTTGCAATTGCACTGCTATGCATACTTTCTAAGTAAAGAACAATGCAATATACCAAACAGTATGGAGATGACTACATAAAATGAACCTGAGATGAAATCATGGGTAAGAAAAGTCATCCTTCTTCAGGAGCTAAAAATAGATTTATCAATATCTGTAGCAGTCGCTGACCTTGGCAGTCTGCCTTTTGAGTTCCAGTCATTTCTAGAGGCTCTCTAGCTCTTCACATGTGCCAAGATAAGGAAGTAAGACAAGTTTTTTTAGTGCTGAATAGATAGGTAGGGGCCCCTTCTACTTCTACCAATCCATAAAATGGAATGACAGAGTAAAATCTCACATTGAAGCCAGACCCTCTCCATCACTTTGGAAAGAAACAAAGTAGAATAGGGGCTTTTTTCTTTGGATTGCCTGAATATGACTTCCAGTTTAAATGTTCAGAAATATTCTAGTTCTAAGTATGCAGAAACCTTTCTGAATTTCAAAGAACATGTAATCAATATACATATATAGTTTGAAATTGTTAACCACTGAAGTTAATTAAGGCTAGCCACTGAATTCTATGGGAACAGAATTTTGCCAATAACATTTGTCTTCAACTTAACAGCAAAGATTTTTTCTTATTAGGCTCCATCCATGGAGTAAAACAGAATTTGCTTTATAATTTGGCATTTGTGGTCAAGATATCTTATAATTCATTCCACATTAAAATAATTTGCATAATAGTAGAGTCACTAACCTACATGTACACAGCATAGGCAAATGGTGGGGAAAATTTTGTTTCTAAAAGGTCCACAGTTTCACCAGCAAAATTTCTGTTAATTTTCTGTTATTCTCCCTGTATCCTCCAATCTAACTGGAAGGAAAAGTCCACATAGTGGATCCCAAATTTATCAGTCAGTAGGAGTTCAAGGTATGTTGCATTTTTTGCATTATCTGCTCAACAGATAGATAGACGCCTCATCTCTGTCACCAGTTCAATAAAAGTGCCTTAGACAAAGAAACAGCTCCAAA
This sequence comes from Struthio camelus, assembly GCF_040807025.1. Lineage (NCBI taxonomy): Eukaryota > Metazoa > Chordata > Aves > Struthioniformes > Struthionidae > Struthio > Struthio camelus. The sequence goes on along the minus strand of NC_090942.1, from coordinate 185,822,265 downwards.
AAACAACATATTCATTATTAAAGAAAAGTTTTTCCTGATCATTACAATACTCAGATGTGAACCATATGATTAAATAGTATGTTAAATTTGAGCTGCATTATAATCACATTACAAGCAATATAATTCTCTACAGAACTGTAATTCCTCAGAACACTGAAGGAAAAGCATGAACTGGAATATACATACCTATGAATTGCAAAGCCAGAAAAGACCTGTGCAATCCAGTTCACAGTTTCACTAAATATGCAGGCCAAATAATTTCTTCCAAAAATTTAATCAAAGGCTATTTTTTAAAAAGCTATCACATCTCATCTTTAGACACAATTATTCTTGTATAGAATTTTCCTACGTATATTTTATTCCAGACATACATCTGCTTTTTCGCATTTGTATAATTGAGAACATTAATGCCAGCACCAATATTCAGGGGAAAAATGTTTGCATCTGGAAAGAAGATAACAATGAGAAACGTTCGCCTGGCCACTTTGTCTGCATCTCCACGGAAGATCCAGATGTCTGAAGTTGTTTGAGGTAGAACGAAAAAAGAGGGTTGAGAAGGTAAGTTACTTACAACTTGTTCATATAAATTCAACTAAGTGAGCACCATGCATGAGCAATAAAAAGCTACGGGCATTTTAGAACATAAAAAAGAGGTCCTTTCACTAGGCACTTTGCAAAATAGCCAATTCACATACTCTGGAGCAAGGCATTAGGTGCTCATGCCACTGAAAGTGTTCATGTTTGGGAATACTATAGTTTTGACAACATATCTAGTTATGGATGTAATTCTGTGGCCATGTGCTCTGTGATTTTGTAGGTGTAAGGTTAGCAACAAAGTACCTCAGTAACAGACATAGCAATTTCTTGACAATTTTGCATCAAACGATTGTTTGTAAAATGTACCAGGAAGCCATTAAAACCATATTCCTTTCCCACTGTCATGAAAGAACTCATTTCCTTTCCAAAATTGACTTAATACAAGTTTTCTGATGCGGAGGCAGGGAAAAAACTAACATACCCTTTAAGTTCCTTCATTGATTTACTTATCACTCTAAAGCTTTATCATTGTCTCATAGGACAATTTATCACTCCAAAGTTTCCATCATGTTCTGCTTCAGCTGCTTAAAATCGGGTCATCTACTCAGGGAACAGTAAGTATACCCTGTACAGCTTACTGGCCAGATATACAGCTCAATTAGCGAACTTTAAATATTGAACATGTATATCAGTTCATGTAAATGACCATCACTGTAGCATCTGAGTACCACAAAAGTAATTATTTATTCTCAGAAGATATCAACATGACCTACAGAAGCAGTACTGCCACCATTATACAGGCAACAGACTAGTACAAAGAGAAAAGTCAGTAAAGACTCCCCCTGGGTCACAGAGACAACCTGCTGTACAGTGGTTTACTTAGGCAATTTTTTCTTTGAGAGGGTAACTCCTTACAAATATAAATGTGGCAAAGCCACAAGATAACCTTTTTTTCTTTCTTTCTTTCTTTTTTTTTTTTTTTTCTGGTGAGCTTTTTTCTTCTCGTTTTCCCCATGTACTATGAGCCCAGATCAGGGTGAGAAGAGTAGCCATTTTTTGGTATTTGAATAGAGCTTACAGAGACTTCTTATTAACAGAATGGATTCTTCTAAATGGTTCACTTACCATCCAAGTGCCCAACAAAGCCAGCGTAGAAACCGTGTTAGAGGGAAATTACTCAGCAGCTCCTCAGGTTTCCTACTAGAGTTAATAACTCGAAACAGTGTGTGCAGCTGTTAGGAGAGAACTACCCAGTTTGGATACACAGTGAGGCATGAGAATTATGGTATTCTCAAAGCAGCTGAACAGCCTAGAGTGTGTTATCACACTTATGGCCAATTAAAATATTTTAGGTCAGAAAACAGAGATTTTAAACTCACTTTAAATTATTTATTTAAAACAATATTTGAACTTGCACAAAAATTTCTTTATACCCTCTCTGTTCTTGAAAAGCTTTTATTCAAATCTCACATTAATTTTACCCTGGTGAAACTAAGGGGAACTTATTTTGATTTACGTTGACGTAACTGACATCAGCATAGGCCCTCTGTCTTCATTGTGAGCAAGTCATAAATGACCATTCTTCATGGTCATATAAAATGATACATAGTTATTGGTACAAAAAGAGGTCTCTTGGCACAGTCATTACTTTTTCCATTTTCTGTAGACAAACAAACCCATAAAACAGAACTGACAGATGTTACAACCCAAGGAAATGAAAGAGAAAACCCCACAGTCCAGAAGAACTAAAGAAGTCCCAAACAAAATCGTTTTGTGACAACCTCCTGGAATACACCTGTTTGTATTCCAAGATTTGGAAAATATAAAAGCCATAGAAAAAAGCTATTTGCTGTCTGTGCTAGAACAGCATGCTGTCAGGTGTAATACAAAGTTTCCAGGACACTTATTTGGGTTGTGCAGTAAAGTTTCCTTCTGTTTTTTATCTCCACCAGGTTAATGAGTCTTAAGTTTTGATGTTTTTTGTTTAATAGTTCCTGATTTTGACAATAGCTTGCCATATATTTTAATTGCACTCCCCATCCTCAGCATTCAAAATAACAACATACACATTTCTAGAGACTGCACCAGAGGATGTTGTCATTTAAAACTAATTTTACAGTAAGTAAAAGTCACAGGAACTGCAAGATTTATTCTTACAGTCTTGATATTATGACCTTAGATTCAGCCTCAGCCACATCTGACTGTAGTTTGAAACCTCTGAAGTATCAGCACTCAGCACCCTCAACCCCAAGGGGGGTAAAAAAAAAAAAACAATTCTTTGAAAATAAGCCTTCATATGCACAGGCTAGAGAGATTTACTAGATTCTCTGATTTGAGAATGGTTTCAAATGCAGAAATTTCAAAGGCCTCACTTAATAGATACGATGGCTCACGCTGAAGTTGAAAGTGCTGGTTTCAACATTGCTGGAGGTTTTAGGAATATAGGAATTAATAATAGATTACACTGAATAAAACACAAACAGCACACAAAAATCCTTACACTGACAAAGAGGTTTTCCTACTTTTCCCCTATCCTGAGGCACATGCAGCTGAGGGAGACAAGTGTAACGCATATTACCACCCATGAATTAATGTCTCATAACTCGCCGACATCAAACCTCGTTAGTAAAGCTGAAAGCTGACTTTCAGTGCTCTGAGCTGGATTCTGCTCCAGGCTCTGCAGCTCTCTGACTTTCTGATTTTGGACATCTTCATATGCCACTAGCAAATCTAATATTTTTAAAAAGAAACCCAGAAATACTTACATTTCTGTTTGCCTATGTTTATGCATCTCTCTTCTGTCTGGTGCTGCTGTCTACCTAGCTATTTATTTGAGTAATAAAACTAACTAGAAGCCAATAATATAGAAATATAATTGTGAATACAGAACTAGCAATGTAAGTTGTCTCATCCTTGTGCTACTGCTTATTCAACCATAAAACAGATACAAGCCCCTCCCCCCCCAGTAAAAAATGTAGAAAGCTATTGTAAGGTTCAATTAATGTTTTTTAAGTGGTTTTGGATGTGGAGTAAATTGAAGATAAGCACAGAAGAAATGGTGCATACATGTTTATACGTGTTTAAAATCTGTCTTTATAGCTTTTAAACTTGATATGTTCTGGGTGCTTTGCAATACTTGAGCAACACAGAGGAGCCATAAACCTGACTTAACCAAACAGTTAAGCTACATTAACGGGTACTTTGTATCCTTGTAGTGGATGCCTTGGGTCATCAGATTAATTCAAAGCAGTTGTAGTAAATGAAGGAAGGCAGTCTATGAAGTAGGTGTGATCCTTTAGAGCCTGATCCACCGCCAAATGACATCAGTAATAGGAATCCTATTTGTCTTAAACTGCTGATCATAATGAGTCTAATTTAATGGAAGGCATCAGCCATTTATTTTCCTTTGCCCTTTAGTCTATAGGGCTGACCCGAACATTTGTTTTTGTTAGTTTTTTTTTTTTTTCCTACTAGACAGCTAGCAACTTCTGTATGGCTGTTTCACGACAGACGTTCTGTTGAATATGTTCATTTTTGCCTGAAACTGCTAAAATAGACAAAGCTACTGTGAATTTTAAAAGCAAATATAAATTTATACTTGTGGTGTTGATAGCATTTCTGGAATGAAATTCTCAGCTGTATCGTTGGTCGCTTGCAATGACTGATGCCGCCTGAGTAATTCTCTGTTACTGACGATGTATCTTGACTGATTTGGGTTTTGTGGCGGGTTTCAATAATGAATGCCTAATCTCTTCACTCTAGCTTATGTTCCTTCTTATTCTCTGTCTCATGCCTGCCATAACGTCCTTTGCTCAGGCCTGCTGAAAGCTTAGTGAAGCTGACACTGTTCTGCCCTCTTCTTCCTCCGACTAATCACTAGCATCCAGAAAGCTGCTTCAGAATAGCATAAATATTGTAAGAGATAAGCAAGCAGAAATGAGAAGACTTTTATTTTGGTCAAGTTTCCATAGCCTTCAGTCAAATCAAATCATGATGGTACTTTCTGCTAGGGATTTTTAATGATAATACCCAGGTTCTAAAACCTCACATCTAACGTGTTTTTCTTACTCACGTCACCCTAATTCCTCTCGGCCCTTTCCACTTTCTTCCTGCTGGTTTGATGTCTCATATGCCTGCACTGAAATTGAAGCTGCCAAGCATGGTTTACTATAGTGTTTGTTAAAAAAATCTACACCAGCTTTTATCTTTACAATTTCATTAAGAAGCTAAATCTAATCTGTTTAATATTCTTAATTTGAGAATTTCTTATATCTAAAGTTAAAGGTGCAACTTAGTTCATATATGGGTAAATGCTACAGAAAAGCCAGATTACTGGCTGGCAGTTCTATCTTTTAAAAACAGTGGGGTTTTGTTTTAGTTCTGGGCAGTTGCTCAGCTGTCAATCACAAATCTTGTTATACATGGATCTGATGTCAGATCAATATTTGACAAGATTTCTGACTGGCAGGACAAGTTGTTAGACACAGATGTGGTGCCACATCCATGTGTAACAAGGCCCATGAAGAGCATCCGCCAGTGATAGAATTCTGTCGTTTGCAGATTATCAAAACTGTTAGAGCGGCGCCCTGAGATCTCGTGCGTTAAGTAACTGCATCAGAACATGAGTTTCATCTCTAACCCTAACTAAACCTCATCAAAATTACAAGGTTCAACTGAAGATTTTGAGAATCGTGGCATGTTTGAGTTTCTTGGTTCACTGTCACTAGCACCTTTTTTTTTTTTTTTCCCTCTCCTCTAGGATCTCTGCAATACAGGAAAGTTCATGTTATACTCTTCTCCTATTAAAGATATGGAAATCTATTGGGTTTATGTTAGTATGCTTAACGGGCGAAATAAAGTATGAATTATACTGACGATTGCTGTAATATGAGGGGTGGTCGCAGGAACTGAAAGGAGGGAGAAAGGTATATATGTTCATCATATACTTTTAAATCCCAAGGTAGATCATCATGAACGTATGCACGAAGCATACTTAAAAGTCATCAGCTGTACAAAAGCATTGTTATGTCATATTTACTGGGAGGTCTAGCTTATTCTCTAGATTCACCTCTAAAGGCACCAGTTTGGAGGACTGTGATTTTTGGAGAAAATGTCAGAAGTATGGCTTAGAAACATTGGCAGGTTGTAACTCGCACAGTCATATTGCAGGCTGTGGTGAGTATAGAGTAGTTCACAACCTTGGTTCTCACACAGCTGCAAGAGCTTCAACTGAAAAGCGATGTGAGATGCTGGAGGAAGCCTTATATTTCAGAAATACATTTGCCATGAAGATAGAAGCTGAACTATAAAGAGAGGAAACAGGTAAACCTAGATCTACAAGACAGCGGAGGTCATGATGGCTTCTGAGGGAGTGGTTCATTTGCTTAAAATAGGTTTTCTTATGATTTCTGAGATACCCTAGTATATCTGAGATGTAAGTGTGAAGCTGAGAGCCAAGATACATGGGAAGCAGCAGCTGGAGGCTAGACAGGTATCCTATGTGTTTAGGATGGCTCTAGATGATTATATTTGGTCAGGTGAATCACATGCCAGCTGCTACCATTTGTCTACCTGAGACTTTTCCACACTACCCATTACCATGGCAACTTAGCAAGGACTATCTCCTTTCTCTGAACATAGCCCCCAAAGTGCCAATATCTGATCCAAACTTAGTCCAGACTGCTGACAGTATGACTGCATCATACTATTAATATCTAAAACCTCCAAAGACACTGTATTCAGGGAGAATGCTTTCCCAATGACATACACACTACTCTTTTCTACCCTTAATGTTTTATTAGGTATCTAGCTTCTAAACTTTTCACTGATGCAGGACTAGTTATTTTGTGTTCCAGAAAATTTTGAAAATCCCACAAAGAACTAATTTTACTGAGGCTGAAGCGCACTGACCTTTGGGCTGAAAAAAAAAAAAAAAAAAGGGAAATGATTACCAGTATATAAAAATACTACAAACTCAAATTTGCATGAGAAATGAAGTATGTTTTATCCAAGAAGTAATCTGAAGGTTATTTAAGTGCATAGGTACTAGTTCTGGTGCTTGAAATAAGCCAATATGGAAAAGATAATACCTCTTCTCTTATAAAGAAAGTGATTAAGGGCTTTGTGAAGGTCATGAATTGAAGTTTTCATCTGTCCATAGTCTATGTCTCTGTACTAGGTACCATATCTCCATAACTCATCTGTGCTATACTGCCTTAAGAAAGCCACATGGTGTTTCCTGACACCAAGACTTTTGATCAAAACTGCCTTGGAATATAGTCCTCTTTTTGGTCAAGAATATCAGGATATTCTCTGGAGTTCCCGTAGGTAACCGTTGATCGCATTCAACTTATGAAGTCCCTCACTGTGCAAAAAAGCACAGCTACAGAAAACCTATATTAAAAAAAAAACTAGTTCTAAAGGGACGACTCGATGCACTGACACTTCATAAATAAAGCACTTTTTTAGAACATTACAACATGAGGGGAGGAGCACTTGGCAGTGAAAAGGCTGTGATCCCATCAAGATGAAAACCCTAGAGAAATACATGTAGGGGCCTTGCCTTGTGGCTTCTAATGTCAAGCTCAGATGCGTTTTCACCCAGATCTCTCTATCTTTAAAACAAAAAGGTCAGGGAGATAACGTGGTAAATACAATTAATTAATACAATTAATACAAATAATACAATTAATTCCCTTAATAGAGACCTACGTCTCTTTGCAGGATTACTTTACAGTAATAGCTGTCTCCTAGTTTTACTTTACCCGTATGTCTGAATATTATACAGTTTAACACATCCATTTTATTACCCTACTAAATTGTGAAAGATACATTGACAAACCTGCTTTCAGTTACCATACCTTGTACGTCTTCTGTTTGCTGACAGTATATTCTATTTTAGTAGTTGGTTATGAATTGCCTTAAGTCATCTGAGCTGCATGATCCAAAGATGTTCATATTTCTTCCCTTCCCTGATGGCAAAGAACTACTTTCCTTCTACAGTCTTTTTTTAAAAATTATAATTAGTCTAGAGCCTTGCTTCTCTACTCATTCATCATTCTCTCCTCTTAGTCTTATCACTCCATAGGGCTTGAGAGAATTGGCTAGTAACATCACCACTAACTCAAGTTTGAAATAAGGCTATCAAAACAGATAGGCTTACATGCCAATTCTTTGAACAAAGTGTAATTGTAAAGAATGGGGCAAAGTGGTAATGAGGGAAAAAGCTTCAACCTCTGTGAATCCTGTTCTGCTTCTCTTACCTTTTGATACTTCTGAAGGCAATTTAAAGTTGCTTATCAAGTAGAAGACAAAACCGATGAGGAGAAATTTCAGTTAATTATTTCATTTATGTTAATGTTACCCTACACTGGTTATTATACTAAATATTTATTACAATATTTTAAAGTAAACATTTTGTCTCATCGCCCTTCTAAGTTCTGATATATGAAATTGGTTTCAAGATAACTTTAAAGATCCTCCTGGGCAAATAAATTGTAATAGGCCAATTCCCCTTCCCTCCCCCCAAAGGAAAAAAGAATTTATTCTGTTTGATTGTCACAATCAGCATCTTTCAACATCACCAAAGAACAAAGCTGTAGGGATGGGCACATTATAAAGTTTTCCTCTCTGGTCAAGTGGTAAGTAAAATACAAAAAGGATATTGAAATTAAATAAATTATTAATTTGTTCTGCTTTTTAACATGTTCTGGAGTGCAAGTGTTGCCTTAGGCAACTGGAATTCTAATAATGAACCTACTGAAGGTTATAAAATCACAGGTGTTTGCAAACAAACAGAACATAATGCTGCTACGTTTTCTTAGGAAATCAGCTTTCAGATTACAATACAATCTCAGCTCTTCAGAAATGTAAGCAACTTAATCTAATGGGAATTTCTACTTCTAATTTGTGGATTATGAGTAATGACAGAATCTGAACCCTTTCTGAAGGCAATTCCTGTAGGTGTAGATCCTGTAGCAAATGAGTGTTTCAGCTTATCCTATCTTCATAGCCTATGTATTCCAAGCCAACGCAGGAAACACAAAAAAGGATTTTCTTATTTACTTTTTAAGGTCACATATTCAGACATCTATAGTCATATTCACAGGCTGGGATCCATATAACTTAAAACGTGTAAAATTTAAATGATTACATCTAAGTTAGACTGTGCTTAGAGGTAGTGAAGACAATAGTCATTAGGAGTGTGAGGGGGCTGAGTCTTCTAAGACAATGTAGACCTAGTAAGAAAAATTAAGCTTAGAAATAAGTATTTCTCTCCACTGGCTACGCAGAAAGCCTAAGCTGACTAGCCAAGATGGCCAAATTAATTCTTCCCAGAATTGGAGTATCGAGCATCGTAATGCACTGGGAACTAAAAGCTTCATCCCAACAGGATCACACAAAGCGAATTAGGTACTTTGTCGTATTGTACAATCTGCACTAAGAGAAAGGCATGTTTTATGATACGCTGATCAGGACATCTCACAGAAAAAATCTTTTATGAACAAGCTGTATATTTGAACACCTGCTCCTTTGCAGAATACAAACATCTAATTCAGTATCACTCATTAGATTTGGGTTGTATTTTCCTCCAAATTATAGACTTCTTTTTTTCTGGCCTCTAATAGTCATTTCTACGTTCATAATAGCTCAATATCAATAGACTACCTCAGAGATTTCCCACACACTTACTCCTGGAAATCTTTTCTGGAGTGGAAATATGAGTTGACCCTAGCCCTTGGGAATGGTTCCTACCTTCTGCAGACTCTTAAATAGGTCTGTGAATTGTATGGGATAGTGATAATTTGACATCAGTGAGGAATCATTCCAATAATTGATAATAGTTAACTAATGATAAGCAATATAAACAACTATATTGTGCCCAGGAACTAATACCAACATAGCCCAGAAGAAAATTGCATTGTAGAATGAAGAAACCAATTGAATATGAATAATTCCAGAATTAGGTTGTTCAGTTTTCTGATCTCTTCTCTTGGATTTAAAAATAGACTATTTGAATTCTGCTCCTGGACAGCAAACAATCCCCTCCATAATTTAAAAAATCTCTGAATCTCACCAGTAAACCTGGATTTCTGCTTCCTACTTGTCTTAATCTGCACTTGATTGATTCAGCCCTAGAGGAGGGCCCTATTAAAGAACACTTATCGAGCATTGTCATACTGAAGAATAGCCAGGAAAGACTTGTTAAAAATCATTTATGAGCCTAAATCCTATTGAAAGGCAATTATTCCTTGACTGCTAAATCATTCAGTTTGGCAATAGTACACATAAAAAGTGTTTGTATCCTTACTCCTCTTTGAGGAGAATATAGAAAAGGAGAAGAGATATCAGTAGCTGGGGAGGAAGAATAGATGCAGCGTCAAGATGAGACAACTCAGCATTATGCTAGAGTCTATCTGAGGAGTAAGGAGAAGCCTTAGTTAGGAAAAGTCATCTGCAAAGTGTTGTAGGAGTATGAGAGGATTGTGTTAGTATTTGTTATTACCTACTCTGTGTCTGTCTTGTTTATTTAGATTGCAAGCTCTTTGGAATTCAAATTGTCTTTAGGCACTATCATAATGAACATGAATAACAATGTTACCATATATGAGCTTTCCAGGACAATAAAGTGTACGGTGGTATGATTAGATATTAAAGACAAAAGATGTCATTTTAAAGTAAACTGAATACATATATTTATTTTAGATCTCTCAACCATCACTACTAGGAAAGCTTTCAGACACATGAAAAGTCTTTTTTTAGCTCCCAATTACATCTTCAGTCAAATTTATTGTTATTGATACCAAAAAAAGATCACTACTAATGATCCATTACTCCAATCCTTCTCCTTTATGCCAGGCCTGGATATAGAACTTTATATACTAATCAAAACGCTCAATATCCAGCTGAGGGAGAATTTCTAAGTTGCAGAATCTGAGACAGCATTCCTCAAAATCTAGGGATGCTTGGATAAGCTAGGTCCTTCAAAACTATATAAACAATGCTGGGGGTCTTTCCAGTCCTGAAGTAGGCATATGCAATGATAACCTAAAATATACTTGTTTCTTCTCTCAGCCTCAAGCTGAATATTTTACTGAACTGACTACAGCCACAGCACAGACTTTCATCCCAGAAGTCTGAGATAATATAAGGGGAGATTCTTTTTTGTGAAGAGGAAATTCAGTGTATAAAGTAAATCCTTATCGGAGTTTCATAAAATTTTGCAGAAAGTATGTCCATATCATCCTTCTTCCCTTATCTTCAGTGTTGTAAATATTTTTTTCAGAAATAATATTCCATGTTTGACATGGGGAATAGCAACATATCCAAGTGGAACTCATCCAAATCTACTCCACTAGGACTCCACTCCACAGGAGCTTTAATGACCTCCACTCATACAGATAGACAGCTTAATGCAAAAGAAATTATTACTAGTATGAATGAAAGGGAGTCTTTGACAGGCAGAGTCATTCACAGATTCACCAAGTGACTAATAAAAATTGCCTTGTTATCTGCTTTCTTTTGTGAATTTCTGATGTTACTGGAGACAGAACAAATTAGCAAGTAATTAGGGTAGAAATTCAAGCTCTAATAGGTAAATTAAGTGAGCCCTAATATCTTATTGGGCTCCAGTCTTTCTCTTGTTTCTCTTGTTTTTTTTTTTTTTTTCTTATGGAATGGAGAACTGTTCTCTTGGCATCAAGAGACCTTTTTTGCGTCAGGTGCCTTTTTCTCTAGGATTTCTTCCATACCTTTCTTATCTTCAAGCAGTCTTTTGAATAAGGCCCAAATTATGGATCAGATAGCTTTACTAAAGGTAGGAAGAAAATAAAATAGACAGAAAAAGAAAGGCAGAAGAGCCTTCCTAAAATGTGCATTTTTTCAAAGTTGATTCCAAACAGTCCTTGCACATACAGAAGGTTGGGAAGATGAGTGGTCATCAAAGGAAGAAAGATGGAGAGAAAAAGAGAGAGATAAAGAGCAAAATAGAGAGCAAAAGAGAGTGAAAGAGAAAGCAAGTGAGTGAGCAAGGAAAAGAGAGGGAGGGAGGAAAAGAGAGAGAGAGAGAGAGAGAAAGAGAAAGATTCAAATTTAGCACCAGTAACACAATCATAATGGCCCCAAGCACATAAGATTTTTTTATCAAGTTAAAAAAAAATGCTGTTAAACGCGGAAAATTCAAATTAAATATTTAATGAAAAGAATATTACTTTGCTGATTGAAATAAACTAAATAGAACAGCTAAAAATCAAAGCTCTGCTGCCTACTCATACTTTGTCATTACCTTAAAACTATGCACAGACAGCACTGCTGAACTCAGGTTTCTCAGGTTTTATCTTTAACTGTGAATTTCCATCCTTTGGTAGTTGAAGGCCAGCCAGTAGAGTTCTTTTGATGTTGCTTTCTAGGTGAAACTTTCAAAGGACAAAGCTGCTCTTTAATGGAAAATATGCTTCTGTTTCTGCAATAGAGAACAAAATGCCATAGATATCAGTCTTAAGAATGACCAGAACACATGGAAAGCAGCCAATCTGGTGATCCACATATACCTGTTAAAACTGCTGAAGTAGAGTAGAAAATAAGCAGGGGAGCACAACAAAGTATGGAAAATCAGCAGGCTACCAACGAGGTTGAAAAATACAGGTTTTTTCTCCTCCCCCCTCCCTTTTTTTTCTTCTTTCTCAAGTACTAACAGTAACGTCAGGGAGAAAAATAATAAACTGAATCTAAAGGTTTATTAGATTCCACCCAACTGGGTGTTTTACCTGAGGCAATGTGTTGGTTGCGTGTTTTGACTGAGGCTATGATGTGACATAAGAGTTAGGATTGTCCCATAACATCCCCTTTCTGTTATGTTGTTTTTAAGAACAACTGTCTTGACACATGAAACTAACATCAAAAAAAAGACCCCCAGCAGCTCTTGTTCAAAGCAGCATTAATTCCTGTCATGTCCTACACCACCAGGTCTAAAGACGCTTCCTGCTCTGTGCTCAGATAGCATCTAGCACAACTAAGCCGTGAGCCTCATCACAGCCTGGGAACTTTTTCTATTTAAATAGTAAACACAGAAGCAACAAGGTGAAGAATTCTCAGAGAATTAACTCGACAAATACTTGGACATAAACAGAAGCACAAAGATGCTTGTGGCTATTTCCAGCAATGTGGCTTTTATTCTTTTAAGAGAAGAAGTATAACTTTATCCAGAAATTGCTCCTGAATGGATATTGGCTTTCTTTGTGAAGAACTGTCTGCTTACTGCTGCTCTGATATAATCACACAGCTGAAAGCTCTCCAGGTTGAGAGACATTTTTCCTCCCCATCCTTTTTTTCTTTCTTTTTCAAAATTAACCTAAATTTAAAGGGTTTATTTAACGTATTTTTATATCCGCTCTTTACTTTCCACTCTTAGCCTTGAGGTGATTATGAGGAATACCATGGTAACTATTCCATTTCTGTATTGTATTATACTTTTACCCAAAAAACGTAAGTACGGATGCGCAGTCGACTTAACATATAAACATTACTTAGTATTTTTAATGAGGAACCTTAAATGGAAACATAATTAAAATAAAATTGAAATTATTTTAATTTTAAAATTATTTTCCAAAAGTAAATGTTTGAGAGTTGCAGTTTAAAGCAATTAGGAGAGGATATTGTATTTGCAGGAATTTTTATGGCCATATAATTATTTTGAATGCATCTATTTTTTTTAATTAAAAGTATATATTTATTGCATATTTATTTCTTACAAACAAAATTAATTTCCCTTTATATGTATATTTATATGCTGAATAGGCATCTGTAAAAAACATGATTTCTTGGTTACTAGCAACAACAAAAAAAAAGCCTGGGCTAGTGCCCTAGCTCATTATCCTTATTCTTTAGCTATAAGCATCCTCTATGGCTATGCCAACTAGTGCTCCCATACATAATGTTCAGGTACATGCCAAGAGCTGTTTCTGTTGAGGATCTGGGTAGAATCTCCTTTTTGAGAGAAAGGGGGAGAAGGAAAGGGATTTTAGCCTTGTGGACGTCAGTTATGCATGCCGCTTGTCCTCAGGGCCAAAAAACAGTCCCTGCTGTATGTATAGGGCCAAGGAAAGTTCCTACACTGTCAAACCTGCATTCTGCTCCCCTACTGTCCTGTCATCCACACTTCACAGTTATTAATTCATCCAGCCACTACCAAATCAGCTAGTTCCCTTTGAAACTAAATTTGGAGTGAGTTCTGAGAGACTAGTTCTGTCCAGGAACTGCTTCCAGAAAGTAAGATGGATGAGATGGCACCAGGTTTGAATTTGTCCACATTAAAAGGTCCTTTGACACTATCCCAGAGTCCTTGTACCCTCAAATAAGCTCATATTTCATGTGCCACATCACAGGGCATGCATATCTTTCCCTCAATTTCATGATATTAAATACATATACATACATACATATATATTTGGCTAGCTGAAATATAGCCACTATGCCCTATACTCACCCATGCGTGCTCACACACACACACACACACACACACACACACACACAAGTTTTATCTTAGGATCAAGAAGGCCAGTGGCCAAGTACTTTATTGAAAGGACACGTCCAGACTGCCCTCGAAAAGACTAGCCCTGAGCAGGGTGGCTACATCTCTCAGCATCATTTGGCACAAATGTCAGGAATCAGTCCTAGAGACTAATGGTTTCAGTGTCGTAGTTGTAGCCTATGTCCCCTCTTGGACTTCCTGCTGTTGCAACACAAAAGGGTTCTGTTGTGGTGGGTGGATATATGCTCCTGCTTCTGAAAAGAAGGCTTAATCTATCAAAGCAAGCCAAAAATACTGTGCCAGATGGTAACAAGTTTCATTCATTACTAGTCCAAATTCAAGCTATGATACAGGCATAAAACGATAAGTGGTTATCAAGGAGAATGAACAAGTTCATGAAAGTGTTGTTATTATTTTTTCAGTTAGATCAGGGTTTGATATTTTTAAAATATACTCTCAAAGATTTTATGTCCCATTATCAATTTTCTGAGATGCAGAACTTCTCACAGCTTTCTTAATGTAGAGCAGAATGTGATAATGCAATATAGCCCATCGTGAGTTTCTTCTGTAGGATAACAAGTAGTTCTATAAACAGAATTAATTGTTAATGAATTTGTTTCTCAGTGTTGGCTGGAATTTTAACTTGTACTGCAGTTAAAGGATCTAAACTCAATTTATTAGACTTCTTTAGGAAAAGAAAGCTTGATCAAAGAGTGGATTTTCTGTTTATAAATACACAATATCTGATTAAGCTTTTCCCCATAGATTTGCACACTTGCAGTGTCTCCTGCCTCCTTTATGGTAAACATGTGCCATCCTGTGTAGTTTTCCTCGGTGGCAGGCTCGGTAGACACTCTCTCCTATTTCCTAGCTATTTCCAAAGAAACTCTCCTTTTCTGTAAAATCTATTTAAAACAGGTCAAGAGGCTCATAAACTACAGCGGTAGAATGGGAGATTTATAGGCAAACACAGATATCATCCACTTGACCTATCTCTTTCCTCTCCCCTCACTCACATAAACAGCTGAACTGCAGAACATTCAGCTAGGAAATATGGCAAAAAAATCAACGGCTCTTCTCACTCCAGTGATATATTTTAAAAATCTTTCAGGTCACTTTATAAAATTTCTGTCTCAAGCATCCAAGAAAGCGCACCACAGATTTCATTCAAGACAAAAAATAAGCACAGATAACACTTATGGAATGTCTTTGCTAACCAATATCTTGAGAAAATAGTAAACACCTTAACTACATTATCCAAGATAATGTATAAGTATTGATCCAGCCCTTTATAAGACCATAAAATGCTGTTTGTACATACACACACACAAAAAACAGTTATCTTAGGGGACACTATAAATCTGATTCGATGCTCAGACATAAACATAAGTATCCAGAAATGTTAAAGCTCTATATCCTGTCCCTCTGTTCATAGAGGAACCTGGGGACGAAAAGATAACCTTGGGAAAGGAGATCAAGTATTGTGGTGGAAGGAAGGCTGTGAAGGATTAAATCAATCTCACTAAAGTACTTCAGATGAAGTACTAAAATGGATTAGCAGAGACCCACAATCAACATATTTTGAGCAATAGCCTAACTAAAGTGCTTTAGCTTCATCTTATATGTCAGTCTTTGTTCTTTAAATTCATGCTTTGTCTTCTAAAAAGAACAGTCCCAGCACAGAATTTAAAATAATGACTAACCTCACTATTTTAATTATACTTAAACCAGCAAGAAATGTGTGAAGCTAATCAGCTCACTGGTCTCTGAGCAATAACTGCTCCCTCCTGCAGGCATTCTTCCCCAAGGCTGTGAAATGTCAGGCACTGCTGTAATAGTAGATAAATAAGACTGATTTACCTCACTGCATCTACTGCTCCAACTGATTGCAGACGCAGGAGTGCCTTGCATTCCTCCATTTCACATCATTTGCTCAATGTGCACACCCGGGGACCTTTCTGCCTTTCAGGGGCTTTATGAATCTCCAGATGAACACTTTCTTTCAGGCCAAGAGTGACCAGTGACCCTCAGTTCTTTTTCCCCCTTTTATCACTTATTATACATGTTCTTCTTCCCTCTCTATGTTAGGATCTAAAATTGACTATAGTTTATCTTTCCATATTTCGTTCATGATTTCTTCTCTACCTTGCTGGTTCATTGCCCATTCACAATACTGTCAGCAATTTTGACTGTTCTTAAAACGTCCTTCCCAACACTTCTTGTGCAGAGGATTCTCCATGTCCATTCTTTATCCTCTCCTCATTTTCTTTTCTGGGAGATATCAACCTATTGAATTCTACTAACAGACAGAGCAGAATAAAAATGAAGGATTTTCTCAAACTGACTGGGTGGTGACCAGGGTAATGATGTGTGTCTGGTACTTTTCCTGAATTTCTGAATTGATGTATCCTTCAGAAGTCATTGGGTTCTGTCCATACAGAGAACAGAAATGCCATCAGGCTGAGAGGAAGGAATCACTTTACTCTCAGATCATAAAAATACACAGTAGACATGTCCACTCCCCAGGACTTTCTCTCTGCGCTCCATGAACCCACTTTCCACTGCCCAGTTACTGAACTTCACTCAGAAGTGTGTAAAGTTGCCCAGTTTCGGGAAAAGTGAGATTTAGAAAGCTGAGATTTCAGTGAAGAGCAAGAAGGAGAGGGAGAGAAACTTATTGATTCATGCAGTGCTCAGATCAAACAATAAGTTTAGATTTAGGGATATTGATATAATAATTAAGGTTAAAGGTGGAAAAATTAATAGAGATTATTGGGACAGATTGAAATATAAGTGTTTATCTAGAGTCTTTGACAACTGCAATTCTCATTAAGAAAAAAGCCAAATTTCTCTCCTTCTTGTCTGTTTGTACGATCTTCCCTTTATCTCTCCAGGACCACTGTACTGAGCATTTAAAAGCATTATCAAATTAATTCCCACAACATCTCTTTAAGGGGCAGAAAATTGCTATTCCAGACACAGACAAGCAGAGAGGTAAGAAGAAATAGTATTGAATACAGTCTTTCTGGTATATCAAGTTAGTGATCCAACCACCCTTCAGCCTCTTGGATGATCTTAATCATCCTCACCACGTCACTTTATTTCTTTAGGATCAGGAATGAGGCTGAGAGCAGCTCAGGTGAGATAAACCTCGAAAATTAATGGCAGAGCCAATCATTGATATTACCGTACATCTGTTAAGACTGAGAGCTGAATGGGAAATAAGTATTTATATTCTCAGTTGAAACCGTTTGCAAGGTAAGCACAAATGCAGTTATGCATTACATAGATATATCTAATCCAGGTTTACACTAGCTACCTTCCAGATTAATGTCTATCTGTGGCAACGTAATTCAGCGGATGCCCAGCTCCTTACTTCAGGTACCATCTGCATCCTGTAGCCCTACCTGACCTCTGTGCTGTCACAGTTATCCCACTGCCAGCGTGGAAGAGAGCTAGGTTGAAGTAAGGCAGATCTTGTCTATACGACTTGCTGTCACACTAGTGATCACCCCCTGTGAGCTTATTAGCTTTATCATCTCAGCACTGATTCCAAACTGAGACAAACCTCAGACGTGTGACACCGATTTCCTTCTCTCTTTTAGTGTTAAAATACAAAATACTGCAATATGCTTACTTGTCTACTACCTCTAGGATGCTACTTACTGGAGAAGAATGATTCAACATGATATAAAGCAAAAGAGACAGACAGCATGGAAATGAACATTGTCATACCTTAATTCCTCATAAAATACAAGAGGAAACTTTCGCACCTCAAACTGGGATAACTGGAACATAGAGTTTGCAGGCTAGCTGATTTTAAATAATGTGAGAAGTGTATATTAAAAGCTAGTTCATTGTCTGGAATTTCAGTGAGCAAAAAAGGGTTGATAGAAGGCCCCTGTCTGCTCAGAATGTGCATTTTGAAATACTTGCTTGTTAGTTCTTTATAAAACAAAGTAGAAAGATGGAAACAAAAGACAAATAAAAAGCAAGTAGAAGAGAGAGTCATGATGATTCTTTCGTTTATACAAAACACTTTAAAAATGGGAGACTGGTTATGTGTGCTTGCAGGGTACTTACTGATATCCCATAAGTTCATAGACTGCTTGTGTTGAGGAAATGAGTTCTATATTCCAATTGCTAAAGCTGTTCCTCTTTGCAAAAATAAATAAATAAATAAATAAATTTGGGATTTGTTGAACTATAAAGAGGGAGTAATACACTTCAGCCTATTGATTATTGCACAAAGTTGGAAGGAGAGTCATGGATTCTGATCCCCACTTCACAGATTGGGTCAATATTTTCACCTGTATGCATTTAAAATAAAAGACACAACTTCAGCTAGGACTGGGATTTGCAGTGTTCATCCTGGAAATATCACATCGCTAAAAAAAATTTCCTAATTTCCAGCAAGGCTTTTGACACTGTCTCCCATCACATCCTGACACTGTCTCCCATCACATCCTCCTAGGTAAGCTCAGGAAGTGTGGGCTAGACGAGTGGACGGTGAGGTGGCTTGAGAACTGGCTGGATGGCCGAGCTCAGAGGGTTGTGGTGAATGGCGCAGAGTCTAGTTGGAGGCCTGTGGCTAGTGGTGTCCCCCAGGGGTCAGTTCTGGGTCCAGTCTTGTTCAATGTATTCATCAATGACCTGGAGGAAGGGACGGAGTGCACCCTCAGCAAGTTTGCTGGTGATACTAAACTGGGGGGAGAGGCTGACACACCAGAAGACTGTGCTGCCCTTCAGAGGGACCTGGACAGGCTGGGGAGGTGGGCAGAGGGGAACCTCCTGAAGTTCAACCAAGGCAAGTGCAAGGTCCTGCACCTAGGCAGGAATAACCACATGCACCAGTACAGGCTGGGGGTTGACCTGTTGGAAAGTAGCTCTGCCGAGAAGGACCTGGGAGTGCTGGTAGACAAGTTAAACATGAGGCAGCAATGTGCCCCTGTGGTCAAGAAGACCAATGGTCTCCTGGGGTGCATTGGGAAGAGTGTTGCCAGCAGGTCGAGGGAGGTGATCCTGCCCCTCTGCTCAGCCCTGGGGAGGCCTCACCTGGAGTCCTGGGTCCAGTTCTGGGCTCCCCAGGACAAGAGAGACATGGCACTCCTGGAGAGAGTCCAGCGGAGGGCTACAAAGATGATGAAGGGACTGGAGCATCTCTCCTGTGAAGAAAGACTGCAAGAGCTGGGCCTGTTCAGCCTGGAGAAGAGAAGACTGAGGGGCGATCTCATAAACGTGTACAAGTATCTGAAGGGGGGGAGTGTCAAGAGGATGAGGCCAGCCTCTTCTCCGTGGTGCCCAGCAACAGGACAAGAGGCAATGGGCAGAAACTGAGCCACAGGAACTTCCACCTAAACCTGAGAAAAAACTTCTTCCCTGTGAGGGTGACAGAGCATTGGAACAGGTTGCCCAGAGAGGTAGTGGAGTCTCCTTCCCTGGAGATATTCAAAAGCCGTCTGGATGTGATCCTGGGCAATGTGCTCTAGGTGACCCTGCTTGAGCAGGGAGGTTGGACTAGATGATCTCCAGAGGTCCCTTCCAACCTAAACAATTCTGTGATTCTGTGATTCTGTAATTATAAGAAAGTTTCTGAGTACTGCAATGAGAAGGGAACTCGTGACAAGGATAAAGTTCTGTTGTCCTTACTGTGTCATTTATCTGGATGAAGACAAGCAAGGAAGGAGTAAAGAAGTAAAAAGGATCTAAACTCACAGAACTAAATTAAGTTGGGTAACACCAATTTATCCCAGGCAGAAAACTGGCTCATAGCTTTTAATATTGAATATTAAATTCATTGCCCACCTCCTTTGGAATTTTATTCTAGAAGATATGTCATTGCCTATAATTAGATATTAGAGTCATCTACCACTCCTAGGTTGGATACTGAATCCTTACCTCACTTACCAGACCTCTACTGGTCTGCTTTCATTTCTCTAAAAAATGGACTGGAAAATTTCTGCTGCTACTTCTGTGAGTCTCATTCTCTGTTTCTCTCTCTCTTTCTCTCTTTCCCTCTTTCTCTCCCAGAATTTGAATTTATCTGAAAAAAGTTGACATAATTCATGCACAATTCCCACTGGGAGAACTACTGACACTCATTATGGTTTTCTGTTCTAAGAAACTATTTTCTCTTCCTTTTTATTGTTAAAAAAATATTTTTTTGTCCTGAGAAATGCTAATTTGATTGGTGTATTCAAGAAAGGGTCAGAGATAATAGCTCATATAAGCTGCATGTCTCACAAATGAGTGTTACCTGAGAAATTTTTTGTTATGTAGATATGCAGCATGACACTAAATCTTATTTGTGATTGGATGTTGCCAACCTGCTATGAAATTTCTTTTAAAAATTTTGTTAAAATAATCTCCAGAGGTTACTGTTTTATAGGGGTAATGCTAATGAATTTTGACAGATCTGTGATTGCAAAGGAGTTCTTTTCCATTTGTGATGAAGTGAAAGTCTCAAGGTTAGACATAAGGAGTTCAGAAGCCAGATTGGTGCAAAAGAATGAGAGTTAGTAACAGTAACATTAGTTCATGCTACAACATATGGGAAGCTCAACGTGGTCAGAGCAAGTGTGATTTCTTTCTATTCATATAGCACTTATCAGTGTACACTATTTTCAGTGCAAATCTATATTCACTTAGAGATGTATTTGTTATTTTTCTCAGTGTGCACAGGAAAAGCTAGCTACTGGCAGTTTCGGTAACAATGAAAGGAAATAGAATAAGCAAATATGCCATCATTTAAACGATGCGGACTCCAGAGTGTTTCTAGAAGTCAGGGGTTAGGAGGTAACTTTCTAGAAAGGTTCAGAAAATGCAGCCAGGTTAACTTAATTAGGAACTAATACATGCATCACCTCAGGCTACACCTCTACTAGTAAATTAAACGTGACCAGGAATATTTTCTGGCATTGAGTCTAATTGGTATGAAATAGCCCACAACCACATCACTGAATTTGTCTGTTCCCCAGAATAGGGTGGCCATATCCAAATTGCCTATTGCAGTTTGGGTCCCTGGCTCATAATGACTCCTGGCCCATCTAAGAACTGTTGGCATAGGATAGAACAGTGTCAATACTGCTTCAATAATCCAGCAGTACAGATAATCAAGTTTCTGTACCCAGGAACGTTTCCTAGACTCTCTTAATTTACTAACATAGACATGCTCCCACTGGACAAAAGCCCTGAAGTGGTCTCAGTGGTAGAAATGACAGGCTGACCTTTTCTAATTTCTGCCACTCTTTAGATCGTTCCTGGACTAGGTTCGATGTTTAATGCAGCTTTCACATCTCCTTCATGCTGGTGCCACATAGGTAGTCAGTTCCTAGGCAGACAGCTCCTGGCAAAAGCGTTTTGTGAGCCATTCGTGAAGCCCAGAATGGTTCAAGTAATGACTCACTGAATATCTTTCATCAATCCAAAAGTAAATTTCTACTAATCAAAAGTTCTTATTGGAGCTTGTCTACCTAAACTTATACAGTCAACAGACAGGAAAAAGCACTCTATGAGTACAATTCATCCCACTGCAAGGCAGAAAATAAGTCAAAAATTAATGTTTCCTAGAAGTAGCACACCTAAAAGGTTACTGGCTCAAATGTAGGTGTCTGTGATGTAGATATCTAAAATTAAGTGAGATCTATCCTGCCTAGATTATTTCTATACCAGAGGCATTGCTGGGGAACAAGTGACAGTTTCTGATATACATCTACCTGCCACCACAGCTGGCATGCAGAAGCTTTCGCCAAACCCAGAATCAGAGCTTGAAAATGCAGAAAATGTTACCAGTGACCAAGTACTGAAAGACAGGCAATAAAGTAGGAGATGTCACTTTGCGCTCCATTGGATGTAAAGAATGGCACCAATTTATATCCATTAATACTGACATACCCATATGTACCTTGTAGTGCCATGCACATTAGTGTAGCCTGCTAGTTCTTGTTGAATGATAGTGCTAACAAAAAATAAAAACTAAAGTATGTTAGGGTTTGCCTGTCTTGTTTTTCTTCTTCTGATGCTTCTTGGATTATTTTGCATGGGTTTTCTTCAGGTACGATCATGGATCAACAGTCCATTGTCTCTGAAAATCTGTTGATTTAATAACTGGATATGGAAAGCATAATACTGTTTAAGGGATTTACTTCTTTGTCCAAATGACTAAGTTCTCTATAAATAATAAGATAACGAAAAAGGCTTCAGGAGGATGTATTGCCATCATAATAGTAGCTATTATATGCGATCCTGCTTTCACTGTGTAATTACTCAGGGAAAAAAGAGCAGAGCAATATTCCAGTGGCGCGTATTAGCAGGAGAGCAAACAAAGAGATGTGTGATGATACCATAAACCACAAGGTTAAGCTAGTTTGCTAGTTCTTTCCTGATTACAAGTGGTACAGCCCGACGCATGACATTGTGTCATTCAAATCTTAATTATTCAAACTCTAACTGTAGAAATATCACCTGCTTTAGCTTCTTCTGGGAAACAATCATTTTTCTTTATACAATAAAGAGCAAACGTGATTCACTGTATGCCATCAATAGTCTGAAACACCTTTATAAGCTTAATAGAAATAATAGGAATAGAGCAATTACAGTTTTCAGCAGTGCAAAACAAGTGTTTCAGGAAAGCGAGCATACCTGGAATTGATGAAGTGGCAAGCCTATTCCTTAAAATAATTAATGATGGATTTCAAATTAAATCCATCAGCCATGAAAATCTTAGGTTGTTCATTACTGACTGCATCATACATAAGGCATTAGCAGAGGGAGAAAAAGATCTTACACCAAAGTACTCTAAATATCCCTATTTTTCACTGTCCTGAGAGAGTCCTGCTATCTCCTATCTCCATTTCTTCCTTCACCAGAGATCTTGCCAGAAAGGACATTAGGAGGATGGCTGATTGTCCACTGTGGGATACCATGGCCGTTATGTGCTGCTATGAAATGTGACACAGAGACACTAATCATATCTCTCTTTTTTAAAAAAGTGACAGTCTCATGTGCTTTTGTGCAATATCCAGTCCTATCAATCTGTGTTGTGCATACTCTGAGAATATATCCTGTATGTAGCCCCTCAGGCAACTGGAAGGAAGAATATCAAATGATGGGGTCATCTCAACTAACTGTAAATGCCTTCATCTGAGATATTTGTTAAAGTTCCCTGTACAGTTAATGGAGAGAAAGAGGTACTTTTGTGGCATGATTCATCTGACGTATGTTACTCATTTAGAATTGCCTGTTTTCTTCCATTGATTACATATGACTAATCCATCATGATCAGTTTAGATGTTGATGCTGTATTATAGATGGCTAAAGCTAATTGAAGCTACAGCTTCTAATGTTTTCTGACATTGTGTTCTTCAGCCATATCAAGACGGTCTTAGACACATGCGAAGGCGTGGATCCACATGTCTGCACAGTGTCAAGCATAATAAAGCAATGTCTCCAGTTTAGGTGTTGCAAGAGACAAGCAACAACTGACCAAGAGTTTCCAGGTCCTGGTTTCTATTTTCTACCTAACTCTCATTTACTGAGCCTTTATGTGACTTTTCTTTCAGATCTGGAATGCCATGACTGGACTGTCATTGCCCAAATCCTGAGTGAAAGTCTTCAAAAGATGGTTGGAAATGTTCTAATTTTCTCTGTGGCCTACAAATGTTAAAGTAACTTCAAATCAGTCAAGAGACAACTGAAATTAATGCAGCGCTGAATAAATGAGGGAAACTGTACAGCACCTGATCGCTAAGCCTTCAGCTAATAAGAATAGCAGAAGAGTGTGGTTTATCCCTGTCACAAACCTCTGTAAAAGAGAAGAGGATCTGAACATGTTTATTAGGTTTTTTTACAGCAAACCAAAGGAGAATTGGAAGTAAGGGTCCTAATCCAAGTGCCAAATTTAATCCTACATTATACTGTAACTTGAATCCCCATTCTATCTATATTGTACAAGAGTATTTGCTGGAAAAACAGCTTGCGTAGCAGATAAAAAAGGTAGTGACGGCTCAAGGCTGTGTTACTTAGCATAATCTCGCTCTTTCCCAAACATTACTTAATGTCCACCAAGAAGTAATTCAAATCTAACTTATCTGCTTGGGATAAGTTAATTTTAGCAGCACAAGCTCAGGATCCTTTGCCATAAATTTTGAAAAATATACTTACAGTGAAACCCATTAAAAAGATAACCTGTGAGGCACTTATCCTTGCATCTCTCTTTTCTTAATTTGAGAACAGAAAAAACAGCAAGAGGGTAATTTCCCCAGGAATGGCAGACAACTCTCAAACATGCTATTTAAATGGACTTCTTTCTTTCTTTCTTTCTGTTTCTCATTCTGGATAGGCTTGCTTGACTATGCTGAGTCTTCTTCCCTGTTACTGTCTTCACTCAGTTCCAAGGAACCCATTAACTTCTTTTTTCTCACACAAAGATGATGCTGGGCAGCTGGTTAGAAAATGTCATTTATCTATCTGTTGGCTGATAATTTGGATAATAAAAGATGAAAGTGTATCACAAAGCCCCTGTAGACACTTCAAATAAGGTAAAACCTTCTCTAAGTGTTTTCTGTTCCAAAAGGTTGTATTTCTCTTTCCTGAGTCACCAGAATAACTTGTATTGTATTGTATTGTACTGTATTTTATTTTATTTTATTAAAAATGGTAAAGTCCAGTCCACAAATATGTAAGAGTTAAGCTAACTGGAATTCTAGAAATGAAATATAATTCTTGCTTTTGATGAGTCATAATTTTCAAGGGAATAGGGTGTCTGAAGCTGGAATGGACTAGTTCTTAAACTTATCCTATAGGCCTTTTAATTTATGACTTATATCCTTTTTTCACACCTGGAAAAAATGATCTGACCTCTAAAAAGCACATTTTCAATACAACCCATAAAACAGCAGGATTGAATGCAGATTGAGAATGCAGTTCCAGCACGTTGCTCTTTAAAAAGCTTTTAAAGCCTGTCTTATACATTCATCTTTTAACAAAGATGAATGCACACGACAGGTTTTATCCTAGTCTGCCTAGTAAGGCAAGAATAATGTTAAATCAATGCCAAACTGATCAGGGATGAGATCAGGATCAAAGATCTGATCAGTCACAATGGATTATGCTGTTTCAAATATTAAAAATAAACTATTTTAGGAAAAAAAATCATTAGAAAAATAGAAGCATGTCTCTGAGTCAGCCAATGATTTTCACTGCTAACATCAACCGAATTTTACTCACTGATGAAATGACACCTGGAGCAAAGAAAGCTAAACATAAACTTACTGGAGGATATGACCACTGTGGAATTAAAACAGAATTAAAGTTCTTGAATACAAAATAGTACCCTAAGAGTTCAGCTACCCATGAGAAAGACAACAGGGGGGAAAATAAACATTCTAAGTTAATGAATATGTATAGTTGCAAAGTACTCACCCTTAAATTGCTGTGAATGTCTTACATTTGATTAATGGAAATTGATAGCAGCACACCGATCTTTAGTAGGTTCCTTAGGCTTCAATTCTCCCATTGATTTCAAAAGTGTTTCATGACTTTACAAGGGCTGGGCAACCCTCCACAGTAATTACCTTTAATGTCAATTTGAGAAAAATAGCAAAATAGTATTTTGAGAGAAAATCTATGTCTTCCATTAACTATGACACTGATGGCTCGCGCACAAGGAGTGGGTCCTTCTTCTTCCTGCCTTCTTTGAGGAAGCCAGCATTCATATCTAAACTGGTTCGTAGGTGCAGTATCTAAACTGACTTGTAGACACAGGGCTTCCGTGAGCATGAAAATGTCTTCACTTTTTTCAAATATTGTGTATAATTGTGAATAATTTCCTCTCAGTTGTGGAGGAGTTAAACTCCAACAGTCAACAGATCTGGTATTCAGGTCGTGCCTCCTAAAGTAAATGAAGCTTTGAAAGTACATGAAGTCAAGGCAGCTTCTTAGCTAAGGGTCTCCCCTTGCATCAGCAGAACTCCTTTTCCACAAGCCCACAGAGAGAGTATATTAGCATGTACAAATATTTATACACTTGTGATGTATGTCCAGATACATATCTCTGAATGACCTTTCTCTCTTCTGTATTGCTCTATTCTCTCCTTTTGAGTTTTTGAATTTCATAAATTATACATGTTCTCTTTTTCTATTAGGAAACTCATGCATGTGTTCTTCTCTCACTAATAATCATACAAGCCCTGCTGCAGCCAACAATCTGTCCAAGAGTAATGGGAATAGAAAGGCCACATTTTTTGCTAATACAGTGCTGCAGAACATCTCCTGGTACTGAGAGGTGATCATCTATACTTCTAAACTGCTGAAAAAGACCCTGGCATGCTTTTGGATGCAAGGTCCAACAAGCACCCTCCCAAATAACTCCTGGACACAACATTGAGGGTTAATATATTCCAGGGACCTTTCCCAGCAGATAGACCGCATGCATGCCTGTTCTGGAGGCTAAGACCAGCATCAGCACGTGTCGTTTCCTACCAGTTGACCTCAGTGCCCAGGAAAGTTCACACGCATGTGTAACTTACTTACATGGATATAGCCAATATGTGCTGTAATTGAGGCATGCAAAATGCTTACCTCTGATACAATTCATATTGATTTTAACAGGTGGTATCCCAACAACTTGGGGTAAGATCAGAATACGGAGATACTTCCAAAATTCTGTGAAATAAGATTTATAAGAATTTTAAAGGGTACCATCTACTAACTGGGTTAAACATTAGCATAGTTAAAACCTAGATTCATACAGTTACCCACAGTACCCACCATCTGCATGCCTTATCTTTATATCCTGAATCAACGCGAGAACAATGAAACATCGTATTCTCTGCACCATTTACCTGAGTGAGAGTTGAATAAATCCCTATAATATCACTGAAGGTCATCGTCAAGTATCAGAGATTCTCACATTTTTTAGATTTGTCAGTAGCAGTATCTAAGGAATATTAAATATCCAAACCTTTCAACAACAATTATCTTTATTAAATAAAATCTGTATCAGCTATATCTTTAGTACCAAAGAAATTGCAAGCACCAAGACACATCTGTAGCATAAATCCATGGCAGTGCCTGATTTCTGCAAGAGAATATTAATCAAGGAAAATTTTAACTTTAGTAACTGCACTAGTGAAAAGACATTTGCCATTACCTTACTACACAAAGCTCGACGAGGTGAAGGAGAGCAAACCTTAAGCCTCCAAATTTTAGCTGATGTATTACTTTTCCAGATTCATGATATTTTTGAAGTACTTCAGATTTCAATAAAAGTATATATATTTTAAAGGGGGTTTATGAAACAAAGTTAACATTTGCCTGACTTTTCCATGTGCTACTGACATTGCTTGTACAGTATAAATCGATACGTTTACGAAACAAGTTCATTTTTAGGTAGCAATCACAGTGGTATTTATTAAATCAAGATATCTTTGTAATTAAAATGTAAGCACTTTTTGTAGGAGCAGTGACCAATATTTAACTGGAATCATGCAGAGTACAGTGGAATATTCAATTACTGTAAAAGTAGGAATCAAAAGGGAAAATGCATGCATGTATGGGAATAGGATTTGGGCCTTACAGCTGAAATAAAACAGTGCTATAACAGAAAATTTGAGCTTATTTCCATTTTACAATATTTCTGCCAGGCTACATACCTTTAAAATATGGCATTCGCTTGGCGAATCTGACCCTTAGAGCAGTCTTAACAACTTTAAAACTTTTTAACACATTTTAATAATGCAAGTGGTTAAATGAATAATCTTTGTAAAATAAAAATAAGGCTTCTAGGACACATTACAGTCCAATAAGCTTTATATCAGATTGCTATCTGAACCATTTATTATGAAGGCATATTTTACTTGTATGACAAGCATATAATCTAGTTAAAGACAATAGCTTTTTGTATACAATGGTTTTTTTCCATTTCAGAGAATACTTGACAGAATACCATAACACTACTAGATCATAATACAGCAAAATCCATATTCCATACCACATCTGAAAAAGCATGAGAGTGTAAAACGGGTCTCGCTGGTATGCATGGCATATTCTGTCCCAGCCTCTTCTAGTTCTGTCCCATGTTTTCGACATGTTTCTATAAAATAGTTTTCACATTTGACATTTAAACGTAACGAATGAAAAAAAAATCCTATTCGTGCAATGGCTAGGCTGTTTTCACAGAAAGATGGCTGTTAAAGATACAAATAGGAACATACAGGCAGGTCAAAGAATCTAATATCTCAGAGGCAGGGGTTTCCCCCAAACGTTTCCAGTCATTATCCATTCGTAAGAAAAAATATATATATATCAAGATAAGTGTAGATCTTTAGGAAGGCAGGAAAATCTCTTTATAATACATTTCTACTCAAAAATATTTTCTACAGCTTTTGTATTCACATGCTATGTAAAACAGCCTGGAGACAGGATCAGTGGTGGAATCCCTGCTAATCTTGTGTGATACCATCAGTTCCACAGCCAATTTGGAAGGCAATAAATAACCTTTGAAATTCCAGTCGCAAATGGTGTTGATATTTATCCCAGTACTGCAGGATAGAGGAAGATAAAATTTGGCCACAGATAGTGATACAATAAGTGATAGTCCAGTTATTCATAAAAAAGAATGGGTAGCTAGGAAAGCAGTGCACAAGATAGACTGGAAATACAAAGTAATAGTGAACTACAAGCGATTCCAAAACAAGATATCTCATCAAAGGTTATGATCTCAAACATTTTCCAAGCCTTGGAAATGGACAACTTCTGGGTTTCATGCACCAGACCCAGGGCAATAAGTATCAGAGCATGAGTATCTGTGAGTTGGTATCTGTGAGACAGGATTCCTATACCAAGGAGGAGAACGTAAGGCAAAAGAAGCCAGAAAGATATTCCACTCAGTCAGGGAAAACTCTGTGGCACAATTAAAGAAGACTCAGGATGTCTGATGCAGTTAGGCTTTTGAAGTTTCTTGTCATGGCAATGAATAGCACAAACAATTCTAATGCTTTCTGGGGAAGGAGTGGCAAAAGCTTCATAGTAACATTGCAACCTTAGTAACATTTCACTGAGACAAAAATAAGTACTCTGTATAACAAGAGAAAAGCCGTGGAAATTGTGACTACTCTTAAGAGTCTGATAAACTTGGTTCAGGAAGTCGGTGCAAAAAGAATCACTGTACCTGCAGTCTTAACCCCTATTTGCTTGTTTTACAAGGGTTAATAATGCTTTCTACACATCTATGCGTTGATTTCCTGATAACACAGATTTAACATAGATTATTATTCAAGAAAAAACTTTCTTTAGTGCTTAGAGCTACTGTCTCTAAACCATAAAAGAGTTCCAGTTTCCAAATTGTCCCTTACATGTTTGACATTAACCTACTTGCCTCATCTCATGAGCAAACACTAAAAGAAAGATACTAAGAACTATGCCCTGCGTCGTACTGGCTAGGTGGAGAACAGCAAGCTGTAGTCAATCTTTCTTACCCTGGCTCTAGGTGTAACTATTATTTTTTCTTGAAGAATGAAGAAGGAGTAGGAAAAGAGAGAATTACTCAAGAAAAGTCAGTGAAAGTAAAGATTATTTTCACATCTTTCTTTTTTCACTCTGTGCTCTGTTCCTGATTTTTCTTCATATTTTCTTTTATTTCTTCTAGCTTTTTTTTTTTCCCTAAGATAATGAGTATTCATTATGATTCCCGGTAAAGAAGTACAGAAAATATAGGTTTTTTTCAGCTAGATTTTCCATCTACATGAGGGTAGGATTCCTCTCCCATAGTTATATCCAGCTGAGAGCTGCTCTCAGAGTATCATTCTACTATAGGATGGTTTCAGCAGCAAAGTCAGCAGCGTGGGATGTCTCTTCCCCCTATTCCTAGTTCTCACCAAGCTCAGAAGTTTGCACACACTTAGCACTATCGACATTCCTGGTTGTGGGGTCACACAGTAACATGGTCAAGTCAAATGATATGTGATAAAAATAATTCTATAAAAAAGAAATAACAGAAAAGCCAGCAAGCTATGACAGATAGAAAGTAATGAGTGGATGGGGCAGTGGAAAAAAGGGTTAGAGAAGCTGTCTTCTGTCAAAAAATAGCATGTACCTAAGCTCTCTCTATAATAAAAGGAGAAAAGCACCTTTCAGTGACCATCAACCTAACTATCTCTTGAGATATCTACTGACTATAAAAACTAACCTAAACAGCAACATTTTTTAAAAAGATTTTTATTATAAGAACTTGGACCTCAACATTTCCATGTTAATGCAAGAATTGAAAGTCCAGAAAAGCCTGAAATTTCACATAAGGCCTCAGGCTCATCCACTAGGGAAAAACTAAAAGTTTCTGAGATAAATACCACTTACTTGGATACCAGTATTACTGGTACTACTATCTAGTCCCTCTCCTTCCCCATGTCAAGATTTGTCTGAAATAATATGATTTATTTTTTAGAAATAATTTTTAAAATGAAAAAGTATTGATTCTCCATTTGTTTGCTTATTGTTAGGATTGTGGGTTTTTGAGCATTCAGATTTCACACTTTAAAAGTATTTTTTTTCACATTCAGGAAGAGGAGAGTAGGAAATTATATGTTAAAAAAAGAAAAAATATTTTTTACATTATCATTTGACTAAGTACTGAACAGTCATGATAAAACAGTGAGTGGCTGGACACAATATGTTATGTTGATCTAAAGGACATTTCAGCCATATATCTGAGATGCAGCAGACTGAGTAGTACAAGCAGGAAATAATAGGATAGTTCTAAAGGATGGAATTAAGGCCCAGTGTAAAGTGCAAGGATTCTGAAATATAGTCATAAACCAAAAATAAGGACAAGACATTGAAATATCTTGGGAGTGAGGGGACCAAATTTATATATTTCAAAAAGATTTCATTTCAACCCTAACAGCATTTTTCTTCAGGTAAGGTGAAAGCTTTTCACAAGAAAAGCTGACAACATTCTATGCCCACCACCTCGCCCTCAAAATAATTTCTCTTCTCAACTAGCTCAGCTGTAATTTCCAGTAATACTACACTGAGTTTTAGTACAAGCCCATAGCTGCTCACTTTTCTTGCTATTATTCTCCTCAGTACTTCTGCTTCCAAGACTGCAGTGCAAAAGCGCTCACTGGCAACCGAGGAGCCAACACAGAAGCTGTATTTATTTACTTGAGCTTCTCCCCCAGTCATTATCCATAACGTGCTCAAGATGGGACTTCCTGTTATATGATACAACCAGAAAAAGTGAAATTGAAATAAAGTTGAAATATAATTCTTTAAGTTCCGTATTTATTTGAAATAAAATTCTTAATTTAACTGAAACATTTTGATGTTTTAATGCAATGACTTTGAAGATAAAAATATGTCCTTATGAAATGTTGACTTGTTTAATCAAGCAACTCTAGAAATATGCACTGAATCAGCACTTCTAACCTCTATATTCTTCCTTGAAGAAAGATAACAGCAGGCAATTACATGTAATCAAAACTCAAAACTTCTGTGCTGGAGGAAAGTGAAAAATTCAGAATAGGATCTTCCTGATTTGAAAACTAAGTACACATATCAGCCTCTTGCAGAGATAAAGCACAGTCAAGGAAACGAAAAAAAAAAGTGCGTAGTCAAGGAAAAATAAAATGCTACTGTTCAGCCTTTTCGAAATGGGATGAAATGGAACAACTAGTTACTGCATATCCTTGCAGCACGACCAAAGCTGTTACGGAGTACTTAGAGGCTGGACCAGAGAATCCACAAAAGTCACGGAAGTCCTCCATCGAGGGAGCCTGAACATAGCTCGGCTCAGACGTGGTGTCAAGTTGTGGCTCCCCCAAGTTTTCCAGCTTCTCATACTCTAGGGTACAGCGCACAGCAACACTGCCCTACAGCCAAAGATCTTGGAGGCCTGAGGTCTCCAGCAGCCCAGAAGTTAAAACCACAGAGGAGTATCATGGTTTCCAGTGAAAACATGGTTAGTTTTGGTAGTGCGATTTTATTGAAAATAGAAGAGTTTATCAAATGTTTTAGTTTTGGTGGACTGTCCTGCTCCAATAAAAACCCATATAATCAAAAAACTGCTGACTAACTCAGCAAATAGAGGCAATGAACAACTGGAGAGTGAGAGTTAGGTGTGACTTGGCTCACTTGGAGCTAGAAGGAAGTGAGAGAGCAGCACAGCAGGTGGCTTATATCAAACCTAGTGTACTAGCCACAGATTAAGAATTTAATTTCCTTTTGGCTGTCTATCTCCAAGAAGTTGGCAAGCTTTTGACGTTATTCTCTCACCAGAATGGCAAAACTCCCAGCCCTAGGAGAAGTGGGAGGCAAATGATCCTTAAGTTCTAATTTACCGCAACCGGAATAGTTTATTCCCCATTATGTTTTTTTTCAGCGGCAAGAGATAAAGTTACTGTCATCTATTGCTATTAACTCATTCATACGATTAAAAAGTAATTATGAATAAGTATTGTTAGATTTGATGAAAATACTCTGTATCACTTGTCATGTATCATACGTCCCAGCCTTGATACATACAGAGTTTTGAGAGATGAACTAAAAATGCAGTCATTTATGTAATTAAATGTGGACATGAACACAAAAGCAGCGTGGAGGTGCCTATGGTTTGTAATAGGCAGTTTTCACATCAGCAAAAAGAATAAATTTAAATTACATTTAATAACCAATTTTTTGAAGCTTTCAGTCATTTCTCATAGCAGTTATGATCATATCATACTGTACTAAATACTCTCTATTAATACATTTTAAAATAAATATTATATTAAACATAATTTAAGCTTTCCTTGTAAAACTCATGTCATTCAGTGAGCACCCACTGGGCTCTATAAAAATAAAATAAAATTAGGTTTTGCCATTAATTACAGTGTTTAAGACTGCTTAGAGCTAACGATGGTTAGTCTTCAGTTTCCACACACAAAAACCATTGCATACTGAAACTCCTGAAATGACCAGTCTCCTTGTCAACTCTGAAGAAGCTGGAGTACCAAGATCTACAGTTCAAGTCAGGGCTCCCAGAGAGCACATCTAGGGCTGGGAAGAAAGTTGGAAGAACTTGTAAGCATGCATCAAGCCAACATAGGAGAGGAAGAACAGAGTGGAAGAGTGGGATCTAAAAAGCAAACTGAACAATCATCATCTTGGGAATGAAAGTAGATATTTGCAAAACTTCATGAAAAGGAGTTATAAAAAAAAAAGTGAAAGTTCCTGCCTTGCTGCTGGTCTATCACAACGCTGTTCTGTCTTGCAGAGCTTTCCAGCTTTGTACCAGGGAGCTGGAGTCTGTGCTCAGGAGCATGCTGATCTGGGAGCACAGCCTTTTGCAATTCTGGAACCTCAGCTAGAGCCTCCTGGGTAGGGCCTGAGGCCTTGGTTTAGGCGTCTGATGAATTTGCAGCTGGGATGTGGATGCAGTGCAGGGACCTATCAAACAGCATGGGTTCCCTGACACAATCTGAAGCACTTTTCCTCTCTGTGGTGCTACTTCTATCCTATAGCAGAACTCATTTTAACATATATATCCCACAGAAAATTCTGTAGGATACATAACCATGGCAAGGACAGTGCTGTGCCTAAAATATGAAATGAAGCAATGCAATGCAGCAGGCTGACAAGGTACACCAATTCTCTCGATTCTTTTCTTCCTTTTCCACTAGTCCTGCAGGTCTTAGTACCAGTCTCTCCTCTCCTGCTACCCTAACCCAGTCTGGGAAACTGACTGATAAAATTGCTTTTGTGCTATAATCAATGTCTACTGCTAAAAAAAAGTCACAAGCTCTCCAGGCTCACACCAACCGTTAGGAAATGGTCTGGTTTTAATACTTAAATTAAATAATGACTTATTCATTTATGTGAAATTTATTACTTTGTATTTGAGATATAAGCACTAAATTTACTTAAGTAATGGTTTATTAATTTTTAAAAATTACTTGAAAGAGTAACAAATTCCACATGTAATTTAAATAATTTAATTCCTTAAATGAGTAATTGTTTTACTTTACATTTCGAAAGGTGTAAGAAACTCACTGCTGTGTCAGGCTAGGAAGCAGCTTTTACCTTTTAAAAATAAACCTGTGAATCAGGAATATTTAAATGTTAACGTCAATCTGCCATTATGAGCTCTTCAGAATAGGGAATAACAAACTATATATAATATATATTATGCCATAAGACGCTGTTTTTAAATGATTGTGTAAATATCAACTTTTGTTTAATTTACATGATACCCTAATAACTAAATAATACTTTATTTCTTGCTGATAGTTAAAACTGTAACTTGGAAAAGTTTTAATGATGTCTGTAACTGGAAAAGTAGAGAGTAGAACTCTTGGCTCTGTATTGAGTCCATGACACTTTTTTAATTAAAGGTGGCCTATAGGATGAAGATATGGCAAAAAACAAGGGAAAAGAGAGTTTCCCTTTTCTAAAGAGAGTTTACTGTCTTGAATGCTGTCTGAAGATCTCATCTACCCTACTCCCTGCTCTGCCCCCCCTCCCCAACCCATGCACACAACCATACTCTCATCTCAGAAAACATGGACCTGGAAAAATACAGAAAAGGGCAACATGTATGATCAAAGTTATGAAACAGTTTCCTTATGAAGAAGGAATTTTTCTTCTTCTAAGGGAGATCTCAGTTAAGCAGGCATTTTCAGCCTAGTAAAGATATAAATTTAGAGGATATGGCAAAGAACTATAAAATCACGAATGTCATGAAGGAGGTGAATACTTGACAAAAACTACAGAGCATCACGTGAAAATAGCAGAGTGAAGGCTCAAAACAGAAAAAAAAGATGTTGCTTCTTCACATAGTTGCGAACATTCTGCCTATAGGACATTATAGATAGTTAAAAGTTGAATCAGAAAGTAGCTGGACAAATTCCTGGAAGTCAAACCTGCAGATTAAATATAAAGATACCATGTCTGACTTAGGAAGTCCCTGAACCACTGGACACTTAACAGAGCTCTTCTGTTCTACCTCAGGCATTTCCTGCGGCTCCCTGTCTGAAATGGGACATGGGTCTGAATGAACTTTCGGTCTGATCCATAAAGCCATCTTCCTGGAATATGGGAACAACTCACTCCTTCAGTAGTGCTCAGCTTGGTGATATGACATGTGGAGCTAATATCAGCTGTTAAGAGGGAGCTAATATCACCCATGTGGAGGCAGAAGAAACAATGGCTAGGTTTACCTCACAAGAGGCAAAGTAAAATCCAGATAGTGGTTTACCTTTCCAGTGCCTTCCAATGCCTTGCGTTAGCACATATACAAAGTTATTTTCTACAGAAATGCATTAGAAATTAAAAATATATATATTTAAAAAAACATTACTGGACCAGTCACAGTGTTATTTGGCAGAATCATCTGTACCTCTCCTTGTACAAAAACAAAAACTTCTCTTTCTGTTTAACAGTGCTTTCAGTCCAAGCCAGTAAGTGCGGCTGGAGCTATAGACAAGAGCCCACATGATAATTTTACTCATCATTATTTGAATTGAGGTCGTAGACTAAATTACTCAAGTCCTGGTAGTTTACCAGCATCTTCCAGCAATTCCCCCTGTGTTTTCAGAGGGCCCACATAATTTCTCATTACACAATGTGAAAGAATCAACAAGAACCAAGACTCACAGGATATACCACTGAAAGGCATACTGGTACCGATAAAACGAAGACAGAGAAGGTACAAAGGGTAACATAGAGACGCAGAAGTCTTTTGCATATCTTTGCTAGGTTACTCACAGCCATACTAGACTAATCCCTACAGGGGAGTCAAATAGGGGAATTAGATATTGGAATTAACTTTAATGTAAGGATTATAGCTACATGAGTTCTGAGAAAACACCAGAGAAGCTTTATCCTGCTGACTAGATGTAATTTTCTGCCAAATCTATAAATCCAGAAGGTAAAGGCTACCTGGTCTGATCCTAAAGATTTGGGCAAATTAAACCATCCAGAGCTTGTTTGCTTAAGAAGGAGAGTGCAGACTGGCATAAGAAAAATGGCACTGAAGAGCAGGTTAAATAAAGCTAAATAATGTAAGGTTTCATTGCAAAGGCAGTTCATGATGACAATGTCATGCATGCTTTCCAGCCCATTCTTTGAACTTGCAGGTGCAAACACAGCGTGCAGGTAAGAAACTTAATAAGGGCTTACATGCTAAGAAAAGAAGGCATCCGTCATTTTAGGAACTGTGCTGAAGCCAAATATGTGCTATTTGATTTCCAGAGTAAAATCATCTCAATATAACCTAAAATATAAAAACTAGATGGAATTCTATCTTCCACATGTTACAGCACCTGAGCAAAAGAAAGCCATTCCATTTTACAGTGTGATGGGAAGTCAAAGGATTAATGCTAATACCATAACAACGGATACTCATGAAAAATGTGTGCATTATCAGTCTGCCCATTCCCCTCAATAAACTCCTAAAACAGCAGTCAGGAAAGCACCAGCTTGAAAAGAATGAATGGCATTTGTGCTGTGTTTCTGGCTGATAGCACAGTGCCCAGGTAGTAAGACAATGACAAATTCCAGTACACGCTGCTGGGAAAGAATTGTACACATTGAAGTCAGCCTGGACTAGCGTTCCAGGGTTTTCTAGCAACCTGCAGATCTTGTGCATATCAGTTTTAGTTGTGGACGCCTTTTTCCAGGAGCTCAGAAACAAATGATATGAACAAATTACACGGTGCCATCTAACCTTCATCCCTTCAGTAAGTATGGCTCACCATGATTCCAAAATCAAACAAACAATTAACTTGTTCAATTTTAAGTCAATTATATCCAGCTAATCTCTAATTTCCTGTCTGCTTTTTCTAGTTTAGTTAGGTGAAGTATATAAAATTCAAAGAGCTCTAGAAAAAAATTTTAAGGAGCACTAAGGAGAAGTGTGTTTTTATGTTAAAGTCATTCCTGTGAACACCTGTGAACTGTTGAGTTTAATTGGGCTACATCTGCTGCTGATTTTGTGAGTTCTGAATGATTATCTGTCCTTATACTGTATTGAGTTGTATCTTTCTTTTTCCTTTCCATATTTCTTTTTGGGGTACAGTTTATGCAGAATGGCACACCTCAGAAATGAGCAAACTAAAAAAAAATCTACAAGCAGTGTAAGAGGTGGTACTTCTCTAATAGGGATACTCAAAAGACAGACAGATTTGCAGTGTGAGACCAAATCTTCATCCTCTCCACAAACTCAGTTATGATTTCAATGAGAATAACCCTGGCCAAGGTGTGGCCAAGGTGTCAATATACTGACCTCCTAGGGGAGAATGGACATGGACACTCAAATCTATGTATGATAAAAACATCCAAGAGAAAGGACAGCTTCCAGGTGAAACATTTATTCATCACAATGTACATGAAAGACTCATTGCTTTCTTCAGGAATTCCAGATATACAGTCAACCAAGGTACACTAACACTGCAGGAGACAAACATAAGGGCAAATCATATCCTGAAACATACTTGATGTCTGCCCCTTGTAGGTGTTGTGAACTATATTGATTCCCTGTGGCAAAAATCAGTGGAAAATTTCCAATTGATTTCCTAGATCAAGATTTTAGTGTATCTTTATGAGCCAGAGCAGCAGTTAATCACTATTCTCCCAAAGGTTTTGATAGTAGAGAAAAAGAGGAGAGAGAATACCACAAGACTCATCATAAGCAAGACTTTGGCAAAGTTCAAGATTTCAATCCAAAACTCCTGCTCTGCAGCTACTAGTCCTATTAAACATTATTCTGTTTGAGTGTAAGGTTATTGGAGCTCCTAGTTTTGTTTCTGTTCAACTCAAAACTGCCCCTTTCTGGGACGTCCTCCTTCAGCCCCATTACAAACCCTTTACCCCACCACAAACCCAACCCAAGCTACAGTCTCATTCCACACAACACACCTCTGGAGAGCCAGACAACTCACGAAATGTGGTAGTTGCCATCTTTGTTTCGAAAGGGAAAGTCAAGTCACATCTATGTATACTATGGTGACGTAGTAGCTTGAATACTCACGTAGTAAGTGGGAAGTTGAAGTTCATTGTCCTGCTCAGCATACTGCAGTTTGAAGTGATATTCCCACCATCTCTAAAAAGCACCCTGATTAGCAGGCTGAGCACCATACCAGATGTGGTGTTCTCTACCCTTCTCGAAGCTGTGCCACAGGCGGACACACCAGAATGATGCTATGAATTTAAGCTTTAGCCACCTGTGCTCCCCCAGGTACGTGAAGAGAAACTCATGGAACTCTGGAAAAATGAAAAATAGAGATATAAGAGAAAAATCAAAAGCTAAGGTTCACACAGGTATTAAGAATTTTGAAGGCACTCGGTTTTTGTTTATGTCTGTGTCCACTGCAGTTGAGGAGACTTTTAGCACTGATATTTAATGCAGCACTGAACGCTTTTGAAAAGCCCGCTTCAACTATGATAGCTATTTATTTGAGCAAAATGGTAGCAAGCCCTCGGGCAAATAGCAAATTAGTGCTTTATCAGAAAAGGCAGATATTACTTTATGCACTCTGTAAATAGGGAGGTGGGAGAGAACTAGGAAACAAAATGTTGTTGCTCTTTCCAAGTGGCAGCAGATCTGCGTCCTGGAGGGAGTTCAGTTCCCACCTGGCAGCAGTTCAAGGGAGGAGAAACTGGTGCTAAAATGTCAGAATATTCTATTAGTCATTTCTTTTCAGAACATAGATGAGTTCAGTTTACCTGCAATACAGGAAACCAAAAGCAGACTATTCTGCTTTCTCCTTTTTCCAGAAACCTCATCTAAAACATAATTGTTCCCTAAAAGTTTTCTGACCTATCTGCAAAAGCCATCTTGGATTCCTTCTGCTTAAATAAACTCTTAATTTTTCCTCAGTCGCTCTTTTTATATTTGAGAAACCTCTAATCTAAAGCTGATCTATAAGGACTGTATTGTCTTAGTATATGAATGGTAGCTATTAAGATGAGCAATATAGTTTTGAGAAAAATTTTCTAGAGCAGAGAGGACAAGGAAAGAAAGGGTGGGCAGGGAAAAAAAGAAACACGCAATTCATTCGAGGGGGAAAAAACAGCTTTCTTTCATTTCAAAATAATAAGTAATTTTGATTTTTTTAAATAAAAAATTGTCTTTAAGAAATTTTCATTGCTTACATGTTTATTTTAAACTGATTAGCAATATTCAAATCTAGGGAAAAAAACACTCACATTCAAGTCAAGAATATGCTGAACTGAAGTGATTTTTAAAAGACATTTTGTCTACTCAAAATGTAAATATACCCACATTCACTACATCTTGTTAGAGCCCTTTCTGATCTTATGTTCTCTTTATCAGATTGAACCAAAACTATGGAGCTTTATTTTCTACTTTTTTGTAATTGTCAGAAGCCTCAAAAGTTAGCTAGCATGCAATTGTGCTGGAAGGCAGAAACCTGCATAAAAGGGTGGAGCAAAATTTCTGCGAAAAGTCACGCATTTAAAATCACATAGGCCCCATGATGAATTTCTAGAAGAGGGTAGAGGAAAGTCTCCCTCT
This sequence comes from Struthio camelus, assembly GCF_040807025.1. Lineage (NCBI taxonomy): Eukaryota > Metazoa > Chordata > Aves > Struthioniformes > Struthionidae > Struthio > Struthio camelus. Next base: position 185,782,693 of record NC_090942.1, on the reverse strand, counting down.
ACTTCTGTCTGTGAAGAATTCAGATATAATGCTTATTTCTTGTTGTCCCATTATATTTCTAAGCATCATTTATCATAGCAATTGATTTTCCATTAGAGAGGGAAAAAACATTAGAAGTTCCCATGGCTGGAAATTTTTCAAGTTAGATGTGATCTGTTCTCAAATTTCAAAATAAGATTTTTTCTTTTTACTTAAAAAAATTAGAAGACAATATAACAAAATGCTTATCTTTGGGAAGCATAACTAAAAAAAAAGATACTGAAAACATTAATTAATAATTTAAGGAGCTCAATTTGTAGTCTTAATGCCTTAGAGACAAAAGTCTGTTAACTGCTATTATTATTTGTATAATAATAGCGCTACAAGTCCCCAGTTTAGACTTGCCCTGTGCTACAAACTGCAAAAACACATAGTTCCTTTAAAAAAAATCTTACCTAAAAAATCTTACATCATAAAACTAGATAGTAATAAATGACAGGAATAAAGCAATGAAAGGGGCAGTATGCAGGACAAGACTATGTTTTACAGTATTTGCCCTGAAACCTCTAAAAACACTGAAGCCACTAATATCTCCAGATAGGTCAATGAGCTAGATCAGTCAGAAGTCCTATGATTTCCTTTCATTCAAACATTTTCCATAATCCAGAAAGCAGAAGATTCTTAAGCAAATGTATGTGGAGCGCTGACTAATTACAACCTTTCACAACAGAAAATAACTGGATCCACTCAAATCCAACAACTCATGAAAAAGGAACAACACCAGGCTGACTTGTGCGTGTGAAAGAAATGTTGGGGGGAGGGTTATTTGTTTTTTGCCTTTTTTTTTTAATAAGCAGTTGCGTCCCCTCTTGCAGCTTGGGTTATCATTATACAAATCATGTCTTCCGGGGATGTATTTTTAGAACTACTAGTAGGAAAGTAATCCTTCTACTTGAAAAGTTTCAACCAAATAAGAAATCTTGACAAATTTCACAATCTGCTTGAGATGAAGTTGTATGGTGGAAAATAACACCAAACTGAAAGGAAAATAAAAATAGAATAGTTAATCTGAGGAAAGAGATTGTACAGGTTTCCTGTAGCTTTCCACAGTAAAGCTTTTGATGAAACATGAGCTGCTTTATTCTTTAAAATAAAAATGCCAGTCCTGTTGTATTATGAAGCTAAACAAACGGTTTTTAGCAAGTGAATAGACTGTGAAATAAGATAAAATAAATAAAGGAGTAGCTCTTGAGGTTGAAATTTGCCTTTTTGTTTGACTGATTCAGTACTACACATAATCATTTCTAAAATTATTTTAATTAAATTGAAATATGTTCTACTAGAGCTGATTGGGGACTTTCTGTCAAGGTACAGTGTTACCAACCCCAACATTCAAAAAAACTGAGTGAAATCTGCTATTCACCCAAACTGATTTTTCTTAAGGCTATTTGTACATTTGTACATTTTTCCCTAGTTAATTTTTTCAAAATCTCCTGGTCACCTCTAGACCCTGTGGCAGCCACAGTATTGCTGATTCTTCCAAATTTAAAAGCTCAGCTGAGTTTAACAGTCACTGGAAAAGATTTGACTCTTTGCACCACATTATAGAGCATCACCCAGAGCTTTGCCTAAACTAACAACTGAGAGGAACCGCTGTCCTGCTATCTGCCTTTCTCTTCCTCAGCTCCCCCATATCAAGTCTGATCCTGCATCATCATCCAAATCATCATCTCTTCCCTGGCTGAGCTATGAAATACCTACCTCCTGTTAGTCTTTTTTTTCCCTCTTTTCACCTTTTTACCCTGGAGTTAATGACCCATCTCTTCCAAATTGGTATTTCAGAAAAAGGGAAGGAGAGAGAAGGTAGATTGCCTCCATCAGGTTCTTTCTTTTCTTCCTTCTATTTTGTGAGAATAGCATTAGACAATGTTTCCCTCCCTTCCATTTCCCAAAAATACCTCTCAAAAGCTGAGGAGAGGAAGGAAAAAAGTTGCCTGCTCTTCCATGCAAGGTGTGGAAGCAGCTAAGAATTTCTATGTTTACCTTAAAACCAAGATTGTTGACAATAAACTGTCAACAAATTGATGTTTGTTTAGTGTTCTGGATGTGCACAGATACAATTCTCAGCTGATTTCATGTTGTGAGATAGCACCGTTTTCTTGTATCTACCTCTTTCACTAAAAGTTCTTCCGGGACATCTCTACCGTTCTCTGCAGCCTTAAAGACACTTATGTGTGGAGCTATTTTCTTTAGCAGTACAAAAAAATATTCTTCATAATCCTATCACCAAATCTATTTACCTCTTCAGGCAGGAGTTTAAGAAGTTCCAGACACAATATGACATTTCTACACAGATATTCCACATGCAATATAGTCAATCTTTGATTAAGGGAGCTCTTCGCCCTTTGTCTGAAAACCTTCCTCAGATGCTGTCTGCTGTGTGCTATGATCATCTCTTTCACACGTTAGACTTGCCAGTTGCCAATACCACCTCAGCAGCTTGTCACTTGAATAGCTTTCCCATACTCTTTTGTTTCTCCATTGCTCTTCAGCACTGAGAAATCAGCATGCAAAACTGATGTCTTGGCTTTCACACTTTTTCTGAATTCAGCTGTGGAAAAGGTTTCTGCTGCTCACCTAATTAGGACTTTTCCTTCTGCACATCAGAACTGCTATTTCCTCTGCCTTCTGCTGTGTTCATCCCAGAAACGCCTATAGGCAAACACCTCTGCTCCTTTAACAGTTCTGCCCGGAAATCTCATGATACCCTCGATCTCACCAAGGATTTTTCACCAGGCCGCAGCTGGTTTCCCAGAAAAACAATTTATTTAGTGTGGTAGAGGTTTTTCACTACAAAAAGGGCAAACTGAGAGACCCAGTAGTGAGAAAAGAAATGACTTAGTAAAATGAGCTAAATTTGAATGCAGACCTATGATTGGGTTTTGTCAAAGAAACGAATTTGGCTACCTTATCTTTATAGAAAAGTTAGTTAGTCTAAAAATGTGTAATAGTTATGGTAAGGTATTGTGGTAAAAAGAAAAAATTAGGGCAAGGGATTATTGTCATCATAAAAAGAAACAATTGATGTGCAATTACATACTTAAAAGAAATGTTCTAGTAAAATATTGACATTACGTTAATTTAATTCTGTTGGGTCACATTTCCCACAGATTCATGAATGATCAGAATATTTGTGAAAAACTGTCAACTTGACACAAAACGTGCTAAAGCTACTCAACATGTTGTCAATAAAAAGATTATCATTGCCTCTCTTACTTAGTCTATACCACTGCAGTAATTTTGTGCATCACAAATGTTGATAGTTATCCTCATAAATTATTTTTTGAATACAGAACATAGACTCCATGGCCCAAACAAGAATATAAATTGTCAAATCATAATCTCAGCAAATATGTGATTCTAAGGCAGTCAGAATTAATTGTAATTTTTCTCTAACTCCTCCAATAATTCACATAAAACTAAAGTGACAAAAAGAAGGTCTGACATATCTTACCAGTTCTTTTTCTCATTTTACTGTAGGAGGATTATTGAAATTATTTTGGAATAGAAAGGATTTGAATCCAACAGCTCCCTTATCTTTGGATGAGTCTTCTTTCTGCTCTGCTGCTACATGTAAAGAGCATTGGGTGGGGAGACGAGCAGGAAGTCTCACTGCTGCTTCTGCTTTCTGAACGTAGACCTTTCATCTTTGCTTCTACAAAAATTACCCAAAATAAAACTGTCATTTCAGAAGAGACATTTTGCGTGGCCCTAAATAATTTGCTTAGATAAGCCCAACTGTTCCTCTTACTGTGATACTTAACTGATAAGAAAATCCTTCTTCTCTAACTCTACCGAAATATTTTATCCTTCTCTTTGGTCCGTAACACAATGTAGCTTGCTTTTTTTTTTATTTTTTTATTTTATACTCCTCAAGATGGGAATGATGTTTTCTTGTACACTGGTAAATCCATTGCATAATAGATTTGTAGTCTTTATGGCGCTCCTGGAGAACTACTATTCCAAAAAGCAATATTTTCCAGGTTCTTCAAGGCAGGAAAACCTATTACCTTGTGCTTGTTTAGTGGAGCCTTGTTCTTCACTGAGACTAGCACTGCTATCTTAAAATTACATTAGTAACAGTAGCGATAATGAGAATATTTCAAAATCTTATTTATGAGCAAAATTATCATAAACTTGAAAGAAATATTCCTGTTAAAATGTTCATATGCAATATAGTAGAGATTTCAAGGCAGAAAAACAGAAGAGGACTTGAGCTCAATTGTCATCGTTGTTTTTTCCCATGTGAGAAGATTTTGAATGGGACTAGTTTAAGAGCAGTCTCAACTACAATTAAAGAAAAATACTAATTGCAAAGAAGCAGCGGAATATCTCCATAATAGGTGAATATTATTATATAATCACATTACTTTGGTTCTGATCTGGCATACTAGCTAATAGCGACTAGAAATAATTATAGCCTGAGATGCTTGCGGGTAGACAGTGATCTCATTAATCACTGTGATGGAGACACTGGTAGCTCCCTGCAGTGAGTCATTATAGAAGTGCATCAAATAACAAACAATGAGAGCTAGCTAGTAGTGAGTGAAGTCTGACAGATGGTCAATAAATTCAGAATCGACACATTTTTGCAACTCAAAGGTAGATTTGAAGGCTTTGAGGGTTCTGACAGTGCTTCTCCAGAGCACTGAATCTGGCTCATAAATGTTAACATCCAGTCCAAGTCCTTTAAATGTAAAGGAAAGGATAAAAACAAATCCCTCAGAGGGTAATCAAACCACAATATGCACAAGTCTCTGAATACCAGTGACAGTTACCAGTTCACTACCGTTAGGAATGCTGCATCATTTCTAGTCTGCCACCACACCATGCTGTGCCACACCACAAAGCATTTTATGCTAATGTGATGAGACATCACACAGTTTGATATGATGTGAAACAACACAGTGGTGAAAACTTATGGACCAACGTAATTACTTTCAGATAAGAATTATTAACTCAGCTGGCAGAACTCTGATCTAAATGTGCACGATCTGAGGATAAATAAATAGATTAGATAGATTTACTGAGAACAATTTGCAAGAATGGATATTCCATTGTGCCTGACTCTGCACACAGCTCTATTTAAAGTGCTTCTCCCTATACAATAGTACATACATGTATTAATCTCCCTCTTGCCCTTTTCAAGACTGCCATCTTTTATTAATATTTGCTTGTTTTCTTGGTTTTGCCCTTTATAAGTAATTAAAACAAACATTTTGGGGTGTGTTTGTTTTTTTTTTTTTTAAGTAGCTGAACTGGCTAACATTATCTTAATGAAATAACTCACTTTAGAAAGAGCATTATTGAAGGTATAATCACAAAACTAGTAGTTAAAAATAGATGTCTAGATCCTCAGAAGGAATAAAGCAGTTTTAAACTCTGGAACAGACCCAGTTTCCTCTTCTGGAAGATGGTCCCTGGAGTCCTCATGACCCGTTTATTGATGGAGTGATATTGGACCAGGGAAGCAAAATAAAAATTGCAACGTGTGCTTGCAAGTAACAGCACTTGCCAAATGATTTGGCTCATATTTGCCTGGCTTGTTTTTTGCAAGCAATCAAGAGAACAAGATTTTACTCAAAATACAAAAAGTAAAAATGCAGAGAAGATTTGTGAAGACACAAATATGCAAATGAACATATGAACATAGGCTTTGTGAAAGCTGAGTAAAGGAAAGGGAAGGAGGAAGGTTACTGTGTAAGAGAAAGAGGCCAAAGTAAACAATGAGCAGCAGGAGCGGAAAACAGAAGTCACGGGATGAAGTGTTACCATCACAAAAACTCATAGGGCCCCATATCCTGGAAGATTCTGAGGAGCAAGGATGCATCTGGTAATTCTGCTGACTACCTGAATACAGCTAGGCACTGATCGAATAGATGACCTTTTGAGTTTATTTGGTTTGGAATACTTAGCAGAGCAGTAAGGCATTGTTCTCTAAGAGCCTAGAGAAGACACCTGGCAAAAGACGTATTCAGTAGGAGACAAAGACCACTGTGCACATTCACGCTGTTAAAAGTAGTGAATAGCTGGTGACAGCATGACACTAAGTGAGGAGCAGAGTATTCAATCCACGCCCTTCTTTGGCAGATATATAAAAGTGACCTATTGTTTATAGGTGGGAGGAATTACTCAGCAGCTTCCTAAGCACTGGGGTGTTTAGTTCTAGCTACAGAAACAAGTAGATGAACAAAATGCTCATCTAGCTTCAACTTTCTTATTAGAAATATGCTTAGTGTGAATTATTCGGTGTGAAATATGAAAGAGAAAATTTCTCCTACAGAATGGCCCTGCTTGTTTTCTAAATCTGGGATTCATGGAAGAGGATGTCCTGCGTTGGGCTAAGAGAAGCCAAAAAAATTCAAATTTCAATTTTCCTGTGCCGCTCCTGTGCCATATTACGTCTGTCTGTAATTTGCCAGGCTCAAAGAACAATCTGCTTTAAACATCCTCAGTGACAAGAATCATAGGTGCAGGCTTTTTCTTCAGGTACAGTGTTTTAGAAGGCTTATTTCATCCCATCAAGGACCAAAAACACTGTTATGTGACGTAGGTAACCCATTCAAGCAATTCAGAGGGAAAATTACAAATAACTTACAGTGAACTGCTCAGGAACAATTGATAGGCAGCAATTTGTCCAAACAAATGATTCACTCACCAGTTATGAATAATAACTAATCAGTGAAAATTATGACTTGAACTAGGATAATCCACAATCAGGTAAAAGAATAAACTCACTAAAGCTATAATTGTAAGTAGTGAACTAAGAACAGAACCAGGTCTCCTGACAACCACTTATCATGCATTGTCAGTAGCCCTTGCTGAATTACAAAAAAGCAGCCCTTCAAATGTGTCTGCTTTTGAAAATCATTTCATTGTTTTGCGTTGTGGGGTTTTTTTATTTCTTTTTCTGCTTCTTTCAATTGAGAAAGGTTTCAGTAAGGACTGTTTACTTTTTAAGGGAAGCAATATTTCAAAGCTAGAATAGACTAATGGACAGAAAAAAATTAAGTTGCTTTTTTTTTTATTCATTAACTCTAGACTTTTCCTCTTAAAACATCTATTTCAAAAAAATAAAAAAAAAAAAGGAAAAAAGCTATCTTCCCCATTTTTCTCTCCCACTCTAATCCCAGTAATATTTTCATAGGCTATATTGCAAAACAACTGTAAATGATAGAGTGGTTAAGGATTTCTTCAAGCAGACTGTTATGAAAATGAGTTGACCTCATCCCCTTTTGTCAATAAAATAGGATATTACAAAAAGGCGGCTTTTGCAATCACATCTGAGTTGGTTTTCAGGCTTCACAGAAAGGTCGATTCAAACAGTGACAAACATCACCTTGGTAGGCACCACTGCCTACCTCCAATTTGGAAAAGCTTTTATTAGCTGACATTCAAGCTGAGGGTCAGCTTTTCAGCTTTTTTTTTTTTCTCTGAGATACTGAGGCATGAAAGCTCTTGAAATCTCCATTTACTTAATGAAAATAATATTACCGAATGAATGATAATCAAGTGATGTTTTCATTATGCCAAGCAATTTTCTGCCAGTATTTCGGTTCTCCTTAGTAACACACGTCTGTGAGGGTTACAACCTATAGGCTCTTTACAGTAACTATCTCTCGCTCCTGCAAAGGACATCTTAATCAGTATGGAAGGGTTACTCATTTGAATGCACTAAGGTAGTTTTCTGGAGCTGCCTTTGTTGCTCTGCTTCTAAGCAGAAATTTATTGGTGATTTTATTTTTCCTCTCTGCCTTATTTCTGGAGAGCACAGTGTCTTCTCTTACAACCACCTTAAGGGAACCGAGTTTTTTCATCAGATTCGGGGTCAAGCGAGGAACTCAGGTCAGCGGATGAGGGGCAGGATCAGCAAGGTATATGGCAAGGCACAGGCATAGATGCAACACAGCTCGGGCAAGGCGCAAGGGTGAGTGCCTCAGCTTCAACACAGCTCCTGGGCAAAGTGAGATGAGGCCATTGCTTCCCACAGCTCTTTCTCAGGCAGCTCTTTCCCCAGGAGGCTGACCCAAGGTTACAGCTGCACCTCATCAGAGCTGGCCTGGAGCACAGGCAGCCAAACCCCTGGGAGTGGGGAGGAGGGGGAGAGGCTGTCGAGGTGCACAGAGCTCTGACATCCACATAGAAAAATATAATTTTCTTCATTGCTCATTTCAGTTTCTATCTGGAAGCAAGAGATTTTGAAAGATCTCTCTTCAACTGTCTTTTAAGTCTGTTCACTTCCCTCTTCAAAAAGAAGTTATATTTAGTGGCCAGTGATGAGAGCTCACTCCACTTAGCACTGCGTATTCCTTATGCTAATGTCAGGCTGAAGTTCTTCACTGTGAGAATGCTTCAATAGAAGTCCATAAGATTGATTCCCCTCTCCAAATGTGAGCTAAGTCAAACAGAATGGTTTGAGAGGTCATATATTTCAGTGACCATCCTCTTCACACGAATTTAGGGTTCAGGCCAACTCCGGCCTAACAAGTGGGAGTAGCGACCTACGGGCAGAGAGTTTCAAAAGTGAAGAAACCAGATGTTCAGTTTTGCCCTGGAAAGCTACTTTGGGGATTTTCAAAGCTAATTCACACTAGGCACAGTTTAGCACAATACTGGTCTCTGTTGCACTTTTTTTTCATCAGAGCATGTTCACATGTCAGAGGCATGGAGCCATTTGCGTTTCGTCCTCCTGTAAAAACCACTCATTAGTATGTACCAATGAAATGAACATGGAGAAGATAAGACATTTTTAGAAAGATATTTTTTATCATCTCAGATATTCATATATAATGCACAAGAGCCCAAGAAAGGTTATATAGGATCCTAGTGATAGAAACGGATATTTCTGTCCTAAAAAGAACAAGAAAGAGCCTGGAACCAACAAGGGGAAATATGACCACTTGCCTGAGAGAAAAAGTGATCAGCGTGATGGGACAGTCAAGGATGCATGCTGTAAGCGCGAAAGCAGTTCAACACTATACCCAGGAGGATATTTATAGGATGTACATAAGCTTGAGGATACATAAGAAAAACAGAGGATATGAAGTATAATTGTCATGACAGAACATGGATTCCTCATTGAGAAGAGCCACTATAGATGAAACAGGACTTTTCATCTTTTTTTGTTGATCAGTCCTGCTTAAAAGTGAAGACTAAAGATCAGAGCTTGGGTGGAACGTAGTAGCTATGTGTCCTCTCTCTTCTGAAAATAAGTTTTCAGAAGAGAGAAACGAAAGTCTTTCTGAATCCAAGAAATCTTAATTTCATCAATATTAATTTCATGCATAGGATTTAATAAATAAGAAGTAATAATAATCATCTATATATTTGTAATAGTTAATATTTTTATAGGAATTGTGTGAAAAAATTATTCATGAAAGTACTTCTTTTGGGATTGGCTGAAATTATTCATGAATTTGAATAGAGTTTAGTGAATAGTTTTACTCTAAAAATATGAAAACATTTCACAGAGACAAAACATGGAATTTCAACATATTAGTTTGATTTTTTGTTTTGAAATATTCACCTAGAAATGCTGCTTAATATAATTTTTACTGTAAATAGAAGATACCAAGAAACACTCAAAAAATAATTTAAGTCAACCGAAACATTTTTCTTCAGAGTACCATGTTTTTTTTTTTTTTTCTGGTGTTTAATTTTGTAAGAAATATAGAGGATTGTCTCGTGCTTATTTCCAGAATTTTTAGTTCAGCTAAAAAATCGGTTATTCACACAGCTCTAGTTAAGATGTTAAAAATACTTCACGAACATTATTAAATAACTTTCAGCTTCTATAAAATCTTAATGTCATTCTGTTTCACAAAATGTTTTACAGTTTTAGTCTTAAGAAACAAAAGCTTATGAAGTGCTACGTATAATAGCAGACTAAGATTCTCTTGTGAATTCAAGAACTAGTATAAGCCTCCTGACTTTTCCTGTGTATTTCAGTTATGGAAACATTTTATGAATTATATTAGTGCTAATCCACTATGGGATAACAGGATATAATAAAATATGAAGAGATGTAATTATTATTTTCTGTGTACAATGCAATAATTCCAAAATGCAAATACTTTTGTTACAGACTTAGATATGCCTTACTCCAATAGCTTTAGAGTTATTCAGAAACATAGAAATGTGCCATAAAATAGGGTATGCCAACAGTACTGATGGCAGGGTAATGTAACATTCTACTTATCACAAAAAGAAAAAGAAGAGAAGAGAAGAGAAGAGAGAAGAGAAGAGAAGAGAAGAGAAGAGAAGAGAAGAGAAGAGAAGAGAAGAGAAGAGAAGAGAAGAGAAGAGAAGAGAAGAGAAGAGAAGAGAAGAGAAGAGAAGAGAAGAGAAAAGTTCCTTTTTTCAAGAAGACAGGTTAGCCTATGAAGCAACCTTCAGCTCCGTGAGTAAACTACTTCTACTATATGAGCTATTTAACGCTTGCTTGGGTGTTTTTACATTACGCTAGAGTCCACAGTGTGGACATATCCACGTGCTTTTAAGCTGGACTAAATAAATATTATTAATCAGGTTAGGGTTGGATTAAGTTTATTTGTCTTAGATAAAGATACAGCAGTTAAGTAGCCAGGCATGTCACAAAAGGCTCAGTAAAGTATATGAAACGGCCAAAAAACTGTGGTGAGGTGCATTGCTTATTGCAGGTCAGTGTGTTAAAAAGCATAATCAATACATACGTCGTTTGGAGTGCTGGTCCAAGTTAAGCAGTTTTTTCTGGCTCATCGCAATCAGTCTTGCGAGCTTCATGTTAAAAAAAATTGTATAGGCTACTTCTCCCAGAAATGTTAGCAACAAATACAGAAGTCAAAGGGTAGGGTGACCAATATGACTGACGCTCTTAATAGGACACCTCCAATGAACTTTTTTGAAGTCTTATTGTTAAACTATGGATTAATTAGTTAATATTACACAACAGGGTAGGCGTTATTAATGGAAGCAAGGGCGATATGTCTTGGGGATATATAATAATAACTAACAACGGCAAACATAATGCTTTTTTTGCAACTGTAGAAACTAACATCTGGCAGGAGAGGTAAATCTACGAGAGCACCATCAGTGGTGCTTCATTATTAGCTATATTGCCACTGTCAGTGAGCACCAGCCCTGTCAGCAGCTACTCAGACTTGGGAGCTCGCCAGACCATTTTGGCCAATCTCTGCTCATCACAATGCAATGTAATTTCAGAACAAGCATATGGCAATAAACATGGCTACACAGATACAGTACGGCCCCTTTATCACAATGTTATGAGAAGCTAAGAACATTATGTGACAAAAAGGGAGCAGACTGTCTAGGTTTGCCTTGATGCTGCCTACATACATGAAACACTTTAGCACAATGTTTTGCTTTGCAGCCTCAGAGAGATAAGTGTCCTTTTTGAAACTGAATAAACAAATATTTCATTACTGTACTGAGTTTTAATACACAAATCATTCCATGTGTATTGCTAAAGGACTGATATGAGTCTGAGGAGTAAAGCTGAGATGCTTACAGCCTACATCAAGGATTATAGACAGGGTTTCTTATACAGTTAGATTGGTCACATTTTCCCACAGAAGAGATTGCTTACCTCATTATCATGTATTTTGGAAAAATAAAGAAATTAGATTGATGTATCTAAAGAAGGAATATTTAAAGCTTGATAGAATCTGATGTATATACTACTCCCATATCTTTTTCTGCCATGAACATCTATCAGGAGCCTATAGTATGCCTCTAATAACATAAACTAGCGTCTGTTTTCTCCTGTCTTTCAGTATTACATTTAAAGTGCAGCTAGCTGCTGAGACAATAAACATGACTTCCCATGACTTTTCAGTAAATGAAGCTCACTTCTGAGGCCCCAGGGTATAGTCAATCTAAAATATAGATATGAGGGCTGAAATTAGAAATTTCATGATCAGCCAAGTGTACTTATAGCAGCTAGATTTTGAAGGGGCATTCTTTCATCTATTAATTATGTTCCACTTCCCCCTCTCACCAATACCAGCAACTCATCATTTTACATATTTAATGAAACATGACTAAAAATACATCAGAAAATTAATCCGTATCTGTACTGTACCAAGGAATTTTCAGAGTTACCGTTTATTTCTTTCAGACAGGCTGCTACTTCCTGGAAAAACTAGAAACAAAAGGAAAGAAGTTGCAAAAAAATTATTATGACAAGATAGCTGCAGGATATAGCCGAGTATCAGTGTTAACTGCATAGCACAGTGCAATATAGAAAGGAATTTATCAGTCTTTTTCTACATCTTTGGCTACCTACTTCCTTGCATGTCCTATATCACAATGCAGATTTTTGCAAAGTAGATTGCACAGCCAAACCCCTTAGGCCTTGTCTTTAAACTTAAAAAGACTGGAGATGGAGAAGTATGCAGATTTGTTTCAGAGATATTTTAATTCTGTTGCTACCTCAAAATAAAGATTTCAAAGAAATAAACTGAAGCAAGTAGGGTTTACTCTCAGGAAAACTTATTCTTCTACTGCAATTTTCATGCTGGGCATATCAGAACCTAAGCATTTATTTAAAGAGTGATGTTGTCCCCAAAATATGTGGAAGGGCTTTGTTTTAAAATATGAGCATTTTAAAATGTAAATGTTGATTGCTAACTGGGAGGAGAGAACAAACAAAGATTAAAAAAAAAAAAAGATTTGCTTATTTATTTAGAGAGAGTATTCGATCCTAAAATCCTTACTCCTCTGCACCAGGGAAAGTAGGATTTATAACTGCTTCTAGTGGAATTAAGGTTTATGGAACATAAAAATGTCAGGATCTTGCCCATGGTGGATTTTATATTTCAAACAGCAAAGTAGTGGCTGAATGTTTTTTTAAAAGAAAAGAGGCTGTGCTGACTTGTGGAATCTGTATCTTTTATAAATTCTGGCCAACATTATGAAATTCTAACAATGAAATTTACTGTATAATGAAATGCCTGGGTATACATGTTTTTTGATGAAAAGGCTACTAGCATACATACATCTCAATTAGGGACAGTGAAAAATATTAATTATCACACTTGGAATATGTTTTGGGTATTAGCTGGAAGTGAGAGAAGATTTTTCTCTTAGTTCTCTCATAGGAAAAAGTCCTGAGGTAGGGGAAGGAAAAAGGCTACGAGACTTTAGTTACACAAGACGGAAGGAAAGGGGGGCCACGTTTATTTTTAAAATCAATGAAAGTTAAAGAAAGCATACTGAGAACGAAGAATTCTCTGCTTTAGTAAACAAAGCATGACCTCAAGACTTCTAATTATCCTAAAAGGTATGACCACAATTCAATGAACACTGATGACTGGCAAGAATATTTAGGTACTGAAATGCATGGAAGGCAATATTTTTGTTAAATCTGTACATTTCCTATGATATAAAGAACAATATCCTTTACAACTCACCTTAAGGTCAGTCAGTCAGTGTCTCTGATTTCACCTCCCACATAATCCTGAAGAGTTAAATCATGCACTAAATGCACTTTCGTTTATTTTTAAATCTAGAGTAACAGATATGACACAAAAACTAAAACCTTCAGAAGTATCTAAATTATGGAGGAGCCTAAAGATTTAAAAGCTGCCAAAGAGCTAAACATGTAACATAATGAAATATCATTTGCAAAAGACATTAGAGCTTCACCTTTCTGAGTGTATTAACCCTACCAAATAGCTCCAAATAGTTGTTCCCTCTGGCTTCCTCTACCCCTATGAATGTGTAATTATTTTATACAAAGCAGAACAGGGACCAAAGCAAGAAGCCAAAAGAACTTTGTATCAAAAATCCTATGGGCTTGATAATAAGACGTGTAAAAGAGAGATGATCGCATCCTCAGAATCTCCCAGCCAAGGAAGGACTAGCACTTAAGTCATCTGCTTTCTAGGTGAGCATCTCGGACATCTGCTAAACTCTTGGATAAAAGAGATAAGGATCACTCTTTCTACAGCACTATTTTGTGAAAAAAGGATGCACACCTCCAGAATAAATTCACTTCAGGCCAGAATACTATTGTATCTGGAAAACGCTGCTATGATCACATTACAGACCACACGTTATATTGGTAAACTTCAGATCTGATTGATAAAAAAATGATAAAGTCTTTCAAGGACATATAGAAAGGTACATTGATCTGCTTCTGAAATACATGAATGCCTCACCTGTTCTAGGATGTAGCAAAATGGTAAAGTTGTGCCTCTGTATTCCTGGATAGTGCTCAGCAGAAACCAGGATGGAAATAATACACTGTACTATGCTAATTCATAGCCTTTTCAGGTATCAACATATAAAATATTTGATAAGATGATGATAAACACATAATTTATATTGCCATTATTATTATTACAGATCCAAATGACGTAGATTTTTACTGTTTATGATATAAATTGCCACCAGAAAGAGCCTTTTCTTTATGGGAAACCTAGTGCGTTACTTCACTTATTGCTAAAATTTATTACACCAATATACCACAAGCTTGTTTTATAATAGTGATAATTAAATAAAATGTCAATCTAGTTATCTATTCCTAAATTGTTTGGAGGATAATGTCTAGGAAAGTTGCATCTCTGACGTGATTTCAGGTTGCACAGGATGATTTTACAGACAAAACAAAGAAATAATTATGAAACATGATTATTTGGTTTGTCCACTTAAGCAGGAAACCCACACTGCAATCAGAGAGCTGCTGAATGTATAAAAGCATTATTTTTTTCCCCTAGTAGGTAAGGTTTATAGTTCAATTTTCTTTTTTTCTTTTCTTTTTCTCCAGTTACTTTTCAATGATCCGTTTCCTCCTTCGCTCTTTCCTATTCAATAATATTATGCCTTCTGTATACACCCTCACATCTCTATACACACATATAAACAGTGCTGCTAAGGAAAATGGAAACTGGAAACAGGAAAACTTAAGTAGTGTGTACAGCCTGGCAAATATTTATATTTTCAAGAATGTGGCATTGTTGAGTGAGATTCATTGACAGGTGCTTTCTATTGATTGGAAAAGATATTAGATTTAGGTATATCTGAGACATTTATATTTAATCAATTCTTTCTTTTTTTCTTTTTTCTTTTTTTTAACTTTCGCATGTTAAGCCTGTGAGGATTTGTGGCTTTTTTTTTTTTTAAACAGTAAGCCAAATTATCAATGGAAACTTCTGACAAAAGTTCTAAGCTTTAGCTTAGCAATATTCACCCTAAAGTATAAATTGATCTATGGCCCCTGCAGATTGATATGTAGGGTATGAGTTGCATTTTTTGTATTTTGTTAGGGAAGTTTCATTTGTCTTTATTTCAAAGTCTGTTTCAATAATCACTGTATTGTCCTCTGTATTTGTTAAGAGAAAAATCAAATACATAATTGCAGCTTACAAACTGTCTGCAATGTAAAGCCCACATCACTTAAGTGGATGAGACAGAGGTTAAGACTGAGGTGCTTTAGTTAGACATGTGAGAAGTTTCCACAGTGCTATAGCTTGGCACCAGCTGAGGTTTAACTGTGACCTACTGGTATGAATGTTGACATTTACCAAATAGTATTACATGAACACATGTCAACGTTGAGGACTGTGTGGAGTTAAAAAAAAAAAGAGAGAGAGTAAGTGAGAGAGTGAAAGAGAAGATTCAGAAAGAATAAGGACAAATAAAGCACTAACTAAATATCCAATCACAGGCCACAGACCATTGAGCTCTGACACAAACAGATTAAGGAAATTTTAATCTTTTGAAATATGAGAACGGAATTTGGCATTCTTCACAACTGCAAAAGTGAGAATCTAAGTTGGTGAAGAAGTCAATAAGTAACCCAGAGTTTAAGGAGTCTAGGACTCAGCAGCTGTAAGAACATTACAGAATTTAGACTTTAAGCATGAATTCATATGAGTCTAACTCGAAGCGGCTATTTGCAGGGACAGTGTGAGCAACTGGTGATATAAGTATGAATTATACAGATGAGATAAAATATAATATAATGTCTTTGAATTTATTTCCTGCAAATCCTGAAAACATGAAGTTTCAATGCTACCAGTAACTGTCCACTTGTTTGTAGGCTAAGAAGTAGAATATTGGTATTTTAATTAAGTATACGAGTGGAAATTAGATCTCAGTACTGGCATCCACCAGTAACGCCCAGTTTGTTTCCCTAACTTAGACAAAAAACCTAACTGTGCCTCGAAAGGGCTCAGCTAAAATCTTAGTTGTCCCATAGAGCTGACTCTCTCTCTCCAGTGTCTACAGCAGAAACCAAGGCCTCTAGTTACCCCTTCAGTCACTGCTCCGTGGTGCTGCTCCCTTGACACCAAAGGCTCCTACCTGGTTAGTAGGACCTGGCTGCTCTTGTCACCACTTTACCAGTTGTACCGGTTCAACTGTTCACATGACCCTGCACTAAGACCGATCCATGCAGTGAACCTATGATAAATATAGAAGCATAGAATGATGTAGGTTGGAAAGCACCTCATGAACATTTTCTCTTAAAAATAATTCCTTTTTCAACTAGTTCTGGTTTAGACAGTGGCCACAGAAACAGGTGAATTGCCACAAAAGGAAGTAGTAGTAATAAATGGAGCTAGTGGCAGGGAGAACTAGCTCTAGAACTAGCTCTACTTCTGAAGAAATTTCATATACATCAGTTGGCACACCTACCTGAGCATACAATTAACTACTTAGTCATAATTTAGCATGTACTGTTTAAATAAGAAGAGGTATAGTATTATATATGTCGCCTTTAGCTAATAAGCACATGGCCCTCTGCTATGAATAGAAGTCACGATCAGTGGCATTTAATGGACATTTATCATACAGTTATGTGTGTGTGAATCAGAGCTGCTGTCCACTTCCCATATTACTACCTAAATGAGGCATACTTCTGTGTGCAAAGGCAGGTTTCATGGCTAAAATTTTATTATGGCTATTTCTTATAAAATTTCATTTCGCAAACTGCTTTTAAAGCCATTTAAATACCCATTAACTCTCAGAGCAGTATATAAATTAGAAAATTGCTGAAAACACTCAGTCCAATGAACGGTTCTCTATGGTCTTGGGAAGCGTGTGTTTCTAGTTAATCATTCAATGATTACATCGCCTACTTTGTGTGGCTGGTAAGTCATTAATGAAGAAAAGAAATGAAATGGAGCCATAAAGGGACCCTTTGACACACCCATGTTAATTATCCTCCTGTATGAGTATTTATTTGCATAGATACTTTGAAATTTTTCATATGAATTGCAAGCACTATGTCACTGCATTTCATCATGTGCCTTTGAAGCTTTTCATTAAAGATATTATCATTCCTAATATTTCTTCTAATCTCAGAATACAAATTCCTTACAACTTGACCTTGCTTTTACTGAAAAAAAGATCTAAAAATGCAGTTTTATGATTTTCTGCTAGTAAAAGTAACAGTTTTCGCAAATAATCTTGAAGGAAAAGGAGAGTCATATTGTCTTTAATTGTCAGTGGTTTCTTGAGATCATTTCTTCGAAGACTGGTTGTACTCAAACAGCTTGGAAAAAGAAGGAGCTTTACATGAGGAAATGAAAAAGCATAACAAATAACAGAAGCTCTCAGCAGAGTGGCATAGCTATTATAGACCAAAAATGTACTACATGTTTTGTGGATTGGAAAGCAGGTCACAATGCTGTCATTTCCATCAACAAAAAGAACAGAAACCTTAGACATTTTCTATCTTTAATCTTCAGTTTTTAAAAGAAATGCCTCTGTTTCTTCAACGTTAAATCCTTTGGCAGCAACAGATTGTAAATATACCTCAGTCACTAAAGAAATGACCATTCTTTAAGAAATACATGCTTTGCTGTTCAGAAAAACACCCGTACCAGGCTTCCATGCAACCAACCTGCACGTAGCCACAGACAGTCACACATGCTGTTGCCATTACACAGCTGCAAAAACTCTCATTTCTGACTTTCAAAGCCAAGCTACTATATTTAGAGGGAGGCAGACAGGTGAGAACAAGAACATATACTTCCATGATCAGAAACAGAAGGTTTCTCCCTGGGAACAGAAGAAAAGCTGGATGCGCCCCCCCCCCCCCCCCCCCCCCCGCCCAAGCCCTCACATTTATGCTGAGATTATAGGGAGAATTAGCAGATAAAAGGGAACACACTGGATAAAAAAAAAAAAAAATCCTCCCTATAGTTTTCTTTTGCCTGAAGGATGAATTGCTCCAGCGGATGGCCTCCCTGCCTTTTATGATGAGGTCAAGAAACTTGCTGTCACTACCACTGTTATGATTAATGATCCAACTGGTAGTGACAGTAATCAAACCATAGTCTCCGGAGTACAGCCTGACTGCTAGTCTCCCAGCGGGTTGAGTCACTGCACTGGCAGGAGATCTGTCTGCTTCTGCTACAGGCATCCTCTCATGTCCTTCTTGAGGCAACGTTTCACAAAAGTATGGGGGAAACCAGAATGAGTCATAACTGTTAAGAAGGATAAAACATTAAATTAATTAAAAAAAAACAAATGAAAAAAACCCTTTGTAGCAATTGGAAAAATACTGCATAATGAATAATTAAACCATTAATAATATAATCCTCTTAAAAGCATAGAATTACTATGAGAGAAGATTAAGTGTTTAACAGCTTCCAGTGCAATGAAAATGGTATAAGGGAAGAAGCTGAGTTTCCATTTGACTTTCCCCTTCTCCTTTTTGGTAATAGAGTTTCAGCATGTGCATTTTAATTAAATTTTAATAAATGATCAGTAGTTGAGCACACAAAAATGTCTGCATGTAAGGATTAGTAAATAGAAGGTTAGCATAAAAAATGTCACATTGGCTAAAGAATAGTAAGGATTGTAGGGTTAACTTTTGAAACTAGGATGACAGCAAAGTCTTTTGAAAATCAGAATGTGAAGAGAGAATGCAGGAAAAGAAATGGCAGTTGAAAAGAAAAAGACTGATAATAAGGTTATACAAAAATAACAATGGAAAAATTCTATCAAAGCAAGCTATATTCTCAGAAAACATTTTCAACTTCCATCTGGTTAAATGCTGTCTAAATTAATTCCTTGAACCAAACAGAATACACAGTACTAGAAATAGAAAGTACTTCTAATGTTCCTGTATGTAGTTAACAACTCAACTACTATTTTCTATTTCTAAGTATTTGAAGTTGTCCCTCCAGGCCTACCCTATGGCTTGAGTTTTACCACATTATGTTGCTATGAGGAAGACTTGGGTGGAAGGCAAAGACGTACGTTGGCATTGGCAAGTGAAATGGGAGCACATGCAGAAAATGTTATTGCATTTGTGGAGAGAACAAATGACATGTCACCGGAGGCAGCCTAATGGGCTGCAGGCTTCCCAGACTGTCCAGAAGTAGCTTTCAGTTTTGTTTGGCATGGCACAACTTAAATCTTGCGTACTTGTAGTCAGCCACGTGTGCAGATCCCCGGTCTGGCAGGAGAACAGGAGGGAGCTATATCAGTCTAGCTGGTTGTGTGGGGGAACTGGAGAAGCTGGATTAGGCAGGACAGTGGGGTTTATTTTAGGGAAAATATCTATCTTGTCTTGTTCTAACATACTGGGTTTTAGGATAGATGCTGCTCTGCAAGTGCCATCTCTACGTAAAACAGTGGTCAGTGTGGGAAAGTCCTTACACTATGTAACTCCTACTTCAGCGAGCCATGACCCTGATCACTTGCCTTCACAAAACCAATTAGCTTCTCATTATTGCATTTACTGTGCTTGTCTTTGGATGAAAAAATGCAAATCCATTCCTGAATGCTTTAAACCCCTAGACCTTAAAAAAAAAAAAAAAGCCAAAAGACATGATATTCCTTGGCTTAAATCTCTAGGTGAAACATTGCCCTCCAAATGCAGTTGCGTTCCAATTACTAGACCAATAAGAAAAGCAGATCTACAAACAGTGTAGACTTGGATAGCTTTTACTATTCCAAAAAAAAAGAAGTGTATGAGTGAGATTTCACTCTAATTTTAAGCTCTTTTATCACTTCAGAAGACAATTTTGTTCCCTCTCATAGTGTTTTACTCGAACAGTCATCTACTGGATAGACATTGACTAGCTTGTCATAGAAGGGAAGAATGTACATTTCACTTGAAATTAATCTAATCAGTAAAACATTCATGAAAAGAGCTGAATCACATTTATTTGCAGCTGAGCACTAGCTCACAGAAATATATTTTAATATCATTATAACATGACCTTCCAAAGTCTACTGCTCTTTTGCTTAGCCCTTTTTGGGAGAGGGATAGAGGAGAGGAATGGCTGTTTCGCTTTGTTCTTAACTTTAACTGTATTTAAGGCATGCCGAAAAAAATCCGCTGAGTCTAGTATTTAGTTTGTCTGGATAAAATGCGGATGGGGAGGGGGTGCAGGCAAGAGCAATAATAAGCTTTAATATGGATATGAAAATAGCCTTCATAAAACAAGGATAAACAACATTACGGTCTAATTTACCCCCACATAAAATGCAAAATAGACCTCAGTATGTAATAAAACATTAGTATCTTTATTGCCAGTATAATCTTAACTAATCATTTCTTACATTATTTCTATAGTTACGGTAATTCATCTGCATGAAACTTGACTGAATAAGGTTAGCCTTGCAATTGAAACCACACTGATTTTTCCTTCCCTTCTATTCACAAAATCTTTTGTAAGTATTTGCATACGTTCCTAAGCCGGTCCCTGGCCAGATCAGCCTCTAGCCTCCTCAGAGTGTCAGCAGCCCAAAATAGTTTTCTTCTGAACATCCCCTTCCTTTGTAATACATAAATGCAATCTTCTGGGGCTCTGTAATTATCCAAAATGAGCTTTACTGTTGCAAATTACTTCAGCACCCCTATGATTTATCTGTCGTAAACACACTTTATAATATTTATATTCCTATTAGAACCTCCACTAATAATGAACTGACAGTACATAAATATTTACATGATAGTACATGGACAAATGCTTGATGTCCTTATATTAGTTACATTTCTTACTCTCCCTATCATATTCGGAAAAAACTAAACCTTGGCAATTTGCCTTCTTCATAAAAATGCCTTTGAAAATGGCTCAGAACATTAACAGAGCTTCACATTTGCCACACTTTTCTTTAAAAGAATGGCATTCCTTCATACTTATGCAGTCTAGGTTATTGCTTCTTCACATTATGCATCATTACTCTGAGTAGGTGTCTTATCAGCAGCTCCAGTTGTTGTGGAGACGATTGGAATTAAGCACTGGAAGCTTTTTATTTATCTTACATGCTTTATTCCTACAAGATTTTCAGCATATAAGCTTCTTTGTTCAGCTCAGAATTGGATACACTGCCAGGCATTGTAAAATTTACATCTTTCTTTTTTTTGTATTTGTTCCTAAATTGGATTGAAAACAAAGTATAGTTTTAATTAAAGCTCCACTTGACAATAGACAATTTTTCCATGCACTGGAATTTCTGATCAGCTGTGAGGATTTTGCAAAGGCCTAATAGGTGACATTCTCCACTAAGCCACATTGTATAACTGCAATATACTTACCTGTGCTAAGTGTCTAACTGACAATATTCACACAAAGAAAACTGTAATAATGCTGTTGAAGCCCTGACTTAGCCAACAAAAGCCATGGAATTTAAAGTGAAGGTTACTTTAAACTGTGTATGATATGCAATAACTCACAAGTTCAAAGGATAAATATAGAGGTTTAGAGAATCAAAAGGAAAGAAAGGGAAGGAGGGGAGGAACAGAAAGAAGGAAGAAAAGGAAGAAAGAGAAGGAAGGGAGAGAGACGAAGGCTTTGCCTTTCTTCACCAAATCTCATTTGCGTATCGGGCACCACTCACAAGGTGTGGCTGATTCTACGCTACTTGTACTGTAGACGACCAAAGGATGAAAATAAAATCGAGCCTAAAGTACTTGTCAGGTGCCTACATTTTTTGGAAAAATTAAAAGTCTGTTAAGCTGCCTAAATCCCATTCAATAAATGTTCCAGTTCCAAAGACTGACTGAGGCTTCTTTCCTACCCCAATACTTGCCCAAAGATGCCTGTGGTTCAAAATACAAGTTTGCCGTTGACTGATGAAACTGCAGATGTTTGCTATTTGCAGGCAGTCCCAAAAATATTATGCCTTTCTAGAAGTGGTAGCATATGAGAAAAGTCCTAGCACTTATTAGTCCCCATTGAGTAAAGGATCTATGGGTGTCCTTTGGGGAAGATCTAAGGCTTCTGTACAACATTCACTTGTAATGTTTACATGTCAATAACCTAGTGGATCCACAATGAAGGGCCTGGTAATGCTTACTGGGAGAAGACACGGAGAACGGAAGCAGCTTAGCCAGGGTTCCACATTGGGCTGGGGGACAGCGAACATGAAAGACATTATCCAATCAAGTATCAAGGCAAGTTGCCTAATTTTTAAGTACATTAAATTATATTACCCTATCTGTCATAGAAAATGTCCCTTGAGAATGACTGGGCTTCCTACAAAGGCTCTTTCTATCGTTGAGTCATTGCATGTGCTAAGAGGAAAAATACTAGAAAGAAAAAAAGGTATTTAAATAAATTTTTCCATGTGGATGAGTTGATACAAAAGCCCATACTAGCAAAATGTATTCTATTGCATGAAGAAAGAGTAAGATAATTTCTGAAGTATGGAAAATTTCTTCTGGTTTGTAATAACTGCCTAGTACTTTTTTTTTTTTTTTTAAACTGGGTTATTTCAAGAGTTGGTGCCGATGATAGCACCATAGACTTTATCTTGCTGCTGTTTCAAATGGACAGACCTCTCTGTAGAGCCATAACCCCACTATAGACCATGTCATAGTGTACACAACAGGGAAGGCTACAGATATCATTGCAAGAATGAAGGACAGGAAATCTCGTTTTCTCTTTTCCTACTTTAATGTAAATTTCATGTATTTTTTGTTTCATGTGTGTTTTAACAATAAAAAAAAGAAGAATGTCAGTGTTATGTAGGTAAAATGAACTCAGAACAGTGAAATAAGGAATAAACAAAGCTTTACTACTGCTTTTCAGTTAAGAACAGCCCTGGAATTATTATACAGCAAAACATTCATTTTCCCTTAGCCATAATAAAGCAAAAAATAAAACCAACTTCAAAAATCAGAAATACATTATAAGCACAAAATGTCTATTGTTATTTAAAGTTTTTTAAATCACTAAAATATTTATATCTTGCTTCTGTAACTACTAGTGCATCGCTTATACAGTACTATCTTCCTTTCTCTAGAAGGTTCAGGGATGTTTTTGTATCTTCTCCAAAACTCCTTTTTCTATCCACCTATTCTTCTATATTTAGTGTAATTTCAAATATAGAAAAAAAGATTTATGGAAGACTAACGGCTATTTTATTGCTCCAGGTTTCATCTTCTGTTCAGACAAAACACCTTCTTTTTGTAGAAAATATCTTTTCAGGTAGATATTGCATAAGTACTGAATGGCAGACATCTAGGAAATAGAGAAACATAGGAATTGCTGTAGTAGAGTAGATACAGTCTGTTTAGTCCTATATCTTTTCTCCTGCAATGGCCTGTACCAAAGGAAAAAGACTCACAGCAGGTATGTCATATAATCTACTTCATGTAAATCTCCTTGAATTCCAATTAACTACAAATTGTTTTAAACCTTAAATAGGTAAGTATTGTGGCCATCACTTCCATATAGATACATGCAAACAAATTTTTTAAAGGATGGAAAACTCCATTTTTCTCATATGGGGCTTTTCATTGGTCAACTGCAGTGAGAAAATATTTCAGATTACATTACAGATCAATCAGCTGCCAAACATAATCTCTGAAACGGAGAATATTTTTAGATTGTGTGACAGAACAAAAAATACGGCTCTAAAATTGATAATCTTCTTTTTCACTAAATGTGCTCCCTGGCTGAGACCTTGTACGCCAAGCTTCAGCCTGAAGCAAATTGTTATAGCCGAGCTATTAACTTCTAAAAATAGGGAGAAGTAATGGAAACATTAAGAAACCCGCTATTGGGCACAACCACAGTCCAGGGGAGGATGAAACAACACTCCTTTATGCTGCCTTCTTTACCTCGTCATAGTAGTGCAATTTGTGACACTGAACTGTGTCTATGCCAAATGTGTTTTGTTTAGCTGGTTTCCTTTTAAACAGCAGCTTGCGAAGCTGATATTTAATCTCTCTCTCTCTTGTTTTTAAAGTAACTTAATAGCAGCTGAATACTTCAGGTCAGTCGCTCGTGACTCAGTATGTGAAAGAGGTGCTACTTCCTGGGTGAGAGAACAGCGCAGACTGGAGGATTGCAAGGCTGATCCGAAATTAAAATGCTTTGCAAAAGGAGCTTTTGCTTTTTCACTTAACCTTTTTGAGACACAATAGCAGAGTGAACATTTTGTAACAAAATGTACAGCAGTGATTTGCTTTTCTGTTGTGAAACATGCATTCTCTGTGCTTTATTGCAGTCTGTAGCATCTCTTACCATCTGCTATTTATTTTACATTCAGCGCTGCACAACCAAAGAAGTAGTGACTCACGCGCCAGCAGGTGGGTGCCCCCTGTTCAGAGGCATTCCATGCTTTTTTGCCAAACCACTTAGCACATCTGTAGCCTTCAGTAAATCATTTTTAAAAGTAATATCAGTAATGAGAGTCAGAGCGCCTTGAAAGGTATGTGTGGTATGTGTTCTGCAAACAGGCTCTCAACAAAAATCCCCAGAGCTAGGAACAACAGTAAAAATCATCTCAAAGGAGCAGTAGAGAATGGAGAGAACGGACCTTGGTACAGAGGACATGCTATTTATGGAGGTCAATCTGCATCAGCGATATAACGTTTCAGGGCTATTCAGCTATAAACACATTCTCATGAGTCGTGCAGCGTTTTAAGAAAGAGATCAAAAGATGAGCAAATAAAATGAGTGTGTATGAATGTCTCTTTCCCAAAACCTAACAGATTCCTTTTCTACTATGCCCACAGTGAGATGCATTTCAATCTGGGCAAAGGTAAGCTGGAAAATCGGCTTTAACACTTCAGAAGAACTGACTAAATCAGTACACGCAGGACCCAGAAAATGCATTTGTAAGGCAGGGATTTTCAGAAGTGGCAAAGACACTTAGAAACTCACTCATGCACATGCTCCTAAACCACTTGGACATTTCAAAAATCACTTCCAATATCTCTGTGAGGCAGAGTGCCAATTCTGCAAGCCTTTCACTGGAGGTGGATACCTCCCTAGATATAAACAGTTAAAATCGAGTTAAAGTCATTTGGACTCTGTATGGCACAAGAGGCCTGCCCTTACAAGCAAGCATAGAGAACTACACAATTCAGAATTACTAAGATCAATAGAGGACTTCTTCGAGTATTTTACTTGCTTGTGGGGACAAGGGATTAGATTTTCAGAGCTTAAATGCCTAACTCTATTTGAAACCCACTTCCAAACCTATCTCATTCCCTTTGGTAACACTTTCCTTTTATGACAAGCAGCGTAATCACTTGTCATACCAGACCATTCTGCAGTGTTTTTTGGGGGGATTTTTTTTTTCCCCTTTAAAAAAAAAAAAAAAAGCCTTACTGGCTTCTGAAACGGTGTTTTCTGGACATTTTCTAGCTTGTAAGAGCATTCGTCCCTGATTGTGTCCTTACCATGCTTCCAATCGCTCAGCAAGACTGCCCCACTCACTTGCCCAGGAGCTGGATGCCATGCAGACACAGACCAGAAACAGCATGTAACAGCAGTAAAAGCTTTTCTCTTGATTTCTGCCAGTGTAGTTTAGACGATACATAGAACAGCCAAAAAAAAGTTCACAATCCTGTTCAGTCTCAAGAGTATGAACGTTTGCTTGTCTCCAAACCCTTTCTGTTTCTAGTCCCTGCTGGCACCAGGAAGCTCCAAGGAATCTAATAATGGAAGATCCCTTCTTTTATGTAAGATGAAATTTGCAAAATCAGAAAATGATTTAGTTCATGCAAATATGTATTATTTCCTAAAATACTACAGCTGTTGGCTTGGATACTGTAGTCTTCCATATATTAGAAGATTATTTTCTGCAGGAACAGTTGCCTGATTTTCTACTGTTTTGAATGTTGAAATTACTTGGATTTTGTTTTTGTTTTTGTTTTTTTTTTGAATGTTGACATTCCTTTGGGGTTTTTTTTAGTATTTTTTGACACTTTGTGTGGGACTACCTCTTACCTGCTAGTCCTGTGCAGTCTAAAAAGCAGAGCAGGTGCAAGAAAACAACTAAATGTTTCAGTGGTTAGAAAACTGGAAATCCGGATCTGCTTCATGAGCAGGAACGTGAGGAGTTAGAGCCATGGAGTCCACAAAATAGTGCTAAAGACAAAATATCGCAACAAAAGAGAATAAGCTTGAGAAAAATCCCAGAAATGTTAGAGACACCCAAAGAAAATGAGAAAGGGAAACGGAGAAACTAGAGAATTCAAATAATTTTAATATAAATGAAAAATTCAGTTTATTTTTCAACAAATTTTAACCTGAAAGGCTTTATACAAACCAACTGATCAATGATATAATTCTACAAGGCCAATTATAATGGATAGGTGTAAATCAGTTGATTTAGACTGGATGTAACTGATACAGCAGAGGTAATCCAATAAACCAAACCAATAAACCAAATGTAAAACAATTTTTTTTTTTAACTATAACAAATAATCATGGGTAAGCATGTCCTTAAGCGGGATGGATAGGCAGAAAAAAACCTACAAAGCACTAAACCACTTTGTAGATCAGGAAGACCAGAACTACCTGTTATGTATGCACAAGAGAGCATTATAGTTTTGTGTGGCATGGGTATTCACCCAAGATGCTATTTTAGCACACAGGACATTGGTCCTTATCATTCCGGACAGAATTCATGTCATGTCCTTTTCTTCCTTGAGTCCTCTCATGCGGCAGTGGCTGAGAAGATACAAGAGAGTTGAGTTTATGTGCTGTTGTTGTTCATGATCACAGCAATAAAAGATTTCACTTGATGCCAACTGCTTTCACTCTGCAAGTGCTACACTGCTTTCAGTAAAAATTTGTTTAAGGGAGAAAAGAAATTCTCTGAAGAGGATCCTGGAGTAATATAATCATGAGAGAAATAAAAGACCCTTGAGACAAGAATTTCCTTCTGCTGGTTTGAAAAGGAAAAAGTATTATTGTAAACATTTTACTTGGAAGAGAAAAGAGATGACAAACTCATCTAATTTCAGCCTTAACTATAGCTAAACATTCAGCATTGCCAGTGCTGGAAAAGTCACTGTATGAGCAATTATCACCAGATTTTATTACTTCTGGTTCTCAAGGTGTGCCACTAAAGAGACACCACTCCTCACTACATCCTTCCTCTTTAATACAGATTTTGACTTTAAGACATAACACATGACTCTACAAAGCTTTGCAGTTTGTACCATCATTTGCACCTCTACAAACTGAGTGCCACATGCACAAAAACCACTTCAAGTCTGGCCAGGCAAGGCAAACTATCCTTTTTCTTTCACTGTCATTATCGATATGCAAATGATATCAGCTATGTACAATCATCATGCATCTCGGTATCACTAATCACATTAGCTTGCTTCAGTGAATCCTTAGTTAGGGTGGATCCCTCAAGTCTATTTGGAAACTGATTCTGGTGCAGAAAGTAAGCAGTCCAAACACTAAGTGAACATGTTTTGCATTTGGATGGTATGCGAGCACTTTAGGAGTGATAGTCAGCTGCCTTTCCAATTCCAGACAACTTAGCTGATTTGATCAGGTCAGATTTTCAAAAAGCTCCAAAGTAACTTAAGAGCACAAGTTACATTGAAAGCCAATTCTAAATAGGATGCTTAGAAGTTGCTGAGCCTCGGACAATATCCACACTCGGACAATATCTCGTGCTGGAAGCTCCTCAGGTCCCTATGGCACCCGTATTTCTGCTACTAAAGTCACCCAGCCACCTACATAAATAGGTACATATATGTAGGCATATATATTGGCCCACATATTGACATCATTTTGCTGCTCAGAGCCCTGGTACTCCCCTATATGCAGGCAGAAATCTAATCAATCCTCTGTCAATCCTCCTCCTCCTATTTTGTTTCCAGGGCTTGATATTAGTGCATGAATATTCATTGGGCAACTGAGAGACAGAGAAAAGGAGTGATTGATTCATTGGCTTGAGGGTTTGAACTCTCACCTGAGATCTAGGAAATTAGATTCCTTGTGTTCTTTTGCATATGCAATTATTTATAGAAAAATAGAGTAGCTGGGAGAGGAGATAACAAAATGGTTCATTCCAATAGCCCACAGTCTGGGACATTTTCCTGGACTGTAGGAGGCCTGAATTTATGTTTCAGTTCTAAACCACACCACTGGGACTTCAAGATAGCACTCAGCCCTGTCCTGATGATTGCTATATTGGATATCTAAGGGTGTCCAGGGAAGTTCTTGCTTGCCTCCCAGGAGAAAGAGCTTGCCATAAGTACCTAATTCTAGAAAGTTCATAGGTGACAACCTGATATCAGAAGAATTTCCCAGTGGGAAATCACTGCCTTCCTGTATTCTGGAGTTTGATATCTGGCTGCATGCAACGCTCAAAAGCTAGGCCTCTTCTTTATTTTCAGCCTCTCTGAGCAACTAGCCTGCTTAAGTAGTTGACTCCTGGTTATTTATTTTTAAGATGATCTGTCATTTCATCAACATTGGCTGAAAATGCTTGTGCATTTGCAGGGATGGGAGAGTGCATTTTATTTTTTGAAAAGAATCTACTGAAATCATGTGCCCAGCATTATGAAAGAGCAGTGCCTACAGCTCCATACTTACTATCGTAAACATCTGCTTGCTTTTCGGAAATAACAAATGCCCAGAATTTCCACGGAAATGGTCCCATTTTATTACTTCTGATTGACAATTATGGCCTCAGAGCACATATTTCAGTATATCAGTGAAATGTATTTTAACACTTGGCAGAACTCAACAGTCTGTTACAGAAGAAAGTCCTATCCTCCCTCAAAATGCAGGGCGCGAGCTCAGCCAGCTCCCACATTCTGAAATCATCACAGAGCAAGCTGGTAGAACTGCTGTAATATTTCTACTACAAGGATATGCTGAAAAGAAAGTCCAGTTAGGTGTGCAACACAGATGTTTTAATCTTGATGTAACAAAGATGCAGATGGCCTTTCAAGATTACCTAGTTAAAAGGTGGATTTTTCTAAGTAACAAGTAGTTATCCTGTGTCTCCCTCTAGCCAGCTTCAACAGAGAATGACATTCCTGGCACCAGGCAGTACTTTTTTACTAATATAGTCAGGCTCAAATCTAAATCTTTTGTTGCCTTTGATCAAAACGCCGACAAAAAACTCATAGTTGTTAATGCCATTTCCATTAGGGTTAATAGTATTATCCTGCACATTATTATTCTAATTTGTAAAGGTTAAAGAATAAAATTTTATCATGCTAACAAGTATCTAATTCAGTAAGGAGATTTATCTCATTAGAAGTGCATTTAAAGATTTAGTAGAGCTATTAGTGATTATTTTTCTGGAGCCCATAAAAATATCTTTTCCTAATTAAAAAAAAAATCAACTAAAGTTATACAATTTTAATTATCATCTGCTTCAGCATAAAAGCACCAAAGGATGAAAATGTAACACAAAATGTAATAAAAAAGCAACTATATTTGGATAATATTGCAGAAGAAATCGAATATTGCTAAGCATGGAATTACACACCAGAAATCTCATATAAATTTAAATAGAAAGATCTGATGGGAGGCCTTTTAATCTAATGAAAACATATGAATTTGCAAAGGACAATGTCTCCTACTTAAGCTATCAAATTTGATAAACTTCTCTCAGAAAGGTTTAGGTCTAATTGTATTTTCAAAAAATAATAGTTGACAGAGAAATGTAATAATCTTCTTGAAGAGAGCCAACAGAAAAAAAAATAATAATAATTAAACCAGGATGCTGCTAAACAATAGAGAAAATAAGGTTGATAGGCTTCTTGTTTGCCAGGCTAAAAACACTCCAGCAGAGCAGATATAGAAACATTTAATTTATTTATTTTATCAGTACTATTTCATCAGTATATCAGATGTTTAAATGACTATTTTTTGAATATTCATTCTTCATTATTCTTCAAGTTTGACTGTCTACAAACAATCCAACACATATCTGTAACTTCCCTCAGACGCACTCCTTTCAATAACAAAATATTCGTATTAGTTAATTAGACGCTGCTTGGTAATGATTTTGCTTAATAGCAACAATGAATGAAACACTTTATGTCTGCATAGTTCTATACATTTGAATGCTAAGGTTATTTTCTTAGGCCTTATGGCAAGGTTAAAAACCTGTTTCTGATTTATTATCCTGCTCTAAGCATATCTTAATGAAAGAAATGCAATAGCTGATAATACCTGCTGATACTATAATAATATCCATCTTGCTATTTTAAAATAAATTCACATTATGTATTTTCTTTTATGATGAGGAAAAACCATCTGAAGAAATGAACAGATTTGTGTATGTATTATGCTGACTGTGTGAATGCCTCCCTTATACTCAGTACGTTATCTAAGTTTCCCTAGATAAAAGGAAAAAGGGGATCCCTTTTATCATTTTAAAGCACTATTTGAGTTGACATTTTAACATATATTTTTACAGCAAGTGAAACATTGCCTAAAATGATGAAGTATATTTTGTTTGCTCCCAATCCATTATTATTTTGAAAATGTTTAAGGGATATTTGGTTTTAAAACCACATTTTAAAAAACATGAGCATTATCCACTTTTATTCTCTAAACTCTCTTAGAGCTAATTTTGATTTCAAGCAGACTTCTGATACAATTAGCTTTATAAGGTTTAAATATCAAAGAAAATTCCAGACTTATTCTCTTTGAATTATAGCCCAGGTCTGAAGAAAGTTTTAAAGGACTTAGCTCATTGGAAGTCATTATGCTTTTCATGGTCAGTCAGAACAAATGTTATTAAAATGAATATCTCAGTGAGATTCAATTATTTATCACAGCTTTTGCTTATAATGATACCACTTTCCTTTTTTAAATCCTGACAAAAATTTGTATGAAATAATAGTTATTCACAAGCTAGGATTATGTGACTTCAGCAAAGAAAAGAATAAGATTTTTCCTTTGCCTCACTGTTTTTTTTTTTTTTTTCCTTTTGCTGAACTTTTTGAAGAGGGATTCAGTTTTTGCATTGAAAGGGCTTTTCAGAATTAGGTTTCCAGAAGGGGATGGTAGATGGGACTAATCTGAAATAAACTCTTTCTTCCTAATGCTGAATGCTTGACACCCTGGTGTCAGGTCTACAAAATCAACATTGACTTCAGGAGTACAGGAAAAGCATAGCCAACAAGCTCTGAGCGTGTTATAATGCAACAAGGTGCACATGTAGATTGCAGATGACAGAATTGCAAATGCCCAAGACTAAAATAACTGAAAATGTTTCCCCCAAATCAGTTTACAAATGACTTCCTAATAACAGTTAATTAAATTTATTTTTGTATAAGCAGTTTTCTTGTAAGATTTTATCTACTTTTAAAAATAAGAGATATTTTACCATCTCCATTTTCTGATATGGAAAATAACATTGAAATGTGTTATAGACTTCCTTTGCATTCCGTTACTCTTCTAAATACTTTACTAAATGCCATGATTTCCTAGCTATTGAGGGTCACTGGAAGATGAGAACAGCCCACCCTTTTTAGCAGAGACCACTGCAGTCTGAACACCTAAGTTCCAATCTGTACGGTTCAGTGGTTTTTCAAGCAACCTCAGAAAAATATTCAGACACTTATGTAATTGTGCGAACATAGGTTTGTGCAAGTGTTATATCCAGAGATTGCATTCATAGAAGAAAACACAAGTTTAGGAAAAGTTATACATATTTTTCGTCAGTCTATTTTTTAGCACCCTTCTAGTATTCCAGACAAATTTCCACTCCTTACTATTGCTCTCCTTTCCTTTCACCAAGATTTAGATCCCTAAGTTATTAACATACCTTCTAACTGCACCTCCCACACACACACACACGCACAAATGCTTTTATCCTTCAGCGAGGGGAGGTGCAGTCTCTCTTGTTCTGATAATGACCCTGCTTGTCCTAGCCTGGTCCCATTTCAGCTTTCTGTCAGGTAAAACTTCATTTTTCACCGCAGGGGGTGTCCAAGCAATATTTCAAAGCCTTTGCATCCACCAATTTTCATATACCCGTGTACAGCAGTTTTTATAACTGCTTAATTTGTTTGTTCAATTTTCACTGTATTTTCTGCTCTTCAAGAACAATGTGAGACAAAAGCTGACAGTCTATCTTTTCTTGACTTCCATATTCTGCAGCAGGAGTACGGACCACAGCACTGTTAAGAAGACCAGGGAGCAGAGATGCAGCCAGATTCCACGATTACAGAAATAAAGTTATATTAAGGACTTCATAGATTTTGTTGCTATCCAGAAGCCACTCACAACTGCTCAATCAAAAACAAACTTTAAGAAAGGAACCTGCCCTGTGACACAAGGGCGGGCAAGGGAGATTTATTTTGCAAATTATGTTTTAATCTGTCGTAGATACCTCATACTAGTTTGTGTCATAATAAACCGTAGCTTTAGAGAAACAAAGTTGTTCTGTTTTCATGACTGCTGCAAGAGGCGGGCTTATGCCGTTGTACAACAAAGCTTTAGTCAGCTTAGGCTCCTTACACCGACCAATTTCCCCTGTGCTCTGCCTCACATATCTCCAGGTTTGTGTAAATAAACCGTCTCCTGTAAATTTTTCCCACTCAAAGCTTCTCTGGGTGAGCTAAGCACTAAGGAAACTCTATACACTGGGCATACTGCAAATACCCTAAGTGTAATGCTATTAAAAAACAATGTTAGAGGGCAAACACACAAATAATAACTACATCTTCGGGCCATAGGGCACCATATGGCCCCAGAAGAGAATGACAGCCAAGCGCTGCGTGAGGTAGATACAACTGATCTACTCTGGAGGAGTTGACCTAAATCAGTGTGTGTATGGGTCTATGCCACTTAGCCTCATGGCCAAAGTTAAGTCTATGGCCATCATATATTTAGCAGTCTAGACACAGTCAATAAATATCAGAGATCTGGCAGGGTTTTGTTTTTTTTTTTAAGAATGGTTACATTTTTTTCTTATACGTCGAAATGGTCAAATATCATAAACTTGGTTTTGAGGGAAATTCCCATCTTCATACTTGAAAGTAGCTTTCCATTCTCAGTACTTAAACTAAGTATTCACATTTCTTGTGAAACAGAAATTTATAAATGAACGTGGTAAACTTCATTTGGTGAAAAAGAAAATTTTATTTCAAAATGAAACTTTTCTTTATTTGTGCTCACTTTTAATTACTTTATTCCTTGAACATTATTTCGTGTTCAACAGAGATAATGCAGTACTGTGCACTACGGCACAGTATAACTTTTGCATTCTGGTTTTTAATTTTAAAATGTGAGGATAAATGTGACTCAATTTCTAGACGAACGCCTTCTTTTCATACACAAATGTACTGATCCAAAGAGCATAGAAATAAACAGAAGTCTTGCAGTTCATGTTGAGATGCCTTGAATAAATTAGAGAAGAGTAGTGCTTCACAAAACTAACCCTCTCTCAGGGAGGCTAATCTCCCAAGACTCCCACTACAGCTGATGAAGAGACAGAAGCATCTCTACAGGCAATTCAGAAGAGGATTCAAAATCCTCAGAACAGAATTCTGGGTCTAATTCTAGATTCTGCTTTGCCCTCAGGAGGACCCTCTCTCTCCTTATTGATTATAGAAGGGACCTGGGGAGATTAGCCTTTACAGGCAATGGGATGGGTAGTCTTTATATTTACACCCCAGAGGTCAAACTCTTCCACTATAACTCAGACACAACTTGATCTAAAGTATAAATTTAAACCTTGGTATCTGTAGCTGTTTTCTTGACTTATATTTCCTTGTAAGATTTTATAATTTGAAATATTACGTACTTTTACTGCTTGAATCCTAGTCAGTATCGCTAATTAATAAACTAATTAATATTAGTATGAGGATGTCAC
The DNA here is from genome assembly GCF_040807025.1 of Struthio camelus. NCBI lineage: Eukaryota > Metazoa > Chordata > Aves > Struthioniformes > Struthionidae > Struthio > Struthio camelus. The sequence goes on along the minus strand of NC_090942.1, from coordinate 185,748,637 downwards.
TTTGATTAAGAAAAAAAAACTGTCGTGAGATAATTATGTGGGCTTCACTGGAGCAGGATTTTCAGAACAGGTTGTTTAACAAAAAATAAATAAATAAAAGCCCAAGCAGTTCTGCTTTTAAATATCTTCCACTTCTGTTGAGTTCACTCTCCACATAAGCCTGGGACACTTAATGAACATTGGCAGCACTGTAGCAGTAACAACTACAGCTCAGCAACCTCCATGAAAGCAACCACAGTACTAGAAATTAATTTCTTACAAGATGACAAATCCATTTTCTTTTTACTTCAACAAGTGAAAAACATACTGCTTGATTTTGGATGCAAATCGCAGATAGTACAGCGTACCACGAATGTTCTGTCACAATTGCATTCCCAGTGTTCTGTGCCAATGACAAACCAAGACAGCCGGTGTGACAGAAAAATCCTAATGAATCATTGAGGTTAGATGTGAAAAAGATCAATTAATTCTCTAAGCAGTCCTGTTATCAGCTCTTGCAGTGTTGTTCCACAGAACACATTTTCTAGAGCTCTGTATAGACCTCTTTTTAACGTCTCGAGCAACGGGGCTATCACAATCACCCTCTGAGTTTATTCCACAGCTGGATATGAAGCTTTCATTCGTATTTAGCCTTTATTTTCTTATAATTAATCTTAATTATATGCGTTACAAGACTATAAAAATATCTTTGTCTCACTGGGGTGAGAACTTGACCCTACTACTTCAGTTCTATTTTTACCTTTGGTCTTTACAACATGCAGACAATTGCAGACCGTTATTTTATCACTCGTTTGGTTTTGCTCATTCAAGATAAATTTATTCAGCACTTTTAAACTTCCCTTATAAAATCCATTCTTCCAATGCCCTCATTGTTATTACACTTGTAATTGTGGCTGAAGCAATGGAAATCCTTGAACCTCTGACTTGATATATTGCTTTTCATGATTATTACATTTTGTTTACAATTTCTCAGTTCTTAGACTACAACAAATCATTTCTATTGATCTGAGATTATTTTTTTCGGTAAGATTTCATAACATTTTGATTCTAAGGCTTTTTTTAAAATCCAGTTACATTACAGCTACCTTCATCCATTTGGCAACTTTGTCAAAAATGTTTTGTTTTCTAGTGAAGCACGTTCTTTGCATTTTTCTATTGCTTTACACTACCCTTCTGTTAGCTTTTTTTTTCTTTTTGATTTCATTCCATAGTTTTGGTTGTACCAGAAGTTTCATTTTAAGAAATAGTAATTCCAAGGTAACTGCGAATTTCCTCATAGTAGGGGAGAATGTGAGAAGCAGCACTGGAAACTTTGGAGACCAGAACAAATAAAATTTGTGGAAAAGACTGCATAGCGAAAAGAGAAAGCAGAGGTGGAAAGAAAAAGTGATGAGATCAAGAGGAACAAAAAAATAAAATTGCCAAACACTCCCTTGATTAAGCGAAAGAATAGGCTACCAGTGACCTTAGTCAAGAAAACAGATAGGATAAAGCTCATTTGGAAAAAAAGAAGGAAAAAGTTGAAGGAAAAGGATAGATCGTTCATGTTTTGCACATAACTAATTTCCCAAGATAACACAAGTCTATCTGTCTCTGGGCAAATAAAATAGCATGGTATAAAGTTAAAAAAAAAAAATACATTTTTACATTATCTATATGCCTAAGGACTGTTAAGCAAGTCAGAAGACAGAAATCCGTGAGGTTGTGTCTCATAATATTTTGTAAAGTATATCAAGACTGGTGATTCTACTGTCTTTTGCTCAAGTAATTCTGCAGTGAGCATTCTGCAGTGAAGTGAATAACAGTGGCTGTTGAAAGAAAAGTTGATTAAGAACAATACTGCTAATAGTCGGTCTTTGGACCTCTCAGAGGACCTAGTCTAGGGAAATGTACCACTGCTACACAAGGAGGGATTTCAGAGTCAGATTTAAGGACTACAACACACAGGAGGCACTTTACCTTTAATGAACACACACATCATTAACAACCTGTCATGTAACAGATGTAGAGCACACAACAAGTGCTTAGAGACACTATTCCAAGGAGAACAAGTCACTATATTTTCCGTCCTTTTGATATAAAGCTGTAATTAGAAACCTTACATGCACTTTACATGACAAATGCTGTATTATGATTGTGTCTGTTCTAGTAGCAATGATCAGACTGTTGTAGATACCGGTCTATGTCTATCAATCATTTACATGTAAAAAATGGGAATATAATCTCTTTTCTCACAAATGAAACAAAAATGTGATTTAAAGGTGGCCTGGAGTTTATTTTTAAATAGCTAAATGTGTTTTTTTATGTGCTAAATGTCCCAAACAACAAGGGTAATGGGAACAATCCTCACATAAATGGTTTAACTTACCTTGCTTCTGTGCAGCACAGGTTCCTGGAAATCTAGACTAGTGTACTCATTTTCTGATGCACCAGCGTTCTTGTATTCTGCAGTTTGACATTACGCCTGTGAAAGAGCCTTGGTTAACCAAAGGGAAAGAGTTTGGGTAAGTAAAAGTTTTTTATATCAATCAAATTCAACACTATTTCTTATGCTCAAGAACTTCTGCATATAAAAGCATTGTAGTGAGCAGCCACCTCAAACAAGACAGTTGCTCCTATGGCTGCTGAAAATTCCCTGATAAATAAGAAGCGGGACATAGACCACGCTACTTGAAAAACACAAAATTCTACACACTGAGAGTCCTATGAGTATCTCAGGGGCCCGAATGTTCATTTTGCTAACCAGAAAAATACATAACTTGGTTGAGACTTCACATATGCTATGCCACTGTGCATATGCTTCTCATGCAATGTACCAAGTTTAAAAAGACTCTACAATTCACTTTAGTAAAGTTTTAAAAGTTCTCTGCCTCTCTCATATATTCAGATGCTAAGTTGCCTTTCCTTGTATCTGTAACGAGGTCATCAGATTGTCCAGGTAGAACCTTCATATCTAGTTGCTACTCATTCTTTATTACACTTCATATTATTTTTAATGTATATGAGCAGTTTGCAGTAGTTATAATCACTTTTATTGCACTGCCATTACCATTTCAAATACCCAATGGGCTTTTATAATGACTGAAGAAAAAAAAAGACTTAAAAATCATGAGAAGACAGTTGTCTTTTTAAAGAAAGGATTGTAGAAACATTTGTCACGACCTCACTGTAACTACAAAGAAATGTTATGTGTTAATGGGAATACAGCTCAGACATACTCATGGCCCCTGCATAGAGCCGCTGGCATTTAAACTCACCAGTTTAAGGACACAGTTGCTTTAAGCTCATGAAAACCTTTGAGCAGTAAGGTTACAACAGGCTCTTTATACAAGGTATAACAATCTGATTTTCATATAGTTTGGCACTTTGTCTCATTACCCACCCATCACTGTGAAATTTACAGTAGCTGACAAACAAGTTGCCTAAAATACCAAATGTATGAAATGTATATAGCATACATGACCTCATTCAGAAAAAAAGGTTATAGCAAACCAGTACTTGAGCAGTCAGATAAGGACTTTGCCATAGTTCTAACCAAACTATAGCACTTCCATTGCCTATACTTCCAATTACCCAGCAATATTCTTTTTACAAACAGTACTCAACAGCATTGGGTGTGATCTACGCACTTTGATAAGAGAAACGCTTTGGACAAGGATGGACAAACCCTACAAAACAACACGAGCAGTGTTGCATGTAACAGTGATGAAGTAACTTAAAACTATATGAAAATTTAACCCTATGGTTTCCAAGCTGCTCCACTTCTGGAATCACAATTTTTTTTTACATTGGCAAAATCTATATTCACGTTTACTTATCTGAAAGCAAGGAGGTCTGTGTTCTGGTCTTCCTAAAAACACTTACACACTTTATGACTAAAAAACATTTTGGACACCCAGAGCAACTGTTAAACATAAACTCTCCTTACATATTGGGATGTTCTGTCTTTTTATGGATATTTGTTTATAGACTATCATAAAGTTATCCTTAATCGTCCCTTTGATAAGCTAAATAGTCTTAACATCAGGAGTCTTTCACTTTACAGTGGTCTTCTACTCTGCTTAGTCAGGCCTGTGGTACTTCTCTGAATTCTCTGCAGTTTATCTGCATGTTGTTTTTTGAGTTAGAAAATTGTCCTACATAGTATTAAGAAATTTCAGTGATATTTTAAAAGTGGCATTCTGAAGCTTCTATTTTGTGCCATGCAGAATGAAGTCCCTCAGACTACTGCAGGCCACTTAGGGTTTTATAATTCCTCCTGAGCACTATATGTACTTAAGGAGTCAGTCATCTAGTTTACTGAGTGATCTCGTGGTCTAATATCAGTATATTTGCTCCATCTGTATATCTCTTTTGTGGTATATATTTGTAGCAGCTATTTTGTTCCAATTTTTATCACATATGCACCTTTTTTTTTCTAAATTGTCCATCACTCAATAAAATATAAAATCATTTTTAACATAAAGTGCCACTCCCTTTACCCCTTCCTAAAAGGAGCATAAATGCTGGTTTTAACATTCCAATCATGTGAACCATCCCCTCAGGTTTCTCTTTTACCAAACAGGTTGTGTTTATGCTCATAAATAAGCAATTCCAATTCCTCTTGTTTATTACTCAAGCTCCTAGCACTGGTGTATAGGCAATTAAAGATTAAAGAATTTCTTCTCTCTTCGTCCTTTGGTGTCTTGATTAATTTTGTCCTCAGCTTCACAATTCTGTGCTGAAAGTTCATGTATTTCTTCTTTTCACTGTCCTCTTTTATCTGATGCCATCCTGACGGCTATAGTATACTCCTTTGGTATTTTTCTCAGTAATGTTTTCTAAGGAACATTAGAAGGTTCTAAGGACATATTAATGCCTATGACTAAATTAATTCTCAGAACAGATTGCCATTTTATTAGCACAGTAACATCTTAATAGAAATGCATAGTTCATTGGTAACATAGTATGCCATATCTCAATGTTTGCTTTTGAAGAAAGCAAATAATCTTCTTCAACATTGTTGATATAGATCACATTTTCTATCTTTTTCTCAGAATACTAATCTTTTTTTATGGTTCTCAAAAATACTTTACAGAAACCAGGAATCCATTTTAAATTATAAAATATTAACTTTAGAAGTAGGGTGCTACAGGAGCATGCTAGGGCAGACTGAGTTGAGTGATACTTCATGTTTGAATTCCTATTACTCCAAAGTAAAATAAATTATGACCTGGTGGTGTGATTTCCTTTCACCAGGAAACTAGCTACAGCTTACAAAATTTACATAATTCATAAAAACAATAAGTTCATGGAAAGTCACTCTTGAGTCTATTTCTTAAAAGTGTTCTATAAATAATTCAAGTTGTGACTTTAATTAGTCCTTAAATGATCAAAAAGAAAGGTCTGCTTAAATCAAAATGTGGTTTTGCTTAGGATAAAAAAATGTTTAACTGTGTTACCACCATGAAAATTGCAAAAGTAGAAAACTTCTAAGATCTCTAGAGAAACTCAGAAAGATACAGACTGGTCATTATATTTTTCTGTAGGTAGAAATGCTGTTTCTTCAATCATGCAAGCAGGGTTTACATAATGTGTCTTGAGAGCATGCAGGTATCTTAATAAACCTCATATGTGCTTTTTTTCACAATTATTAGGTTTTCCTAAGACCTGTTTCCTGATTCACCTCCTGTTGAAGTCAGAGGAATATCTTCTACTGCTAATGTCTGGAGAAGAAGGCCTATTAATAAGGTTCTTGGGGATCTCTGACAGGATGTTGTTATGAACTACAGCAACTTGCCATAGCTGATTTGCTACTGTTATAACCATGGAGCATTTCTATGTAAATCAGTGGAAGTTTTTGCTTCTGACTTCACGTATGGTCTCTATTTTAAAAGATGTGATTTGGTTGTCCATCTACAGATAAAGAATACCGCTCTAGATATGCTGTTGTATTTTACCTAACCTGCCACTCCAGAAGAAGTGCACTGAACCCCAGTGGGTCATATCTGTCATCCCCATATTGAATGTCTCAGATACAAAACATCTGAAATAGCACTAGGCGCCTGTGCGTAGGCCACTAAATCGTACCCAAAGCATTTATTAACTTGAGAGTGATATATAAGTGATGGGGAAGATGAAAAACAATTCTATTTTTATATATCTATTTGAATTTTTATTATAACTTAGGCATGAACTCATCCTTCAGCTAATAATGCATATTTCTTTTAAATAGTAATTTTCTTAGATAGCTAGTTTTCTTCTGAAAGAAATATTTCTTTTAAATAGTGATGCCTTAGAACACTAAAGTAAAGAGAGATCTGAAGATCTGAAGGAGGAGATCCTAGTAGAACTAAATTTTATTTTCCATAAGAATTAGTGTAAACTAACTTTTTGCTGACTTTGATTTTATTAAAATAAAATATTTTACTTTGTATTTACTTACCTCTAAAACACCTTATTTTATTTTCCTGCATTCTGCTAAACTTCACGTCCTCTCTATTTTCTCATTATAAAGAACTGGCCTTAAACTTAGCGCTCTGTTAATCCCCAGTCTTTTTTGTTTTGTATCATAAGGCATCTCAGAGTTAATTTCAATCTCAGTAATTTCAATCACATGTACAGATGCCTTTGGCTATAGATGCAAAGTCAACTGTTATAAAATCTTCCTTCAAACTGAATCAATTTTATGCCTTCATGACACACGACTGGGTATCTCTACTCAACCTTGCTCCAGATGAGCCGAGTGAACAGCAAGGTATCACGCAGTGAAGATAGCTCAAGTCCCAGCAGCTATTTAAACACAACGACATAGTACTGATACTCTTACTCCTACTCTTGGCACAGCCCCTTTCCAATTGTTATCAGAACTTTAACTTTCTTGTGGAGTTCTGAGCGATCTGAGAGACCTTTCTTCAGATAACTATGTTCTTTCAATTGAATTCGGCAGAATGTAGCCAGTTTTTTGTGGAAGTAATGCTTCCCATTATAGATACTATCAGACTCTCCAAAAAGGGGCAAAATGGTAGGAAAATAAAAATATTCAGGTAACCCACCTGTGGTATTTCTGCTACTTTAAATGAAAGAAGAAAGCACTAACATGCTTTCTCTGAATTATCACGTACCATGATCCACTGATAACTAATTTCCTTCAGTTGAAACAGGGTGGGAATGAGCTTTAGATTTTAGAAAACTAAATTTGAGGATATAAATGTGTCTGCATGAGGGCTAGGTATCTAAGTTCCTATCCTAGTTAACAGAGAGCTGGTTGACACAGCCAGTGGAATCCAGAGAATGACTCAGTTGACCAAATGTAGGTTTCTAATTTAGCATGAGAAGATTTGCTTTCCCCAGTTGTACTGAGTCCTTGATTCAGCTACCAACATACAGGTATTCAGTACTACTGAGACAACCCAGGCTATTCGAGATGTCTATGCAAAGACAGCAAACATAACTCATGCAAAGCGTGCGACTTCTGAAGGTCAGATGTGGCACTGTAAGATATCTCATGTGGCACTAGACAGCTGTGTTTAGGCAGCTGAGTTGAGCTTGTAATGTCTTGCTGAAAAGCCTTGACTAAAAATATTTCCAAACCGTACAGGAACAGCAGAGTGCAGACTGCTCCAGATTTTAGTTACACGATTGTTATTACTATTGATACTAAAAACCGCTATCCATGTTATGGTAGTCCAGTTGTCCCCCAAGATATTATAAAAGCATACAACTGGCAAGCAATATTCACAGAAGTTTGTAATCAAATTCTAAAAGCGGTGAAACGGTTGCTAATGGATTTAGTGAGGATTTTCTTTGCAGGAAAGCAGACCTCCCAGCTGCAAGAAAGTTTTTTCCTTCTTTCTTTCTCCAGTAAAAAAAAAAAAATATTGTAAATTGTAAAGATTCTTGCACTTATAATGATTCACTTTGAGCAAGTGGAGGCTATGGATGAGAGGCTGGTAATCTCATTAAATGAGTGCATGTGTAAGCATCTCAAAATGTATTGTTCCTATGATTTACATATTTGCAAACCCAAATGAGTTAAAAGGAGGCAGACTGATGAATTAAAAATAAATAAGCAACCGTTTCTATTTCAAATAAATCCAATTTTTTGCATTACAGGGTCCCAGAATATTACAGCAGCAATGGTGATCTGAAGATATATGCAATGCAAGGCTTTTGGGAGAAGTCTTGGTCCACATGGCTGCGCTGGAAAATAGAGTTTTCTACATTACTCAAAGTAAGACACTCATTTCATGGGACCCTAAAGTCCTATGAAGATTCCTATAATTTTTCAAGACATTTTTGAAGGATGAGAAAAAAGATATAGTGAAAAAAATTGAAATATCCCTTCTTTGTCTCACATTGTTGTTTCATGAGTAAGTCTTACTTAGAAAGACAAAAGTCACTTTGCGGTCCTCCAGGGATACAGCAATCGTGTATGAATCCATAATACGCTCTTATCATGTGTCACTGGGGAGGGAAATATCAAAGTGAGGCTTTCTCTTCCAGCCCTTCAGTATGCTTACTTTCTCCTTTTTTGCTGATTACCTGCTCTTTTTACTTTTGAAATGATATTGAAACTGCATGATATAATCTTTACTATTTAACTTAAACCATGTTGTTTGTCTTAAATAATATATACCCAAATAGGCATCTGTGCCCCTAAAACAAACTCCAAGCAAACAAACACAATCAGCAATAGCTATCCACTCTGCTAGAGTGTTTTACATTTCCTTTAGCATAAAACAGGGAAAAATAAATCCCATCAGTAAGTAAATGAAGTGGATCTCAGCATAACCAATCTATGAGTTGAAAATTAGTTTAATTCCCATGGTAGGAAGGTTAAGAGATTCATAGATTAGAGGGCCAGAAGGGACTGTTGTGACCAAATTTATAAACTTGGACAGAAATTTTCAAAGGCACAAAAGACATTTGGGTACCTAATCCCCACTGACGTATAAAAGAAGATTTTTAATTGTAGCTTCATTGGAAAAACTCCCCTTTCAAAGAATAATAATTTGACCAGTCCCCAGAATCCTAACTTGTGATGCATAATAGCCGAGTGTTGTGACTCACACTTCAGTTATGAGGGTCTCAGTATAGTCACAATGCTAACAAACTGTATGAGTGGCAGGTACCAGATTCTTCTGCTCTAACATTACCTGCAGACAGCTAAAAGTAGCTCGATCAATAGACTCATTCAAAGAGCTGAGCAGCTGTGGTGGTGATTGACCACAACTTTTTGATTGTTTCTATGCGGTATACAAGAAGTACATACAAAATGTTACTGACATCTTGAGGGAAACCACTATTTCTCATTTAATTTATTTGATAAAACTGTATTTCTTTCCATGCAAGATGACCTGATGACACCACAACCTGATGATAAATTACAGGTTTTCAAGCAAACTAGAGCATAGGTGAGATTTACTGCATTGAATCTGGAAGGGGCTAAAAGCATTCCGGTTACTAAAAGGACCATATTTGATCGGGAAATGGACTGTTCATCAAAAACTCGAGACAATTTGCTTGTCTCTTGGAGTGAACTGTCTCTCCGTGATCTACTTCCTATATTTAAATATAATTTGTCTTACAGTTAAAAATACTATGCTAATGTAACAACAGGGAACAGGAACATAGGAACTGTTATGCTGGATAAAACTATGATCTATCTATTTCTAGCATCCGGTCTCCAACAGTGACCATTTACAAGAACGCTTCTTGTGTTTCACTTGAGAACCTGATTACCTTCTTTTCTTATACCTATGTATCGTATATATGTAGGACACATACCAAGTCCCACAACAGAAAATATTGACAAAAATTGTATTTGTTGGACAGATAGGGCTACAGTAAGATTAGCACATCTTAAGTAGTCATTTTGAAATAGCTAGGTTTGTTAGATATATATGATGTCTTCTAATAAATGTCTTAAAACTCAGATTTTATATCTATTTTGCTACATTTACTTTTTCATCATTCTTGGCTATGCTTTCTAAAGTGCCACAGCTGTGACACCTTTTCCCTCCCTTCCCCAAGTGATCTGGCGCTAAAGTGCTAGTGGTTGTTAGTTTGCTCCAGCAGTCATGCTTTGAAAGCTTCTGCCCGGCTGCAGGATTCTCACGAGCTTCAGAGACAAATTGTATTTAAGACTGGGAATGCTAGTAGAACTGAAACATTCTTAACGTTGGAAAACACAGTGAAGTAACAGTGAAGGGCCTGCTGCTAACATGCCAGCCCTGGCTCCCAATGTGCTGACATCCCAAGAACAAAAGAAAAGAAACACCAACCATGTGTTTGCTATCTAAACATCTGTAACTTTGCTACAATGTCACATTCTAAAGAGATTTTTTTTTTTTTTTTAATACATTAGCCAGTTCCATTTCTCTCTGGCTTCCTTTACCGTTATATACGTTACTGGAGTTAAGCTCTGAAATCATACTTTTGAGCTTATTCTGGCAAATCATGTTCAGAGTTGTATAAAAAGTTATTTTTGAAGTTGGTGGGGAAGAATCATTCCTTATGTTCATTTTAGAGAAGAACTTACTTTCATTTTACGCAGATATTTAATACCACTAACATCTTACGAGATCATTTCATTTGAATGATCAATTATTAACACTTGAGTTTTGTTATAAAGCCTAGGTAATACCTCCAACCTGGATTTTCACCAAGCTACTGTGTTTAATTTCTATTGCATTGAATTCACGTGCTTTTAGGCTTTCTTTGTTCTCTGTAGGTTTCAATGCTGATTTTTTTTGTTTCTGTTTCCTCTCATACACTTCCTAAACACCGCTCCCTGGCCACTGCATCATCACAAAAATGAGGGGTAATGACCTGACTGCCCTACCTCGCCCTCTGTCCACTCTCTCCTCACCCCTGGCCAGTGCTGACATTCTGCTTAAGCTCACGTAGTTAAGCATGTATTTTCTCAGAGATCATCATACCTGCGGTAGTGAAAGTGTATAGACTTTTTGGATTGTCCTTTAACCACTACAACAAAGACATAATTATAAACAAAATAACAAATATTTTCCCTGCCTCAGCTTCCTTACTGTTCTTGGAATTTATCTGATTAAAGTCCTCCAATGAGTCTGTTGAAGCAAAATCAGACTAGCTTTATCCCCTCTTGGCTTCAGAACATAAACCTGAGAGTCTGCAAACGCCAGGATTTGCCCAAGGCAGCTGCAATTTCACTAGGTTAGCACTGAACACAGAAAGGTCCACCTCTGAGATATCACTCATTTTACATTAGTAATAGCATTTGAAGGTTGATTCCAGTATCAGAAAGTATCACTACATTATATTACTGATCTGGAAGGAGCCACCAAGCTCTACGAGGAGATCTTGCTATGAGTAGAGGTCTCTCTCCCTCCTTCCTTCCTCCTCTCCTTATGTACTCTATTCCCTTCTCTGGCTCCCAAAACATATATATATTTAAATATATAAATATTAATTATTGAATAAATATTTAAATATTTAGATTTAAATAATACCTATTTAAGTGTTTATGTATTTTTGTTGTTGTTGTTATTGTTGGGCTGAAAGCTGTCCTCTTTCCAGGATTTGACCCACAGTGGAAGCTGCAACACAAACTGATCTTTAGACGCACTTTAAGGGAGCTCCCTCCATTCTCCCTATTTTGAGGGAGATTCTCCTGAAACAACATAACCCCCAGCCATCTCCCGACAATCCCTACACGCACCCGAGCTCCACACATGCGTGACGCTGCTGTGCTGCATGCATGGCTGGCAAGGCTGGTAGGCGCTGCAAGCCAGGAGCAGGGGATGTGAGCATGAGCCCCTCCCACACCAGGTACGCGGGACAGAGTCTCTAGTACCCAGGTCTTGTGGCAGTATGAGTAGCTAGTGACATTGGTGTGATTTGTTACCACGCACACACTGACTAAAATACTTCTACGCTGTCAATATATCATTTTCATGACTTATACAGATGCTGAAAGTTTATTTGTTAGGCATTACTTAACCTTACCATGTAAGTGGTTTGCTTTTGATCGTCTGACTGGTTTTCTTGAGAATGTTTAATTTTTCATTTGCTTCTTGTGGATGTACAATCCCATCTACCTTAAGGGTGACTGCTGTGCTTACTCAGCAAGAGAATATTGTCTTCAGAATTAATTTCTACAAGAGCCGAGAATAATCACAAGTGCCGCAGATTTGAGAGTCATATGCAAACTTCACTTTCTTTGTCTTGAGTTTTCAGGACAGAAGGCCAGCATTTCTGGAAAATATGTATACAAAGAATATTATCTAGCATATTCATTCCTGGGGAGCTGGGAGAAGATACTGATAGCAAATACTGCTGTGTAAGCGTTTTAATTCTGAAAGGTGATCAAATATCACAGTGATGACAATGAGATAAAATCATACATAAAAAAAATTGAAATAGCCTTCTTCAGAGAGGCAACATATTACAATACATTACATTACTCTTACTATCATCTTGGCTGAGTACAGAAGGCTGCAATGCTGCAGTGTCAAAACAGTTGTAGTTCATTCCAAGCTTGAGAGATCAGAAATAATGATCTATTCTGAACCTACTGGTATGCATTTTTTTCTGTAATAAAAACATATGAAAAATATAACTATTGAGATTAGTTCACCATAATGAAATCTTTCTTTTCTGACACACTTCCACTTTTTCTCTTTCCACCTGCAATCCTCCTTTGTAAGTGGTCCGAGAGGGAGGAGAAGTGTCAGAACAGAAATTAGACAGATTTTAGGAGATTAATGAACTTATAAGAAAAATATTGCTTTTACACTAACTTCAGACTTTTAATATGATAAATCCTTGCCAGTTATAAAGTGCAGATTGTAAAGTGCTGAAAGATACATTAAATGACCAAATGAAAGCATAATTTTTGAAAACATTTGAGTCAAAAATACCTAGAGAAACATATTTTAGAAAAATATTCTCTTGATTTCCAAGCTTTCCTTGGTATCAGTGAGTTCCTAGATAAATAAATAAATAAAATCATTAGGTTTTTTTCATCTTATATTTGCCAGTCAATATATCTTCAGCTTCTTACCAGGCAAGAGAGAGCAAGAATATCAGTCTCAAGAGAACAGTAAAACAAATTTTTTTGTTGTTTTACTCCTTGGTCGTGTTATTTTAGTATTTTGGAAGCTTCAATAAACTAAACATTTGTCTCTTACTAGTCAGATATGATCAAATCAGTAGCCTCAATCTTCTGATTTCTTACACTTCTTTTATTCCACAGCAGTTCCCTTGAAAACAACAATGCAGTCAATTTTATAATGTTTTATTGTATTGGTCATAATAAAACTTCTGTGTAGGAGAGAACTGCTTTCAATGGGCACACTCCGTAGAAATGCATTTTAACTTTACGACAGCAGTGATGAAACAGATTTTACAGATTTTTCTCTCGGTCGCAGCTGAGAAATGATTACGGTAGTTTTCAAATTTTGGTCTGCAACATACCTGTAACATGCTTCTTAGTGAGGTGCCCACTTTCAAGAGAGGTAAATTTGGAGAAAAGAAAAATATGCCAGATTTCTTTTTTGGGGTATAGCAAGAAGGTGTAACTTTCCCAATCAAGATGAAGTGATTTTGGGGTTCTTTTTAACTGAGAGATATATCTTTCTTGGTTTTATTTAAGATCTGTCATGTAAATAGACTGAGAATTGCCTCCCCCTTTTATGAAAGAATAAAGAACTGAATTTTTCATATAGAAAGGTTTCTTCTCTCTTCCCAGAAGATTTATTAAGAGTTTGTACAAAGATTTCAGTCTCTTGTGAAGCCCTCTAGTTTGTTCATCTTTGAGCATACACAAGGATGTGATAACCTAATATTTTTAATGCAAAAATATGCAGAAACTGCACTTTAAAATACCATAGGGAAATTTAACAAAGCAAAAAAGAAATTGAAAAGGCACATCTGCATTTTGTTTTCCTCTCTCTTAAGCCATCCTTGGAAATGGTGGCTTGGATACTACCCATGTGACATGCTGAAAACCTTACACCTTGTTAGTGAAATTTGTCTGAGATTTTCTTCTACATGCAGTCTGTCAATACACAGGCCATTCTGAATATATCCTTTAAATAGTGTCTTTCATATATTGCTCTATTTTTTATTATTAATGCTTTTCAGAGGATGAGTTGTGAACACAGCTCTCTCTACTTTTCATGGACAGAACTACTATTCCTGGAGTTGTCAGCTCCAGCTGTGGCACAGAAGTCTAAAAATAAATGGATATACTGCAACCTGGCGAGACTGTTATACTCCTGCGGTGCTCATTCTTGCTCCTCAGTGAGTTACTCTAGTTCATCAGGTTTAGTCCAAGGGAAGTTCCGCCCTGCTCTCGCGTATTTGCAGAGAAAGGTTTTGAAGTAGTAGCCTCTTTCTTGGGAATGGGGAGGAAACTTGTCTCTTCTTGTTAGGCATATAATAAAACGCATTGAAAATCCTTTCAAGTCTGCAGCCGTTCTCACATTGCACGGTGCCAGCACAAGGTAGTCCCGCAAAGACTTGAATTCTGAGGAAATACATAATCAATCCATTTCTGCAGAAAAGCTGAACAAAAATCACTCAGTGAAAACCTCTGCTTTTCCCCGAAAATATCCTCTTTTGCTTCCTTCCTGTACACAGTTTGCATCCTGCGTACATGACAGCTAGCCAGCCTCCAAATACAGCCATTGATGTGTCATTTACATAGCTTTGCTCCTTCTGAACTGCTTTTCGTAGGCTTTTTGCATATTTCCCCAAACAATGTGAAATCTCAGAGTGGATTTTCCCTATCAGAGGAAAAGTAACCACATCCTGAAGTACAGTCAAAGCCACAGCCTTAGCACAAAGAAAATTAGCTTCAGAAGTGTAAGGAAAGTACATTAGATGTCTTCTACTGCTAGTTTAAAAAAAGAAAAGGGGAGAGGTTATTATCTTAAATAATTTCCGCAAAAGCCAGTACAGTTAAAAGTAAGCACTAGCTCCAATTTCTGAAAGAGAGCAAGGCAGAAAGAGCAGACGGTACCAATTGTCTTTACAAAAAGAAATATGTTAAGTCACTTATAATAACCACCAGTAGCTGCAGTTCAAAAAAAAAAAAAATCAAATTCCGTATTCCATCAAAAAATAATAATGTTGCTAAAAAAATCGAAAAGTCGCTTCAGGGTTTTAAAATTTGGAAAGTAATTGAAAGCAAGACATTATATATACTGTCAGCTCAGTGATTTGGCTCCCACTTTATCTACTGCTATGCAAGAGGTCAGGGTTAAAGAATAGTCAGATGACTCTTGCCCTTGGGACTTGCAGGGACTAGAGGGATCTGCCCTTTTGGACCCAGGGGAAGGGAGAAGGCGCTGCTCACATCTCTCTGTAACACTCTCCGGTAGCCTCCACGTAAATGTCTAGCTCCAGTAATGACAACAGTAATTACAATCTTGAAGATGGCAGAATAGTTGAAACAGCAAGGGGCAGTACTAAAAAGTGGAAGAATCTTCACGAGCTGTTGAGGACTCTGGAAGGCTGAGAGTATGTGCTTCCTTTAGAAGTTTCCCCTTAAAAGTGAAGAGAGAGACTTAAGACAGTGGCTATAAAAACATGCATTGTTAGAATCTAAGACAGTGGAAGGGAAAAATGTGAATCATCATTAGTCATTATAAGCAAATAAAAGAGAGACATTCTGAATACGGATGAAGCCCTTGACAGCTACTGAAAAGACAACAGAGATCTCAAGCCTTCCTTATAACGATGGCACTACAATTGGATTTTACATAAAGCGAAGTCTGCTTGCTCCTTAGTTGTCATTTCTGAGTCAGCTAGGGCCTGACATATCACTGCTCCAGCGAATAACTTATCGTTGAGCTTACAAAAGGTTAAAGTTTTATTTATTTATAGATCACAGGAACAGAGCAGCAATGAGACAGTACTCACTATTCGCACTTCTTTTTTTGAAAATGCGATCCTAAGAGTTGGACTGTGACACAGGCTTTTAGCCAAGGCTGTCAGTAGAGCTCATTCATTATGGTGACTGTGAAAAGGTATATCAAACACATCCTCAGCTGCACTGCTCCTCTGAAAGTATAGAGGGGTACCCACTGAGTCCAGCTCAGGAGCGATCCTATATCCCTTCAAGAAATATAAAGACGAGCAGATACAGAATTGCCTCCAGGAAGCAAAAACAAAACAAAGACATACACACATACGCACAACACAAGCAACAAACATGTTTTTATTTAAAATAAGGTAAGTATAGGATAAACTTGTTCTGAAAGGGATTTTTAAAGACAGTTGGGGTAGGTTATTAGAAAACATTTTCATATAGTTCTTTGCTAGGGTGCACATTGACCCTTCCTTCAGATTTCCTGCGAAAGTGAGACAGCAGGAAATTCATTTCAAATTCTCATCTGTTTTCTAGTGTACTGATCAAAAACCTGATTTTTAGGTGGGTCTCGCTACCCTCCCTCCCCCATCTGTCATCCTTTCCCCTCCCTGACTTCTTGCCTTCATGCCGTGCCTCTGGGAACCAGCTCAGCTCCTGCCCCGCTCCCGGCTCTCCAGGACTCACAGTGCTGCCTCTCTTTTTCTGCAGGCAAACAAAAAGAACAAACAAACAATAACAAAGTTTTAACACTCCCAAGACAGCAGCAGACACTTATTTCTCTTACCAAGAGAATATGACGTGGAGGCTGCAGAGAAATTGTGTGGATAATAATCTCTCTTAATTGAATCACAGCATATGACCAGAAGGAATCATTAGATTATTTTGTCTGACGTTTTGTATATCATAAACCTTTATAACTTAGACCATTACGCTTCATCCTGTTTATCCCTTTACTGAGTTCAATAATTTACATTTGACTAAAACAAGCCTTCTAGAAAGGTATCTAATCTAGAAAAAATGAAGAAATGTAGAATATCTCACTTCCTTTGGTAGTTTGTTCCAATAGCTAATCATCCATTAAAATCATTGTTAAACAGAAAGGTTTATTTCCAGTTTAATTTTTTCTTACTTCAGCATTCTGCCATTGGTTCTTGTTTTTCCACTAGATTAAAAAGCCCTTAACTATATGGGGTGTTCTCACAAAAAGATAGTTAAACACTGTAATCAAGCTGCCTGCAAAGCTTCTTTTTGACAGATAAAATTGTCAGAACATCTCTCCAAAAGACATCTTTCTGCACTACTTGCATCATTCTTGAGGCTCTTTTCTGCATCACCTCCAATTTTTTAACATCTTCTTCAAAATACATAAGCTCAAACTGAATCCCATTCCTATATCAGCTCCCCACTCTGATATATAGGAAGAATATGAAGATTGTAGGGAAAAAGATAGACATGCTGTATTGGTAATGATCTCATGGTGTGTAAGCAGACATGCAATGTGATTTTTTTACAGTTGAAACACAGGATGAGAATTCAAATGTCTGGGGTTTAGTTCTTACGGTATTGAAGATCGTTATATAAATTTGGGTAATTCTTTTTCAATTTTTTTCTGATTTTGTTACTCCAGCTCTACAAAAGTGTAAGTAGAACATTCTAAAGTGTGTTGAGACATTTAATTCTTTACAGTCTCTAAGTGCTTTGGGATTCCCACCCACAAATTATTATTATTTAAATTCATGAACCTCATCATATTTTTGTTAATGTGACATAAGTAAAGATGACCTACAAATCATGATTATGTGTCTCTAAAATACTTCTCTGTAACCTCACAAAATATTCAATAAAACTGAAAAGAGATAGGAGCACTTTTCTGATTTCATGTCTGAAAATTAAAGGTTTGAAAGGTAGATATGATTCTTTAGAAGAGAATCCATCTTCCACTGTAACAAGGTCCAATATATTTACGTTCCTCTACTCATTCAATGTAATTCTTCTACATACACAAACAGAAATACATATTTACGTACAGAGTTTAATTCTAAGGCTGGGAGGCATAATGGAGATTAATTTTATTATACTGGATATATTTCCTGGAGGTGCATATTGATTTCACACTGTCAAACAAACTACAAAATACATTATAACAAAACAATTAAAACTGCTGATAATTATTACAATTAACTGCTGCTTCATACTAATGGAATGTTCAAGCATCCGAGAATTCCTGATTATCAGAAACTAATGGATGTTCGGAAGAGGATGTCATTTTCTGTAGCAATTTGTTCTTGGCCGATTTAATGTTCCCTCAAAACAGTTTTCCATTCCCAAATGTCTCATTTGTGGCTTTGCAAAGGAAAGGATCGTGACAGTATTGTTTCAGTGCTGATTTTGTCTTCAGAAGGCTCACAGCTTTCCACTTGGCTGTTATGCCAGGAGCATATAATCCAAAAAAAAAAAAAAAAAAGACAAAAAAAAGGCTTTAATCCTTTTATACATTCAGCTGAACAATCTTCACTTACAGTAGAAATAAATATGCATTAATTCTACTGAAGTGTACAGAGTTCTGCCCAAAAGAAAGACACTAAAATCTGGTCCATTTTATCTAGCTGTATTTCTGTATCATGGGTGCTACTCTGGTTTTGTAAAATCTCTTTTTTAGTAGTTCTTGATCCCTTTTGTACTGCTGTAAAATTCGGGGTACTGCTCCAGTGCATGAGAGCTCGGCTGATCTATCCACGTTGCAAGAACAAGCATTCACTGGAGCTCAGATATTCAAATCCAAAGAGCACCTGCAGTAGGTGGCCCTTTGATGGACAGAAGGAGCAACCTGGGAACAGCAAGGGATGACCTTCCAAGCCTACTTCTATCCACACACACTTCTTGTGCTTGCAGTGCCAGCTGCACATCAATTAAATTTTCGCCTGAAGTGGGATCTTTTCTGCAGGCAGCCATAGAGCTGCTTTGTCAACCCTTTTATTATGCCACTGTAAAAAAGCATGATGTAACAATTTAACCTGTAATTTGCTTTATGAAATACTGATCTGTATTTTTAAGTAGAGAGCGCTCTGATCGAGGATGGCATCAGTTCTATAGGACACCTGTTTTATGGAACAAAACTTCTTTGGTGACTAACATCATGGGAAAACACATTTCTCAAAAGCTACAGTGTCTGCAAAAACATGAGACCATTAAGTTCCTCACTGAGATTTGTATTTCCAGTATCTTCGTTCTATTCTTTGGAGAAATAGTGTAATTAACAGGGAGAAGCAAGTACTATTAATTATGTCTTCATCACCATCAATGTATTTTTGTACAGTACTGAACCTACAGGAGGCATAGCTTGTGATATAGGGGTCTTAGAGTCTTCTACAAATAAACAATATAATTCAAGTAAATAAGCTATCACAGCCTTGTGAACCTCCCTACAGAAAACAAAAGTAAGTGAGTGAGGAGAAAGGTTTTATGTTCCTTCATTAGATATGTTATGAGACTCATCTCATAAGATATGAGATAGTCTGAAGAATAACACAGTCTCTGTTTGAATTCTTAAATGAAATTCTCAGCAAGCTAGGACAAATTTTCCAAGGATTACTTTAAGACCTTTAATCTTTTTTAAAGCAGGAAATGCATCAGTGCTTTGCTGAATCAGGGCCTAAAAGAGCAATCCAGTAACGCTCTAGGACAAAATTATCACAGTGCGTAAAATATCCATAATGTGATTTAAAAGAAAAAAAAAAAAGGTCATTTTGAAGCTTACAAAAATTCAAGAGTTGAAGCTTTGAAATGTTTTCCACACCTAGTGTTAGGAACGTATAGCTTCACTATTATGTTCACCTAATAATAGGTGAATACAGCTTAACTAATTACACAGCTTGAACATGACAGCTTTGTGTCATTAAGGATAGGGGCAGGTAAGGAGCAGGTAAGTCCGTTTTGGAGGAAGTGAGGGAACAAGAGCAGAATATATTGTTGAAGGCTGAATGCAAATGCCAGTAATTGCATATTGACTGCTGAACTTGCTTGTACCAGTGGGAAAAGAAAAAGGAATTGAAAACCAAACAAGAGAGGCATTGATAACGCTTAAGGGAAAGCATAGTGGTCTACACCACTGCGCAGTGGTGTACACCAGAGATGCTGCAGCTAACAGACACCAATGGCAGAAGTCCCCATCACACCCTCTATGCATGTTTCTGCTATGCATACTTGGAGAAAGACCCAAGTCAAGTGCCTTATTCAGTGCGAAGATCTGGAAGCAACCGAGCAAAAAATTGTCTGTTGTTTGAGTCTAACTGTGCTCCTTGAAAGAGGGCTTAATTTGTGTAAAAAGATAGGATGACAACAAATAAATAGCCTCTATCAGGAATTTCTCTTCCTCATGGGAAAACTTCATGAGATCCCAAACACAGGGGTCTGTTTAGATCACGCAGTATCACCAGGACACAAGAGGAACACCTAATCAATTAATGTGAACAATATGTGTTATCCTATCTCTCCATACATCTGCTATATTCACTCAGAATCCAGTGTGCAAATTGAGATCCCCACCTTTTTCCATCACACACTATATGTGGTTATACATTTGTACTGCATTTTGCCAATGGATGCATGATTTTGACTAGAGACTTTAAGTACTGCCACAGCACAAAATATTTTTTTTTTCCTATTTCATATTCATTTTAAAATAGCAATACACTATTAAATAAGATGCAGGTGAAAAACTAAAAGAGGTGATAAAGCTTTGGAAGAACTTTGGAGTGCCCTCTGCTAGAATAGAACTACTTTTACAAAACCCCTATTAGCTTCTTTTTGTTAAAATATAAGTGTGCACTTACACCTTTAGGAAATATCTGGGAAGTGTTTAATTGTACTACCAGTCTCCTTCTATGGTCTTTTTTTGACTACAGCCTTAACTCTCCCACCCTTTTTTTCAGACTCCTTAGCCAGGCTGTCATACAGAGCTGCTTTAACTGATTCACATTTTAAGAGTACTATGGATATGTAAAACGTGAATTAGTCCTATTAAGAGATTTAGAATCAGAATGTAAAGCAAAAAAATAATAATAATAACAAAAATAAAAACCATTTTCAAGCAGCTGTGAAGTTGGCTGTAACATCAACACCAAATTTTGCTCTTGGGCTCACTGCTTCAGTGAAATTGCACAAGTTACAACACAGGGCAGACTGACACCCCACAGTGTGTGCTTTTCTCTGCTGAGTTCAATTAGGCATATCCTAGGTTCACAAGCTTGGCAGGCTCAGATAACTTATTTGTATTTTAAAAGCAATCTTTTTTTCTTTTTCCCACAATAAACTTTTCCAAATGTACCCATGAATTGAAGACTGTACAAGTAAAGTATCACATCTCTGTTCTGACATCTCAGTATCGTTCTTAGACCCAAAGGTCATTATCACATTCAAGGGTCTGAAATGCACATAGAACACATTATCGTTCTGATAATGTGACAGAATAAGCCAGGAACAAATAGATGAAGATGTGTCATCATAAACCCCTGGAAAAGCAGTAGGAGGTATTGAAGGTAAACATAGTAGGAACATGTCCCAGTACTAACTGAATTTCAGTTGAAAAATGAGAAGATGAGCACAAAGATCAACTGAGGAAATCATGAAGTCCCAGCAGAGTCATATGACAATATTAAGTGCAGATAAAGCTTTCCTTTCCTGAAATAAGACACCTGAGGCAGCTTCTTTAGCTGAGTTTTTAATTCTTCATTGCTCACAGCAGAATGACCCTGCTTAAGCAAATTGTTGGCAGGATAATGCAAAAAGATTGTGAACCGATACACAAAAGATTGTGTATCGATAACTGGGAAATACTTTTTAACTTAGCTATTTTGTGAAGGACAGAATAACATGAAGAAAGACTTCTGAAAGATTTCTTGCCTCCTGCAGTGAATTTTAAATAACCAGAGAAACCAATGGCTGTCACCACCTTGAGCAGATTATAGTCAGCCTTGAAGATGGGCTGCAGTCCTGCGCCATGAGAGCGTGGGGCTGAGTGGGAGAGTCAACCTCAAGCTTTTTGCTTCCCTGCTGAAGAGACGCTCAAAGAGGTCACAGAGGTGAATCACACAGAGCTTTTGATAGAGAGTTTGAAACAGGGAAGTATTTCCCATTGTTCACATTGCTTCTGTAGGCACACAGAAAGCACATTTGTGTTGCCAGTGGGAAAGGACTTGCCCTTTTTAACCGCAAGAGGGTTGGCCTGCCTTTTTTTCCTGACCAAAATATTGACATTAACTCACTGCAGAGCAAATGTGATGGATACAAGAGTAATCAAGCAATGAGGGAATCTGATGAGTGCATTTCACATCTGAGACTTGTCTCCCCTCTCCATCCCAGGCTGAAGTAACTGTGAATTATTTTAATTAAACTGCCATAGAATGTCATAGTCTAAATGAGTTCAAAAGATTTCGATACAATCCACAGAACATCACAAATAACACCCCGAGCTACAGCAGTTTCTGTAGTCTTAAATCTGCAAAACATGCAGATAAGATGACAGGTGTAGCATAAAAGAATAAAATATAGTGGAAATCAATTACAGTCAAGTCATTTTTCTTCCTTAAGCAAAATTTTATTATAAAAGAGAAATTACTACAACAAAAGTGACTGTAATTTCCCTAATGATTGAAAGATCTACATATTTTCTCTAAAAACTGAATTTCACTCTTTCAGAGTAAATTATAAATAAATTGTCTAGTTTTCCATGATTACTATAGTTCATCGCATTGGAAATTGTGCCACCTGCACCGAGAGATACATTCAGTAACTCATGTCCTAAACAATCAGATGTAATTAATGTGATAGTCACAATTAATATGATGTTTTCATATCTAAGATGAAACAGGCAGATGGGGACAAGAGTCTCAGATGCATCTGGTACCAAATAATAGGAGCCTGGCAAGAGATTTTTTGCTTGACTTGCTATTTACATATTTGACTAAGTACTAAGAGATCTTATGTGCGAGGAAGCTAGAGATCAAGACAGCCCATAAAAATCCCAGGACGGTAGTTTTTCAGTCTCAAAAATGAAAAGTATAGTGCATGTAGCCCCACTATTTCCTTGTCTTAAGAGGGGAATTAACCATTTCAAGTCGTATAAAAGAAAACATTCTCAGAAACGCAACAGATTATAAGCTAGTAATGAGCATCTCTCATGATAGTGGATGTCCAATTAGGGAATGAAACACAGGTGGTGAAGGCATTTATTACATTCTTTCCAACCTAAACAACGAAATTTCACAGTGTTTCCAGGATAATGGCTCTGCTACCAGTGCTAGTAAGCAGAGACGTCCCCTCCCACCTCCTTCTGATTATAGCTTTCACAAACTTCTCATGCACAAATCCTCCTTCCTCCTATATCTATAGCTTATATCAGTAACCTATATCTGCCAGATGATAACAGTTGGGGTAAAATCTGAAACCTAGGGAGAATTACTTCCGTTCCCTATTCAATTCAAGGAAATTCCAGCAGCAAGATATGAGTATTTGAGATGTGCTAATAATCCTGTCCCTTCTCCAGCTAGACCTCTAAGTCAGGGCTGTTAGCAGGCACTTCCAGAAGGGTACAAGCTAGTCATTCATTAGCGTTTAAAAGAATTAAGCAAGTCTCAACTCTTAAAACAAGGACCTTATAAAAAGGAGCAGATTATCTTTACATCTTTCATAAAATACCGTCGATTCAAATGCTCAATCATAAAATTAGATTCTAGGCCCATTTTGGCCAGAGAGGTTAAGTCATTGATCCCTAACACCAGAAACCCCAGCTCCAGACTGCAGATTAGCTTCAGTGTGGCAAAAAGGAAAGGGAAAAATGCTTTCAGTTCTACCTGTTGAAACTGAGCCTTTGGTAATCAAGAGATTAGGTGCCAAGAAGGCAGAAGAGCAGAAGAGGGGAGTTCAGTGTTCCATTTCCTTTTCCCAGGAATATTTCTGGCTTCTATTGAATGATTAAAATGAAAAATGTGATGTATAAAACATATTGGGAGAAAAAAGGGTGCCAAAAACTACATTATCTTCATTCAACTGTTGGAAAATCATAAAGAATGCAATATGGAACACACTCTCTTTCTCTCTCTCTCTCTCTCATACACACACACACACAGAAATATAGAGAGGGACCTTTAAAAATGTTATTTTACAAGTAGAGAGAGAAATAATTAATCCCATTTTTCAGATGGAAAACCTGAGGCAAGTTGTTAGATAGTTTGTGCAATTTTATGCAATAGGTATGTGGCAGAACCAAAACTAAGAGGCAGACTCTAGACAGGCAGAAGAGATGTACCCTTTTCTGAGGTGCCTAAATAGGATCTCCAAAAGACAGCATGCTTCATGGAAAAGCCTGAAAAAAACATCAGCAAAAGGTAGGATAGTTTTTCATCTTAAAGACATGAGATGTCTAAGCAGGGGTATCAGACAGCCTGAATTTGTCTCCCGCAGTTACCTTTCTAGGTCAGTCTTATCTTCAGCCAGTGGAGGAGGACATAGGAATGATTGTCTTTTAAATTATGTTAAAACATCTTATAAATAAGTTAGTTGTTTGAGATTTCATGACATATGAAAGATGCCGTTCCTCCTGTAAATCCATCACCTGCATATATTTTGACTCTTGCAAGAGAAAGGGTCTCCTTTTCCATCCTATCCTACTTTTTATGGAATAACTAGCACTGAGCAAGAGTGACAGTCAGAATGATCCTCCTCTCCTGTTAACTTTGAGATAGAAGACTCAGATCCACTCCTAGATACGCAATATTTCAGTCTCTCCTTCCCTGGTCATTTTTTTGTAGTCTACCTCAGCAGTTCAGACAGTGTAATGGCAGCAATTCACTCTCTCCACTGCAAGTTCACTATTTTCCTGGAGTCGCCGGGCCATCTCCAATTTTTACCAGTGGCTATTTCCTGGGGTGGGGGGAACGCAGAAAGGTGTCCCATTTCATTGCTACAGGCAGGAAATAGAGTAGGATCAGTCTTGGGACAATGGTAGAAATGCAGCTGTTCACAATTTTAATTATAGGTACATAAGGTGACGATCTATTTCCAATAAATTCATTTGAATTTCTATTAATCGTATTTCCTAATAGGAATTTCATAATAGTAGAGCCTGAGATGAGGCATTAGTATTAAACTCTTTATCAAGTGGTTGTAAGTGGTGTAACTTTGAATCAAGTGGTTGTGAGTGACTCATCTGAAATGAAGGGGAACCAAATAAAAGTACCTCTACAATTAAGGTTTTAATTTCAAAAGAGAAAACTTGCAGGAGCTGAAATGAACGTGGCAGAGGCTTGGAATCTCACTAAGTCAAAAGTACAGGAATGTTCTTCAATTTTCATTACAAGTAAAGGAGAGGAAACATGTAGGAAGGGGTCTCAAATTTAAGGGGATAAATAGTTTCGAATGTGAGAAAAGCTGGAAGCCTCCAAGAAAAGGAAAAAGGGTTTAATCAGTAGTGAGAGGTATGTGTTACAGGTCAATATGTTTAGAGAAGTGAGAACTGTAAAAGCCAAGATAAATTAGATCTTGCGAAGGATATTAAAACAAATACTAGGAAGTTCCTTACCCACATAATTAAAAATAGATTGAGGAAAGGGATTAAGTATAATCTAGGTATGGCTCCAAAACTGAATTAATATTTTGCCTCAGTTTTCAGTAAAGTTGAGGATATTAAGCACAGTATAAGAGGCAAGCTAGCTTATAGAAATCAGAATTTGCAAATGCAAATTGCCATAGGTATGACGCAAAAAAATCCCTCCAGATACTTAATGCACTCGAGTTGGAGGACAGGATAATCATTATCAGAAAGATGAAACGATAGCTTTTATGTTTTAATTCTTTCAGCTAGGTGTAGCTGCTGTTTTCCGTGCAGACCATTTAGTAACATCTGAGCTGAGAAGAGGAAAAACATGATTTGAGCACTTATTGCTATGCAATGATTTAGAACGAATTTAAAGGAAAGAATGAGTTAAGACATGAGAGTAAATAGAAAATAAGATAAAAACAGCCGGAATTAATCAAAATTATGCTAGCCAGACTAACAGACTACCTAAATGTTCTTCTTAGATAATTTAAATGACAAATAGACAAAGGAAATGAGGGAGAAGGGACCAATGTGGATCTCAATAAAGAATTTGATACAGCCAATTATAATAACGTAAATTAAATTTAATATTGTAGAATACAATATCATGTATTTTGGGATTAATAACAATATTTTTTGCCAGGAACTGGGCATTCATCAATTTAAAATGACAAAAGGGAAAGAGTCATGCATTCAGTTGATCATAGGATGTCTATGGGGTACAGGGATGATATAGCTGCAAAATAGGCAGAGGCAATCCTAGCATGCATTAGACCAAATAGCTCTAGGAAAGAGAAAAAAATCTTTAATGCCATTGTAAAGTACACTAGTAATTTAAGTACATAAGTACTACTCTATGTAGTGTTGTGTACAATTTTTGCCACTCATGTTAAAAAAATATTCATTCGTGCTAAAAGAGGTACAAAGAAGGGTTAGGAGGATGATCAAGAGTATGGAGAGCATCTCCTGAGAGAAGCTTCCAGTGTTTATCACAACAAAATGAAAGCTGCAATAAGATATGACTGTTCTCTCTAAATATATCAGGGGTAAACATCACGGAGAGATAAGAACTACTTAAACTAAAGGATGATCTTGGCACAAGAACAAATGTGTATAATCTGGCTATGAGTATATTTTGTCTGAAAATTAGTAGAAGGTTTCTAACCATCAGACTGAGGCTGTGGAGCAGCTCCTCAATAGGAAAAGCAGTGGCAAAAAGTTATTTGATTTTTAAACAAATGCATTTCTGAAAGGGGTCACCATGACAAAGCTGCCTCTGTCAGTAAAATATTGACAGGGTTACCTTTGTATTCTTAAGCACTAGGCTCTTGATGTCTATTATTTTAATGTGCTGCTTAGTAAAATTATATTTTTTATTAAATGAAAAACCTGATGCAGAGTAATATATGGATTTGGTTAGAAATAAGAGTACTGCTCCTGATTATTTAGACAGACATTCATTCCTGAGAGATGGTGCTACTGGAACGTAAATACCCTAATAATGACACATAAAAAGAACATAAAGACCCACACACACGAAGAAGAAAAATAACTCTTTCATAACGGTCAAAATATATGGACATGGAATTACTGATATTTTTTCTTTGGATTGGATTAAATGCAGTGTTTCCTATATGTTTATTTTTATATACAGTATGAAACAGTAACACAAATAATTTACAAATACCTTCATAAATACTTATTTGCATAGTACCATAGATAAGATTCCTGACAAAAAACAGAAAGACACAATCTCTGCTACAAAGCATTCAATCCGAGCTTCTATTCAAAAGTTCAGTGAATGTCGTTATGTAGAAAGATGGTGTCAAGACTTGGAAGGTGAAGAAAGTGTCATGACTACCATCAAATCTGTTGCCTGTATGTTTCCTCTCAAGACAAAACATACCGTGCAAATTCCGTGTACTTTTGATTCCACATTCCACAGCTGATTCTGTATTTCAAGCATACTAAAGGAGAAATTTATTTTTAGAGAACATAAAACTACAAGCAGGGATTAATAGCACTTGACTGACCAGTCTAACAAAGTTCAAATAAAAATCGTAGAATAGAAGGAGCTGCAGCGTAATCATTTACTCAGAAAGAATTCATAAGTCAACATTTTTCACTGACAGTCCCTCCCAGGTGCAACTCAGATAGGAGCATTCTGTTACAACAGAAACCTAAGGGCCCTTGCAATTTGTGGAATAGAACTGAAGAAAGCAAAAAAAATTCCAAATTTTTCTTTCGGCTCTTAGATCTTTGCCTCTAATTTGTAGACACCAAAGACAAATAGTATATGCAAAACTTGTTTGTATCAATTTTGCAACTGGAAACAACTGCATATCTTAATAGAACTTTGAAAAGGAAAGTATGTTTAGTGGTTTTATATGGAATATTACAAAATCCTAGAAGAACTAGCTGAACTACTGCAGATTTCTTTCAACAAATTTAGGCCTACTTGCTGACATATAGCTATTGCACATTCTATTTCTTCTGTAAATGTAGTCCAGTGTATCTGCTTTGTCAGATGAGCTCTTATTTTCCAACCAGCATGACACAACCTCATATATGCAAGCAACTAATTTAAAACAATATCAAGATTTCCAAATATTTTAGGAACAGACAGGACTATGATAAGATAAATGTCAGTTTGGCATAAAATTTTACAGTTTTTCAATGAAAAATGACTAGTTTATTTTCTATTGTTCTGAATGTTCCTTTATTCAAACCGATTTGTTTATATATATGGATAAAAGAAGTAATTTATGTCTCTCAAGAAGAGTTCCTGCAGCTTTTACAGGCTTCCATGGATTACTCATATGCTAGCTTTTTTGTAGCTTTTTTTGTTTTACTGAAAATTAAATTGATCTACAGAGTCTGTTACAACAGCAATTTGCCAAGCAAGGATACCATCAGTACGCATATGAATGAACAAAAGCATAATATCACATTGTTTAGAGACAACATACTGTCTCTAGCTCTAAATTAAACAATGAGATTATATGCCTTAATGACACAATTGAAGAATACACCTCTAAATTCTTATTTTCTAAATTAAATAATTCTACTGTGATATCACCATCTGTGTACTTTTTTTTTATGAACCTGATTGTTAAATGGTTACTTCTGATATTCAAATATCTGGAATAAGCCACTATCTTGACATGATGAACCATTCACAGTGACTTCATGTCTTTTGTTAGGAACTCTGAAGAAAGTACTTAAAAAGTGATAAGGCTTCTTCTTGTTTTGCTTGGCCGAAGTGATTCCCGTAAAAGGAATATTCTTTCTGAGATTTTATATTCTCTGCAAGTTCTCTGAGACTGTTGCTAGGACGATCTAAAGAGAAAATCAATGATGTGAGCTGCAGCAGTTTTGAAATAAAGGACAAAAAATGTCTTAAAATTTTGAAATTATGGGCTTCATTCCCACTAAAACTGTGTAGCTGGCTATCTTTGTTTTCTTGTACGTGAGATTGGCTAGAGATTACTAAAACTGCAGATTACATAAAACTAAACAATTCACTGATAAACCCCCTTCAGTGATAAGCACTGGTGTTTCTTTCTCCCATTAAACCCAATCTGCAGAGAAGATTCACATCTCCTACCGGTCAAATAAAATCTGATTGTAGGGTAAAAACCTGTAATGGTGACTCCAAGGGAGTAAGTGAGAATTTTTTCTTTGATTTCAGGGAGTTTGGGGTTTCACCCATAATGACAGTGCTAGGGGATCTGTAAGAAATGCTGCCAGGAGACTTAATATCGCTTTGCAGGATACTCACTGCAAAGGATTGTACCCGAGGCAAGAAAACTTTAATTTAACAAGGTGACATGAGTACAGGTTAGAGACTATTAATGCTCTTTTCACATATATAATACTGGCAACTTTTCCTTAATTGGAGTAAAGGTCTGATTATCCCCAGAGACCCCTCGATGTATTTCTTCAGATCAGGCTTTAATCCCTCTGCTGATCCATCGTTTCTTGGGTCTATTTCACTTGACAAGGCCTTGACCAAAGCCATACTCCAAAATTCTCTAATCAAGAGCAGGTAATTGATTGCTCACGAACAGCTCTAAGACCTGTGCTCCCACCAGTGAGCCAGAGGTCATGAATCTTGGCATCAGGTTAGAGCTTGATTGCAGCCAAAAAACTCTCAGATCACTTTTCAGATCAACACGTAAGCAGATGCACTACTTACACTGCGCACACGGTATTATAATCCATTAAAGAAAACCTATTTGACCTTGACTGCATGCTTGCTGAAGTGTGGATACAGCACAAATGTGGAAGCAGTGAGCATAAGCTCATTCACTGGCTTCAGGAAAACAGGTTTCTTTCTATGTTCTGGGTAAAATGCACCCTCCCGGGAAAGCAGAGGAGTAACCCTTAATCCCAGACTTCTCCTTCATCTGCAAGAGATGGTTTCTAAATCTGTGGTCTCCCATGGAGCACCCTCAGAGCTTTTATAGTCAGGAATTTTGCCAGAGGCAGCAAAATAAATCTTTCTAATAAAAGTAATATTTGAGATCACTTTTTGTCTCTGTGTCACTCTGACTGTGCAGCGTTCCACAGTGCTTGCAGAATTTCCTTTTTTAAAGTAAGTATTTATAGGTAGAAGTTGTTAAATGAGTTTGAATGACCTATGAGCAGAGAGAGGAAAAATTATTTGAATGTAACGCTACCTGTTTTTTGAGATGCCCACTATATTCAGGGCTTATTTAAACCAGCAGTTGATCTAGTACTACATAAGTGCATGCAATTAGTTTACAAATGTTGCATAAAATAAATTTGTTTTGAATGTGAAATCGGTCATTCACACTATTACATATAGTTGTTGTTAAGTATTTTTGTGTGGCAGTTACCTTCTCAGTCTCATTTCTTACCTTAATTTTATCCCTAATTATAGTGCTGTGAAATGACATATTTGTCACCTACTGTGTGATGCACTTTATACCTATATTGCTCAATAAAAATAAAAATAAGCTATTGTTAAGAAGCCAATATATTGTATTACTTTCATACTATTACTGTGAACCTATATTGTGTTTATACTGCTTTAGGGCTTCTGATGACTAATAGTCAATACCTCTACAGTATGCCCGACTTAGAAGTTGAAATTAGTTTAATATTTAGGGCTTACTTTTCATGAAGTACTACCAATTGAGGGGGAAAAGGGTTACTGGCAAAATGCAAGACTTCTTCATTCAGCATTTCGGTTGCAAATTACTTCCCCATGATTAAAGATGGTAATTTCTCAAAAAAATGAAGAAAAAGGGCAACAGGCTAAGGTCAAATGATGCTGATCTTATCTCATTTACACTGATTTTATGTGTCTACAGATCCGAATGAAGCTAATTTGATTTTCACTCTTCATGGATCAGAATTGCATCCCCTGTTTTAATGTCACTGTATCACTGCTTGATATTTTTTCCTCCCCTTCATTGTTCTCACTTGTTACTGTCAACTTCAGTCTTTTGTCGCATTCAGAGGAAGATGCAAAAGGAAAGCATCATTATTGAATACAAAAGTTCTCAATGACTAAGCTTCCAGCAGTGGGAAAATCAAGGCACTGATATTTAAATACAAATTCCTTCATTTGACAAAGTCAGTCTGGCAGTCCTTACCTGCCAGGATAACTGAACTCCCAGTCTAGCACAAAAATGAGCCTTTTGGGTTGCTAGAGGTTAAATTAAGCTGCCAGGAAAGCTGGGGGGAGAGGATCTGACTCCCAAATGCCTCTGCTAGAAAAATTAATCCTGAGTTTAGCATCTGGATCCTTCAATTGCCAAGCTTGCCTCAGTCGTCTGCCTCATCGCTGGGCCAGATTAAAAGAGAATGATGAGCAGGAGCAGGTTCTGCATCCTCAGTGAAAAGAAAGGAAAAAAAAAAGAAAAGGAAAAAAAAAGAGGAACAAAAATTTGGAAGTCTGACTTGTCTTGTCCCTTCATGTATATGATAATACACAACACCTTTTTTAAAGCTAGGTTGAGAAAAGCCAGTCAGGTCTGTTGGCTTGTTTTTTGAAAACAGTGTGGAAGTTAGAGGTGGCAAATTTGTGCAGGTTCAAACTCCCGTTACGGTGTCGCCTGTCAAGTTTTTCCTTGAGCACACAGGTTTATAAAATGTTCTTTGTTTCAGGGTGATTTCAACAGTCATTAGGCTTTCCCCTCTCACACCCACAGCCGCAAGCTGCCGTAGGGAAGGGTAATTTATTTGTCTAAATTACAGAGAGGCCAGGCCTTCTTAAAGTTGGTGACAAGGAGGAAGGAGCTTTGGGAGAAGTGGTGGGATAAGGAACCTGTGAGCGTCATTCAGCTGCTCTTGTTACTGCTGCGGGAGGAGTCTGTAAGTAGGCTTGCACCACCAAGTGGGGTACGATGCTCAGATTAGCAGATATCTCACTTTCCCACAGAAAGATCACACAGTGGAGCACATTAGTCAGTGCTTTCCAGTACATGTCTAGATGCAGATGCTTTCTGTAAAATACGTGGTCGTGCTTGCTCGCCTGACAACAACACATTATGCCAGAGCTGGGCATATGTGCCCAAAATGTATCCAAAATACCTTATAAGTGTTAGGTCTCAGCTGATATATTTTTCTAAATACAAGCATAAACAAAAAACAGGAAGCTTCTACATCCTCTTCAGACGGAAAAAAAAAAATCAATGTTTTGTGTAACATGTTAATATGCTTCCCTTATTGCATGAACAACGATTTGGTTGACACAGCTGAAATTTTCGAAAGTGCTTAGTGATGCTATGTGGCACAGTACTTAGGAAGATGCAACGCAAAGAAATATCATTTTTAGAGAGCACTGAAGACAAGTTATCTTAAAAATTTAGTCAATTTTAATTTTCTGTAGTAGAAAGCCAAAGTTCTGTGTTATCTGAATAACCACTCATTTTGAAAAAAATGGACCACTACTGAATGTTGTCGCTTATGTATAGCAGGGCTGCATCATATTATATTTTTTATTGTTTCCATGGAAAGGCATGCAATTACAGATATTTGGGACAATAAAAGGAAATGTTTCTCCCTCCAAAGTGATTAATCTAGGAAAAAATCTTGAATTCTTTCCATGGGTAGAAATTCCTTTATTTCAGAAATGCTTTTTTTTTTCCCTAGAAATTCCTTCTTTTCAGATTGTTAGGAAAAAAAAAATATTTTCCTATCCTTTCTCACAAATTGGAAGGTAAGATAATTTCTCCACCATTTTCTCTCCTCTCTTTTACATCACAAAAAAAATTTAGGCTCTGAGCTGAAAATTTATTTTCCATAAATGGAAAGAAAATGCAAATAAACAGCAATAGAAATACAACAAATCAAAATTCACTACTTTGTAGATAAGTTTGTGAACTATGGTAACAAAAGGAATATTTCTGTTATTGATTTGTTGTAATTTACTACGTGATCATTTTTATTTTGGTTAATAATTGAGGTCGCTGGGAAAGAAGGAGGAAGTTTTCTTTAATGCCTTGTTATGCCTGTTGCACTCTGGACCAGATGGCATCTTGCCCCAAAAGACTTGGCCTTTTCTCAAGAGCAACTGAGCAAGCTCCACTGGAAGAAATGTCTGAAACACACAGTGGAGCAGGCAGAGAAAAACACAGAAAATAGGGAATTTTAAATATAAATGGAGCCTTGAGATTCATGAGGGAAACAAGGAGCTTTCTCATAGCAGTGGAGAATAAGGGGGAGCCAAACTGTATACAAATTGCTCAGTTTAAGAGCTGCTGGATGAAAAGTAAGACTGAAGGATTACTTTTTTTCTAGTTTATGGTTGTTTATTTGTTTTACTTCTGACAAAATACAGGTTTAAAGATTGAAAGCCTTCTGGTATCTTTTAGTGTGCTCACTATAAAGAAAGAATGGAGCAGTTCCACCTCATGGCCTTGGCTGACTGAGGAGCTGGGGTCCCATCACAATACTTTTATCAGCTCAAGCACAACAGAAAAGGTGGTAAAAATGTGGGATATCTGACTGTAGACTGAAAAACTAATACAGAAATTATCCACAAAAGAAAGAAAACCTGTATTCCTTTCAATAACGCAGGACTCCTAGAAGATACAAAGTAAATAGAACAGACTACATCTGGTGCTAATTCCAGATTTTTGATTGGAAAATCATAAATATGGATACATATTGTTGAATCATGCGATTTAAATCAAGCAATGAAATTTATTAGCTGATGAGAAACTCTGAAGAGGTGGCAGAGAAGCTCTCAGCATAAAAACTGTTTCCTAATCAGATCAAATCCACGTATCCTATCAAGCAGATGAGTCAAACTGTAATTTAATAACTTTTAATACACAAATTGAATGTTATGAATCACACTTGCAAAACAGGGGACAGCGCCTACATCCACAAAATACTGTGTGAATGTTCTGTTGCCTATCACTTCTTTTGTGTCATGAGCTGAGTTACTTAAGATTAGTTGCAGTAAAGGACTTACTTAAATACCTATGTAACTTTGACGTACTGTAACATTTAATTTTTAAACCTGGTGCCCAGAGTGAAATTAAAATCTCAGAGCTAAACACACATAAGTTGTGGACAAGGCACAAAGAACATCCCAGAAGGGTAACGAAAAAACCCGCATGATGGATAAGAAACCAAAAATAAGCCACGAGGAAACATTTAGCACTAGCATGTCTGTGACACAACTTTGTCTCTGGAACTTTGCTCCCAAAAGCCTAAATGCCCTTCTTCATTTTGAATTTAGGTCTGAAATCTTGCTCTGGGTCCAGGCTGCAATTGCTGTTTCTTCAAAGAATGGAACATCCTTGACAAGGCTTAAGGTCCAACATTTACACAGTGGAAAAAGAAGCGGTGTTTGCCATGAGTAAGATGTGAGATTAAGCCCTCCTAAACCTTAGGGGATTCTCTTTTCTTCATTCAAAATTATTTTATTTTTTTTTTCTAATCACTACTCTATATAAAATGAATATACAAAAGTCTGTAGACAAGAACCTATGATGATCCCCTGGTAGGGGCCTGCTTGAACAACTAGACTACAGAGCTACTTTTCCTTAGAAATCCCTTCCTGACCCCCTGCATTTATTTCAGTGCTGCATGGCTAAAGGGGTACAGCAGTGCAACACGAACAAGAACATGGAAATTCGCATTTCCACTCACCCTTTACTGTCTATAAAGGAGATTTTAGGCAGCACTCCTGGCAAGTATTAATGTTGGATCTCATCTCTTTTGTGCTGTGGAGCTGGAGGATTAACGTCTGCTGTTTCTGCAGCAATTGCTCTGACTAGCAGGGGAGAGGGAAGCAGGAAATTAACAAAAACAAAATTTCTCCCTGACGGGATTTAAAAAGGAAGTAGTTTCAACAATATTTTATTTTTGGCTTAATTTGACTGGTTTGAGCTCCTACTTTCTAGACCCCAGTGAGGCCTAGGTGGGTGCTCCTAGGCTGAGCAGTTTAGGTGTACACAGAAAAAGAAATGAAGGCAATAAAGACATTTCAGGATAAATATGATTAAATATTTTTATGTGTAGGCAGCTACTAAACCAGGATTTCTTCAGATGGTAGTATTAGCTGTAGTCTACGTTCGCACTGCTCAGTGGAGAGCAGGTCCTTAGGAAAGCTCATGCATGCTCCTTGGCCTGCGTTCCACACAGTCTAAACCCATTGCATTCCATATCACTTAAAATAGTCCTAAAATACCTGTGGCTCCGTTGCATACATAATCATAGTTGCCTGCAGCATCTGACATTCAGCTCTTCTAGGAAACGGCCCAAAATAACATATCTGCTTCATATTAGCCATACGGCATGTCTGCAGAGACCTTTGGAAAATGAAGATATGATGGACATGAACTTGGCAAACAGGGCCATGCTACCGCCTGGTCCATCAGTGCCACGTGTAGAGGAACTAATTAGCACAAAAACCTTCTGCCACGTTCAAGAGCTCACTCAAAATGGCACTGCACAAGTTTGGAGAAGGGCTTGAGCCTACAATTAAGACACAATACATGTATTAGAGAGTTCCCGAGTCCTAGTTCAGGTGCCTACAACTTTCAGGTACCCATCAGAAACTGAACTTTGAAGAAAGGTTCTCATGTGAAGAAAGTCTGTAGCTACCCAGCCATCTGGAATCTCTTGCTATGTATAAGCAAAGATAGGTCCTTAATTTCATATGGGAGTGGCATTGAAGCTTTGGCTCTTTAAAGTACTTTTTATTTTAGCAATGTGGAGAAAATAGAAAAACAAAAAGATTTATTATGAACTGGTTCCAGGTTAATTGTTCAAGCGCACACTTTTCAACATGGAACCAATTTTCACGGAGTAACAGGAAGGATGAAGAAATTTAAAAATATTATTTAAATTAAACAAATTCAGTATAAGTGGATCCATGTTCTAATAGATAAGAGGTATGTATTATTCAGAAAAAGCAACTGTGTATACTTTCACTGACATTACTGAAAGATAAAAATATGCTAAATAAGTAAAGGAGATGTGGAGACAGTTTACTTAAGTTCTGAAGTGCCAATGATAAATAAAAGAAATTTAAAATGCCTGTACAAAATAATCACAAAACTGGTGAAAGTGTGTTTAATAATCAATTAAATAATCAATGATAATTAAAAATTAATTATCATCTAGAATCTGACTTGAGACATGATATCGGTTAATGTAGCAGTTCTGTGGCCTATTGATTGGCTTTCCGGATGGTCATTTGCATCACTCAAAAATAATCTGTTCTGACAACAGTTTATCCCTATTCTGTATGTTTTAACTAACTATCACTGGTGTAAAACATAGGGAATAAGGCCTTGAACCTTCATCAGCTACAGGTCATATTCCCTTTTAGAGCAAATGAATCTATTAATGAGATTCATTAACTGAATTGTGCAGAAATAAATATTCGGACTACAGCAGTGCAACAATAGTAAGGTTTCAGTGACAAAAACTAAGGTGCCATTTTACATAAGAGGAAAATAATAGTTTTATAAGATGTAATGAGAAGAGAAAGGGAGAATTCATACTGGGCTTTTAGGGAAGAAATGAACAAGAATTATATTTCAGCAAAGAGGTGAAGTGTCAACCTTCATGTAGTTACTGAGTAATAAAAGAGAAGAGTAGGAAAAATTATTTGGGGCAGATAAATATCAAAATAAAGTAAAAATGACAGATTACTAAGTCTTACGGAAATGCTTTTGAAGGACCTGCCCAAAATAATATTGAAGCAGAATTATAAATGGCATGATCTAGAAAGACTGTGAGAAATTAGGAAATGGGCTTTGAATTCAGTCTTACACACACACACACATATACATGTATGCATATATGTATATATATAAAAATACAAGATATATGTAAAAAACTATAGGTATTCCTACCTTCCTCCTTAGACAATTAAAAAAAAAAAGTGAGTAAATAAAACCATGTACATAGTCTATTACCTACTCGATTTGTCAAGAGTCAAACAGAAATGGTCTTAGCAGCAGTGGCAGCAGCAACCCAACTGGGTTCTAACATTGAAGCAACCAGATAAGCAACTCACTGAATTAGCCCTGGGAGTCTCAAAAGTCACAATTAATGTTCCAGGTGGATTCATGCACTACTGCTTTATAAAATAGTAGAAGTACCAATGGAATACAAAGGACTATTCCTACATGTATGTGGATCAACAGTCACTTTAGAAACCATTCTGAACTGGCATTGTTAGGTCCCTTCTGTGCTTTAAACTGGGATAGGTCTGTTAATTCAATTCGCTTATATCATCTGGATTATGCAGGCATCAAAATGAAGAAAACTAGTAATGAGACAGGCAACCGTGTTTGAAATTGTTCAGGGGCCTTACAGATCTATTCATTCTCCTTCCTGTTCCCTCTTCTGAGCAATCATCGCCTTTGTCTTTGTCTTTGTCTTTACTCTTCTCCATTAACGCTGTCAGTGCGTCCAGCAAGCTCCTTGTTACTCTCAGGAGCTATTCTGCTTCTGCTGAGGCCAATGTAATAACTTCTATTCATTTTAATGTTTCAGTACCAAGGCTTAACTTGCTAACTTTTCATCTTTGTCTGGATTTCTCTATCTCTGCTTCCTATTTTTTTTATTTTTTTTCTCCTCTTTGAACTACCTTATGATTGAATACTCTCAGTGTCTGCATTAAAAGATGTCTCTACTAGTGACTACAGTCACTTACACTCTATAGTGTTCATAATATTTAATTATGTGAAGAGTTCTGGGAAATAATCTAATGAAAGGCATTATATAAAACAAATGTACATTGTACTGTAATCTGGTTTGTTTACTTTGGTGTGTTTATATTTTTAAATACTTTCTTCCCTAATAGTTAAATTCATTTATTTCACAGATGTTTGGTTATTGGTCTCCTGTCTCTTCTTAGTGGTACTGTAATTGAGCACCTGTGTGTGTAGACAGAGGGAATTAGGGGTTCTCGATTAATTTTCTCCAGATATAAATTATTTACTGTCTTGTACCTTTCTCCTGGCATCCTCATCGGGACTCTCTTAAACTGTCAGTTACCTATTTACTTTTAATTGATTGCTACTCTGTGCTCATTGAGTTTTCTTAGAAGAAAAACAGAGAAGCAATATTAAAACTAGGCATATCTGACTACAAAAGGAAGCAGTGGTATAGCACGTATTATTGCTAACAGTGGAATGCAATCTTTTAAAGTACTACATTCCGGGAAGGGAAATCACATTCGCCTCAAAGAATTACTAGTGAGCCTAGACTTAACTAAGCATCAAATTATCTTTTCATAGAAAACTAAGATGTGAAGTTGGCTTTTTAATTTCGTGGACAAACTTGGGCAAGTCCCATTACTTCTCTGATCTGTTTTCTTTATGTAAAATGAACCTAATGGTACTTGTCTTCTTCAGTGTGGCACTTACATACATATTTATAAAAAAGCATTACATTTTATATTAATATTGTAATTGTCTTTGTTTTAACCTACTGTGTCTTCAGAATTTGCCACGTGTTTATCTCACAAATATTAATAGGACACTAAAAAAAGCCAGCTCTTCAGATGTTAATTTTGTCATTCTGGCTCACAAAAAGCTCTTGAGTAAGAGGAGAAAAAATAAAGTTGTTATATGTCACAGAAAAATATTGTCCACACTGTCATCTGGAAAAACGCTGCGCCTGATAATAGCTGCAGACTAGCTGTAGCTGTTACCTCACCACAGTAGAATTATTATCATATATCCGATAATTAGAAGGTCAAAGGTATGGCACCAGAGAAGTCAGGAAAATAATAACAACAGTTGTAGGAGCCAGTGGAATTGTTGCCAGCATAACATCTCAATTCAGTATCTGACTGAAGACTCAATACACGTATAAATAAGTGTTTGTGAGCCAACACCACCTGAGGAAAATACCAGGATATAGACAACTCATATTGTCACTGACTAGTTGAATGACTTTAAGAAGTATTATAGGGAAATATGACGTAATCTTCAGCATTATTTGAGGTATATCAAGAGCGAGTTTTTTTTTTTTTTTTTTTTAAGTATTCAAGTGACCTGGTAGTACCAACCAGCATAGCTAAATTTCACTATTTTGAGATGAGTAGAGGTACAAAAAAACATTAATATTCACTATTTCAGTCTCTTTCTGAAACTCTGGACCCCAATTTCTGAAGAAATATTATCTCTGGCAAAAGAAATTTTTGAAATGAGAACACTTGTGCCCATTTTAATATACACACATACACACATATATATACATACATGTGTATATATATTTAGCCCAGAAAGGACAACATACTCAAAATACACATTGTCATACACAAACGCATATGCCATTCCATTCAATTTTTAGCAGGAAAAAAAATAATGATGCAAAACATACTGCTATATGTGCATACCATGCTGCTATATCTAAGGCTCTTGTCACAATGCTGCTGGTGTGCTGTTGCTCAGCTTTGATCAAATTATTTTACATCCATATTTTACATATGTGATGCGAGAACAACAGAAAGACAATTGAACTCCTTTTTTCTGGACAGTCAAAATAAATTCTTGTCCTCCCTCTGCACTTACTACCTGCATAATTTTCAAATTGCCTTTGCAGTCAAAAGAAGCCACTAAAAGTAAACTACATACTGCTCACTTTACTTTAGTGCTATGTGTCATTAGTATCATTTGCTGAAACCCAGAGGCAAAGAATAACGTGACGGATTTCACAATCTTTAAAAAGGATCTTAAATTACTTTTATGTTGATTATTTATTTGCTAATGCTATTCAGCTCTGCATATGAGTGACCACCTTTACGAAGCATGAAGGAATTTAGTAGAAAATTCTTTTACATATTTTGAATGAGTGTGGGCATTTGTGTTTTCACTTCAATTTGAAAAGATATCTGTAATAGTATTTTCTCATTCCACTGTATTCATCCTCCTCTCAGAACAGGAGTCTTTCAGATACAGCTGACTCTTAATCCTAACAATATTTCTACATTCAAATACACTAATGCCAAAAATACAATCATCCTAACAGATTTCCCATGTATACACTGAAATTCTTAAAAGAAGAGTAGGAAGATTCACTCATTTAAATATGATGCATGAAATACTGGGGTTTTCATTTCCTAACTGACTATATTGATAGTATTTTAACTAAGCCATCATCTTTATTGCACTTCTACAAAGACCTTATCATAAACCAGTGGTGCTTGAGGCATACTAAAATTATAAGGCTTTTCTGTCTCAAAGAATTAACATGATGCCCCTCTGGCACTGTTTAGAAATTCTTTATTTGTTCTACAAACATTAAAATACTGGCAGAGCACGAGTGTAACAGAGAATACAAAATTAGCATTATTTAACAGCATTCAAAATCAACCTAATTTTTACAAATGATTTTTTGGAAAGTTGTTATCATTTAACATAATTAGTGATAGAAAATAAAGAGACAGGAAGTTTTCAAAATTAAACCCAAGTTACTAACATTATGATATTAGTTTGTTAACACCCCATGGTTCACCTGTTTTTGATTGGCAGTGCTAAAGCAAAAAGCTCAATGCTAAGAAGAACCCCTATAGCAGTAACATTTCCTAATGATCAGCCCTGTCTTTTTCTCTCTTTCATTTTTCTATCAGCCTGTTGTAGGTGGATATCACAAATGGTCTCACACCAAGCTATTGCAATTTAATCAGTTTTGAATTAAAAGTAGGTTACTTTTCATTGTTATTCAAGACACTCTCATTAATTTCAGACCCATCCTTAGAATATGGCTTGCAGCTTCTGCAGAAACCTGATCAAAGGGTGCTCTGCGCTCTTGTTCCAGTTGACTCCCGGTTAGAGACAGTCAAGTACCATATCAGCAAGTACTTGGGAGAGGCACTTGCAGGGCCTAGAGACAGGAGTTTGAGCTATAGGATGCATAGAAGAGGGCCAGAAACTCTGCTGAGGACAGCATACAGCTGCTCAGCTGTGGTGGTGACACACTGCAGATCATGGTCCCCAGCACCCACTGAAGCGACTACCCCCGCACATCAGAGCCCTCATATGTAACCGAGCTCCTGAGGGCAGGGGCACCTCTGCAGGCCTGAGACTGCAGAGGTGCCTGGGGTCTCTTGCTGGGGCAGAGGCAGTGAGACACAGGCTCCCTGCGCACAGGGGTGTGCGCTAGTGAGTCTTTTTTTGTTCGTGCAAAGCAGCTGTGGGAGGAGGTCAGCAGAGCAGCATCAGAGATGTGCAGCAACAGAGATGACGAGAAAGTGAAACCTGATCTTCTCCAAGACCCTGCAGCTTCAAAAGCCTGAACAGGAGCTGAAGGAGGGGCAGGCAGAGTCTGAGATTTTCTGGTCAGGGAGATGGTGCAGGTTGAAAGTTTGTGCCTTCTGTTGCCCGGAGAACAGCCTCTGTACATGGGAGCTGTGTCCCATCATCTGAGCTGGCTGAGCCTGAGCCATGTCATGCTATGGCACCAGGAGAAAGCTGCAAGTGGCAGCAGTGAGAGACTCCCTCCTGCCAGAGCAGAGGCCTGTCTGCCTTCCTGACATGCTGTCAGGGGAGGTCTGCTGCTTGCTGGGAGCTCAGATCCAGGACATTGTGGAAAGATTATCAATGCTTGTCTAGCCCTTGATACTTTTCCTTGTGGACATCAACAATACTGCTGAGGGGGCCTTGAGGATATCGAGCATGACTACGTCACTCTGGAAGTAAGGGTGCATGGCATGGGGGACCATGTCATTTTCTGCTCAATCCTGCTAGTGAAGGGAAAAGCTTAAGGAGGAGTGGACAAATCATGTGGATCAATGATTGTTTGTGCAGCTGATGTTGACAATAGAAATTTAACTTTTACACCATGAGACCCTATTTGAAGATCAAGGTTTGCTAGAAGGAGATGGGATTCATCTAAGCGGGGAAGAAGCATCTTTGCCAGCAAGCTAGCTAGCCTGATGAGGAGAGCTTTAATCTAGGAGTGATGGAGAGGGAGATGAGGACCTACTGCCAAGTGAGGAAGTGGTGGACCGGGATGGCAAGCAAAGGGTGCAAGGTGATGCGGAAAGGAGAGACATCTTAAACAACAAAACAAGGCTGAAAGGGGCCAGCCTCAAGCATATGTACACAAATAAGGGAGTACCTACAGGGTAGCATTATGGGGGAAGCTCTCATACCTTTTCCGGGAAATCAGAACAACTGAGTGCCCATCTGAAGTGCCTGTACACTAATGAACCCAGCATGGGGAACAAGTAGGAGGAATTACAGGTTTGTATGCAGTTGCAGGACTACAGTCTCATTGGGGTCACAGAGATGTGGTGGCGTAGCTCACGCAACTGGACTGCTGCAGTGGAGGGATAGACTCTAGCAAGACCGGGGTGGGATGACAAGGAAGGGGAGTTGCTCCTGATATGAGAAAGCATAGGGTATGCACAGAGCTCTGCTTTGGGATGGATGATGACCCAGCTGAGGATCTATGGGTGAGGATGAGTGTGTAGCCCAATGTGGGTGATATTGTTGCAGGTGTCTGCTACAGAACACCTGAGCAGGAAGAAGTAGATAAAGCCTTCTTCAGATAACTGGAAGAAGCTTCACATTTTCAGGCCCTTGTCCTCAGGGGGGATTTTAACCACCCTGATATCTGCTGGAGGGACAATATAGTAGGGCACAAGATATCCAGACGGTTTCTGGAATGCATTATTGATACAAGTAATTGAGGAACTAATGAGGTAAGGTGCTCTGCTGGACCTAATGCTTACAAACAAGGAAGAACCAGTCAGGGATGTGAAGGTCAGTGGCAGCCCTGGCTGCAATGACCATGAGATGGTAGAGTTCAGGATCCTGCAGTGAGGGAACAAGACGAATAGCAGGGTCAAACCTTGGACATTAGGAGAGCAAACTGGGCCTGTTCAGGGATCTGCCTGGAAGAATCCCATGGGAGATGACCCTGGAGAAAAGAGGAGTCCAGAAGAACTGATTGACTTTTCAAGGGAGCTCCTCTAAGCTCAAGAACAGTCAATCCTGTAAGCAGGAAATCAAGTAAAGACAGCGGGAGGCCTGCATGGGTGATCAAGGACCTCCTGAAAAAAATCTAGCATAAAAAATTAGCAAACAAGAGGTGGAAGCAAGGGCAGGTGACCCAGAAGGAACCTAGAAGCATTGCCTGAGTATGAAGGGATGGGGTTAGGAAAGTCAAAGCCCACCTGAAGTTGAATTTGCTGAGGGACATGAAGGGCAATAAAAAGTGTCTCTACAGGTATATTAGCAGCAAAAGCAAGACTAGGGAAAGCGTGGGCCAGCTGCTGAACGGGGCAGGCACCCTGGTGGCGGCACAGAACACAGAAAAGGCTGAGGTACCCAATGCCTTCTTTGCCTCAGTCTTTACTGGTAAAAACTTCAGGAATCGCAGGTCCCTGAGACCAGTGGAGAAGTTTGGAGAAAGGAAGATTTGCCCTTGGTGGAAGAGGATCAGGTTAGGGAACATTCGCACAGACTGGACATATGCAAGTCCATTGGTCCTGGTGGGATGTGACCACGAGTCCTGAGGGAGCTGGTCAATGTCACTGCGAAGCCACACTCAATCTGACTGAATGGTCATGGCAATTGGGGGAGGCTTCGGAGGATTGGGAGAAAGCACAAGTCAACCCTACCTTCATGAAGGACAAAAAGGAAGAGCTGGTGAACTACAGGCCTCACTTCAATCCCTGGGAAGATGATGGAACAAAGACTCCTGAAAACCACTTCCAAACACATGAAGGCCAACAAAGTGATTGGAGTAGTCAGCACAGATTTATGAAGGGGAAATGATGCTTGGCAAATAGAGCCTTCAAAGATGAAACAACGAGCTCTGTGGATGAGGGGAGAGCAGTGGATGTTGTTTATCTAGACTTTAGCAAGGCTTTCCACCCTGTCTCCCATAGCACTTTCATAGACAAATTGATGGAATATGGGCTACATCAGTGAGCAGCGAGATGGAGTG
This sequence comes from Struthio camelus, assembly GCF_040807025.1. Lineage (NCBI taxonomy): Eukaryota > Metazoa > Chordata > Aves > Struthioniformes > Struthionidae > Struthio > Struthio camelus. The sequence goes on along the minus strand of NC_090942.1, from coordinate 185,704,796 downwards.
AAAACTGGCAGGACTGCCCAAAGAGTTGTGAACAGCACAAAGTCCACTTAGAGGCCAGTCACTAGTCGAATACCCCAGGGACCGATATTCTTTAATATCTTCATTAATGACCTGGATGATGGGATAGAGTGCAGCCTTACAAGTTTAGCAAACTTAGAAACGATGCAAAACTCAGAGGAAGGGTTGATAAATCAGATGGTTGAGCTGCCTTTCAGAGGTACCTTGACAGGCTGAAGAAATGGGCTGACAGAAACCTCACGAAATTCAACGAAGGAAAATGCCAAGTCCTGCACTTGGGGAGGAATATCCCAATGCACCAGCTGAAGCTGGGGTTTGACTGCCTGGAAAGCAGCTTTGCAGAAAAGGACCAGGGGATCCCAACGGACAAAAGTTGAACACAAACCAGCAACGTGCCCTTGCAGCAAAGAGGCCAACAATATCCTGGGCTGCATTAGGAAGAGCGTTGCTAGCAAATTAAAACAGGTTATCTTTCGCCTCTACTCAGTACTGGTGAGACCATGCTTGAAGTGCGGGGTTCAGCTATGGACTCCTTAGTAGAAGGGAGACATGGACATGTCGGAGAGAGTCCTGCAGAGGGTCATAAACATAATTAAGGGCTTGAAGCATGTCTCATGAGGAGAGGCTGAGATATCTGGGACTCTTCAGCCTGGAGAGGAGAATGTAGAGGCAGGGGCTCTTATCAATATGTATTAATACTGGTTAGGGGGAGAGGGCAGGAAGAAGAAAGAGCCAGACTCTTCTCAGCGGCCCCCAGAGACAGGACAACGGGCACAGACTGAAATACAGGAAATTCATTTCAAAATAGGAACTTTTTTTAGTGGTGGTTGAGCACTGGAACAGGTTTGCCAAAGAGGTTGTGTCATCTACATTCTTGGAATAATTCAACACCTGAATGGACAAGGTCCTGAACAACCTGCTTTAGCTTACTGCACAGTGGAGGGCGGACTGGAAGATCTCCAGAGGTTCCTTCCACTGTCTGTGATTCAGTAATCCTGGGAAACTAAATTCCTTCAAATTCTTCTGATATTACATAGTGATAAACAAGTGCAAGGTGCAAAAGGCACCTTGGAGCTTGATGCAGGGACCTAATTGGCCCTGTTCTGCAGCAAGCGATCCTGATTTTAGCCTATTTTTAAAGAAGTCATATAAACTGTTTTGTGTTGTCTTCAAGGAATTCTAATTAATGAGAGCAGCGGGGGGGGGGGGGGGGAGGGGGGGAAACTCACTTTCTGGGAACCCTCAGTAGAGATATTAACAGAAATCTTAATGCTATGTTCCTCATAACTTTGAGAGCATTCATTAGAAAAAGCAGCTTCTAAAAATCACTGTCCAACCATCAAGGTATGATCAGTTAAGTACGCTAACTGATCTAAATGCTAAAGACACAGCATTCCAGCTGAAGTTTCTTTCATTCAAGAACATCTTGCTGGTGAGGAAACGGGCGCTTTCCATAACGTCTACATTCCTGCAACTAGGTTTTCGAAGTCTTCGATGTAGTTCAGGAGCAATGCACTGCTCTGATTCAATCAGATTTGTACTCCTGAGACACCAGGATGCGTATGATAATATCGTTTCTAATCATGACTGCTTCAAACAACTCTCCAAGATCCTTTCAGAGAGAAAAGCTCTAGTGCCAAACAAATATCCATTCAAAACAGCATAGCTATATATCCACAGTATCTCTCAGATATTCCTTTGAGCATTTTTTCAGCCAAAGCTGCCTTCATAACACAAAAATGAAACTTACAGAAAGAGACAGGCATCAGCCTCAGTTTTCAGATTTGCTGGGAGTCAGCTTGAAAATGAAAGCCACTAGAAAATTCACGTATTTAGAAAACAGCTTTAAGCTTATCTTTTTGATGGGGTTTATCACAAACGGCATAATCCCAAATGAGTCTATCTATACCGCTACCCTCAGTAGCGTACATTGTTATATATTGCAGTTTAAAGCTACACATAGCTCTCGTACATCCTTAGGCTCCTCAAAGTAACACAGATTTTAATTATAAATTATAGATGCATCAATAAAAAGAAACAAGGGTAAGTGTCCTAGCAACTTCCAAGGCAAAAGAGGAAGAATGCATGTTTAAGTAAGGCAACAGTATAATATAGTTCATTTAAATACTTCTAGTATTTAAGCTGTGGTGAAAATGAGCTAAATGCAATCATAAGTAAACACACTGAAAGAAGGAAAAGAAGGTAGGATGCTATGTTGATCACATCACGAATATAGGCAGAAAGAAGGAGGAAAAACAGCAAAAGAAAACATAGATAATCTGCATGGGTATTCTGTCAACTAATAATACAGAACAGTGAACATAGCAGCTCTGGGCCACCATCTCTGAACTCAGCTCTTTGTCACTCTTCATTAAAGAATTCTGAGATCTGAGTTTCTGCTACGAGTAATTGCTACACATTTCCAAAATTATTCCAGCCAGTACTAATTCTCTCTATGGTGAAGGTAACTATTGCCCTTGAGCATGGATTGCACTGGGAAATGAGTTATCTTTGTAATGCTCAGACAAAGGGATATGACGCTAGTATAGGGACAGACATTGGTGTGTGCAGCAGTCATGGGTAATGCTTCATTTACTTCAATAGCTCTCTCTTTCCCTCTCTCCCCTTCCAAATTCCTTCCCAGTTACTCGTTATTGCTGCACTGAGGTGAATTAGTGCTGCTTTAAATAGGAGGGGGAAATGGCATAATAAAATAAAGCCTAGAACATAAAATATGTGGGAAACAGTACATTCAAAAATAAAATGGCTAAATTAATAAATAAAAAAGAATAAAGCTGTAATAACATCACTTACTGTTCAGCTACATCTACTAGCACAACTTAACACAACATTCATTTTTAAACTGTAAATTTAATCAGCTACTAAGATATGAGGCTGTAATTCTATATTTACATACATACAAACTGATGAGAGCACAGAAATTAAAAATATATATATACTTTACCTCAACCCTAATTAAGGTTTACATTTATACCTTTTTCTGCTCTGTTTTTGGTACAGTAGGTACACAAAGGAAAATTGAAAATACGGTATCATTCTCAGCCCTGCAGGTCAATTTCCTCAAATGGAGCTTGATTGTCTTTTCATTTGTTCCAGTACAATTAGGAATAAATTCACTGAAGTTGGAGTTACAATTAGAGACAAGCTGTGATGTATGAAGAATCCGGTCTGTTACTTCTAACAGTAGATTTATGTATTTATTTGGTGTTAAACAATGGTTGTGCTTTGGTCTAAAGCAAATCATGCATGATTCAGTTCACAGTAGGTTCAGCAGCTGCAAAACAGACTTCTTTCACAGGAATCTAAACAGTTTATTTCATATAACCACCAAAGGTGCATCTATGCTATGATGGGGACCTGAAGGTCTGAACCTCTGGACCGCTTTGGACCACACTCATTGCAGGGATGTTGTCTAAGGGATCATGCTAAAGCCATTCCAAAATTAAAACCCAAAACTTCATACAGGATAGATGTAAGTGACAACATGACCTGCTTTGATCTGCTAATCCGTCCCCATGCAGCTGAATTACTTGTTACTGTAAATGCAGCCTAACTACTGTTACTACTGGTAACTACTGGTGCTTTATGTCCTGACTCTTTCCAGTGGTGAGTGTTATATAGTAGTAATGGGAACTATTTCACACTAAAAAATATTTCTGTCCAAAAGTTATATATATATATATATATATTTTTTTTTTTTTTAAATAAACTTGATATCTCAGATCCCCCTTGGAATTTACCATTTAAGGAATATATCTGTTGATTTTATGTAGCGGCAGGTGCTCAGCTCCTTGCAGTTCTCTAAATGCCACAATGTTCCACTTTACTGTATCAATAAATGTACTTTCTTCACTGATTCAGAATGGTTTTGACCAGCCTCACTTCTCAGTTTGCATGCTGACAAGGAGATAGATACAGTGGCCATTTTTTAAACTAAGTGACAATGCAGTGAGTTCATGCCTTAATTTTAGGACATCCATGACAGCAGATCTCCCAGTATGGGGGAATGAGAGAACCAGTGCTCAGTGTACATTGCATAGCACAGTGTACTGTGCCCAGTTTAGATAGCTCTGGAAAACTAAACTTTTATTTTCTTGCTCTATTAAATCTCTTCTAAACAGTAGACTGAATTTGTTGCGTCTGCATGCTTCCTCCTAATCTTCCCTGACGCAATTCTCTTTCTCTTTATATCTACCCACTCTTATTCCCCCATCTTGGCTCATATTGTCACCAACGGGTGGGGAATCAAGTAAACTTAAGAAGCATGTTCACTGTAGCAGAACAGAAAAGCATCCACATCAAAAAAGGGAAAGAAGAAAAGAAAAAAAATTTACATTGACTCACAGTTTCACTAATGCACTCTGTTTCAAGTTGAGATTTCATGAAGTCAATGGTCCAAATCAGGCTGCAAAGGCATTTTAAAATGCATATATATCTTAAGGCTTTATATGGCATTTGGCTTTAAAACAATTACTGGAGAATTCAATTAATTTTGCAGGGTACTTTATACTGATCTGTAGTTGTCATAAAAGAGAACTTCAGGCAAAAATAGTGTTCTCTCTTGGCATGAACATTGCACAGTAAAGCAGCTCTCCTGGAACTACGTATATAGTTAGCATTTCCTGTACCATTTGGGGGGATTTGAGGGTAGGCAGAAGAGGGAGAAAGGGTACTACCAGCACTGAACACCTTTCAGATTTGCAATCACCTTTTAGTTATGACTGTTAAGGAGCCATTTCAAGGTGACGTTCTGCAGCACAAGGGAAACTTTTACGTGGTCCACCTCAAAAAACAGAGAGGTGTGTGGGAGCAGCAACACACAAGTGGTTTAAACCCATTTAAGTGTTCTGCATGCTTTTCATTTCAATATCATAATTTGCTGGATTAGATAGAGTAAATTAGGTTTATATAACATTCTCTTCTGTATGATCTTAGATAAAAATCTACACAACACAGCACTATTCAGATAATCTGGAGAAAGAGATAACCCAAACAAACAAGCCTGATTCTTCTCAAAGGCACTGATCTGCTCCATTTTCAGTGAATGCTGTGAAAGGGCAGGGCATGCGATATCTGAAATCAGAGATATTCTGAAACCTTATTTGTACTTTCTGGGAGACTATATAAAGAAGTTGATAGAGCTGCTATAAAACCGTCTAACGGATAATATCCTTAACAAGTCAGTTCTCCAGCTGGACATGCCTACTACCATGCATAGCAAACTACCAGAACCCAAGAATGTCCCTCTGTAAATCAAACTAACCATTTGCTTTTGATAACAAAGACTAAAAGGTGCCAGAGAGCAAAGTCTGACCCATTTTTTTTACATCTTTCCATGACCTTCTGTACTTTAATTGTGAGAAGGAGACAGGAACAAGTAACATTTTACTGCACAGTGTTACTAACATCTCTGGTACATGCCTTCATGCACCTAAGGAGTCCACTTAGCATTTTGGGATGGATTCAGTTGCTTGATCATCCGTGTTTAGTGCCTTCTGAGGCACTCCAGGGAAACCAAGATGTGTGCAGAGAGGAGACAGGTTTCACACAGGAATTAAAAGGAACTTGTACCCTTCTGTAGCTGCAGCTGGAAGCTAGGAAGGATAAACCTGCAGGATCTCATGAGCAAAAGGTTATTTACACATGACATGACAAAAGTACACAGAACTACCTTGGTGTTTGTAGAGAACTTGACTTTGCCAGAGATGTAGAGTATAATGACCGATCTGACAAATAGGTCTGAAGGACAGTAAGCATGAAACTAGCCCAGGGAAGGAATTTCCTTCCCAGCTTTCCCACTTCTTCAGCACTGGACTGTTGGCACTGTAAAAGTCTGTTGATATTTAATAAAAGCTAGCATCTGTGCCTTGTCTGTCTCCAATTATATAGCTTCATCCTAGGGCCAGTTTGGAGCTTCTTACGAGCAGCGACGCTCGAAGCACAGCTATAACCGAAGAGTGGACTGACAGTTTTTTTTTGCCTCTAGGTGCGACTCAGTGTTGGGGGGGGGGGGTTTGTTGTTGTTGTTGTTGTTTTGTTTTTTGTCTCAATTTTGTTTCTGGACACCCTTAATGACCAATCTGCAGCAGTAGTACCCTTGTAGGAGACCATTTGATCAATCTTCTATCTATGCAATACCTCCCCAGAACAGAAAATATCAGTGAAGGATGTTGCAGTGCCCCAATTACATGTAAACACACATCACCACCACTACAGCACTGTCAAGGCTACCGAATTGGCTAGAGAGAATGATGGGATTCTTCATGATAAGCCATGACGGATAATGTGAAAGTATGGTTTATAATTGTCAACAATGAACTCAATATATGGAGGTTGCTTCAGAATCTCTGTGTAAAGCTACTTAGGGATAAAATTCACTTCAGATCATGGTCAACATCTGTTGGAGGGAAGGAAAAGCTGGAGGAAAAAAAAACCCACCCAATTTTATCCATTCTAATCTCTCTAAGAGTCTCTAAGAGTAGTAACTAGATGACTAAAAATAACTAATTTAGATCTTCATATTTAGGAAGTAGACAATAGGAAATAAGAAAATAGAGAAATAAGAAAATATAAAAGGAAAAAAAAGCAGCTGAACTGGCATCAGAATTATATTGAACCAGGTATGCCTTTACTATCTAGCAAGCACTTGTTACTTAAATAAATCCAATTTTTTTTTGAGTTTTCAATATCTAAATATTCTGTTTTTTTCTGTAGTGACACTGTTGATCTTTCCTGAGTCACCACCATTAAAGCTGACCTTTTTTATAGATTATTAGTAAGTCAGGTATGAAGCAAGGAAAGCATTTATGCCATAAGATGATTAGAAATCATATTCTGCTATGCATATAACTATAGCTATAGTAGACCAAGGAACTTGGTCATATACACTGTAAAGAACTGAGATGAACAATTTCAATAGTTTATGATAAAGCATCCAGTCCAAAAACAGATCACCCAAGATACCATTTCAGAATGCTGTGAAAATTCACTTTTTAAAAACAAGGCCTTTCCAAGGTATATAGGCACACAAAATTGAGATATTTGGCAATTCTGAAACTCTTGGATATAAGATAAGAAAACAAATTCTCTTTTGTAAACTGGTAAATACAGTATCAAGTAGCATTACTGATCCAGATCAAAAAAGTATATATACTTTTTTGTGTAAACCTACAGATAATGGCATATTATTTTTGCTGTATTGCAAAATGTTACTCTAGGGAAATGTCTGATATTCCTACCACACTAGTCAAAGCTGGCCTTAACACAAGGTATTGCAAGTAAGAGGAATATGCTTCTTGCACGCCAAGAATCAGGTTAAATCTGACAGTCTCTGAGACACAGTAGATTTTTCCCCTTTCCCCCTAAGGACCTCCAGGTTATTCAGCAAATGGAGCTGAACCACTCTACTATTTTTCAGTCACTGTGCAATAAGCCCTAAATGGAAAAGTAGTCTGATTGTGACATACAGCTTCAGACACTGATCTGTCATCCAGCTCAACAAAATGCTTTAGTGAAGAGTACTGAGATAGTGCATTTCCTTTCATGCTCATATCTGCAATTAATTACAGATTCAGTCTCACCACCAAAAAAGCCCCGAATAGACAATCAACACTGATGAGCACTGGGTCAAAGAGGAGCTAAGCACGCACTACATCTCTATTTTTCCCTTTAATTGAACTTCCTCCTTAATGGTAGCAATTAAAATCTCCTTTCTCTGCTCATAAAAATCACATATAGCTACATCTTCAGATTCTAGTTTCAAAAAGAACTACGTAAGTACGTCCACTCTTCATAAATATACTGCTGATGTTTATAAGATAAATTGCAGCTCTTTGTGATAAATTAATAGATCTTTTATGAACTAGCCTGCCCTTCTGTAAATATCTGCACTGCTGAATACTTGCAGAAAAGCAGTAAGGATTTTGTTGATTTTAAATTAAATGTAACAGACAGATGTTACTTCTTTCTCTTTTCAGATAGGTAAATTTTCCTCAGAAAATATGACTACCTCATATACAGGATGAGCAGGACTCACAACACCTTTTTAATATCTAAAATGTCAGAAGGTAAGTCCATTTCTTTGAAGTCTTGTAAGGCCAGAAATTAGAGCTTTATACTACTGGAAAGGATCAGTTTCCCAGTTTCTAACTTGGGAGTATCCCAAGATACTGGATGTTAATGTCATGACATTTTAGATACAGAGAAACTCTTTTAAGCTATATTTAGAGGTTTCAAAGGCTCCCACTGAAACGTGCACACAGTTGTACCTACAGCAACCAAGGGATCTAACTTTATATTAACTGTACAAGAGATAATCCATAAACACACTTTAATGCTTCAAAATGTGCCTAAAATAGTTTTTCTCCAACCTATGTGGCATGTACAGAAAATATGATGATATGATTATACATTAAAGGTTTTATCACCATAAATATAGGTCATCCAGAACAAATACAACTGATGGTAAAGGCTTTCAGAAAAGGTAGCCCAAAGGGAAAATTTTAAGTCTGCTAAAGAAGAAGTCAGCTTTTTTTTTTTTTTTTAAGTTCACACAGCAAGTATTTCTCAATGAAGATATTGCTTTTTTTCGTTCCAAAATTCAGAGCCGAAAATGTCATTCCCCCTGGCTCCCCTGCAATGAAACTCCCTCCCTCCTTCCTTCAGCTCCAGGAGTTCTACAGAACAAAATAACTATTTAAAGACTAACCAAGCCAAAACTTTTGGTTTACAGGTTCGTGAGGCAACATTTCTTGTGTAACTTTTTGAACTTACTTATGTTGTTTAGCTATGTGAATAAAAGTATTCAATAGTATGCTTTTAATTAGAAGGAAAAAGATATATACCTTTAGAAGGTGAATACATACTAATCCAGGACCCTTTGATTTATAATTTTTATTTTTAAAAAGTTCACTGGAGTTTGATTTTGTTTTAATGGATATTCTTCATCATCCTCACCCAAAATATATTACCTATCAATGAATAGCAGAAGATTTGAAAATGACAATCACTATGAAATATAGCAAACACAAAAAAACATCTAATAGTTATTTTGGTTACCATCTGAGTGAAAGGATATTACACTGATATCAGCCCTTCTCCTGTATTCTTCCCCTTGTTCCTAGAGGGTAATTATTTATTCATTTACTAGATCAGACAGAAATGAAGAAAAAATATAACCCTAAGCACTTCCTTCAGGCTAATATTATTGCTATGTGATAGATTTGTGGCATCTAATATTTGTTGCTGAGTTTGATTTGAATGATTTATTTATGAATTAGAGAATAAACCATGGCCAAATATCATCGCTCTTTATTACCCCAATGAAATTCCATACAAAGCAGCAGAGTTTTACCGGTGCAGTGCTGAAGAGAATTTAGATTAGCTTAGAATAACATAGTAAGTATGCCTTTTTCCTTCCTTTTTCCCTATAAATAAGATAAGGTCACCCATACACAAGTAAATCATACGATACAATATATTATTAGTGATATTACTCAGTAGAACTTCTAAGCTTTAGGAAGCAGACCTCCCAGAAAGCCAGCAATTTAGAGCTTGTTTTACAAAGCGCTGCAAAAGTAGATGTTCACACACAGCCATTTTTCCTATAAATGAGGTTAATTTGTGTTAGCAAACTGTCAGAGAACCTGTCATATCTTATTGTCTCTCCAAGTACAAAAATGTTAGACAGATTACAAGAGAGAAATAATACCCCAAAGAAATCACACACAATGAAGAAAATCAGCTGGTTCATAGCTTCTTATTTTGAAGTTATGCTTACATATGATTTTGAGAAGTATTTGTTTTCTTAATTGTGTTTATTGAAGAGTAGTGCTCTGCATTCTCATGAGGTTTATTTTATTTTTACAATTTAATAATAATAGTTCTGTAGAACAAGAGTGCAATGGAAAATGTTTCACTTCATTATAAACTTAGTAATTAGTAAGTTTATAGTTTCCATTCTCTACATTTTTAATGAACCAAAAGATGAAATTTCTCATTGTGTTCTTATCCAATTTCTCAAAATTTATTGTGAAAACAAATATAGACTAAAATGAGTAAAAAGTGCTAATTTAATGAGGCTCTTTAAAATAAGAAATAGCACATCATTATTACTGGAAATGTTCAGGGAAGATTCTATTTGCATTGTGGCAACTGCATGGCTAATATGATTATTGATACAATATTTGTGATTTTAAAAGCCTTAAGTATAGATCATACTGTTCAGAAACTTTATGAGAAAATCCCACTACAAATATAGTTGCATAACATAATGCATAATATAAGGCAAATTCTGGCATCACACTGGTTTGCACATGGTTTTGAAAACAATTGTTTTGATTTCCTAGCACTTGAGTTAGCCTAAAAATTAGGACAAACAATAAACAATTTAAATATTCTCTTAATGGGTAATGGAAAAAAATCCAATAAATATTTTAAATTTCACAATTGTATTAACTCCTGGCAGGTAAATTTACTACCGCTAGCATAAGAAATACATGGGGAAATTGGCCATTTTACGTCTATTTCTTTTTTATTTCTTAAAAAAAAAACAACATTCAGTTAAATGTGTGATGTTAATATAGAATACTGCAAAAATAAATCAGTGAATAGTCCTCCTCTAAAATAATCCAAAATTGCTTCATTGTAGGCATCCTCTGAACACACTAACTGCTTGCTGAAATCACACTATATTTGCTTTAGTATTATTGAAGGCGAACAGCTTTCTTTACCATGTAAAGTTAATGAGTCCAATTAATGAGTTTCCAATACATGGGGGGAGAGATAGGGGAAAATAACATTGAATTCAGCTGTGTTACCTCAGGGGAGGATTTATCTTATTGTGCTTTTGAACACTGTCTCTGTCTCTCTCTCTCTCTCTCTCTCTGATAGCTACATTATCCCATGGTTTAGTTTAGTTCTAATACACAAAATAGACTTAAAAAGTTTGATAAAAAGTGCAATGTCCTTTCAAGGCTGAGTTTTCTCATGCTCCTGGCACCAGGAAAGTATACAAAAGTCACTGGGTCCACTGGTTAACACTCATTAGCCTGGCATTTATAATTTTACATGCACAGGACAGAGTCTTATCATCTCCTATGAGGTGCAAGTACCTTGAACTCTCGCTGATTACAGGACATTCAGCATTTTTCAGAATTCAGATAAAAAAAGATATGAGCACGAAACTACATGAACCATTTATCCAGACAATAAAGTTACACCTTCATAAGCTCTGAATTTACCATATTGTAATCATATCAGTGCAACTTTCTCACGAAGAATTCCTTTTCTGAGTGAAGTGGATGAGGATGTTTATATACATTAAATATAAATATACATATAAATAATATGAATAAGTATAAATATATGTCTATGTATATATATTTCCAAACAGTTTGGAAATGGGTTAACCAAACCCCAAAAGAAGTAATCTTATTCTGCAATAAGGAGACTCCATACAGATTCTTATATCGGTCTACTTCAGCTTACTCTGCCACTACAATTATACTAATATAATATAAAAACTGCTCTGTGGAACAGATCCTTATGATGCAGCTTAACCACCATATTTCTAAATGGTTGAGACATCACTCACATGTGAAAAAAATGCAATCCATTAATCCTTCAGTGCACTTCATATTGAAAAATGTAGCCTCTGGAGTAAAATTTGAGATTTTGATTCACAGATGCAACATATTTACTGGATGACCACACTCAAATATGCCCATTATTCACAATATACTGTGTCATTCCCTTGACTTTTGTGTCCTGAGTAGCTTCATCTGTCTATCAACAAAAAGCTGGATTGCATGCATCCCTTTCTCTGCACATAAATACATACCATCCATAACCTCAAACACAGATATATCACCTAGAAAATATTTTCTCTCTGAAGCCCTCTTGTTTACATTCTTTGCATTAAACATGAAAAGCAAAAGTATTTGAAATTCCTATTTTTTGTCTTTCTTTGCTATTGTTTCCCAAACTGCTAATTAGAAAAGATATTTCTTACAAATGATTAGCTCTTATGTCTGCTTTAACACTTGAAAGGTTACAGCAATAGGAAAAGGAAGAGCTTTAATTAAAGAATGAATTATTGAATACTCGATTTTAATTTATGTAGCCCTCTGCTATTATTTTGTGTGTTTATAGATATTTTATGTGAGACTGTAATCAAGATGACACATGCACACAAAAACAAGACTTTAACTACTGAGGCTAAAAGAAGGCAGGGCAGCTGTATGATCACATTCAGCCATTTAAGTTCAAGAATCATGTGAAGTGTAGTTTCCATGACAACAAGTCACTAATTGCTAACATAAAATAAAGTAAAAATCAACCTTGACCGAATCTGGCAGTGACATGGAAGCTTAAAACCTGGAAGCAGAAAAACTCTTAAAATAATTACATTACAATTTTCTTGTATGATGAAGAAATATAGCCAACCCCACCTTCTGAGACAGGATGAAAGCCCCTAGATTCCCAGAGTTACTTCAGATTTGGCAAAGCTGGCTGCAAACAACAGTCATTGTGTATTACACTTGATAGTCAACACCTACCTTCAGCAACAGATAAGAAGAGATGTTTGTGATGAGGTTGTGAAGGATTTTTGCATCCTTGGGCTACAGATCAGCAAAGGAAAATGCTGTGGAAAATGCATGAAGTACATAAAAGACACAAATAACAGGATTTTAGCATAAATTCACCGACTAAGAAAAACAAATTAAAGGAGAGCAGAGGGGAAGAAAGGGGCTAAACTCATACATGCTTCCCATGCTAACTTATTAGTAAGGGTTTCAGACACCTCTGGCTTGCAGATAAAAAGAGTCTTTTGAGACTAGGAGAAACTATTCGGGAAGAACAATGGTACCATTCAAAATTCACCGATTTATGAACTGCTACATATCATTTGTAAAAATTGCTTCAGCCTGAGTTACCTTTCACCAGCTCTGTAAGTCAACTCACTGGGTCACTAGGAGTGAACAAGAACATTTTGATAAATTCAGTTTCCATGACAATGAATTAGCCATGGAAAAGGAGGAGGTGTTGAAAGATCTGTGTTCTGTAGAATACTCTTCAAATGTTTGCCTGTTTTCATTTTTAGCCATTTAGTTCTCATGGCTCTGTTCCAGGACTCTTTAATTTGCCAGTAGCTGTTTTTCCTCTGCAGATTAGAGGAGTAATTCATCAGTGAATGTTTCACTCAGTGGTCCCATCCAGTGTAGGAGAACATAAAAATGATTTTTTCCAATTATGCTTTTTGTTTGTTTAGAAAGAATGCAGCAGGCTCTTTTTTGCTGTTGTTCCACTACAACCTGGCTATAGAATGCTTAATCTATCTTATTTATTGCCCGCTACTTTACTTATGAGTGCAATCGTAACTCGCAAGATGTTGGGAGTTTGTTTTAAATACCAGTGAGCCCCCAAAACAAAACAAAACAATGATTTGGAGTTCGGTTCAAAAGGAACAAGCTGATAAAAGAACATCCATACTCCAAAGCCTAGTGTAGACTACATCAATGGGAACCGCTGAAAAAGAGACTTTAGAAAACAGATAGTATTTATTTCTCATAGAAGTGCTTAAAATCATATTTCATTTGCTCACCTTTAGGAAGGGCTAAGAAAGTAGGACATTTGGAAGTGCCAGAACTAAAGTCTACTCAGATTATTGAATGTCTTTCGGTTGACTTCAACGGGGCCTGGATCAATGCCTTATACTCAAAATATGAAGAGTGGAGGTATTTGACCACTAATGAAAATATGCTTAATTCAGAATAAAAGGCAGCAGGAGATCAGGAGAGCTGTTTCTCCTAACTATTGGGACAGCTAGTTTCCATCCAGAGACAAGTGAGACAAATTTGACTCCTTCACAAAGCTAGCCTGTTTTTACTTACCTCCAGCAACATGCTCCCCGTTGCCATAAATAGAAATTGAAAGGGCTGAACACCTTACTTCCACTGCCTGTCTGCTGAATGGCATCATTTTATGTGCTATACAAGAAATGGAAGGGTTTTTTCTATGAAGTTGTTAGTGGCTGTGCCAGCCCAGCATGGGCCGAAGTGTCTGAATGATTTGCAAAAGGAAGAAAATGTTACTAGCAGAAAAAAGAAAAAAGCCACTACACAGAAAAAAAAAAAGAAGAAGGTAAGGAAGGAAGGAAGGAAAGGAGGAAGAAAAGGAGGGAGGAATGAACAGAAAGGGAAGGGGGGAAAGAAGGCGGGAAAGAAAAAGGAAGGGGAAAGGGAAAAGATAATGCTTTTGTATATACACCCTGCAAAACATCTTTCTGTGTATTTCAGTAAGAGACCGATTTCTGTTCATTAATATATACATATAGTATTTGTAATATAATAAACACGTGCATAAGTGTTTTGGTTCCTATCTATTTATATATGTAATTCACACACACAAATATTTGCAAATAAATGTATATATTGGCTGTCGTTCACTCATATACACAGTCTTAGACGCAAAGATCCTTATTTAAAATTATACTGCATGTGAGGCATTTATCCCATCCTAAGAAGCTTCTGATTGAAAAGAATACTTATTCTCCATAATGCAAATGTCATCTATATTCGTATATTGTGAAAATACTGCACGGCTAGAAATCAAAGTAGCTGTTTTAGTCAATGAGATTTAGTTGTTCTGAAGCAGCCCCTCACAAAAAGAAAAATAAGAGGAAGAAAAGATGAATCTGAGTTGACTGAAATTCAGTAAATCAGTAGCCTTGAGTCTCTCAGTCTCGATTTAAAATAGCAGGGGCAGTTGCTGTCAGGCAGTTGAGTGCATGTGGACAAGAATAAGCCTAATGACTTCTTTTGTTCATCTGCCATGTGGAACTATTTCAACATCCTTATCTAGGATGTGAATGAGGTGTGCTAATAGCTCCATGCTTCCACTCCTGAAACCTAGGAACTAATGCAGGTAGCAGGCACTCAAGCCCCATTGATATTAATGGTGTGAGATCACTCAGCCTGCTGCTTTCAGCGAAACACAGTGCAATGCCCACCGTGAGAGACAGATGTCTGATACTGCTTCGCTCTAGCCATGACCTTCAGCTAGCACCAGACGCTGCCGCACGTCTTCTCTTGTTAACATTTTCACAGGTGAGAGATGGATAAACAACAGTTGTCTCAAACCTGTAGATTGTTAATAAGTGTCACAAAAATACACACTGGAGCTCAGGTGCAGATCATTAAAAAAGAAGCAAGAATGAGAAGAATAACGACATGTCAATCCACCTTAAGTCAAGCTTGACATCCTTATGATACTAGTTAGCACCATGCACAGGGAATTTTGCCTTCTGTTCGTTGGGACTTAAACCAGGAGTACAGCAGTGGAACTTATTTCCAGATGCTGTTGGTTAAACTTTGAGCCTTTGCTCAAATTAAGGAAGAGATGAAGAACATTCAAACATTCAAAATTTCATTTTTTTCTAATAAAGGTTTAAATGATCTAGTCAAGCACTGTGAACTTTAACTAACAGTTTCATGCTACAGTAATGGCACCTATTATTTAAATTCATTCCCCATACTGACAGCACAACTCCAGACTATGACATTTTAAGTGACTAATGCTTTTCAGTTTTCTCTCTACAGTATACATATATGAACTACAGAGTATAACATATATATCTCTGTGTGTATATGTCTATGTCCATATATATATCTGTGTCTGTGCCTGTGTACACTAAAGCTTATATTGCTTTTCCTTTGCTGTTATAAGGAGACATATATAAAAATATGGACTGTTCTTGAAATAATGTTTTTTTTTCCATGCTAAATTTAATCAGAACAAGGAAATGCTTCATATACATTATACAATTTCAGAAGTTTTTGTTGTTTGAGTCAAGTCCACACTATTGGAGCCTTTATCCTTATCACTATATTTTATAATCTAAAGATTATAAAGAAATAAATAAAAATGGTATCTCCAGTATTGAGCAAAAAGCTACTTAAACACAGATATTCTTTAAAGGATTGTTCATCTCTCACAGCACCTGTCACAGCTATCACGTGTTAAGTCACTCACTCTGTGTGTGATATTTCTTATACACAGAAACAAGTCACTAGCTTCTCCCTGCAATGCACTGCAAGCAGATGTACAACTGCAATTCGGAAATCCGTACTTCTGAATGAGGAGAGACGTCTACTGAGCTACTTCTTCAACAGCGATGCTTGCAGTGCATAAAATTGGAAGCTGATCCCAGACAACTCACAGAAAAATGTGGCAGGAACATTTAACTGCGATGTGTTAACTTTGAGTTAATCTCAATTAAGGTTTAAATTCTGCAGCTCAAAATCTGGCAGCTTATTCCTTCTGAACTTAGTATACAGAGTCATGTTAACACTTGAGTATTATCACTGACTGGTATAAGCTGGCCTAGAAACCAAAGTAACCACAGATAAGGGTTCAAAATAGCTTTTTAAAATGATCAGTCTAGATATTGAAGGATCAATCTCTTTTCTTTTTAATGAGTTTTACAAATATATATATATATATATAATCCAGGAATTTTCTCTTCAATAAAATATTTTCTTAAAAAATATATATTTTCAGGCAGTGTGAAATAGCTTCATGTATTAACAGGTCAGTTACCATTATTCATATGTGCTTTTTCCAGTCATGTTATAGAAGGGTGTTACAACATATAAATATATTTTCCACTTCTCCATCATGCCTATTATGAACTGAACTCCTATATATACTCTTCGCATAGTTACTTTTGTGAATGAAGGGACGTTCTTGAGACATACTAAAGAAATAGTTAATAGATCTGCCCTTACAGAAATCTTGTCAGTGTGAAAATCAGTAAAACCTGACTTCAATAAATGGTATTAGGTTCTCAATAATGCCGAAGTCAATAGCTGCTCTTGTAATAGTTTAAGCACTGCTGCAGGCCTGTGCTAGTCTTGAACATGGGATCAAAGAGATAAAAGCAGAGTGACTGCACCGCTCTCACTTTATATTCTGACACTCCAAGGATCTTTACACGAGTTCGATTGTCAGTGACACTTTGTCATTGATCTTTTTTAACATATCTTTTGCATCAATGTCTTTTTCAGGAATCTCCTTCGAGGAAGATGACGTCTGAACGAGTTAAGAGCATGCATATCTACTCTCTAAAGTAGCGTGGAAAGTTTACCCACCACCTCTACCAAACATCTGTAGGTGATGTGCTGGAAGACAGATCTCTGTGTCTCATTGTCTGATTATTTCTATGTCATCAAGCATTACAGATTTTTTTGATTCAAATATATGTCAAAACAGAGGACAATAGGTGCAGTCCTCATCCCAGTGAAGCTGGTGGCAAAACTAACATATCGAAACTAACATTGATCTAACTCATGCAGGTTTCACTCAGACTTATTAAGTCTCTATTGTAATGTATTATGAGCCAGATTTCAAAGTGACTGGGTAGTTCTCATTGTAATATTTTGCCTGGAGTTTCATTATGTATAGCTTTTTCCAAGAGCCCAGCATATTCAGCACTGAACTCTTCTGAAATCTGGCTACTTTTTGGTCATAGAAGTAAAAGATGAGCTCTCTTCAAAATTCTTTTCGTGCATGCTACAATACAAAGTACCAGAAATTATGTGGATAAAAGTCCTCATCACAGAATATTCAAAAGTCAGATGTCAGGTAGTACACTGGGGAGATGTATGTTCAAAACTCTCTACAAATTCTATACTTTTCCAGTTTTCAGGCAGTTGCCCTAACCATCAATGTAAACCCAAAGTCTTCTTACCTACTCAGTAGAAAGAGACCATTATCTCCAGGGAGCATTTTGGACTTCAAATGAGCTGAATCTTCCATTGGAGGTCTTTACTTCTTCATAAAGGAGACATTATGAAAAAAAAAAAAGACTATAAAATGAGAAAGTCATAGTTTCGACTCTTTGCTTAAGTGCCTAAAATCAAGAAGAACAGGATCTTGACCAGTCTGGTTCACTGAATATTTCCTTATTCACTCAAACAATTTTAATTGAAAAATTGAGAAACTATTTCTGCCAACTATTTAAACCAAAGATCTGAAGCTGGTTTGTCCACACTTCAAGTAAAAGCCACAGGCGCTGAACTACAAATCAAGAAATTCTCTTTCTTTCTAGGCAAAAATTTAATCTACCCACAATAATTAAAAGCAAAATTACACCTTTCCACATAAGCTTTTCTTTTTAATTAATCAAGAAATTTTGACAGTAAAAAGTCTAATTTAATCAGAAAAAAAAAAGTCTGATACTTCCTTTCCTTATTAGATATGCTGTTGCTCTAGGTAATCAGACCTTGCTCTGCAGGTCATAGCCAGTAGTCTTGTATTTGGAGAAGGTGGGCAAAGTTGACAGTCTCTAGGAGGATAAAAGTCAGTTAAACATCAGAACTGAGTCATTTTGGTTTCCAAAGACAATCATGTAGTACATGTGGAACTTGCTCAGCCTGAGATGTAAAAAAACCTTACATTATAATTCAAGAAAGGGTCATTTATCATTTTAATAAAACCATGATTGCTCTAAAGATAACTGTGGAGAGCAACATAAGAAATATTGTTGGGAAATATCATTAATAGCATGGAAACTTCATTTGGTTCAACCTTACCTTAAAAGATACATTCATTAGAGATATCTAACAATAGATTTTATTGAACAAAATGGTGAAAGAATTAAAGTTAGTGAAACTAGTTGGCAGATAAGACCTGGATATACTAAGCCTAAACAGTAATGCAAAGGAAAGACCTTAAATTGCGACAATTTTTTCAATCTACTTTCTTACATTTATCATAATATTTAAGCCCATGCATTGCTCTTTAACCGTTATGTACGCTATATGTGTTTCTATTACGAGCTAGTCTGCACAGCACTTATTCAGCATGAAACGAATTTTTCTCACCACTTCTTTTCTATTCCGGGATGAATGTATTTGTTATGGTCAGTTCAAGGAAAGTTCTATTCCTTACAGGGAGCTGGTATACCACCATATCTTACCGGAAAAATCCAAGTATTTTTTACCTTACTTGACATTTTTTTGCTTATTAATTTGATTTTGCACTTCTACTATCATTTGTATGAGGATGATATCACACAATTATATGCAAATAGGTTGATTCCTTAGTCACCACAATCCATTTTATTCTTTCAGAAGATAGCTAACTATATGAAGCAATATAATCATATTTTTTTTAGTAAGTGGAACGTTGGCGATGTAACCTAGCTGCTGTATGTGAAACTTGCAATACAAAATACAGCAGAAACAGCTGTTTGAGATCCCTAAAAATCCTTTAAAATATGTTATTTATAACAATATACTAGGTAGCAATGTTGTAGCTGTGCTGATTTAGGCATATAAGGAGACACAAGGGTCAGGATATCATCACAACATACCGAAAGTAAACACTGAAGTCCTAGCTAGCTTTTTTAATAGTCAAAGAACAGAATTGGCCTCTAGAGGGTAATTCATCTGACCTACCCCAAATACCTCCTTTAAGATGAGATGAATTCTTCTCTGGAGGTGGTTATTTTTATAAAGGGAATTTACAGAGGCTAACTCAGCTATAGTAATCTAACAGCAAAATGCCTATCAAAGAAGAGATGAATCTTAATCAAAGCTAATAGGGAGAAGCCATGTATCTTATTACATCTCCAGTAGAGATGGAAAAAGCACAGGAGCTTTGTCTAACCTGCTGAATGAACTTTGTGCCTGTTAGTATATCTGCTTTTCTTCTGACTGTATTATCTGGCCTAAAAAGAGATTTCTCCTTATAAACTTTGTGTCTCTATAGACTACATTACCATTTGTATCTTTCATCTGTAGAATACTTTTGGTTTCCCCTGAATTTCTGTGTTCGTAATTGTGTCAGGTAAGTGATATGCTTAGGTTTTTGAACCCTGAAAACTACAGAGGCTATGGTTACTGTGAGAGTTTTCATATTAAGCTTTAACCTCACTTTCTTCACAGCACATTGTTTTCCTTTCAGGTATTTTGCTTTGCAATGAATAGAATTTTATGTTATTGCCTCTTATGTTTGCATGCCTTTCCTATCCACGGAGATAATTTCAATACAGCTTATGCATATTTTATTTAAAATTCCAAGAGCATTTATTTTGTCTCTGTCCAGACTTAATATTCTTCATTGACTTTCTTCCTTTTCAGTGACTCTTGACTCAACAGAACTAACAGTTTCATCATATGCTACATATGGGGGGTAAGGAGGGGGGCTGCAAATAATTTTCAAGTCCGGTAGAGATCTGTGGTTATTGCTGCTCTGCAGCAGCCCCTGCTGGAAAAGAGTAGCTCTTAAATTCACATTTCTTGCCACAACTATGCCTGTCAAACCTGCTGTTTAAGCACTGGCTAGTTGTGTTCCAGCAGTCATGACTGACCTATAGGTTCACTGAAACCTGGAACTGGTTTTCCTACCATCTGCAGAATGGCAACTGCTCATTCTTATCACAGTCAACACTGAATGCCAAAAGAATAAATAATGCTTATGAGCCTCTTTTTTTTTTTTTTGACACATTTGTAGCTCGGAACAATAAGAAAACTGAAAAATATTAGTATAAGAAAAGCAAAGCCATACAGCGTAAGATAAACCACCTGAAAAGGCTTTAGTTAAAGTACAGGTCACGACATAGCATCAAAAAATCATTTTTCTCCAAATGAAAGCACATTAAATTATGCTAGTACTGTCTTCTCTTCCATGTGGTTGTTGACAGATGTGTGGAAAAGAAAATCTTCCTTTCTACTTGACCTTAAAGGCTGTCCCACACAGATCTTGTATATTTACAATGCTAAATAGTAAAATAAAAGAGGGATTCTTCTAGGATAGAAACAAAATACTTTCCCATGTTAATCAAATTACACAGAGGTGATATTAAAGATATTTCTCATAATGATATTAATAATAATAATAATTGTATTTATTATTTAAAATACATTAATTGGACTGCAAAAAATATAGATGATTGCAATTTGTTTTGTCGTGCATCAATGAAAACTCCCTACAGTGGAAAGAAAACTTTGCAGGCAGGTCATGATAAAAACATAACTATTTTCTCATATTTATCACCACATTTAAGCCATTTTTCCCAAACAGCTCTGCAAAACACGTATGTTTGTAATAGAGATAATATTCCCTCGTGGTTAGGTTGAGTAAGAAACAGTAGAAATAGTTTACATTAATGTGAATCATGTAATGGGGAAAGCTGGAGGAGATGGGTGTGGGGAAGAGAAGGGATAAGAACAATGGAAGACAGGAAACAGGACACAGAAGACATTGATTTAAAGATTTGGGATGACTAGCTATTTTTGTACAAGGAAAACTATCTTAAAGAGGAAGACTGATTAAGTTTTAGACAATGACAGACACAAAAATAAAAGTTGTTTCAACAGGAACAGCCCCCTGCAAAGGAAGACAAGTGCCTCAGGGGTTACCTCCACGAGGACCTTCAAGTCTCAGAGTAGCTGGAGAAGCAAGTGATATTTTCCTGTAGTCTGTTAAGTCCAGAGAGACAATCATACTTTTTCGCATATTTAAAGAAAATCAGAGGGACATGACTTTTTCACATTTCTGCTATACATAATACACAGGCAATACAGGCAACACAGACTAGAAATGTTATCTACATTGAGCAATATAAACATAAAAACGAGTGATAGATAGCAAGTGGGTTTCGTCACAAAAGAAATATTCTCTCCTACAATATTTTTTTTAATTTAAATGTCAAAGAATTTAATAGATATTTAAAAGACATTCACTAAGAATCTTTCTTATTTTGCCGATATTGATATTTGTATTGGTAAGGAATTACTTTCCATGTTGTTTTAATTTCAGAAGGAAAATACTGCTCTAGTAGACCAAACTCTCCTCGAATAAGCTAATTGCCTTACAGCAAGATAGGGTAGAAGAATTGCATCAAAGCATTTTTATTCTGTTTCTCTTACAGCAAGTATTTTGTGATGGAGTAATAGTATTAAACTGAGAAGTTTTGCCACTGACAAAGAGACCTGTGCCTGGCTGTAAGTATTGACGAGCAAATTGGGGAAAATGGTACCCTAAACATTAGGCAAAAACTGAGAGGAAGAAACATAAATGAAGAAAGGAAGAAAGAGAGTGTAAGAGCTCCAAAGCTGAGCACTGAGTCTGTAAATATGACATGTTAAGTTTGCATCTAATAAAATTTGATGGCATATGCACAGGATAAATAGTTTTAAAATGTTTGTGCTTGTATAAAATAATTCTTAAATAATTTTCTGTGATTATCTTAATAAAGTCAAAAAACTCAGCAGAGAAGCATGATCAACCAGCTGAAGTTAAAAAAAAAACTATTAACTTAAAAAGTGGCCTTGGGTTTTTGATGTATATGAGCCTTTCTCTTTACAGCACATTGAATTTTGTTAAGATACTTTGTACAGAAATAAATAGACTAGAAAAAGATTTTGAAGTTTAAAATGTAGTGGGACCTAAATATTGAAAAGGATTTTCTAGGTGAAACGGGGAACTTTGACTTCTTGCAGCCCTGATTTAAAAAGAAGTAGGATGCAAGTGAGATAGTGTAAGTCTTCTCTCTCTGTGTCTGCCCTCCAGCTGCCAGCAGCTCATGCACTGCTGCCCAAGAAATATCACTACCATAGAGCAATGCTGAAAAAGTCACTAATGTATTACCATACCCAGCCAGCAGAGCTCTCGAGAATTTATTCATTGTTAATGAATTAGCAATGCTTGGAGACTGTTTATATGCTTTTGCACAAAAAAAGTAAAGTTTCATTATACCAATGGGTATTTGTACCTTTGACAATCTTCTTGGCAACTATTATAAAAGCTGTGTCTTTGAAAAAATGTTGTAAGGGGCCAGCTTATTAAATTTTGTAAATCATAAGGCCTGTCTGCAAATGCAGAGCGCTGTGGCTGATTTAGTTGTTGGCCTAGAAACTCTGCTGTTAGGACCATTAAACAGGTCCAGAGTTTAAGTTGTACAATAAATTATACACAGAAGAAACAGCCACAGAGTGTTGCTTCATGTTTCCTGTCTTTAACCATGGACTGGCTGCACTGCAGCACCCAGAGCCTCTGACAGTATATGTTTATTGCTGGGCTCCAGCTTAAAAAATAATGCACTGGTTTTCACAAGCTTGGTTAGTCTAAGCAAGTGAAGGCTAATGTGCTCTTTACTGAATCCAATGATAAGAAGAACAGGAATAAAATGGACGGTAAGCAAGGCTGGTGTGAGACTAGTGAGGGGACCCTGAGCCAATTGCCTGTTATGGGCCTTCCTTCCTTACATTATAAATTACTTAAATTACTTAAACTATTATCTAAATCAGCCTAGTGTGATCCAAATGGGCTTCATCTTTGCAAATGCTCTACTTGCTCTGCCTTAACACCAGATCCAACTTTAAAATTAAAAAAGATCCATAAAATAAACCATACTGTCTGCACAGTTTGTGAAATGCTGAAACATGAGGTAATTACTGTAGATGGTATAAAATGATGACAAACCAGATCTTAACTCAAGACAAAGGAAATATTACTTCTCTATTTCCTCTTATATGTTAAGAGTGAGTATGCAATTGCCAGAATATAATTAACAAAGTTGCACACTCTCTTTTGATGAATGCCCGGCTAGAAGCAAGTCAGGTAGCGCTCCAGAGAAAATAATGCTAATTCAAGTGAAGTGTGCTATGGATTGCTTTGATTTATGGCTCTTACCAAACCGCTTTCTCCTTTTACTCTGACTTATGGTGCATCATATTGAAGTGCAGTGTGATTAGAAACTGTCTGAGACTGTGGCCTTTCGTGAACAAGGAAGCAAATATGTCAGTCTAACGTTTGCTTTATATCTACTCAGCAACCCTGCTAGAGCTCAGTTTTCTATTAGCTAGCAAGGATTTTTTTTTTTTTTTTAATAATAGCTGCATACAGGACTCAAGTTTTCTTTTATATTTACAATTAGGGAGGTATTCCTTTTGTATTTAGGCTAATAAGTGAAATATTATGTTCCATATTTTGAGAAAATAAAGCAACATACCTAAATAATGAAAATCTGGCTACATACTGAAAAATGTAAATCATTCTGTATAAGCTGTCGGCACGGGAAAATACTAATTCATGCAGCAACTTTTGAGGCTGGAATGACATGGATTGGTAACCCAACCAAGTTTCACAAATGTTCAGAGACCTGAGGACTGGTAGCCATGTAAAGACTATCCAAAAGGAAATAGCACAAAGACATATGACACAACTTGAACTTACAAAATAATTAAAAGCAAGCAAAGAGTATGTCTTTCAGAATATTTTAGCGATATTGAAGATCACAGTTAAAATGTAATATGACCTTGATACATTGAAAAATGGGGTTGTGGTGAGTGGCACAGAGGCTAGTTGGAGGCCTGTAGCTAGCGGTGTCCCCCAGGGGTCAGTTCTGGGTCCAGTCTTGTTCAATGTATTCATCAATGACCTGGAGGAAGGGACAGAGTGCACCCTCAGGAAGTTTGCTGGTGATACTAAAGTGGGGGGAGTGGCTGACACAGCAGAGGGCTGTGCTGCTCTTCAGAGGGACCTGGACAGGCTGGAGAGCTGGGCGGAGAGGAACCTCATGAAGTTCAACAAAGGCAAGTGCAGGGTCCTGCACCTGGGAAGGAATCACCCCATGCAGCAGGACAGGCTGGGGGTTGACCTGCTGGAAAGCAGCTCTGCAGAGAAGGCCCTGGGAGTGCTGGTGGACAACAAGTAGAACATGAGGCAGCAGTGTGCCCTTGTGGCCAAGAAGGCCAATGGTCTCCTGGGTTGCATTAGGCAGAGTGTTGCCAGCAGGTGGAGGGAGGTCATCCTGCCCCTCTCCTCAGCCCTGCTGAGGCCTCACCTGGAGTCCTGGGTCCAGTTCTGGGCTCCCCAGTACAAGAGAGACATGGCGCTACTGGAGAGAGTCCAGCGGAGGGCTACCAAGATGCTGAGGGGACTGGAGCATCTCTCCTGTGAAGAAAGGCTGCGAGAGCTGGGCCTGTTCAGCCTGGAGAAGAGAAGACTGAGAGGCGAGCTCATCAATGTGTACGAGTATCTGAAGGGGGGGGTGTCAAGAGGATGGGGCCAGACTCTTTTCAGTGGTGCCCAGTGACAGGATGAGAGGCAACGGGCAGAAACTGAACCACAGGAAGCTCCATCTGAACCTGAGGAAAAACTTCTTTCCTGTGAAGGGGACAGAGCACTGGAGCAGGTTACCCACAGAGGTTGTGGAGTCTCCTTCCCTGGAGATCTTCAAAACCCGCCTGGACGTATTCCTAGGCAATGTGCTCTAGACAACCCTGCTTGAGGAGGGGGGTTGGACTAGATGATCTCCAGAGGTCCCTTCCAACTTCAACCATTCTGTGAAAAAAATACTCTCGCTGAATTCAGTAGAATGTGATTCAATAAAGACAAATTCACAGCGGCTGCTGCAGGATGGAATAACCAAATATACATGTACACTTATTTATGATACTGCCCCTCCAAAAATACTCCAACTTAAAGCAAAGATGCTTTGATTTTTCTTTGACAATATTCCCTCTCTTGGCAGGACTGCCATTCCTGGCTGTGCAGAAAAGGGTCAGAGATGTGTTTGGTAAAGCTACTTAGAGTCATAGGTTTCATTTAAAAAGTAAAGGAACAGCTAGCTCCTTAGCAGAGATATTTGAAGGGACAACATCACAAAGGGCTTGAAAATACAGATGAAAACTCAATAGGTTAGCAAGAAGTAGTAGTTTGATAAATTCCATCAAACTTCTTCTCTTCATCCTCTCTCAGACATCCCTCAGACCTCCATTATCTCAATGGATCCTGGCCACACGCAGGTGACAAAGCTTCTTCAGATTTAGATTAATGAGAGAGAGCAAACAATAACAGGAATAAGAATAAAATAAGTATATTTAGAGGCTCAGTAGGTACAGAAGACAACAGCATGTTAGCGAAATTAATATCACAGGGAAAATTTTAGCTTTATTGTAAATGAAAAACTGAATATATTTCACAACGTTACCCTGTCACAAAGACAAATATTATATTGAATGATGTTAATAGACTTATCATATGTAAAACAAATAAGGTAGTTATTTTGCTTTATTAGGCCTCATTTGTATTACAGTGTTTAGTTTGGGCCACAACATTTTTAGAAAGACAGACAAATTGCGAAGAGTTCAGAGGACAGTAACAAAAATGATAAAAGATTTGGAAAATAAGATCTATGAGAAAAGGTTAAGTGAACTGGGTATGTTCAAACTAAAGAAAAGAAGACTGAAGGGAGACACGGTCTATTTACAAACACATAAAGAGTTGCTATAAAGAGGATAGGGTCAAATTATTCTCATTAGTCAGTGAGGACAGAACAAGAACTAATGGGCTTGTGCTGCGCTAGAGAACATTTAGGTTAAGTATAAAATAAAAACTTTAACTAATAGAACAGTTAGAAACACAATAAGCTGCCAAAGGAGCCCAAAAAACATCCTGAGATTCAGATTTTAGCCTATTCTTGATTTAAACTTGGTAGAGGAAGGATGGCACAGTGGTTTGCGGTTTTAGCCAGTTTCTTTTTTTCACTGCAGATTCTTTACATGACCTCAGGCAAGTCAGTTACACTGCATTTCAGCTCCCCAGCTGCAAAACAGTGACAAAAGCAGTTCCCTAGCTCTCCGAGATGCAGTAAGGATAAATAGTTAAGGACTCTGAGACACTCCTAGTGCCTAATCTAAGCCAACAGTGCAGTATATGAACTAAATATTCAAATATGCCGCTGTGCAAAGTCACCAACTACCCGACATATCTGAGAATCCCAACCAAGCCAAACGACTTCTGTGATTGTTGCAATGCACTTTAGCTAATGCATCCAGTTGAGATATACTACATTAGAGATAAAAAGTAAAAAAAATCAGTATTTATATGGCTGATATGACAGTTCACTAGCAGCCTGACCCAACTATCCACTGAAATCAGTGAAGAAACTGTTTCCATAGAAAAGTGATCAAGACCAAGAGCTAGTTATTAAGTGTGAACATGGACCAGTCATCAGAGTCCTGTCCTAATTGTCTAAAAATGTTCAGCCACAGTGGAGTTGCTGAGGCCAAACCTGGAAAACAGATCAAAATCTAGTCGAAAAGGCAGAGAACATTAACAGTAAATGATAAAGGTTATTCGAGGAAAAGATTATTTTCATTTTTGTTAATATTTTTAATGGCAGTGTTATTCTTATTTGATGTTTAATTTCATATGGTTAGTTTTGATGGTTACAAAGGAGTTGTGTTTCTTATGTAAAGTAATTATTAATAATATGTTATCTGAAAGCTTAGCAATAAAGGAGCAGCAACAACATCCTTTTTTAAAGAAAATGTCATTTGTGATGCTAAAAATAGCTGAGATTGTGAAAACTAAAATATTATTGTAAATAAACCTAGCCAGTTTATTTTTTTTCATTTACTGCCTGTATTTTACTCAGCATTGATTGTGAGAAGAGATTAATCACATTCATTTTTCTAAATTTTCCTGTATTGCACTGATACATTTTTGTTTTATTTATTTAACTTCCTAGATAGATTAAATACACATCTCCCAGGCTCTCAGTACAGTGAGATTCATAACAATGCAGTATTTCCCAAGCTATTTGGTCTTGTGCCTTCCTCTCAAGTGAGCCCTGCTCTTCCCACCCCCTCTCGCATTAGCTCAGCTAAGGCATCAGACTGAGGTTAGCCATAACAAATGCAGTTCCAAAAACTACTTTTCCAAACACATCTCCCACATCCACTCCCCCTCCGTCACCAGTCTGCTGCTGTAGTAGAAACATTCCCTCTAAAGGATTTTAAAACCCACATACTTAAAAGACACACAAAAAAAGTTTAGTGTCATCTAACTCTTCCACTGCAATAGAGAGCCCTGAATAAACATCAACAATAAAAGGAAGTTATGAAAAAGAAATCATTTGCTATCAACTTGTAGATCAAAACAGGCAACAAAGCATGTAACAAATCACCACAACCTAAAGTATTTATGTAAAGAATAAACTAAAACAATGCGAGATTTCAAGTGCTGAAGCATAAAATGGGACACGTTTAGAGAAAAGAGTAAATGCCTCCTCCTGGGCGCAAGCGGTTTCACTGACTAGCAGCTACACAGAGAAAAGTGATAGAGTGTAAATGACAGGATATCTGGGAAGTCATGAACCCAGGTGGAGCAAATCAAAAGCATGACATAAAATCTCAGAAGGCCTTGACAGCACATAGGCACAAATAACTAACAGCCTTTAACTCAAATGCTATATGCTTTTCATTTGCGAAGTTATATAAATACATTACCTCATGGAATTATGTGCTATACACATGTTCCTAGGCATCTTCACGGCCTTTCCTTAGAACTGTGTGAATAAAGGGTGGGTTTTTTTATTCGATTGAGAAGTCAACAACAACTATTCAGCTTAATATTTTGCTTTGTTTTCAAGTCATTTCAGCCATTTTATAATCCTCTGGGGAAAAAATGTACAGCTGAATTTGAAATGAAAAAGTTTGTTTGAAACAGACTCAGAATGTTTTGTTTCCAAAAAAAAAAAAAAAAAGAAGAAAAGAAACTAGAAAAAGATTGTTAAGGAAAAAAAAATCTCCAAAGGGAAAACAAAGATGCAAGTCTAACTTTGAACTTAGATGCTTCCCACATTGTAATCAAATGACTTGCCAGCCAGCCACACATGTATACCAGAGAAACAAGTGAGAATGAGACTGTGGGGAGTGTGATAACAGTTCTGCACTCACAGTGCTTTCATCTTGTAGTACATATACTTGTGCAGTTGATACATTTACCAACAGCGTTTTTTTCATATTGTATGCACAACAGTTTGTAGGTAGTGCTTTGCTAACACAAAAGCGGGAATTAAAAGGTTTAATAACAGGCAGAGCTTGTACATGCATCACACAGAAGATGATCTGCGAGGTTTTTGCATGTGTATCCCTCAGTGACTCAGTTTTAGTCAAATTGCTTTCAGGTTTTAGGTTAAAAAGGAAGTATAGAATCCCTGTCCTCTCTCTTTGAAATTGCTGAGAAGGTTATTTCCCCTAATTCCTATGGAAATAAGAGATATTCTATTTCAATCTTCAAACAGCACTGAATGTCATGGAAAAAAATAGGATATTGCAAAGTATTTCCTGGTATTATTTAGAACTGAATCATTTTGCAGTGCATGTTAGTCTAGAGCCATAGTTAAATATTTCAATAAGTTTCATGTATTTATTTGCATTTGCTTTCCTTCAAGCTTTATAGCTTGAATGATGCCAGTAATAGAGGAGAAGCATGTTTGTCTCTTCTAACTGTCACTGATGACACAGATAAGTAAAATGGATGTGGGTGTTTCTGTTTTGTTTCTTACTAATGAGGCTTTTGAAGTATTTCAATAATGAAGAGTTTGACATTCAAAGCATTTGCATCTATTGCCCTCAGCTGGGTATCCCATGAAGACAAAAGCCCAACATTTTGCACTGACAAGAAATATAGGAGTAATCTAGCAAAGACAACAATAGCTAGGGAAAAATACGAACAAATTTAATCCTTCAGGTTTGGTGAAGCAAAACACATCTAGAGGGTCACTTTGGCATGAAAATAAATATACTGCCAGTGATGCAGCTAGTGAGTAGATAGACAGTGGGATGACAACAGAGCCTCTCATGAGCTAAGAAAAAAGAAGAAAGAGGCAAGAACTGGTGTGTAGTTGGGGATGACTGTTTTCATTTGAGCACTCGGGCCCATGCCAATTATTCTACTCCCCTGTGCACCTTTAGATTATTTTGACTAGATCAATTAATCTAATTTTAGACTGCTTGGGGGAAGGGAAGATCACTTAGAGGAATATATTGATGATGGCATCGGATATGTTTGATTCAGTTTTGTTTATTCACCATAAATGTACATAGCACTGCTTCCCTGAACACAGCAAGAATCAAACAGGAGGCGTTTTCCCTGCTGACTACTTCAAGCTCCTGACAGGTAACGATCAGCTTGTAAACTAACCCTTTCAGCCTTTCCTCCATGTCATATTACCCCACTACGGAAATCACATCCGTTTCTTCCTTATTACCTTCTTTTTTTATTTCTTTCTCTGAGCTTTTTGTCTCTCTCTCACAAGCTCTCAGACCCCCCCAAAAATAATATCTGAGAAAAGCCCTCCACACCTGTACCTGTTTCAAATGTCCCGCTGGTGATTGCTGTTTCAATTTTCTGCTTCCACTGAGAAGTTTCACGGTTTCTCACCTTTATCCCAAAATGAAACAATGCTGTTTACATTCACTAATGAAACCACAAGGTTTAACCTACTTCTAACAGTACTGTTTCATGAATAATTGCTATGCATTAGGAATCCTGGTGGAAATAACCCAACCCGAAAACTAAGCCATGAAAAGCTTAAACTATAAATCGGGAGATCTCTTTTGCCAGAACTGGGAAAGAAACTTCATATGAGAAGACAAAGAAGAGTGCTGTCAGAAAGGACATTGCCCAGGCTTCAAACCTTCCAGTTGTAGCATTGGCTAAAGAAGGTGAGAATATCTTCTTTAAAATGTTTACTTACTAACTCTTTTTCTCTGACAAGAAAAAGAAAAAGATGTAGAAGGAGAACCACTTTGAAGATGAAAAGAAAGCCTACCTCTCTTTTACTTTCTTTAGCATTTTTCTCCTGCCTCATATGCATTTTTTCTACAAAAACCGTTAAAATTGAAAAGTTCTTTATTTCCAAGGCAAGCAACAAAATCAACAAGAAAAATTTTTATCAAAATGTGTTTAGTTAAGATGTGTATGTTCTGTCAAAAAAAAAAAAAAAAACTGTGTAATGAGCTGTATTTGTTCTCTTTCTTCATGATTAGAAAATAGTGATATCCCTTCCCCCACCCTAATAAAAAGGAGATGCAGCAACTCCTTTAAAAAAATCAGGCCACTGGAAAGCAGAGTGATACTTGGCACAGGCAGCCTTCCCTGTGGCAGAGATTGAGTTTGCCTCAGCAGCACTGCTGAAAGGATTAACTAAATAAGAGAGTAGAAAACAAGGTGGGATTCATGTCACTTGCTTTTAGATGCCTACAGTGGGGACACTTATCCTAATATTATTCACTCTAGTCACTTTTAAGAGTCAATAGAGAAGAACAGGCACATCTAAGGTGTTTCCTCTGACCTACTTTAGGTGTTTACTATAGGATGGGGTGAATTGTACCTCAGCAGTGTCTTACGTTCTCCAATGGGAGATATAGGAGCTCAGATATAGACATCTACATGGTGCATCTTCATTGTAGATGTTTCCATTTGGTCATGTAAGTCTTACTCCAAAAGAAAACAAAATGAAAGGAAAAGAAGTAGAAAGCCTTAAGGAAACATCATAACCATCATAACCGGAGACCCCGGTAGGTAATGCATCCTAAAATTCTAAAGCTAAAAAAGTTCAGTTGTAAAGTTAAAAGAAGATAAAAATAAAAAGGCCTCTCAAAAAGTCCTTGAATGTCTCAGCTCATCCTCATTTGATGGATTAGAAGCAGCATTTGGCCTTTCCCCTTAATTAGAGACCAAAAGGTCATCTGGTCCACTTCCCTGACGCTGCAAATTTGTTCTATGTGGTACATTTAGTAGCATCCTGATAAGTTTCAAAATGTATGACTTCAATGTACATTACTATTTCCATAAGGATAGAATAAAACATTTTTTAAAAGCATCTGCACAGAACTCTTTTTTTCTGAAATGAACTGTAAATATTTTTTTTCCTATTTTGATTTTTTCCTTCTTATGCCTGCTAAATAATTCTCTCTATTTTTACACATGTTAAGCTACTTATAAGTACTAATTGTGGAGAAAAGAAAGGGAGTTAAACTCTACTGTACTACAGTTTTAGTTGGAATCAAAGCTGTCAACTCAGCATGGGGGTCAAAGTGTAATTAACAGATTTGTAGATGAAATAATCTCATGGCACTAAGTTACTAAATTACAGTAACTGCAGGGTTTTTTTTTTTTTTATTTCGAAAATTATCATGCCATATAATATCAGTAATTTGAAATCTTTCCTTTTTCAGAGTGAGATGAAGTTTAAACAGTTGAGAATGAAAAAGGATATGTAAGACAAAAAAAAGCAAAGCACAAAAATTTCACTCCATCAGTGAAAGAGACAGTTTTCCATTTGTAGATTTTGTTTTTTTTTTTTTCAACTATGGATAAAAACCACACATAAAAACAGCCTGATTTGTTTTAGATTTATTTGAGTTACATTTTTTTTGCTTTAAATGCAACTAGAAGCATGGAGCATTTGTACACAGCTTAAACAACCACAGCTTTTGAGCACTTTTTTGAATTTTTAAAGCTTTATAACAGTAAAATAGGTTAGGAGTAAGAGTATTAATGAGGAGAAGAACTGAGTATAACAGGGAAGTTTTTAGAGTCTTTTATCTCTTTTATACTTGCTACATTCAGTACTTCAGTCATTCCTAAATACTTTCTCTAACAGAGCTTTAGCATTCAGTTATACAATACTGCACTTCAGGTAATCTTATTTGTAAATGAATCTGTAGGATTGATGTTCGTATGCAGTTTAATTTGTTAGACATAATCTTGAAAAGTCATAAACTCACTTTGCATCTTTACGTACTCGTATATTAAAGAGGTATAATTTATAATAAACATCTGCTTTATAATACCAATGTGACAGCAGGCATTAGGCAAGGAAAATTGACTGTGGGTGTGAGAGACACCACACACAAATATGCACATATATAATTAAACCTTTAAAATATAGCTGAGTGATTTTCTTATGCCAGTCCGAAGATTATTAATACACATGTCAACGTCAAACTTAATAAAGCTGTTGCATTAATTGTAACTATGGTGTCTTGTATTAGCACCTGTCAAGGTATTTCTGGTGCAGAAAATCTTTGTCATGAGTAAGCTAGACAACATAGATTATAAGTGAACTAGCCTTTTACCTCAGGAGAGCTGAATTCAAATACTGCTTTTAGTCTCAAGTGAGTTGTTTGTCACACCCCACTGAACCTCCAAATACGGCACAGTTCTGCATGGTTGGAAGTCTGCACTCAGGAGAAGTGAAGGAGTGGGATATCAGGAGGTATCACTAATCAAGATTATGGTGCCTTGGCAGAGACAAGTAGGGAAGAGCGTGTGTAGCAACTGCCAGCTCCTTCCCTCACAAGCCAGCACTATTCATGTCTTAACTTCCAAAAGCAAGAAGTCTGTTCACAAATTTTGGACAGAAAAATAAGCTGCTGTTACTAATGTCAGCTTTTGCAGATCAGCCTCGCACAACTGTTCATGATAGTCTCCCATCGGAGGCATTATCCATATGAACTGCAATCAGTGCTATTTAATGTCCGAAAGTGCCTAAGACCATCTTTTAAAGCTAAAATGCAAAGAGTCGTGAATACTGCTACCCTGTAAGTTTCAGTTTGGTACAGAACTGCCTTGGTATAAAATTAAAAATCTTGGGGAATAATCTTATTCAAGAGGAAAAATGAAAGATTCGCAGTGGCATCTGAAACATTAAAATCTTGCTGAGTTCAGCCAGCCAACAAAATGTCTCTGTAAGCCAATAATAACATTTGTTATTATCTCTTTGCAGAAATTGTATCCAATAACATTAACCTACCCATTTTTCAGTGTAGATAAGACATCATATCAAAAAGCCAGCACAGCGCCAGATCTGTGCAGAATAACAGCTTACATTCATTTAGATAAGCGTATAGAGTCAGCTAAAGGCAAATCCTGTTACGTTCATGTGTACAATATACAGGAACCATGGGAAGACGGCATCATCTTTCATTACTGAGCAAAAGAAATGGAAAAGAGAAGAGTGCTTTATAGCCATACAAACATTAGCAGAGGATATTGTGAAGCCACATTTCAACTTGCAGCTCTCATTGCTGAGCATTCCCTTTTCCACACACCTTTCTCTCAGATGTGACTTAAGGAGATTTGTGCTCCAAGATGTGTCCCAAGTTTCTATAGACTTAACCAATACATCTTTAGCAATCTCAGGGTTGAATGTAGAGATATGAAGCCCCCACTAACAAGTGAAATGTTTCTATTATTTTCAACATAAAGCAAGCAAAACACTGACCAGCACAGGGCCAAGTTCTTAGTAAGCAACGGGCTAGGCTAACTTAAAATAGTCCAAAGCCAAATTGTCTGTATAACCTTAAAGATGGAAGAAGTGAAGAAGACGATACGCAGAGTATAAATAAGACACTTTGTAGAGGGTGGACGCAAAGTACAGAATGACTTTTAAGCTATAGAACAACAAATCTGGAATCTTGTGTTACCAAACATTTACTGTATGTCACCTCAGTTTTACTAGAGCAATCCTCTGGCAGATCATGAAGAGGAGGTGAGCACCATTTTACCTTTTCCACTTTCCTAAGTGCAGGATCCCAGCTGAATAGACCAAGCTCAAGAAAACAGAGAGGACTGAAAAAGACCTCCTTAGCAGACTTTTACTCTGGGGTTTCAGTACGGAGAAGTAAACTCATGTTTGCATGTGAAAAACATTTCATTTTATTTTTAAATGTTCAGAAGCCAACAGCGAAACCGACATGGCCCATTTTGGCGTGTTCATTAATGCATTGTTCACTAATGAAAAACTGCCTCACTCTTAAATGGAAATTTTCTTATATTAGTGTAGATTGGGCTTTGTATTAGTACAAAAAACGCAAAATGGCTGGGGTAAGTGAAAAAGATTATTGAAATTGCAAATAACTTTAAAGAATGTTTTTATATGAGCATCTATATTAACATGATAATAGCTCAATACAACTTACACAATATGGAACCATTACTGTGAAAGATACATTAAAATAACATCTCCATAACACAGACTGACTCAAAACCATTTAATGGCTCAGATGGAGCCAACTGTAGAATTACATGTTAGTCAAGAGCCCTGTTACGGTCTATCAGTCCAGTAACTAATATTTATTTTATAAAAGGCCTAATAAACATTTACATAAATAAGCTATTAATGCTCTAGAAGATAAATGTGTATTCAGATATTTATTAAAACAGCAATCCTATTTCAAAATAACTTAAAATGTATATTTATACAAATTTACACAGACAGAGATAACAATACAAAAACCTACTTGCAATCTAAAACTCTGCAATGATAAACAAGAGACATAAAAGTCAAAATTAAGGCCAGATACTATGCTTAGTTATGCTTATTATGTAAATGGTATTGTATAGGACAAAAAAAATTGTCTATAACTGTAATTCACATGCTTGTTCCTATGTCTTGCAGCTGATGTAGTCTTCTAGAACAGCACAGAACAATATGTGACGTTTTGACACACTGATATTACAGTGAAGTAAGAAATAAATGGTGAATAAATAATGCGTGATCTGTAAATAAGAAGCATAGAGACTTAAGGAATACAAAAGATTTCATTCAGACTAGCTTTTCTGACATTTACCATCAAACAGTCATTACAAAGCTATAGATACATACAGATATGTCCACACATATTTGTGTCTGTTTCTCTTCTAACCAAACAAGGGGAGGTAAGTATTGTTCCCCTCTCAAAGAGAAACTGGTGGTAGAGTCAGGCGTTTCTTTGATATAATCCTGTTTATTTCTAAGAATGGTCAGAATCCTGGTTTTCGTAAGAAAGAAGAGAATAAGCAAAGGAATTTAAAATACATTAAACACTGTCTTTGGTCACAGTTGCCAGTGCTATTTTTAATCAGAACTTTTCTTCAAAGCCTTTACTCTTACCTTTTCTCCAAGCTGCGGTCTCAGGACTTGTTTAAAAGGTATTTGATCCTTACTTATAGTCCTGTCTATCAGCTGCTCTGCACTTGCATCTCCTTTTCACAGATGCACACATCTTCAAAAACAATAGCCAGCAAAACTTTCTTATCCATATGGGCACATGCACATGCTTGCTCTCAGTTCTTTGGATAGTGACAGATGGCTGAATTTGGGGTGGAGGGTACTATTGTTTCGACTATGTAATTCCATAAAGGATCTTAACTATCTCTTATAATTATATCAAATCATCTGAAAGTGGATTTTGTCCAGCCAATAAAAGATATATATTTGTGTTGCACAGATTTAAATGTATACTTTGATATAATCAGTGCAGAATCCTAACTTTACTGCAATATATTTATTGGACATACAAGAGATCAAAATAATTTGAGAAAAAGTTTGTCTTTCATGGAACAAAGAACAGTACAAAATGGATAAAAACTGTTCAAGAATTGGTTACATTCATTGCTCTAGGATTCACAGAGTAACTGGCAGGACCACGAAGTATACTCACTGGTCACTGAAGGAAAAAAAGGTCACAATCCTTTATTTATGCATAGGTAAAAAGAATTAAGTAAGTCTTTAAAAAAGATAAAAAGAAAACAAGAAATGAAATACTGAAGGAATTAGCCTATCCAAATATTATTTTGTGCTTTATCAAAAGATTTCTGGGATATCTTTTTTGCAAAAAAAAACATACCTTGGTCTATTTACTGTCTTTTGATTCTGATGGCACAGAAAACTCTAAAATTGACAAGGTAATGTTTTGACCAGGAGAAAAGAAGCAGAAAAGTATCATCCATAGCTCTGAAAAGCTCTGGGGGGAAAAAAGAAAAAGAGCAACCAATTTCAAATTAAACAATCAAACATGTAACTGCCTGGGACGAATGAACCTGGAAAACATGGTAAGTCAGAAAAGGCTATGGGTTTGCTCTTGATGCAGGTAGAGATTTTGATCATCGTGCCAGCCCTGAATGACAGGGAAGAGATAGAAGGAGCCCTTGGAATGGTAAAGCATAAAAGAACATTTATAATGAGGAAAAAAAAGGGCTACTGTGGAAAGAAAGCCAACAGCAGTTACCTGCAAATCTTAATAAACCTAAGAAAAGAGTCCCTAATCCAAAGGTGCTTTGGCAGGAAATTAAGTTGTCTCCAGACTCTACCAAGTAGGATGTAAATCCTGTCCAGTAACAGGAGTCTGGTCAAAATTCGTAAATGACTCATAGCGTTGATGAAACCTGCATGTCTGTACATTCAGACAGGGAAGGAGACTTTAGCCTTAGTAAACGGGTACGGAGCGGCTCATCTCTTTAATTGCAGGAAGCCTGCATTAGATGAAAACAAACTGTTTGTTTTGTCATGCATTGTTAAAACTTAGGCAAGTGAAACTTAGGCAGACAGGATCTCCCTCTGGAGGCGTTCAAAGGCATCCACTGCTTTTTATTGACTGTAGAGAAGTGAAGCACTCCTCTAAGAAAACAGATTTTCTAGCTGCTAAAATTGCCAGTTAGTTGACTAAACTGGAACAAGTGTGTCCCATTCCCCAAGTATAAAAAATATTCCTTTGGTTATAGATTTCGGATTTTCAAATCAAGCATTAATCCAAGAGAGACCTGAGGACTGTGGAGCCTGTGGAACATTTGGTAGAAGTGAACTAAAACAGACTTAAGTGCAAGATATGGTATGTCAACTTGATATTTTTAAAAAAGTAGCCTAGGAAAATATGCAGACAGTGATTCTCAGAACAATCGCTCAGGAGAGGAAGCTGCAGAAAGTGCTCACAGCTCTTCAGACAGGACTAGTTACCTCCACTCGCAAGCCTTATCTGTAGATAGAGCTCTCAGGCTTACATGAAAGTTTCTTAAAGATACCACACGTTGTACTCCAGGGTAATATGTGAAAAATGCTGAAAACTATATAGAAAGATTATTTATGGTTGCCAAACCACAAGATAATATTTAGAGACAGCATCTGTAGAGTAGGTATTAGTGTTTAACGCATATAGTAAAAACAAAAGCCAAGAGAGAAAAAGAATTCATGTTTGTGACACAGGAGAAACTGCACCTAGAACAGAAAGCAGGCACAGATTTGTTGACGTTAACTGAAAATAATTATTTCTTTTACACTCACATTCTCATTTACTTGAGATAGCTTCGCAAGTGGATTTTACAGCTGACACTAGATGGTTTATGTACATTCCACAAATTCTTGCTGAACTATAGTTAACACAACAATATCTAATGATAAACATAAATTTTTTGTTTACAAGTACAAAAAAATGGCAGAGGAGTTTGCTATAGTCATGTACATGAGTACATGCAATCTACAACCTCTAGAGATCTAGAGGAGTAGGGGTTTTTTGGTTTTGGGCTTTGGTGTTTTTTTTACATTCTTCCCTTTCAAAAGGTTGAAGAAGGCTTTTTTTACTCATAGTTGGAAAACAGTTTCAAAAATAAATAGCTCATTCTGAAAAAGCTTGTGGAATCAATCTCTGATCAGCTTATAGCACAATTAAATTACAGGATAGCATCAATGAAGCATGAGACCACTGTATCTCGGAAATTTATTTTTTAAGAGAATTTATTAGGAGAAAACCGAAAATAAAACTGTCTTTCAAGTTAGAAACTTACAGTAAAGACAACATAAATTTGCATAAATTTATAAGGGGAAATTCAAACAAATAAACCTTAAGAATGGAGAGCTGCCAAATTTTCATGTAAAAGTTGCATGAATCTTGCACGTACAACCCTTTACACTTAAATATTGTTCCAATAAATTGCTGTCCATCAGTCTGGACAGGAGAATAGGTGAAACTTTTTCAAATTTCCTCAAAAGAAGGAAATAAAGAGCACTAAGTCTCCATTTTGTCCAAGATGCTTTCAGCAAGGAAACAGTTTCATCAGAATAAGGCAAATGAGTCTCAGAGCATCACACTATCAAAATCAAAAGGTGAACGAGTTTTTACCAACAGCATTTTTAATATCTCAGGAGAAACTTGCAAGTACAAATTATGACTAGGCAACTCATTTGAGGAAAAATGTTTTAGATGAAATATTAAGTTTTGACACAACTCTAACTCCTCATAAATGTTGCTTGAGTGGACATATTAAACTTAAAAAATATATATTTGAAATGAATGTATTTTTTTCCATTTTGGAATTACAATTGTATTGAAAGGATGTTAAATCGATTTTATAAAACCTAGCTATCTGGAAAAGAAAAAAATATATATTAATTTTCAGGACATATATTATTTCATTTTCATGAAATGAGATTTGTAGAACTTTTCACTTCATTGAGACAAAAACTAAAATATTCCACTCTGAATGAAAGCTAAAGCACTTTTTTCCATGTTATAATTCAGCCACATAACTAAAAAAAAATCATTCTCACAGTTTTTCATACTAACCCTTCTCTTATTTATGTGGGAAAGGAATAAGTGGGCATTTCAGATGCCCACATAATGTAATAAGGGGGTTCAATATGAAGTACCACAAACGTAATTGGAACTAAGACATGAGTGAAGCAAATCTCTGCCAACCACCTTGTCTTACCATGATCTATGAATACCTCATGTACAGCTGCAATAGCACCAAGCAGGTAATGCCAGTATTTCAATAACCAAATATTAACTGCTTCACCATGGAAGGAAAATTTACTTGCTAATGGGCAACACTGAGATTATGAGAGAATGAATGAAAGAAGCTCCTTTCGAATCCCCTTCCAGCTTCATAGTTTTACAAGCATATGGGAAAGGATGATAGCATAATAGTAGTCCTTGCATGTGTGAACAGTAACATGCATTGGATAATTAAGTAAAAGTGTGAAAACTAACTGTAGGATCATTGGTGGGACTATGTGCATTACAACAGTCATTCCCACCCTAATATTATGCTTGCATGCTGAGTTTTAGAAGCAATATCACACATAATTCTTTTAATAATACATATCCTTCTTCTTAGAATTTATCACCAAATGGGAATGTAATAGCTTTTTTTTTCAATATAGCCTATAGAATGTAGTCTCACTCTATCTGGAGCTCAGCATTAAGGTATAAATCAATAGATACCTGCTAGTCTGATCAAGAGCCTATCTTTCAAAAATATCAGGAAACCAAGGTCTCTCTACACAGAAACATTATTTCCAGCTCTCCATACGTGCTAACCAAAAAGAAAGGCAGGTCAATAATACAGTGATCAAAAAATTCAAAAAGTTTCTAACCACAAAAAAAAAAGGACATTATTATCACTATTAGAGTTGCGAAGCAAGACTGTTGGTTTATGCCTTAATAACGGATTCTCTATGATTAACACAGCAAGATCTAATTTATTCTATCCACTTCCATTGTTTATAGCCAAAGCCTTAATGAAAGCCTGCTTTCATTTATCTAATGAACTTTAATTTCTAATTTTCTCAAGGATTAAGCTACATATTTTACAGGTTTTTTTTTTCTTTTATTTTACTGTCATGTGGACGTCTCTTTGTATACTTTCATGACTGCAAATCTACACCTCGTGTAGATTACACATTTATGCAGTCATGTATTTATGACAGAAATATACAGCTCTATCTAAATATGTACGATGTGTATGTAGGTTTGTGGGACTCTCAAAATACTATTTAGGCAACTAACAGCAAAAAAGCATAAGTGGTATATTTGCCTAAAGAACTGAGCAGCTTCCAATAAAATCAGTATGAAATTATGTTCTAATGAAGCAATCAATAGGGAATAAGGACATTCCGGGCATGTCTCCAACAGGCAATGGAGTACGGTAGGAAAACCCTAGGATGTGATGAGGCTAGAATGGGTATACACCTACCATCAGAGCTTCATTTTAAAACTAACTATCTCTGCTGAGAGCGTGGGCTCACCAGTTCAGTCACAGAACTTCACTTATAGCACTGGTTTTGCTGTCTGAGTTTGTGCCTTTGCACAAATCTGCTCTCCGGTATGTGACACACCAACAAGATGAGCTCTAGCTGAGGAGTGTCTCCCAAGCCATTACTCTGTGAATGTTTGCTGATTTTATACCTGACTATAGTAGCAACCTGAAACGTGCTGTCCAGTCACTGTCATATACCACACCATCCATTAGCTCCCCTCCAGCTGCTCCTTGAGACCACCACATAGAGGACACTCCTAACCCACTTTTTTTGCAGTCTAAGTATGATAGACGAGATCTTTAAATGGCAGCCCCGCTGTATAAAGCATAATTTATTATTTCTCTAAAAAGTTGAATACATAGAGAATGCAAAAATAAAAATATTGTATGCTTAGGTCTTCTTTTGCTGTTCTCAGTGCAAATAAGAGCAGTTTTAGCTTGGAGAAGCACACTATCTACACACCTGCACTTTAGCAACAGGAAAGCATTCAGACACATCTGTTTCTTCCATGTTTCCTCATGGACTGCCTGTAGGCAGCGTCTGCAGACTATGCTATTTTTTGTGAATCCATCCCTCAGGCATCTCTCTCTCTCCCTATGCACTGTGCAAAGGGCCCAGGTGCCTCAGAGACTCCTGGATTCCAATACAAGGGCTGAGACGTAAAAGTTAAGCATTGAAAAGCTCAGCATTATGTCTTTTTTTAGACTGA
Organism: Struthio camelus; assembly: GCF_040807025.1. Taxonomy (NCBI): domain Eukaryota; kingdom Metazoa; phylum Chordata; class Aves; order Struthioniformes; family Struthionidae; genus Struthio; species Struthio camelus. The sequence continues at coordinate 185,663,385 of NC_090942.1, read as the reverse complement.
GCTTTCTAGCCTGAGGCATGTTCAGTCTGCATCAACACCTAATGTGTGAACCATTGCAGCATCTCAAGCAAGGCCCTTTCAGCATTTCCTCTCCACCCCTCTTCTTACTTGCCTGCAGCATCCCTATTCTGTAACCCCATCACATAATCCTGCTTAAAGAGTCCTGCCTGACATTGGCCAAGAAGAATTCAACAGGACTCTCACTTCTCTCTCCACTACCCTTTTGACTTGTTGCTTGAACCATTGAAAAAAATAAGAGTAAAGATTGCAGATGATTAGTAATAAAGCCAAAAAAATTCGTGTCTAGCAGTTTGGGTTTGTTTTTCTCTCTAAACTTTCAACAGTAATGGGACAGAAATTCAGCTTTCACTTCTAAACTTGCCCTTACCTCCACTCAAGGAGTCAGATGTATGTATGCCATTACCAGGCATCATTGTTTCCCAGGACAGTGAAATCAAGACGTACTTTCTGAAGCAATAGCACCGAAACTTTAAATGTGAATTTCTAAGTTTGTAATCTTCTCCAGGTTTTGGAGAACCATTTTGTTTTACCTATGTGTCTTTGTGCTGTATGTTGTTAAAAACAAATAAAAAAATCAAAGGAATGTTCAGATTGTTGTATATTGTTGATAACAATATACGGTAATAATGTACCATTATTCAGGAGAAACTAAGGGAAATTTAATCTACAACGTATCAACACTATACATCAAACTACCTCCTTCAGAGCAGTTACAGTCTACCACCACAAAATAATCTACAGTCAGTGTCATACATCATGCACATGCAAGAAACCTGCATATTAAAGCTTTTATTGATGCAGTCACATTCTATGCAGAGTTGTTGCTTGATAGGTTTCAGGATCCAAAGTATTTACTTTTCCAGCAAAAATATTCAAACCTTCACCCTATTGTCTAGTACAGAGAATGCTCTGAATTAAGACAAAAACCTCAGCTGTAAAAAAAAAAAAAAAGAAAATGCTTTACTTCTGTACAGCTTCTGTATACTTTTCAAACAAGTATATCAATGCTATTTACAAGCATTAATGAAAACGTTCAACACCTCTGCAAGACAGTAAGATAAATTACTGTTAATGCATGGAGAGAGATTGTGAGTTGCAAGACTGGCAAGTCATGGCAGATCTAGTTGCTGAATCCAGATCTTAGATTCCTATTTCTTTTTGCTGAAGTAAATAGCTTCCCAGCAGGGGGGCCCTACACTACGATCAGTGGGACCTTAGCGAATTCTTGTTCCAGGAGATTATTGGTAAGAAAAACAACTTCAGTAAAGCAAAAAATAAGGTCTGGAAGCACCACTGTTTTTCCTCTCCTCCTCAAACATCACTTTGTGTCACAAATGTGAAACCAGATACAAAGAAAACAAGACAAAAAGGCAATAAAGTAAGAGAAAGTAAAAGTCACAATTTCTTTGCATAAGCAGATGAGCATGAGAACTTTCTTGAGCACGTGAGGAATCTTTATCCTATATAGAGACAATTGCAAAGGATTTGATTGAAAAAGAATGCAAACTAAAGCTATGTCTAGACTGCGTGCCACCTCATCCTTTCGCCTGACTGCCCAAACTGAAAGACAAAATTGGGGCATGCCATGGTTCTCCTACAGATTCACATTTCTTTCTTATGCAAACAAGGGCACGAGGAAGACATAATATGTACCTGGCTCTTACTCTAAATGGATGCCAATGCAGCAGGCATATACATCAGGGCCTAGACCTGAGAAGGGCTGCTATATTCTGCACAGACAAGCCCAGAACAGCTATTCAATAAATTGTGATGTATGTCTCAAGTTCTAATAAAATGTAGGTCTTTCAGGGAAAATCCTAGAGCTCTCAAAATCTTTATAGACACACAAAGATGCTATATGCATTTAAAGAATAACTGAAAACGAAGACTGATGAAATAAAAAAGTATGTCGCCAAAGTGGACATGATGGCTGGTGTGTGATCCATAAATTTTAGGACATAAACTAATTGGTGATACATCAGTAACAGAAATAAAAAATACAGCAGCTGAAGTGAAAATGCTCAGAGATCCCACAGAAGCTGTACAGAAACCTACAAGTATGTGCAACATCTAAAAACTGCAGAGCTTTAGTTGAGCAGACGAATAGGTAATTTACCGATTAGCATTGAAAAAGCATGAAAATACAAAGGGGAGAAACACCAAAATCCTCCCCAAAACAAAGAAATAAATATAACTCAAAGATATAGTAAAGCTACAAGGAAGGCTTGAAAGCTCTGTGGAGAAAAACTTGATTGTGCAAATGCTTTGCATATGAGGCTATATAGAACTGTTATAGTGGAGACAAATTGGTACGTTAAATCAGGAAAAATAGGGGAAATACATCATATCAGGTAAGCAAGAATTGATTCAGAGGTTCATTTTTTTGCACATATATGGCATTAATGCAGTGGAAATAAGCAAAAAATAAGTGGCTTGCAAAGTGTGGACTGCCATCAACTGCAAAAATAAGATAGCAGAAAATAGGAATTTTAAGGCCAAATAGATTGCAAGTTCACTACATAAAGATTTCCTCAGCATTACATAGGCAAAGAAAACAGCAATCCAGTCAGCCTATATTAACATATCAATATCAATTGCATGTCTAAAACTGATGAAATGTATATAGAGGCTGGAATTTCAGGCATTTTGTCTGAAACAGGAACAATAGTTTCACATACAGCAAATTAATTCATAAATTTAGCAGAGTTCAGGCAGGGACAAACAGTTCATAGTGTAATCCGAGCAGAATCAAAGAAGAATCATGCTGTAAGCAAAGAATCACCTAGCACAGACAAACTGACTGTGGTACCTGTCTGATAAAGGTTATCATGATGCTTCTGAAGATCTGGAAAGGCCTCTTTTATGTTATGTATGAAGATGGATGAAACAATGCAGCCAGAACAGCACCTGCCCTTTAAAGTACCCAGTGCATTAGAAGAACAACAAATAACTAAAAGGAGCAACAAAGCAAATGGTAAATGAAGACACATTTGTGAAAGTTGCAGAGCATGTAAGTTAGCTAAGTAGTATGGTCGATATTGAAATGTCAGGCAAGAAGCACATATATAGAGACCCAACCTATTTAAATAAAACACAAAGTGCTCACTGCCAAATGTCGCGAAATATTGCCTGAGTCGGCAGAAGCAAAAATTAAAAATTAAAGGAAAAAAAAAACTTTTGCACCACTCTCCAAATGTAAAAGATAGATATTGGCAAATACTATTGAGTGAGAAAAGCAGCTACCTCACTGTGCTTTGCATAACAGAAGTGAATCCATATCGTTTGAGTATGTTCTCTGGAGTGAAAGGTAGGCCAGCTGTATTATGGTTGACACCAGTCAGGAACACTGCATAGGGTATAGCAAATCACAGTCATAACCTCTTTTGCATGCTAAAGGAATCAAGGAAGTCAGTTACAAACTGCTTAAGCACAACGTGACTTCACGATCAGCTGCACTTACTACTGTATATGGCACATTTAATGATCCTCTATTTTCCCCCCATTTTCTTAAATCTAAGAAAGTAGACATAAAGTAGGAAGCGTCCACTCTTGAGGTTTGTCAGAGACTACTAAGAACCTAAGAACTATAAAAATACATATATGGGGTTGGGGGGGGGGGGGGGAAGTAACCTGTGTGCAAATCTTTGAAGTTACTGCTGAACACGGACGTAATATGACAATTAGTTCAACAACATGTAGCCATTGGATGCATCAATAAAGGGGTGGCCAACCTTCTAATCCAACAGTAAGTGGAATGAAAAAAAACAACTATCAGTTGGTGCTAGTGAGATGGGACGTAGGGCAGCAGTCTTAGAAGAGACGACCTGAAGTTTGCATGTCAAGGACTGCTGGCATCACTCAAAGCCAAATAAGTCAAAATTGAAAAGGAATGTCTCACAATAGTGTTTGCATGTGAAAAGTTTGAATATTATAGTCAAAGATACAAAACCAACCAGCAGGAAGTATCCAGAAATCACTTGGGAGTACTCTAAAACAACACTGTCAGTCACAGAAAGCCTTCATTGTATGCTACTGAAACTGCAAAGTGTGCAGCATGAAAGAGACTGACAAATACATTGCTGATTTCTTATCCAGAGCAGCCTTGCAGTGCACAACTACAGCAACCGAACAAGAATGTGAAAACTCTAGCCTGATATTAATGCAGAAAATGCACAGAGACATAAGCATCAGCTAAGTCTGTTATATGCCAGTTTCAAGGTAGGGGCTACAAAATATCTAAGAACAAATGATACAAGACATAGATTTACAAGTGCTTGCATCTATCATTCTGTCACACTCTGTCAGGACAGCCAGATGCTGAGGGAGAAGCTTTGTCTGCTTCCTAAGAATACTAGTACTACTCACATGAGCTGCGAATCCAAGATAGCATCATATATAAAGTCAATTGAATCATAAAACCTAGGTCAGTAAAATAAATTCTTTCAGGTACACACTGAAGCTGTACAGGAATAGTGTTCTGTTCGTGCAGAATGAAGTGACACTGCATGCTCTGCAGCAGTGCTGCGTAAGGCAAGATATCGAGACCTCAAGAGTAGCTTTGTGATATCAGTGATAACATGGAGGCTAGGATATAGGACAATGTGACTACTAGGTTTTATTATGATGTCGCTAGGTGATAAAAGGTAATGAAATTACACAGAACCCCAACAGGCCTTGACAAAAATATCCACAATAATAATTATAACTGGACCACACAGATTACTTCTTCGCTGCAGTCTATTACTCAGGCATCAGTTGCGGAATTCAGGTTGTCCAAATTTCAGTGTCTGCAAATATAAGTGTCTACCTATGCGTTAGGTGCCTAAGATCCTATCACAGTCAATTGAGACAGTCAATACAGCCAACGAAGTCCACAGGACTGTTCAGTTGGCCGATTACTCTTCAGTCTCCAGGATAATGTATTGACTAGGCCTCTGTCAGCTGTAGTGGAATTTTAAACACCTGGCACACATATATACACATAGATATACTAAAGACAATTAAATTTAGATATTTAAATCTAGAGCTGAATCCCACTCTAGTGATGCCTTCATGTGACAATTTTACTCATCTAAGATTTGGTATCTAGTCTAAGCATGCTGTCAGGTTCTTTCTGTAGTCAGCAGAAGCTTGAGGGATAAGCACTTCCAGTGGATGACTCATCACACCTACTTAAGGCCTCACCCTCTTAAGATATGATATGCCTTTTAACAGATGCCAGTTTCTCTCCACTAACTATGGAGGCAGGCTATTGAAGAAGACTAGAGAGAACTAATCTTAGGTGAGACAAATCCCGCTCCAAGGCACTACCACAGTGACTATCAATACTGCAGTGAAACACTTTAACAGGCTATCTTGTATCCTATATCTACACCAAGGAACCAAAAATCACTTGGAATAAGTTTATACACTTGATTCAGGAATAAAAATGTTCTCCGAATGCCTAATGCACAACCCACATACAATGAAGTGGCAAAATGAACCAGCAATTAGAAGAGAAGATTATTTAAAAGGACTGAGAAATAAAAGAAAATGGCAATAACGAAACACTCCAAAAGAAGCAATAACAGCTGTACATTAACAGGCTTGCTGTCAAGATCTGCAAATACCTCAGTGCCTAGGGCTGGAATTCTGCTAAGTATTTCAAAGTGAATGCAGAACTAGACATCTAAATACTTTGTTGAATCTGACTGTCTATGGATCTAGACCTACATCCTTAATAAAAATACAATTGCAGGGTGGAAGAAGTGACAGATCAATTGGGAAGAAATACATCATTATTAAAGCCAAATATGAGCAGCAAATTAAAGAATATCAGCAGAATCATAGAGCTCTCTCGGCAGTAATATCTTAATGAATGTCCACACTAAGCTGGTTCATGTCCAAATAGATTGGAGCAGAAACAGACCAAAGTTGATACTCTGCCCTTCTTCATGCTCACAGGTCCTTACGCATGCTCTCAGGTGGAACAGGTCTACCCCTCATGCACTACACTTTTCTAAACAGCAGAGGGAGAAGAGGAGTCGCAAAAGGTTTCCAGGAAAGAAACTAGTGAACAAGGAAGAGGTAGGAGAGAGCGTGCTATTGAGATCTGAGTAGCATAACTAGTCAAGCTCACTTGGGAGAGAGGTGCAGAGCAAAACGCTCAGGGAAGCCACATCAAAAGAATCTCACATTCCACTCTGGAAATCAGGCACTTAAAAGTTACTAATTGCAACATTCATTCCTTCATGTAAAGATGGATAAATAGTTTGCAAAGCTTTATTAACTGAAATGGTTAATCATTTGGTAAAGAATCTAACAATAGCAGAGAGCTTGTATCTATCAATAACACCTTCTAATGAACAGATTATAACTATCTATTAAGTATTTATTAACAGTTTATCAGTACATTATGGACATAAGTAGCATCTGTTACAGATAGTTATAACCATGCCGATAGGCGTTATAACTGATTATAAACCACACACGACTGAGTTAGACTTTATTAGAAATGATTAACCATTTTAAAGAATCATTTTGCAAACTCAGTATAAACTATTCATAAATGAATATTTAAAGGGTTGCAAGCTTTGTTTGTTTTTCAAGATCAGATGATATACATCTAAATATGTGTTTTTTTCACTAAAGTAAGGCAGCTAGGTTAAATTATTGCCATTTAAAATGTATATTAGGATAACACATTGAATAAAAATTGCCATAAATACACATACAAAGACTGAATTTTGAAGTGGCCTTTCTTGATATATGCAATCTGGTATGCCGCTCATTTAAGTGACTGCCATGACTAATTTATGTTCACATTTAACTTTTCTTGGCTGTCTGAAAACTGCACTATTAAAAAATTACACAAACCAAGGAAATTTAAAAAAGCATCTAGGCTGAAACTATTTATGCCATGCTTTGTTCTGAACTGAAGAAACATCAAATTAGAATCTTCAGTTCCATTACATCACTAAAGCAGTGAGAAAATAAGGTTTTATGATAAAAATACTGACAACAATGGCAGTAGAAGTGAGCACCACTAAAATATCCTCATCTACAGAGGAAAATATTCCATTCGTATACACATTTGTACTACAGATGGACATAGCTTAGCTGAGACATGCTCTGTGCTTTAGTTGTTTACTTAAGCAGCAACAGAGTTCTAAGAAATAGTTGCTATGCCAACCTATCACAGGACTATATATGTATGTTCAAGACCAGGGCTTATTTTCAGAGCTTTGTTACCCTTTCTTTCAAAAGTTTAAATATGCTACTGCTATATTGTTTATAGCAATTGTTGTTAGGGCAAAACTCTGCAGTCTGTGGACAATTTACAGCCCCGATTTTTTTTGAGGTAGGGTGTGGAGTATGCAGAGTAACGTAACGAGATTTCGAACAAGGACCAGAACAGCCTTTTGACGTCACATTTCTACAATCACCGAATAGATTGTTCTATTTGCAAGCCTCTAAAGATTTGATGTTTAGATGATAAAGGGCACTGCTCTTTATAATCTATTATTAACTATCATGTGCGTATTACTGCAACAGTTCTCCAAAGAGAAAGCAAAGCATGTTTTGGAAGTGCAATGATGAAGTGGGTTTTTTTGGTACTATTTACTAGAACAAATTTCCTTATTAACTCCATACAGACAGTTTTCTTTTTGTAACACAGGAATAGTACATAGTAATCTTCCTCTGGTGCTTAGTAGTGGTGCCTTTAGATAAATATACATTTTCTTAATAAAAAAATCACAGAGGGAGCTCTTTAATTACCATTTTCTGTATATGTTACTTTAGGGGCTGTTTTTCAAATGCATCTGAATTTTCAGTCTATTTATTTTATAATTAATGGATGACTACATACAGTACTGCCATTTCAATTAGATCTTGATGGTTGATAAAGCCATTGTTGATGGGGAGTGAGCAAATGAATGAAGGGACATCAGATTAGCAGTGTTTGTCTTGTTGCATTTAAATAAAACTAAATGTCCTGGCAGTGATGTGATCAAATCCAAACATCTAAAGAGAGAATAAAAACAGTAAACAGGGTGGGAAGAAAGAGATCAGGTCAGAGAAAAAACATCTTCCTTTAGACATAAGGTTTTCTGAAAATGAGCTGCTTCCTTTCAACACATAATTTTAATTTCTGCAGAGGGTAACCACTTCTTTTCAAAGACATTTGAAACCAAAAAGCAATCTCATAATCTCTTCTAACGAGCATTTTGCAACCAGACAAACTTCTTAAAATGTGCAGAAAGCAATCAGATAGAAAAGATCTCAATGCAGATATGGAGAGCTCAACCCACTAGAACTGATAAGGCAAGAAAAGTGGTTGTGATAAATTCCAAAGGTTAAGACTTTCTGTCTACTGTACAGATCAATACGAAGGGGAGAGGAGAGGAGGAGTGTGATAACACTTCCATATCCAGCTAAGAATGATGATATACATGCCAGATGAGAACCTGCATCAGACAGTTATTCTATTTTAGAGTGAAAAAGAGCTTTGCTGAAGCAATTTTGTTGTGTCTCTTAGACTGAAATGAATCACATATTTTCTATTCATTCAAATGTCTGCAGAGAAGGTGTACAAAAGAGAAAAAAAAACAAAAAAACCCAAAAAATTAAATGCCCTGAATTAAATTCAATACAATGGGGCTGCCACAGGCTAAATTCAGTTCTCTGCTCAGTCTCAGGGCCTGATTCAGCTCAGTGTTGTTTTACAGTTCTTTGGGTATTGCTCTAGGAAGCAGCAAAGCCCCTTTCTCATTGAGCTAACTTATTTTAAAGTTATATCAGTTACCATATTCTGATTACTAGAGAAACTATGCATCTCTTGTTGAAGGTCTGCATCCCATCTAAAATTTCTTAGAACTAATTTACTTTGTTTACACTTCATACAATTTTATTCATTTCTTGGTTTTTAGATCTTTTTCCTCACTTGAAAGTAGATTGATTTGCTACTACTGTTTCTACATAGCATCATTCTACATCTTGCCCTCTTTCTTTGAGGCCAGGTAGGTACTTTGGGATATACATCAAAAAAGGGACCTCACCCTGTGTCTTAAGCTATATCGATACTGTATTTAATATCCAAACCCAATTCACATACACAAACTGTACATGGAGATCCTCCTCATTCAGAAATGGGCTTGATATAACTTTGAGGAGCATGAAAGAGAACAAAATATAGACCTACAGAACTTACAGGCATAGTCTAAAGTGTGAACTTATTTGCACGGCAAATGCACAAAAAGTGTTATAGGTGATGGAAACGGATAGGAATACCAGCACAAAATCTAGGGTCTTCATTTGAGAAATCTGGATGTAATCTGCTAAAGGATAAATACAGACCACCACTGAAGGCTTGCTATTCAAAAACAACATGCCAGGGATTTGCTGAGCTACAGATGTAGCAGATGTACAGATGTAGCAATATAGACAAATAGAGCTATCTTGAGCTTGTCAGGTCTCTCACCTGGCCTGCTAAAGCCAATACAGACAGACCCATAGGAACCAACCATCTTCCAAACACACTAACCAACAAATATCTCTGACAATGTCAACAGCGTCATGGTACTCGAGTTCAGGTCACTGCAGCTGGTGACAGATTCTGTTGCAGAAGTGTTATATGGCTTTGAGCTTGGGCACAGGGAGTGCAGATATTGAAGCAGTGAAGAAGGACAAGATGTCTTAGTCTTGACCTCCAGAAGAATCTTCAAGTCTAGGTGAATCCTAGGGTCCCTTGTAGGGGCTGAAGGGTTGTTAACCTATTCTGGAGGACATTATAATCCTCATTACAAGGTAAAAGAAGGCCAAGGGTATGCTGGGATGCATGAGGCAGAGTGTTGCCAGCAGGTCGAGGGAGGTCATCCTGCCCCTCTCCTCAGCCCTGGGGAGGCCTCACCTGGAGTCCAGTTCTGGGCTCCCCAGGACAAGAGAGACGTGGTGCTACTGGAGAGAGTCCAGCGGAGGGCTACCAAGATGCTGAGGGGACTGGAGCATCTCTCCTGTGAAGAAAGACTGCGAGAGCTGGGCCTGTTCAGTCTGGGGAAGAGAAGACTGAGAGGTGATCTGATCAATGTGTACAAGTATCTGAAGAGAGGGTGTCGAGAGGATGAGGCCAGTCTCTTCTCCATGGTGCCCAGTGACAGGACAAGAAGCAATGGGCAGAAACTGAGCCACAGGAACTTCCACCTAAACCTGAGAAAAAACTTCTTTCCTGTGAGGGTGACAGAGCACTGGAACAGGTTGCCCAGAGAGGTAGTGGAGTCTCCTTCGCTGGAGATATTCAAAACCCGCCTGGATGTGATCCTGGGCAATATGCTCTAGGTGACCCTGCTTGAGCAGGGAGGTTGGACTAGATGATCTCCAGAGGTCCCTTCCAACCTAAACGATTCTGTGATTCTGTGATTCTGTAATGCACATATCCATCCTAACCGTTTATTCGATCTTTGCACTGACATTAAAGACAGATACTTTTAAATTAATTTGTAAATTTCAAATGTAATTTTAAAAGAAATGACATGTTTTAAGCCTACTGTAACTGTTTTTAAAATAAAAACTTAAGAAACTTTTCCATTCATGCTTTGAAAAGTTAAGGAGAAAAAGTCTTCTCTACAGTATATTCCATCAAATGGCCAAATTCAAAGCAGCCAGGAGACCCTCATCCTAAAACCAAAGAAAAATGAATCAAAAATGGGCCAGAATTATTGCAACACAGAAAATGTTTTCCTTCTTGCCTCCTTCTTAAATGGAACATAGCTGGCTTTCCAAAATGATTTATGGGGCTGAGAATCCTGCCTCTCTTATCCCTTCAAGAACAATTACACGAGGCTGGGATGGTTTGAAAGGCCGAGCTAGGGGAGAATCTGCATCCTTTATCCTGTAGCACTCTGCAGCTCACCGATCTGTCGCCTCAGTGCTCTGCTTGCAACAAAACTGCTTATCTCCAACAAGCTGCATTATTTCTGTTTTAGTGCTCAATCAGTAAAGACAGAAATACATGAGAGATTAATGAGAGCTTTTTCTTCTCATGTTGCTCTGTTTATCTCATAAAATCTATTTCTTGAGCCTTTCTTTCCAGATCTGCCCGATACTTCTTTGTCTCCTCCAACACACTTCTCCAATTTCTCATTTTCTTTTCCAGTGCTTCCTCAGCAGCTTCTCAAATTACTACATTATAAGAGAAAAGGTAATAATTAATCTTACATTTCCTGATAGATACAGGAATCACAAACATCTAACTATGCATTGAAGATGAAGAAGTAAAAAAATTTTGCTGCCCACACACACAAAAATTCTTACAGTTACCCATTCTATGCCATTAATTGAGTTTTTCAGTTGCTTGTGAAAACAGTGGAAGTAGACATGGCTAAATAATGAAGTTACCTCAAAAACTCTTAGACATGCGATGGACATATTAACATGACCCTAAAAAATACGGTAATATATAGTCATTCCATTCTTTTTTGTTATTCTGCTATTCTGAAGAATTAATAGCATTATTAAATTCTAATAACGCCTGTGATTTTTCGTAGTTTGCGTATTCCTATGGAATAAAGGCCCACAAAAAGGCATACTAGTGAAGTTTTTGTTCTGAAAAAACAAACAAAAAAACAAAAGACATTACATTGATGAGGGCTGTATAAAAACCTGTGTAGAAGAGAGCAGAAAATTCCAAACCTGAGTAACTACATTCAAACGAGATTCCCTGTTACAGTGTTTCAGTTTGAATCTGTTTTTCTTCTCTACTTCCCACAATGCACTTTCGTTGAATTGTATGTTGTTAAGCAATTACCGAACCTGTAATACAGATGTGACTATGTATCTGCAGTTTGTCAAGTTATTTTATATGTTCATTTTATTGGATGCTTTTTTAATCTTTCTGGATGAAAAGTGTGTTTATACATGTAAGTCATTATCATTCAGTCTATCTTTCGAATGCCTAAAAGTAAAAAATAATGCACAATATGTTGTCTATATAGATTTTCTTGTAAAGCTGAGTAATGGCAGAAGACATCTAACAGAGCAGTCACATACTGCATCCTATCTGACATCCCAACACAGTTTTGGGATTGTTCTGGTAAATTAAAACTGGCTTCCAATGGCATAAATGGAATGATTCAATCTGTGAAACTCAGGTAGGACTTTGGTTTTAATTATGGTGCTGTAAATCATAAACAAGAATGCTAATTTTTGTAGAGTAATTCTAGATTTTCAGTGAGATAATCCTAGCATGGTTAGAATCTGCCTCTATGCTTTTCCACCCAAATATGTCTCAGTGCTGTTTTATTTCAATAATCAAATTAATTATTCTCACGATTCATCCGTGCATCTTCTGAAATTGCTGCTGTGAAGGCTTCCCTCAAAAACAAATTAATGGGAGTTTGAGGTGTGGGGAAACCTCAGCTGTCACTATTTGAGTTTCTCCTGAATTAGTGTATTTCACTTATTTAATTCACTGAAACAAAACAGATTTGTTTTCTTTGGTGTCACTCACAAGACTAGAATTCAATTTTAAAGAAATAGTGGGATAGAAACTATATTATTAGCCTACTCTAAAATACTTACTGAAGATACTTCTTTGGTAAGCAACACTCATGTCAACAGAAAAAATGATGCACTAGAGAACATACACACAGCAACAGGAACAGAAGAAGGATGGAAACCTGTGGTTCAACTGTCCCCATAGGTGAGTAAAATTTTATTACAGATGTCTCACACAGCAACTCTACAGCTAGCCCCAATTGGTACCAGCAAAATCTTGGCTTGTAAGGCATATAATTCCTGTCTTCCACAGAAGCCTGTACGGCTTTAGCAGCCTGAGAAGCCTTTGAATGTCAACACAAAAGCTTCTGGGAGTTACTTCTGATAGCTGATTAGGAGGCAAGTAAAATGAAAATCCTTGTTTTATTACTAAGTGTGATGTTTAAAAATATATGAACTCAGGGGAGATATTTTTAGGCACATATATTTTCAATTTTTTCTTCTTCTCTCTTCTGGTATTTGAGCATGCAAGCTTAATAGTGATATCTTTTCTATACACAGCCACTCTTATTTAGGGGCAAATTCTGCTTGGCCTTCATGGCAAAGAGGGTAAAAGATATAGCTACACTTTCACCAACCTTATCCCACATAGATAAAGACCAACCAGGATTGTCTGTGGTATGCACTCTCTCTTCTCTACTCTTCCAGGAACCCCACTACCCCTGAAGGAGGAAGAGAAATGAAGAAGGTGGGGACATAGCTAACCCCTTCCACAAAATGTATCCTTTAGCTGTCTGAGTGAAGCTAACAGTCACCTCAGAAGTCATTGCAGTTGCAGCCACATGTCCTCTGCATGTGTAGAAAATTTTTAAGAGAGTTTTGCGAAAAAATGTTCAAATATTTTCCCTGAGGTGGTGTGGGTCAATGTTTTTCAGAGTCAGCTAAACCAGAGTCACAGTGACATTAGCAGAAACTACAGAGAAGTAAGAGTGAATTAATGGGAGAGTGGGAGGAAGGAATTTTATCATGTTTCTGAAGTGAATGCCTTTGGCACAGTACAATAATTAGCCCTAATTTACTACATTGCAAAAAAATGTCCTGACTCAAATTTTGAAACTTTGGCATATTTTGCTTGTGTTTTTATTTTAATTTTATTTACTTGATAATAGACAAATTTAAATAATATTATAATGTATATCAGGGCCCTAACCCTCTTCATGCTCAGAGAGAATTCTCATTAAAGGAATGAACGGGTGAGCCCTTAGTACCAACACACTAATAGTTCTAGACAAGCAGAAGACGGTCATTCATCGTAAAGGCACAAATTCTGCTACCAGGCACTCTGTCTTACCTGATTTGACTGCAAGATTTTTACTGAAGGTAATACTCAGCTTATTGTCTTGTTCCAAATTTTTACAGCATTTTCAACTGTACCTTGGAATTCCTTAAATACAAGTTGTAAAAAAATTCAAAGGGACTGAAGCCCACAATTTCCTTTGAAAAGTAATAGGAATCTAAGGTGCTGTGAGGTGTTCCTTAACATTCTCCCTCCATTTGATAAATCTGAGGAAACTTTTCCTGCACAAATCATAACACTGAGAAAAAGCTTCCAACTGGGAAACTGTGTGTAATCTTGAACTCAGAATTATTAATACATTACATATGGAGCATATGTGCTCAAAAGAGTCAAATTCTTCCTGAGAAATAGGATTTATGTCAGCTACCTGCAACTAATAATTACTCATCTAACTGAATTTTGATTTTGATAGTCAGAGGAAAGATATAATCACCATTAAAGAGGTAAATTTCTCTTTTAAAAGTGAAATTGAGAACACCTATCCTAAGCACATGTTAGGATGGGAGAAGATACTCTGGAGATAGAGTGCACTGGCTGTCTAGACATCCAGCTTAGAGTAACATTTAACTTTTCCATATCTGAAGTAGACAGGATGAACAAGCTGCTTGCAAGCCTTTTGAACTTTGTCTTCACTTTTGTGTGTAAAGAACGTTGCAGTTGAAGTCTTAAGGCAGATTGAAGAGAACTGTAGTGAGTTTGAAGCACAGCAGAAAGATCTGAAGATGCAATCCTTTGGAGTTTTCATGTATATGCGATTTGGGTCACACTTTACATTCCTGGAAGTCAATAAAAACCTTTTTGTTTTCACCAAAAGCACGACTGCAACAACTGTGGCTGCTTTTGGAAATTATATCATAAGAGTACAACCACTGCTGAAAGAAAGTACAGAAACTGAGTCAAAAAATAAAATGGCAGAGTGACAGGAATGTTGAGTACATGTTCACCATGACACAGGTAAGGTTACAGGACTGCCAGAGCAACAGCCCACACTGAAGTTAAGATGAGCAGATTGTACACATTTACACTACTATATTACTGATTTAATGGATACTTTTGTGGAGGCAAGTTTATTATCCATTTTAATAAAATGATTTTTAAAAGTTTGGCAGCTTACTTCTCACTTTTATCTTGTGGGGAACAATATCAATATTACTGCCCAAGATAGCTAACCTTCTGCATGCTCTTTCTTTTTTGCCCTCCCTGATCACTAAAGATACTCTGTCTAGAACAAGCTAAGAGGAGGAACCAAGTAACATAAGTTCTTTCAGTGTGTCCTCTGAAATGAAATGGAAACTCAACCTTCCTTCAACTCTCCATCTTCCTTCCATTACTTTATCAATATTTTGCGTTCCAGTTTTGCCACTTATTCATCTACCTTCTTTGTACTTTGATTTCATGCTAAAACCAATGCTGAAGCTATCTTAGAGTAAAAGATTTGTCTATTACAGGTTGGTAAGAAGAAAAAAACAGCAAAAACATAAGCATTTTGCAAAGCTTAGGGACCTGTCATGGTAAGAGTCATCCTGTGAAACATTCTTGAGGACTCTCAGCAAAAAATGGACATACATCTTCACATTTCACTTTATTCTTATCTTCTCCTATTTTCTTCTTTCTCCACCCACACATTTATCTTGTTTTCTTCTAAAATATATTGTTGTCAGACTTCAAAACAAAAAGCAACCAATTTAAATGAAATTTCGCCATTTATCTGAAATGAGGGTTAAACAAGAACTTTTCTCTATCAGCACTCAGTAGAAAGATATGAAACGTGCTAAAATAAATAAATAAAAAGATTTCTTCATTGCTTATGTGTCTTGAATATAATTTTAATAATAGTTTTATATGCTTAGTATAATTTTTGCTTGATAACGTGTCAGAGAATGTCAATGAAAGCTCCTTGTTATGGACCACTGACAACCTGCAACAAAAAGGAACTTTAGGGACGAAGACATGGAATAACCTCTCACACAGAGGATTAGATTAGGAACCACCTGACACAGAGGTTTATCAACAGATAGAATATGATATTTTCATTAATTGAATGATCACTTGGCCAGTCTAAATCTGCTGAGGTTTATACAACTGTCTGAGGTACAAGAAGTTGGCTTAGAGCTTAATGCAAGTCATAGCACAATGGCTCTGACATTATCATTACATCACTTCATTTGCACAGCCACTCTAACTGACTTTAATAGGCTCTGGATCAGAGCAAATACACAGACAGAAAGATCCATTCTACAAAACCAGAATACTTTTATTCAACATGCCTCAAGAACATGTAATCTCATGAAAATCTCTAAGTCAGGGCCTGGAGGCTTTAGGAATTTGTGATAGTCCATGCAGAGACATTTTGTCAGCTCTGATTTCATTTTGAAAAGATGAGGCTTCCAGAAATTTCTTTAAGGGATGCATTTAAACACAGAATCTGTCTCATGGGCCACTCTCTGTTCACACTGAGCACTAACATCCAACTAATGATTACATACAGTAGAAATTATTTGCATTAAAATATAATGTTATTTTATGAGCTTTTTTGTAGCTTTTTTCAGTATGGCTTAGAAGGAGAAAACAAAAATAAGAGGATTGCACTATGTGACAACCAATAATCTATATTGACAAAGCAAACTTTTCTGCAAACCATAAGCAGTCCACAAGCTACAGTTTAGGAAATGCTGTTCAAGCTGATTTTGTGCTACAAAGCATCACTGCATTGTTCCGTTAGGGAAAGCAGACTTAGATCATAGGAAAAGCTACATAATCTGTTTTGTGAAAAAATGTTTTAGCCCATGCTGGGAATAAAAAATCACTAGTGTGGGTATTTTTGCCACAAAATGCTAAATAAGTGTGAAGAACATTTCAATCTTCAGAGCTTAATTTTCAGATTAGTCTCTGCTTTTATCTAAGAGATTTTGCATGTACAAACACCTGCCTAGATGCTTTTTCAGTACAAGTTTCACAGATATCCATGGACTAAATTTGCATGAATAAGCCCATGTATGTGAATGTTTTTGCATGTGCAAATACTAGATCCAGCAACTGTCAGTTAGTCTTCATCCATTGTATAAAAATACTCATTCTAGAGTCTTATATAAAATTACAAAATTCTAGATCCATAAGTGAATACTACACTGAACTCTTTTGTAAATCATGGCCTTCCATATACTGTATTCCTCTTTTGTCCAACCACACAAGCATGCCATTATTGTATTGTTAATATATTTATGAAAAACATATCTGTAGAATGAACCAGTTTGTCGAATAAAATCGTTCTTGTTTGCTGTATGTGTGACAGTAGCTCATCTTGGAACAACCATTCCTGTAAAACATAAATTTTTCAAGGCTTATTCTGCTTGTGCAAACTCACCTAAGATATTGGAATACTCAGTATACCCCTCTCTTATCCTCTGCTCCACCTTTTCCTGCCTTCTCCACTTCTCAGTCTGTCAAGGCCTTTTTTTTTTCTCCTATTTGCTAGGCTGTTTTTTTTTTTTTATTGGGTTCTTCAACTTCTCTGATTTTTAAAGAAAGACAAGAGAAATGAAATGAGATATATAATCAAGACAGTTTTCACTTCGTTTGTTTCTATAAGAGACATCTTAAAAGAGATTTTGATGAGGGGGAAAAACAGCTCTACTATGTAATGATCTTTTCTATGGTAATCCACCCACAGGGGTATTTTAATATGTAAATCACGTTATTGTCTCACACATGACAATATCTGATGGATTTTAAATTCCTCATTTGTTAAAGTATAATGAACAGCACTTTTGCTGTTTTTATTGATGCAATAGCACTTTGTTCACACATGAAGGCTTAGTTGTGCCAAGCTACTTAAGGTGATACTATTAATGAATCATTTGAGAGCTAGTGAATATAAATAGTAAGGAGCTCATTTCCATAGAAATATGCTCTAACCCCATGCTGGCAGCAAAGAGGTACAGAGACATTTTCATGTCAGCAAGCAGGTGTCCTCTGGCCTGCCCAGAGAAAATAATCCCCTTACTAAATACACACACATAAGTAAACACACACAAACACATATATTCTCATTGTACAGAGATTTCTAGATGTCCAATAAAATAAAACCAAAGGCAGGCAAAGCTCTATGGACTGATGAATAGGTATCAAAGCTATTACAATAAAAATAAGCTCCTCTTCTTAAACACAGCTCTCCCTCAACAACTCCAAGATATAGGCAAACAAACAGAATGAATCGACAGAGGAGATAAAAGTAACTGGAGCAGCCCATAGAAAGATGCTGCAAACACAAAATGGCATATATTTGTGGGGATGGCACTCTCTTTGCCCCATCTGCATCTACTGGAGACTATACAGCATATTTTTTTAAAGATGTACATATGAGAAAAACACTCAAAAATTGTGTGTATGTTATATTTTAATCTTGAAAATCCAGCTCTGTTTTCTAGAAAGGGCAGAAGTCTCAATACTGCTAATATCAGCAGAAATGAAGGTGTACAGAGTAAGAACAAGTCCTTTATTGACCTTATATCATCTAAAGCTTCAAATACTAAAAAAAAACCCTCAAAAAACAAAAATACTCTCCCACCAGATCACTGAAACGGTGAGTCTTATTTTAAAATATATCAAGAACATTTAACAATCTTGAATAAAGGTCACTTCTTTGTACTGTTCGGACCTTCTCAGACACCTACAAAAGATCCTTTAAATAGTTTTAAAAGCCACAGCATTTCTTTCAGGTTCCTTTGTAGATGCATATGATTTTCCTAGAAGCTGATGGAATGATAACTCATCAGTGCTTTTCTATTTCACACCGTCATTTTTGAGATCTTGGAGCATAGGCACTTCTGCAAGAAAATTAAAAAGACATGCATAGGCACTTTTTCAGACTAGTTTAAAAGGCCATAATGGCTTTTATATAGAACAGGTATCCAAATCAAGTCTAATTCTGAAGAACCTAATGAATGGCAAAAAATATCATTCTTAAGAGTAATAACAAATCTAGGGTGTCTGTGCAGCTTTGTTTTATAGTTGAAGTGGAATCAGGAATAACTGAAGAAAAGCAGTGCTTTACTAATACTAACATTACTACTTGACGTAAGTATCAGAGAGACAGGGAGAAAATATTTTTTTGCTGTGATCTTAAACTGTATCTAGCAAAATAAAATTGCTTGTCATAGGAGCAATACCGTACAAAATGGTAAATGAAGAAATTAAAACACATTACAGGAGTTAGATGGCACATTAAATACCACTAAATATTTAAGATTACTATCTGTGGTAGCAGTTCTCAAACATTTCAGACTAATGGATCCCATCAAAGCTAGAATTTCCAGTAGATGCCACACATCTTGATCCTCACGCTTTTTATTTGAAAATGCTGTGCATTTTCTTGTTTAGTTACAGATAATCACGAACTGATTTATAAAAGAGAGGGTAAAATGTCACGCCAAGAGCCGCCAAAACTTGTCAATCAATCAATCAATTTGTACTCTAACTGCTATTGATCCCAGTTTATTTCCTAATCATACATTCCATAGACAACCACCACTCGATGCTGCTGAATGTCAACTGCTTTAACTCAGCCTTCCACTTCTTTCTTTACTCTTTTGCTATGCATGCAATTTCTGAGGTGAAGAAAGGTCTATTTCTTAATGAATGTCATATTTTTGGTTAGGCTCCATCTAGAGAGCAAGTGTTGCTGATTGTGCTGTAAGAATTTAGGATATCATGAGGGTTTTTTTTAACTTCACAGGCTGGTCAAAGTGAACTGATTTTTTTTTTCTGTTCTGGGAAGATAAGCAATTCTGATATTGTCTTGCTCTCCAAGGTGCTATAGATACACGGTAGGACCTTAGGTGGGATTCATTTGACCAAGTGCAGATATCTAGAATGGAGACATTTCTGGATATGTCTGTAATACTGAGGAAAAAAAAAGGTAAAAAAATATGAGCTGCCACCCAAGATTAATTGACACTGCCTATCTCCTATCTAGCTACGTACAGCTAATCATTTCTCTGACAAGAGAAAACTAGCTGGAATAGTCCAAAACAGAGCCAAGAAATGAGATAGCAATTAATCAGTGTGGTTGTTCAAAGGTTTGCTCCTTGGCCCACTTTTGTTCAGTAATGTAGACTTACCTCACATCTGAGATTGTCACACTAGCTTCTTTCCAAATCAATGAGTATTAATATGTATTTTTCAGGAATGACTCATCTAATAGACATTTAGTACTTTATGTTAATGATGCCTTGAAATATCTGTCTCTCATCACCGATGATAAAGGAAGGTTACAGAGACTAACTGAGCTACAGAAATTTGCAGTGGTGACATCTATAGTTAGGTGAGATAAATCTCACCTCTGTAGACACCAGATCACAGAATACAAGTTATTTGAAGAATCTACCTTTTTCCCCATTAATCTAGGTTAAGCTGCTATATGGAGAAAAAGAGCAGGAAGCGAAGCTTCAAATGTGTTTATTGTATAATTAAAAGGATTTACGGATGTCCTGTCAATTGTGTTTACAGTTCCAACCAACTTCAGAAAGAGTACCATGGTATATGTATACAGGCAAGGTCTACATTCAGTCTATGGCTAATTCTTTGTCCCATGCATAGATATAATAGTTACATTTATTAATATAATGATTCACCCAAAAGATTAATTTAAAATGTTATTATTTTAAAACATAATTTTAAAGTACATTGCGGGTTTGTTTGATGTTTTGGCTGAAGGGAAAGATGTTAGATATACTTGTGTGACAAGTATGACATTGCAACTGCAGCTTTATAAAAGTATTTTTCAAATGAGTGATTGCATTACAATCATTTTGGACAATATACATATCACTTCATTTTAGATATCCATAGTGCAGACAACTACAGCTGAATCACTGCCTTAAAATTCTCTTTTTAGTCAGTGAAGAAAAATGGGCATTTGAAGGCACAACTCTTGTGACCTATTTTAGAACAAGATGATTCATGCCCTAGAAATGCCTATTTCTCTTCATAAAGGAAGATTAAGATGACTAACTTGGATGTAGTCCTTTAAGTTCTATACCTCTACATTCAGTGAGCTGGCTCCCATCCTTTGAAGTATTTGTGCAAAACTTTGTGTTGTTTTCTTAAATTTGAGAACTAGTGGAGACCTGAAAGTTAAGTACCACATTTTTGGTTGCAAGTTACTAACAGATGAGAGGGACTATTTCCATATCTAAGTGTGTGCGTCTGCGTGCGTATGTCCACGTATACAGTTCCAAAGATGTTTTGGAATTTAGTTTTGCCTGGACTTAATCTCCTTCTGAACTAAGTACTGAACATAAAAATTCTCAGGAACTGGTATACTTTTTTCATTTTTTTGGTCTACCAAGCATGTTAGGTCAGATTCTTTTCATTCTTAAATTGTTTTTGGATCTCCTAAGCAACATTGCACCACAATTCTGTCTTTAGGAAAAGGAAGACTTTTGAAAATGTGTGTTCTAATCTTTGATATCAACTGCTGAAAGCAGTTACCGTAAGATTTTGCACTGTAAAATATACCTAGACACCTATATTGTGCTGTAATCACTAAAAATACATGCCTATATAACACGTTTTTCAAAACCAAACAAAAGCATCCAGACCTGTCACATTTCTAAAAAACATCTTTGTTATATGTCATCCTTTACTGTAAACAGACACTGCACATTAAAGTATAGATTTAGGGGAAAATGAATGTGATAGACTTTTTCTTAAAAGAGGCACAGAGAGCTTCACTACCAAGATATGGATATGCATGTAAATCACCCATCCAACTATTCACATGAATGAGCATTTATTGATGTGAAACAAGTTCCGTGGAGAAGTCAATGCTAGAGACAACAGGTCTAGAGTCGAGTTTGCAGAGTTCTACCATTTTTATCATTTTAACCTTCTTTGGGTTACAGCTTAACGGTTTTCTGCTTAAAGTAAAATGAAACAAAATCTCTATTTCCTTTATAAAGAAGAGAGTCTATCCTTTTCAGAGTAACACATCCCTTCTTCCATACTTGTACAGCCACACACATTGGATTAGTTGTCTGTGACCTTTCTCTGATAATTACAAGCCTCAGGACTTTATTATTTTTTGAATATCAGTACAGCATTTGTTTTCTGCCAAATCTCTTGCATCTCCATCCCTGACTCCTTGAATTTTCAGAAAAAAAAATAGATGATTTAATTTTACTCATTCTTTTAATACCATAGGATGCATATTATTCAGAAACAATAATTTCTGTGTGTTTAAACTTCGCAAGTATTCCTATACCTAATTTTCTCCTGTTTAGCTTGTCTGACTCTTTTTATGTGACTGTTTTTGTAGAGATCACAGTTTCATTTGGCTAATCTGTTCTCTTCTGACTTGAAAAAAAATGTATTTTTTTTCTTTTAAATTGCGAAATGCCTTGGACCCAGTTAAAAATATTCAGTAACCTTTCCCCCAGGAGTTATCATTCACTTCATAATGAAAGAACAGTACCATACACTCAGCCAAGAACCTACACCACTGAATGTTTTATCAGGCTTACTACTTCTGGTACATAAGAGAAGCAAAGAAATATATGTATCATAGATTTTTGGTTCTTCTCTCTTGTACTCCTAAAACTATGTTGTACTAGACTTGGTACAGCACTGCTACTGGGTAACTTTAAGAACAGGAGATGTGCCTAGTGTAGTAGTATATATTAAATAAGTACCATTCACTATTTCCTCACAGACAACAAATTTAAAATCTATCACCTCCTCACATGTGAGGCAGATTGTGATTTACATGTTAAAGTGCCCCTGTGAATTCATTTGCATAGAAAAGACTTCTGGGGCACTGAAATAAAGAATTAGTGAGCATGACAAGAGTGCTATTAGCATAGAGAATACAGATTCTCCTACAACACACCCTTCAAACGATGTAAATATATTCATTATGAATATATAGATCTTGGTGGTTTTCCCAGTCAGGAACAAAACAAAGGTTTTGTCTTAAGAGTCCAGTCTCTAAGGAGATAAACTCTGGGAAAACAGTCAGAGAAAAGGATTTTCAAATGGGCCTTTCTTACATCAAACACAACGGAATCTTTTCGTTTGCTTCATATGGTGAGATGTAAACATCTATATTAGAAATAATCACCGAAATTTCCTTTTACAGACAATGTGTTTCCACATGTAGGAACTTAGTGATGTGTTTCATTTTATTCTAAGGCATACCTCTAAAATAACCAGATGAATTGTCTTTTGCTATGATCATGTTTTTCTCTCACTTTTTTACACTAGAAAACAACTGTACAGGCACCTGTACAGCCTAAGCTCCCATTATAGACAATGCAGAACTCACCAGAACTGGAGCCTTTTGGGCTATTCATCTTACTTCTAAGGTAGACAGCTACTTGTACGTATCTACAATCCAAACCTGAACCCCTGCCTTTTAGATATCTGGAATAGAACTCATTTGTCTAAACAAAATCTTCTCGCATCATATGGCTCTGTGGAGTATCCTTCCCCACTTATGGCTAACTCCAGTAGGCACCAGATTTCTTGTATGTCCTGTGTCATCATATCTGCCTGTCTTGGATACCTGCATGTGGTTAGGCAGCTAACTCAAAACTTACGTAAAATGAATCACACTTTTTAGTGTACTAATACTGAGAAAGTTGTTTAAACTATTCTAGGAATGGGATCTACTATATAACATGCAGTAAGGCTTCACCATTATTTATAAAGTTCACGAAGTCTGTGAAGGAAATCTAGAGCAAAAGTCAACTAGCTTCTAAGGTATTTATTTCCCTAAAATATTTTCCTACAATTCCACATGGCTATTAAATTCAATAGCCAGTTGTTGGCTTGTGAAATAATCTGTAAAAGCTATAGCTGTTCTTTTATAGGCAGGAGAACTGCTGATCAAGAGAGGTTTTCCCTCCTTTTTTGCTTCTACAAATATGAAATATAATACTAGTAATATAATACTTCTCAGTAAGTCCCATTTTTTGAATACAACTTCAGTGATATTCACTTGACTCTCTTTCTTTCTAACCGATTTTGATTTTTCCTTTATATGATAGGAACATACAAAAAAAACATTCTGCTAAAGTGGACTTTCTGTGTACTCCACAGAGCGGTTACAGGGCCCAGTGTAACGGCTGTAAGTTTTTATGTTTTCTTCTAGTTTTTCTCATTCCACAATCCCTCTTGATGCAAATGCATTTCACTTATTTTTAGTTGAAATTTATGAAACGTCTGGCCTGAAAAGCCTTTATAGATCAAGTATTTCAAGTGTTTAAAATTGTGAATTATTTTCAAGGCCTTCAACAGCACAATAAGCCCTTTCCTGCAGTAGATAATACACCCTCACAAAGAGAGTGAATAAAACCTGGACCTAAAGCCAAGGCATCCACACTCTAAGTCTTCAAGAGGACACTGTGCAGAGTATTCATAAAGTCTATCTTTAACTTATCAGGAGTAATTTGTGTAGACTCTGTCTACAGTCAGTAAGCAGAAAGGATTCTCTAGTACGTGATTCACAGTAAGAACCTAATTTTAGACGTTCATCATCACCTCTGGTGAAAGTGCTCCACTCCACTGTTTGTAAAGGCAGCCTTGGAAATATAGTCCTACTCCACTAAGGCTAACCTTTGCAGATATTTCCATTTATCTTGCCTCGGATATTTGCAGCATTCTACTCAATGCCTGTTCTGGAGTGTCTCTTGCAATCACCTTTCCCAGCCAGGTCACTCACTTTTACAAGAGGAAAGGTGCCTCCAGCTACCTTATTACACCACCCAGTCAGGGAGACAGAGATAGTGGCATGGGCTCTGAATACTGGACTGCACAGGAGCAAGAAAGACATCAAACAGTTAGGTGTCTCTTTTGAGGAGAAGGTGGCAAGAGAGACAGAAGTACTTGTTAGGCTGGAGGCTACTGGTTGTGGGGAGATAGAAATGAATTCAGGGTCTTTGTATACTTTCATGCTTTGCTGATTGAAAGTTCATTTTGGACTTTACCTAACTTAGCTTCTACTGTTTCCCCTGCAGGAGGTTTGAGAATTAAATAGCATTGATTCCTCCTATGGAGATAAAAGACTGCAAATAAATTAACATTAAAAGGGAAATGCCCTTGAGAAAGCCATTGTCAAAACACCGAGATAGAGAACATCAGCTTTAAAAGATTTGGCTGAGGTTAGTGTTCTTGATGTCTTAGTATTGTGGCACTGACTGCAAGAGTGAAATTCTTTGTCTTCTGTAACATATCGCCCAAGGCATAAACGCTGCTAGGATTTAGCACAGAAATATCTTTATACTAGGCAAAGTCCCACTAAAGTCAGATTATTTCAGGGTTAGTTCCCTGTTTTCTTCCTTTCCAAACAATGCTGCTGTATGTTTATATACTGCTGCTGTTCTTTTTAACTACAAAAATAAAACAATTGAATGTCGTTATCTAATGGACATTTGTAGATGCTACACAACAAATCTTTTTGGCTGTTAAAGAGCTAACTATTGAATGTGCAATAGGAATTAAGGAAAAAATTCATTAAGTTATACGGATTGCCTGCTGTATATGGAAGATTTTTAGCATACTGATTTTTATTAAAAAACAATATTATTTTGCATTGCTTTTCCTCTATTTAGGACCCAAATTAACTGAGGTCATGTTTCTGTTAAGGGAACATAGTCATATTTCTAGAGAAAACACCATGAAAATTTAATTTGCATCTGAAAGACTTCTGACCTTTCCAACTTGCAGGGTATTTATTATTCCTATTTTATTTTATGGTAGGAGTCTTCACATTCATCTGTTCTTTTTAAATATTTACATTGTGACTTTGATGGGTAAAGTACCAGGTGCTTAGCTTGTACATAATGTTCATTATTTGTGCTGGTGCTTTCCTTGACCGTTTTCCATTTTGTCAAGGGGTCTTCCAGAATCATAAATAGAGCTCATCTTGACTATTGTTTATTAATTAGATATTATAAATTATCCTTAACAACTACTTCAATTTAGTATGAAAAATAACTGATTGAATGAAATTGCAGCCTTCCATTTTTAATATGTTAGTCTCACCTTCCCACTTTTCCTCTTAGATCATTCACTTTCTTCTTTCTCAGGAAATAAATCTAAGTCTTCTAAACTCATTTATACTTTATATTTCATATTTTATTTATAATCTTTGTTTCAATTGCCTTTACTAGTAATTTATTCCACTAGTTCATTTGTCTTTTCATGAAATATATTAATTCTTTCCAAGTTCTCTAATTTCCTTGCTTTTTTGTTTATTTCATTTTATCTTCTAGATTTTAACCCTTTCTTGGAATTAAAAAAAATGTCTGTCTCTATATTCTGAATTGTCCCTTTCTTCTTATGCACTATTTTTTGTTTCCCTTTCAGTGTTTTATATTTTACTTCCAAGTATTTTCCAACACTTATTAGATCATGCTAATCATGTAGTGTACAATTTAATTTTGTGGGTTTCTTACCAATGGTTTTAAAAGGACTTAAAGCCCTACAATAAAAATTCTTCAAGGTCTGATTACTTAACTACGCACCCTTTCCAAAGCAATTAAATCATATTCACAGTATAGTTACTAACATGGGCCATGATATTCCAGTTTATTCTTGAAATGCTGTCCTTATTCAATAAATAAAAACATCATATAAGTTTTTTCCTTCATTTGCTTCCTCTTATTACCTATATTCTTATTCTTTGCTAAGTTCCCTGGCTGATCCAGGACAGAGTATATGGAAAGAGTTTTTCACAGCAGTTCATCTAAAAGATTCTCATTCTCATTTTGGAGTTCCTGCGTGGATCTTTTGTGGTATGGAACAATAAGATAATATCTCAGTAAAATATTTTAAACACAGTAAATACCTGCAGTGATGATTTTCAGCTCCTCTGGATTAAGCTATCTAAAACATAGGCAACTAGTTCCAGCTAGTCATTTATACTTTTTCAGTAACGTGTGGAGAAAGACAGGAACACCACATATGGAGGGCATTCATCCTGTGCTAAGGACTGGTGCACAAATTAGGGATAGGTAGACACTAATAAATTAAGCAACGCTCAGGAACCCTTCCAGGCACTGAATCCTGACTCTCGGTATTGTTAAACTACTCAAATATTCCCAGGCAAAATTTTGGTCAATGCTAACAGCCATTCTCCCAAATAGCTCCTGGGCACAGTTTAAGAACGAGGGTGTTCTAGGGACTATTCCCAACAGATAATTCACATGCAGCCACATGGCTTTGAGGCCCTGAGAGTTTGCTAAAAAAAGACACGGAGCATTATGCACCAGCTGGCCTACCCTACTTCCTCCGTTCTGATGAATGTTCTGATGGACATAGCCTAAATGCCTAAACTTCAAATTGCTTGAGAAAAACATTCTTTTGTGGAATATTTTGCATTCCAATTGCAATTACATAGAGTTCCCTCTTCATGAAAACAACTGCTAAAAAGACAACAGGACTTTATTTTAAATATTTATATTTTCTTTAATGAAATTTAATGAATGAAAACCAAAGAACCAGGAGCCAAGGCTCAGATTCACCCTGTCTAGCTTTAGTTACTAACTCAGCCTTCAAGGATGGAAGATTAGTCTCTATAGCAAAAAGAAACAGGCGTGCTGAATTCTTTTAGGACACAGAACTCTGCAGCCCACAGACCATCATTTCAAACCATTTCTAATGTGGTATTTTTCTATTTTCAATAAGGAAACAAAAGGAAAGACTGTAGCAAGCACGATCTCTTCTCTTTGGAGACATTTAAGGCTGGCTATATATGTACTTTCATCCTCCAACAATTAGTAATAATATTCAAATGGCAAGAAATCCTCTTTTTTAACTTTTTTATTGTGCTTGAGAGAATGTGGTCAGCTCTGCAAAATAGATAGATCAAAATTTTTACTTGTTTTTTTCTTTCTATTATACTATAGAAAGATGGTATCTCATAGCAAAAGCTAGAATGTATAGAAAGAATTACTGAATTTAAATAATAGTAATTCTACACTGTTAATGTAATTTCTCAATTTCTTTGTACTAAGTCTTACTAATGCCTTAAAGTCTTTTTTATCACTTTGCTGATGCTAGCTACTTTTTCAAAGGGGGGGGGGAGGGTGTAAAAAAATAGAAAAAAATTATATTTCATAAGAGAAAAATAAATTTCACTTTTCACAATATGCAAAGAAGCAAAATCCTTAAAAATTTCAGGCAGAAGACCAGAATTTCAAAGGGTTCGATATATAGCAGGTGTACCTGAGAAAAAGCTTTTTGAAAATTTACCTATTTAGGTGCTGTAGTAGATGTCAAGTTCGAGCTGTTTTGAAAATCTGGCCATTATTTATGCTTAGCATGAGAACATGAGAAATGCTCTACCACCCCAAAGGATCCCTTTCCCCAGTATGGCCAATAGAAGGTGCTTAGGGAGTAGTATAAGAAACAGGGTATGTATGATGTGTCATCTTTCCTAGCTAGGTCTTCCTAAATATCCATGATTTAAGGCATTTCAGGTACGGACGCTATTTCATAGGTTTTGTAGCATGAACCAAAGCTCAGCTGTAAAATCAGACATACACAAGGCAAGTGTTTCTACTGCAGCAGCAGTGTATCCTGCAGCAGTAAGGAGCTGCTCAATAAAGCCATATTTTGAGGAGAAATACGATACCAGAGTTGGCCACAAACAGACAAACACATAAATGAGCTGCACTGTTCCGCAGACATCACACAGTTTTTGTGTCCTTTTTTCAATTGTGATTTATTTTACAAGTTACATTTTCATGAGGTTTTTTTTTTTCTCTTCTAATTTTCTAAATTTAATGAAAATTTTATATAGTTCCAGGTCTGCATCCGGGACTTTAGGTTTTTTTAATCTGCTGGAATATTAATTAAACAGAATTCCATTCTTTTTTAGGCAGAGGAGGAAGAAGAAAGAAGTTAATTCATCCCAAATTAATTAATACAATAAAGAATAGATCCTTCTGCACAAAGAGAGAGTAAGAGGTAACTGCCTTTTGAGGCACTAATTACTAAACCTTCTTTGTCAAGACTTAGATTTATAGGAGAAAGTTAAGGGACTATCCATGTAAATACGGCCATGTTGGCAATATTCTTCTTTAAAAAAAGAAAAAAAGCAAATTTATGCACTCCAAGCACAACTCCCTCAATAACTCAATAAAGGACTTATTTTGTTTTCCTTTTACTAGCTCCTCTTGGGTGCTTTATGGACCAGTTCTCTCATCTCAAGTGTCTGATCCCAAGACATAAATTAATTTTAGATGCACCTTTTATTCTTTGTGGCTGCTCAGGCAATATTCACTATTTGTTTTGGTTGCCATGGAGATAATTGACTTCCTGTGGTGGCAGAAGCCTCGTCTGGGGTATTAAAGGGGCTTGAGTCCAGGGATTCTTTAATTTTCATGCAATGAAGAAAGACATTTCATCAACAGAACCTTCGTAAAATTTCTCTCCCTCATAATTTGAGCCGCTCTTGTTATAATCTTGTGAGTATTTTGTCTGTTTGTGCTCTGCTTTCGTTTTGTAGCTCAGCCTGCACACTCCACAATGCTGACTCAAACCACAGGGAAGGCAGATAGTCTATTTATTAGTGTTGTACGTTGGTCAGGCACAAGCTCCCAACAGCATATTATCTGATAGAACATCAACAGAAACAAAGATAATAAAACATTTGATTATAACATAGCCTTCAAGATGAACTGGTTAGGATTCAGAGGCAGAAGTTTCAGACAAACGCTCCTGCACTGAGGCTCTCAATAAACAGCAAAAAGCAAAGTCTATGCAGTTTATATTAGCTGTCTTCCCAGCACTAAAATTTAGGTGCCTCGTATCGGAACGGTTACACAGACCTCCAAGATAGAGCTCAGCATCTGTATGCTCAGCAGAGAGAGGGAAGCATGTGCCAGAAGCACAGCCTAGAGTCTATACGTTAACCAGAAAACTGCTTAAAAATACCCACTAAAAAGTTCCAAAAGCAGAGGTGGTACATAGGTACTTGAATCAGATGCTTCCTACCAGAAAGTTTGGCAAAGGATTTTGTGTGCCGTTCAGCTCAGTTTTTGTTTTGTTTCAGTATTTGCATAAAGATCCAACTCTGGCTGGCTGGCTCTGGCCAGGGAAGCATAAAGATGTGATGTTTTGCCAAATAGCTTTGGCAAAATTATATACAATCCATCCCTTTTCCCATGTGATTCACAACCATTGCCCTCCTCTCTTAAATTCAGGCATTACCATGCTAACTAACAGCAAAAAGTTAAATGAGTAAAAAGAAGATGAGGCTAATGTTGGGTGTCCCGTGTAGGGAGCTGAATTGTTCTGCTGGTACTGAGCAGATATTTATGTATGCCTGCCCAGGATTTATGTGTTCTTCGGAGTAGCTCAGTGCAGCTCCTTATAACTCTGTGACGCTGGTCAGGAGTCAGGCATGGGACTGGTGGCAAGCCAGGAGCTCAGCTGTGGCCCTGTCTCTAGCAGCAATGTGACGATGTGACGCAACACCCCAACAGATGTGCTCCCACCACGCTTACCTTGAACTTGAGGTGGCACTGCAACTCCCTGAAGAATAATACCTCTAAGTTATCCAGCTGCCTTGGTATACTTATCCATTTCCCAAGCACAGGGCTTCTACTGACGGCACAATAAAGCCTTTGGACAATCTTCATTAATAACGAGAATTAAAAAGGGATTTGTCCTGTTTCCAAACTAACAGTGGATAAAAGCATATAAACACAGGAGGGATTATAAATGGAATCTACATTAATCCCACGATTAGCTCTCTGCCCTCCAACTCCCACCTCCTATTTTGAGGGTTATGCCCTTTAAAGCAGCGGATCCATTACAGTTAACAGAAACTGCACAATAGCCATTATGGTTCTTTCCTGGTGAATTGTTTTTTGTGTTGGTTTATTTTAAATTTTGTGTACAATATCAAAATACTTGGTAGTATTACATTCAGGAGTATGCTTTTGCCCCGTGGAAATGATGTCATTTTTTCCCCCAAGCATCTCATGGCAAAGGAAAAATTAAAAATCAATAATGAAAATGGAAATCTTTAAAACAAGTAATACTAAAACAAAACTTTAAAAATCTTCTTTTAAGTGTATAACACAAAATCAATTTGCCATGAGCCTGAGAGCTGGGTATTCTTGCCCTTGTGACAGCACAAGAAAAAAGAAGAAGAAACAAATTAAAGCAGTACATAAAAGTCTTTTTGCTTTCCAAAGACTTTGGAGTGTTTTTGAGCTAGGAGAACATTTAAAGTAAGCTTTTGAATTTTTATCACTATTATCTTCTAACATTTTTCTAGTATCTGCCTTAGCCCTCTAGTATATCTCTCACTTCTCCCTCCTTTTCTTTCTCTCTCTCTGCATGAAGACTGTCCTTTAGGTAGGCAGCAATTCAAGCACCACTACTGCTGCAGTTAGCTGTATTTTGCCTCCTGTGTTCATAGTCTCTGCACCTAATCCATTCTTGTGTGTTTATTAAGGTTCTTTTTCTTTTTTCTTTTTTGTATATCAAAACCCATATCTGAATAATACAGGAAGATCTAAATCTGAAAATATTCAGAAAATATTCAAATGCTCATATTGGACCTACTCCAGGATTGATCATATTAGACCAACACGTTGGATCTTTCAAAACATACAGAATAGCAACGTAATCTTCAGCAACTCTGAAAAAGCATTTTTTAAGTCTCTCACAGTTCTCTGGACTGTTATTGTGTCCAGCTGAAATTTCTACTAATCTTTTTACTTAAATTAACTGAACTGAAGCATGTAGGGATTCTTTTACAAAATGTTCATTTCTGTACAGTATTTCCCAAAGAACAGCCTAATACAATGCACATACGAGAGATATGAAGAGGAGACGACAATGGGAGTACTTAATTTTGATTTCCTAAAATAAAAACTTAAATATAGCTTTTTTGCCACTTTAACAAATGAAGTTAATGTCAGAGATGCTTCAAGCCTCTCTCCTCACATCCGTACTGATACTGTGTTTGGAAATCCTGAAAAGAAAAATCCTACATTCCTATTATAAGGCCAAGTTACATCAAGTTCTTGCCATTAAAAAAGATCTTTAGCATCCTACTGGAATGTTAACACGTTTAAAACCTCTGAGACTCAGTATTGTGATCTTTCATGATGATTTACTGCAGATAAAACTCCTGTGCAGCTCCAACAGTTCTTTAATATACAAGATTTTAATAAGTAGAAAAAGATTTTCAAGCTAAAGTAACCATAAGAAAAGATTCAACCTAACTTCACAGAGTTTGGAAACTTGTGTTCCAAAAATCCAACATCCATAGAGCGTTCAAATATAATAACAGCTCTTCCCCACACATAGATAGGGTAAGTGTGAACTCCCTGCATCTTAATACGGTTCAGGAGCACAGTATAAATTTTATAGTTGCAAATAAGGTACCCCATACAAGACATTGCTAAAGTCTCTAAACCCCTTTTTTCCATCCTACCCACTTCATATTTATTCATCATCTGCTCCAAACTGTGAACACAAACATCAGGTTTACAAAGTGGAAGCAGAATTCCAGGAAGGGTATGGAATTCCCATATTTTTGATCAAATAAAATAATATGCGTAATTTCTGCAGTGAAAGATGGAATCCACTTTCCAACAATATCAAGTTTGAGTCTGGCAAGGGACTAAACTAGCAGCAGTAGCAGGTGTTTGTGACCCTGAATTTGTTAATGCTGGGGGTTAATAACCACAGGTGGTAAATGCATTCAAAAGCAACAAACAAACAGCCATTCAAAATTAAACATTTCCAGTTCTTTTACTGAGATATTTTGAAAAAATTGATTACTCAGAAATGCATCTTTCCATTGTCACACATTTACAATTTTTTGCACACAATACAAGCCCAGGGAACTTGAAATGTTTCTGATAAATGGTGATATTATAACTTTGTGGATTTTCGAAAACTGGTGATTGGATTTTGTAAAATAAATCTCATTTGTGAATAACTTAAGCATAAGGATATATATGATACTGCAGAACTACCCAGTTAAAGTCTGTTCCTTCTCTTACTGAATCTCATTAAAAACTTTATTAGTTCAATGGATGTTAGAATAAATTCTTTAGGACAGTTTCCAATTGACTTCTACTTCAGCTAGTACTGTATTCCCACAGGGAGCCATAGTAATGAATCAACACAGGGCAGCAAAATTCTGGTAGTCAGTGATATGTTGGAGCTTTTCAGTCAAAATTTGATGTTTAGCTTTAAATGTATTTCTAAGTACTTTTTACAGATACACAGTATCAAAATCATGTTTCCCCTGTTTCCCTTCCTCTGCCATCAAATAATACTGAAGCCTAGAACGGGTAATTCTCTTTATCCCACAAATAACATGTTTAAGGCCTAATATCTTACAACCATGCAAGGCTATAAATGTGAGCTTTCCACCACTGAAAAGGGGCCTCAGCTTCTCATAATGGAAGGTCAGGCAGCATCAGGCCATAAAACAGTCACATTATTATGTATGGAAAAGCTATTTTACAGAAGGTAATTTTTAGAGGCTTCAAACATTTATTAGCTATAATTTTCCTCTCCCTCAGTATCGCACGCTCTGGAGCACATGGTAAAGAAATTAACCAGACCTAGAAGAAGGACATAAGAAATAGCAAAATAGTAATAATAATAAAAAAGTGCTAAAATATTTCCAAAATAGTATTTTGTTAAAAGTACAGCATAAACAGCATGGGCAATAGTCCAGCATGGTATATAGGAATTATGGGTAGTAATGTGGCATCTGATAGTGCTAAAATAACAGCAGTCAAATTCTCAACTGGTAAAAATTATTATAACCCTTGTAACAAAGCTATACATACCAGCTCAGCATCTTCTCTCCTTTCTTCTCCTTCCAGATAGTCAAGCTGTCAAAAATATCACGGAGTGCTAGCTCCCAATATGCATGAACTAGGACACAATAATTAATTATGTGATCATAGACATTGATTCTTTTTTTTAACTAAACTCAAATGTCATTGAGGTAACAGAACGGACACAAGCAATTGGTAAACTGACTGAATATCCACAAGGCTCCATACTGGGACTTCCACTGAGTTTGTAGACATGGGATTTAGCTCTGAATCTGTAAATATCCAGTGCTACTTGATATTCCAGTCTTTATGCATGTATCCCCAAATCACATTTATCATATATGATTCCTTTTTATTTTCCTTTTGGGCATTGTTCTTGTGTTTCAGAAATTTTAAATAATGTATCACAAAAATACAGATTATGCCACTGTCCAAATGGGTCAGTGAGCGAAAATTATACTTAAGGTATCTCTACACATATGCTACATTAGTCTGCTGGTAATGTCACTTGGGGCAGAGATTCTTGAGCTGATGCCAGTCCAAGCTAGTGAACTGTCCTGTTTATTGAAGAGCTTACGGAAGCTTCAAGCTGACAAGGCTCCTTCTTTTACATGCATAAATTGTTTCCAGAACTAAGCTGATACATCCACACAGTACAACACAAGTACCCATTAAAATTTTGTGCCGGGTATGAAGCACCAAGAACCTGATTTTCTATGCTCAATTTGCATATTCTGTTCAATTCACTTCCAGCTTTTTACGTAGTAGGATTTCTGTAGTCAGTCTCAAGAAGGTGAACAAGACAGGTCAGATGGACAACAGTCTAATAATGTTTATTTCTTTTCATTGTCGATAAAGGGAGATGAGTTCACTCATTCAAATTAAGTAAGAAGAATCCTACTTTAAATTTCTCAGATCAGACAAACAATGAATAAGAAACATTTATTATATCATTTTCATTTAAGGGAAATTTGTGGCAGAATTATGTTCAGGATGACATTTGGCTACATTATTCTCAAGAAAAACCTCTATCATCCTTGAATTCCTTGCCTAATTCACTATCAACATACCAATCTCAGCAGTAGATGAGGTTGGGGTCTTATAGGTAAAACCTCATGCGTTTTACCAGTCTGATTCTTTCAGGTAGTCTCAGCAATATCCAGCTTTATAACAAATGAAGCAGGGGTCCCATTAGAAAAATATAATGTGATCCCATATCAAAAAGAGTACGCTGAAAGGGAGATCAATTCAAGATTGCTTAGGCAATTTAAATGTTACGCTTGATAATTTATGGGTTTGTTCTTTCAACTCTGATATTCTGATAGTTTAATAATATAAAAACTGTAAAAACAGCTCTGTAAGATCAGGATTTTCAATTGCATAATTATCATTTTTTCGGCAGAATCAAAATACAAATAATTTTTGTTTTCCATTATAGAGAACTGCCTGGGCAGAGGAACCATCTGCAAAGATGGAATCTTTAGACCTACAGTGTAGGTCTCTATCCCCGGAGCTAATGGAATAACTATAGATGTAGTATACTCCAATCCTTCATGTGGGACAGATATCAGAAGGGAAGAAAGCACACGTTTTGTCACTGGATTTCATAGAAATTGGCTGACAGTACAATGATACTGCAATTTTGTAGTCGTGCCTCGTGTTCTAATCAACATCTTCTATAGGGAGAGCTAGCATAAAAGTGACAACATTCAGCTGTAATGTACAGAGAGAGAAGTTTGTTTTAAAACCTATAAATCCTTCATGCAAGTAACGACCAAGTGAACATTACTCAATCAGGCAAAACTGAAGTCAACGGGATTTAGCTTGACCGAAAAATTCATGATGAGGCCATGACAACACACTGTAGAGAAATAAGTGGATAGGCCTGCTCATGGGACGTATAATATTGATGCATATGATGAGATTATTCTTTGGTCTTTCTCAATAACCCCTTGTTAGCAGCATGCCTTTCACAGCTTTAAAAACATTTTTATTTATAAAGGGTTTTCACCCTGAAAACAATTTAGGGGTAATGTACTCTGTCCAGATCAAGCTGTTCATGAGATTAAAGCTTTTAAATATGTCTGCATGTTTCCTTACTGAACAATAAGCTTATATTCCTGAAGAAGAAAGATAATCTTTCTGAACACTATTAAAATGCTTTATTACACTGTTTTTTTAATGCATATCTTAAACAAATGGTGCTCATATCTAATGTCCAGAAAATTTGGAAGCATTATTGTATCCAGTTCCATCATCTTTTAAAGTGAAAAACACTTACTAAACAACCTCACTAGAACATCATAAAAATTACTTTACTTTTTAAGATGCTGCAAGATTGTTAAACATATTATTTTGTTGCAATACAGTTAAAGGAAAAAAAATACACAAATCTCTTCAACATAATTCCATGAAGAGTGACCATCTGTTTACTGTCATTATTTTTTATCATGTCTGTATAATGCTTGCTGTTGAAATAAAATGTATCACCAAGCCTCAAACCAGCTGGTTTAACCTGTTATTTAGAAATTCTCCTGCCTACATTGTCTGTCTGCCTCAGGCCTCTTGAGGAAGAAACGTGGCCAGCGCACCTTTGCACTACAACAGCACTACTATCATGGTTCTTCAGGGCTTTCTGAAGCTGTCAGGCAGGATTGGTCCAGCACCTCCCAGCACTTACAAACATATGTGCACACACAAAAAGGTGAGATAAGATTCACAGGGCCTTTTTTTTGCTAGCGGTGTCCCCCAGGGGTCAGTCCTGGGTCCGGTCTTGTTCAATGTATTCATCAATGACCTGGAGGAAGGGACAGAGGGCACCCTCAGCAAGTTTGCTGATGATCCAAAACTGGGGGGAGAGGCTGACATACCAGAAGACTATGCCGCCATTCAGAGGGATGTGGACAGGCTGGAGAGCTGGGCGGAGAGGAACCTCCTGAAGTTCAACCAAGGCAAGTGCAAGGTCCTGCACCTAGAGACCAGCGTACCCCATGCACCACAACAGGCTGGGGGTTGACCTGCTGGAAAGCAGCTCTATGGAGAAGGACCTTGTCATCCTGGTGGACAACAAGTTGAACATGGGCCAGCAATGTGCCCTTGTGGCCAAGAAGGCCAAGGGTATGCTGGGATGCAGGAGGCAGAGTGTTGCCAGCAGGTGGAGGGAGGTCATCCTGCCCCTCTCCTCAGCCCTGCTGAGGCCTCACCCGGAGTGCTGTGTCCAGTTCTGGGCTGCCCAGGACAAGAGAGACATGGCACTACTGGAGAGAGTCCAGCGGAGGGCTACCAAGATGCTGAGGGGACTGGAGCATCTCTCCTGTGAAGAAAGGCTGCGAGAGCTGGGCCTGTTCAGCCTGGAGAAGAGAAGACTGAGAGGCGAGCTCATCAATGTGTACGAGTATCTGAAGGGGGGGGTGTCAAGAGGATGGGGCCAGACTCTTTTCAGTGGTGCCCAGTGACAGGATGAGAGGCAACGGGCAGAAACTGAACCACAGGAAGCTCCATCTGAACCTGAGGAAAAACTTCTTTCCTGTGAAGGGGACAGAGCACTGGAACAGGTTGCCCAGAGAGGTAGTGGAGTCTCCTTCCCTGGAGATCTTCAAAACCCGCCTGGACGTATTCCTAGGCAATGTGCTCTAGACAACCCTGCTTGAGGAGGTGGGTTGGACTAGATGATCTCCAGAGGTCGCTTCCAACTTCAACCATTCTGTGACTCTGTGACTTTTTGGTATGAGGAACTGGTACTTTAAAAGGCAGGCAATGACCAGATAAGAAAAATAACAGGAAAGTTATGTGAAAATGACTGATGTAGTTTCTTGGAAACTGTAATGTTATTAACACAGCCGTGTGCATATACTAGCCAAAGGTTTGATGGCAGAGGTTGATTGACATTGTCAGCTTCAGAAATACAAGCATTCAAGGTTATAAAAATGATTTATTTGATTAGGAACATAGGACTGAAGGGACCCCTTGAGCCTTTGAATTTATTCCCTGTTGTCTCAGGTAAGTGATGGTTAGTCCAGAAGAGTTTACTAAAGATCTCTCTTGTATCTTCTTATACGCCACTCTACAAAATGTTTCTATGCATCTAGAAATAAAATCAAATCCAAAATAAAGTTAGACTCCATATTCTAGGCTCTACGCAGCTGCCAGACATTGACAGTGAGCTAAACACAGGCCATTTGACATGCCCTGGAGTATGCCTTCCACCTTCTAGATCCTGGCACCGAAGAGTGTAGGTCTCCTGCCAATTCTGGTCCCAAATCTCCCAGTCTCAGGTATCTCTCCACAGAATTTTGAATGGTATTCAACAATGACGTTTAGGAAACTGAACAAAGCCTAATGATGCAAACTGGATGGGATTTAGCTTACGGATTAAGAAGCCCAGATTTAGGTATCTATAGGTAGTGGTATACACGAGTTACATATATAATATTCCATTGTACTCAATGGCAATCTATGGTTAGATTCAACAGTCCACACACAAGGTCCAGTGCCACTTAAGCTTCTCTGTGGCTTCCTTCCTGGAGTCTAGCTTTTGTTTCAAAGGACACAGGTCTTCCATAGGGTCTGTGTCATACCTGCCAGCAGAATGTGGATATCTCAGATACTTAGGGCATCTCAGATACTGGGGTTTGTACCCCGCTTCTGGTCAATAGTTAGAGGCATCTGGAGAGGCATCCAGCTGACAAAATGTACATGACTAGGATAAGCTCGTGTGCCACAAGACAGCTGCAGACTAAAGTCTTTCACCTTCATTTTCCATTGGACTTGAGCACAGCTGTAGTATTAGTAGCAATCATGGCTCTAAGCCAGCTGGCCCAGATAGACATACCAGAGGTGTTAGCTTACTTTATCACTGTTTACACTTTTGCATATACCAGGCTTTGGCTTCATCGTGCTCTCTCCTCCCTCAGCAGAAGATCCCAGCATCCTTGACATTTAATCTTTTCACCCTTTTACACTAAGAGGACTGGCTTGTGTAGAGGAAGCATAAATGTTCCTTTTTACAAAGGATGATCCTTTGTTTGCTATCTTTCAAAGTCAGGCTATGCAGTACGCAGCAGACCTAGTGAAGTGGAAAATCCATTTCTACAGGTTCTGTAGAATGAAATACAGTTATGCAGAAATTTCTCTACAAAGTTAAGAAATTTAAGAGGAAATTAGGTTATTTCTGTGCAAGGTTTAATCCAGTCTATAGAATTTAATAGAGAATTATTCCTTGCCTTAGAGAGGTTTACAGTTCCTGGAGAAAGGTGATTCTTTATTTAATTCCGCAGATCTTTTTCTATAGGGGTAATTTCAGATTCTTTCAAGTGATATGCTTCTTATACCACCGTGGAAATTTTCCCACCTTCATTTCAGTATGTATGTGGCGTGGATCCATCAAAAGAACCAGAAACATGAAATTTCCATTCCTAATACAGAAGTGCAATGCTGTACTCTTTCATAATTTCCCATGTGATAATTCATACATAGCAATACCATCATTTTCCATAGAATGTAATTTTCTTTTTTTTTTTTTCTTGTTTTATTCAGAGAAAGATCTGAAATGATTTGGCAAAAATCACACTAGAACTCTGGATATTTCAGGTTATAGTACCACTTTCTTACTATCTAACTCTACTCAGTCAAAATACAGTCTATTTTTGGTCCTAAATGATATTTATCTTTTCAACAAATTTAGCTAACCAAAATATATTATTATCTCCTTTTATATAACAAGTGAAATATTTGAATTATTTTGCAGGTAGAAACCTTATTTAATCTGTAAATGTATATGGATTGTAAGGTCATTAAAACAGAAACTTTCATTCCTTACTTTCTGGTAAAATGCTATGCACATAGAAGACACTACATAAACAAACAAACAAAAAAAACTCCTTCCGTGTTTTGCTTCATACACAGTAGCTTTTGTGAAGATCAGTATATTTCAGTTGGTGAAATGCAGTACAATGGAGAAAAATAAATAAATTGCATTCGGACAGGAACAAAAGAATTCAACCAGTAAGAATTTGTCACTTACATTATGAAAGTCTTGTTCATATCAAGAATATTCACATGTATCTTCTATTAAAATCAGGTAATCCCAGTATAAGTAACTAAATATATTTTACATTCTCTAAGCTCAAAAGTAAGAAAACATTGAAAATAGATAAGCCAGAGGCTGTTGAACTAATATGCAGTATTAGCTGAGTGGACTGTAGCTGCATTGTAGGGATGCAAATGTCACCCAAAACATTGCAAAAGTTACGAAGTAAACAAAGGTAAACAAACAGTGTAGTGCAATTATATCATGCAACATAACTATTTCTGCTTGGAGGCTCCACCCCTGAACTAATGACCTTAGGGTCTTTTTATTAAACAGAGAGAAAAATATATGTTAAGATTTACATCAGAGTCATCTGACTAACTAGGATGAAACTGTTTTGTGTACATCTGTTTTTCTCCACTGATTATAAAGACAGCCTATGATAACTGGTTCACTAACACTGTAGATATCAACCTATAGTCAGATGAACGTCTCCCACTGTATCTGATTTTAGTTGAAAGAAGCACAATGGCCATCAGCAAATACCCTTCTAAACTGGTGTCCCTAAAAGAATTTTGTGAGGAATCCAGAAGACCTGGCTATTTGCATCATATAGGCAGGCGTTTTGCCAGCGTTTGGGAGACTGTACTCTGAATGAATTGAATGATGGACATACGTTTCTTGAGTAAATATTTCACACTCTACCATAGCAGATTCAGTATGGCTAGCAATTAATAATAGCTTTCTGTAAAGTTAGCTCTAATGCTAATAATGCTCACTAACTTTTGCTAGAGATGGCTGATTTCATCTTAAGCTGATTTCAAATAATTTTATCAAATTTGCTGCTATACTGGCATGTAAAAACTAGTTTCTGTAAAACTGTAACATATTCATTTTTAGATTCCCTTCCTTTCTCTAAGCATTGGTGAAACACACATCTTTCTAGCGCTGTGTTCACTTTTTGCTCCAGTTTTCAAATTATTCTTTTAAGATGAATACAAAGTAAGTATCTAATTATTGAGAAAAAAGTATTGTGTAAATATGCACAAAAAAAATCAGTTAAAGTATGGCTAAGATTGTAAGTCATGGAATCATAGTGTGCAAAAACTGAATAACCATTTTCTTTTTGCCTTCACCTAATTTATTATTTAGTTCTATATTTGTATGTATTACTTGAAATTTAAAATCTGAGTACATTTTTAATTTCTAAGAAAATTTATGATAAAAAATGAGGTTAAAAAGTTGTTAAATTGCATGGTTTCAATCTGTAGTTTTAAAAAATTCTTCTAGCTAAAAATTTACATACTGCAAGGAATTCACATCAATCACATGAAACAGAGTACTGCTAACACCATAACCATACAAAAGTAACGGCTGTAGATGTTAGGGAAT
Organism: Struthio camelus; assembly: GCF_040807025.1. Classification (NCBI taxonomy): domain Eukaryota; kingdom Metazoa; phylum Chordata; class Aves; order Struthioniformes; family Struthionidae; genus Struthio; species Struthio camelus. Next base: position 185,622,293 of record NC_090942.1, on the reverse strand, counting down.
GAAAATTCACACACACACAAGTGTGTGTGTGTGTGTGTGTGTACATATACACATATATATATATATATATGAGACAAGCTGTTAAAAGCTGTAATGAAGCTAAAATTTAAAATATGTTAGTAAAGAAATCTCCAGAACTATGTAAGAAGGGAAATAAGCAAAACAAAATATGGAAAAAAAGTAACAAAAAAGGAAAAACTGAATTCATTTTCACCTTAATGTATACAACATCAAAACACCTAAAAAATTGGATTCCTCCACTGAATTCAATATTTTTGACTTAGCTGATAGAAAATTCATATTCTCATTGAAAGAAATGAAGAAATGTAGAGAAAAAATCTAGACTTTTATATATCTTCCCAGCTATAGGTCAAACCTATTTTTAGAAAAATTGGATTTAAGGGACTATTAAGTGCGCTTCTCACCTAACAAGTTTATACGTAACATTTTCTTCAAGCAACAAAGCCTCTGAAAAAATGTGTATATGTATGTGTATGTGTGCATGTTTGTTTAAAAAAAATAATAACAGGCTCCTCTGTGACTTTTAGAAGAAGGGAAGTAGTATTTTTTTGGTTCCTGAAAGATGAGGCACATAAATAAAACCAGAAGCTAATTTTCCTACTAACAAAGTGTTTGTTGACAGATGTTTGTTTAGGTGACGCAGAGATGAACAGAATAATGCTAGTGCTCATGCAGAATGTATTCCTTACCTAAAATACTTCCTTTAGAGAAATTCACTTTGGTATAATTTGTTCACAGGCCCTGGGAAGCCAGAGGCTGCAAATAAGACTGGATTTTGCCTTTGGGTTCATATATGGGCAAAGTGAGATTTAGTATAGAGCAAAAATTTTTCATTTTGTTTCCATCTAATAGATCTGAGGAATCATTTTAAGAAGAGCCTTAAAACAAGTACACAATTTGTGTCAGCATTTTAATAGTGTACAGTTTTTTTCCTGAGCACTGCACTTCAAATCTGTGCCCTGATAATCTGTATAACTCCTACTGAGATGGCAAAATCTCAGCATGAATGTTTATCATGAACAGATTTCCTTATTTCAGTACAAAACTTTTTTTTGTTATTGCAATACTTTCTATACTTTTAGTCATAGCTTATAAACAAATCTTAAAAAAAAAAATCTTTAGCTTTTTGCAATCTTGTCTATGACATTCTTGTTTGATATAGCCTATTTGTTTTCATTAATCCAGGATTTTAAAGGAGTATCTTGTCTACAATTAAAGCATTCTGTGTTCCCATGAAGATGTCTGTGTCCACAAATAGTCTCACTGAATCTGCCAGAAGGAAGTATGCCAGGCCCACAAACCATATTGAAAAAACAGGGTCATAGTTTGAGTGCTAGGATATTAATTCAAGGTTGAGGAAAAAAGGTGTAACAAGTATTGTCTGACTCAGAAATAAACTCAAAGGAAACTGAGTAAAATAGTACTGCTGAGTCATTAAATAATAGCTTTATATCTTCTGATTTTAATACAGTTACTTGCTGAGTGAAAGGAATCTTTATTTAAAGATTTTCCTAAACCTAGCAGAAATATTTACAAACTTCTGTGTCCTTCCTTTCTCTTATTTCGAAATTTCAAATATGTTTGCTTTTCATTTCTTGCAATGTGCTGTTACTGTATTATTTTTGTGGTGTTTTAGTTGGTTTATGCTTTGCAACCCTAATAAGAAGCATATGTGGACATAAGTGGTACTTAACGAAGAAATTAAATCTGAATTGATTTATCTGCTCTACCTTTATTTTCAAATGATTAATCTACAGAGTAGGAGGATAGGGTATATGTTGTTTGTTTGTTTGCAGCAAGTGTTTGAGAAGCAAACCTTATTTTTGAACGGCTTCATTTGCATTAAAGTTTAGCTGAACTTACTGCTACAGAAAAAGTTTAAATGAACCAAGAGTGAGGCTCTGGCAACTCAGAATGGTAAATCTTCATGAATAATTTACAGTTTTTGCACATGATGGTGAAAAGCTCTCCTTTATCTCTATTTTGTGCAATTATTTCACAGTTGCAAAGACTGAAAGACAATACAGATTAAAGGAGAGGATCTGGAACAGTTTTGCTGACCACTGTTTGGCATGAGGAACTGATACTTTATATATTATACTTTCCATTAGATTTTTTTTGTTAAAAGCTAAACACTGTAGTAAACCCAAAAATGTATACATGGTTTCTTCTTGTATCAAATTTAGGAAAATATATCATTGGTAATTGGAGCAGCAGGTTATTGCTACTTTTATTTTTCCTAAAATGTTGTGAACAGAACACAACTTGTGTAGCAACAAGCTCATTTCTAGATACAGAATTCTGCTGCACAGCTCAGATCCAGATCTGATCTTACTAAGTTTCCTGCATAGACTATACTAGTCAATGTAATTACTTGTCAATGGAAGAAAAGAGCTTCTGTCTTTTGTGGCTATGGAATCCCCACAAAAATACAAATATAGTGCCTTGATTACTCCAAACCCAATAAATCATATAATAAAATCTAAGTGTATTTAATTTTAAAAAATCACACTTAAAATTCTTATTTTATCAACATTGCCTATTTTTGAAGAGATTAAAACGTTAGTTTTGAAGATTTGGGGCTGACAAGCCTGGACATCCAGATTTGATTTTCAGTAGACACAAAGCCTAAAACAAATCTATTGTAATAAAGGGTTACATGTGTAGACAGTAGGGACTCGGTGCAGCTGCTTTTGAATGTCAAAAGTGAGTTTCTGGGGGCACTTCCACTCCTCCTTTTATCTTCTGTCACAGAAACCAGAGTAAAAAATTATCAGGAGGACCCAGTGCCATATAGGTCTAAACACAAATGAGAAGAGTGAAGCCTAAAACAATTCTTCCAATTGCAGCTTTCCCTCTGGCTTTATTCTTACTACTTCAGGAATATTAAAAAGGAATGAGTTGTTTTTAATGGATTGTCGGCAGCATTGTTTTCATTAACAAAAGGAAACTCAATCAACCATTCTGCCAAACCTCTCTATCTGTACTTGATGGGCATGATAAACGGTGGCAAGCACTGACAGATCCTGCCAGATTAAATTAAAATGATAGGTGTTCAAAACCTTTTAGGACTAAACCTAATGTAATTTTGACTGTATTTCATACTGAAAGAAAAAGAATAGTGAAAAAGGAAGCAAGAAAAACAATAAAAATTTAGTAAAAAGTAGATTAAGGGAAATATTCTATCATTGAAAGTCTCTTTCCAAGTGGTAGGAGATTGACTGAATCCTAAATATGTCTATTTACACAACTGCCAGCACTAGTAAGTAATAGTCATATTTGTACTAGCATAAAATAGTCTATCAAATTTAAAGCACATCATGTGCTTAAAAAGACAAATTCCATTCAGAATAACCAGTAAATTTGATGTCCACACAGCCAGCAAGTAAAACCACAGGATTCGACACACTCACTCTTGATCTCTCTAAATTTTGAAGCCTGCTCCGCAGGAAGTGCTTTATTTGCAAAGTGCAAGCACTCTCTTAGGAGTTTTGGGGTGAGTGGTACCTTAACTTAAATTTGCAGGTAATAGAATCCAGATCTATAAGAAACTATTGTTATCATTCTAGTGATATTACCAAGTACAAAGATCAATGACAGAAACACTAGTTTCAAACAATCACTTTGTAAAACTGCTGTTCTTAACAAAGAGAAAAGTTCTGGCTGAGAGGCAGCTGATGTACAAACAAAACATTAACGCAAAATGTAGGATTATATTTTGCTTAGAGCTGAAGGTTGGTAGCAGTTTTATAATAACTCTTAAGGAAGTGTTGTAAGATTTATCACTACTATAGTTATTGTTGGGGATCTTGTGGGCCAACCCCCGATAATATTGAAGACATTTAGAAATATTCTTTACCTTTCCAACTTTATTTTATGTCAGTAGTTCAGATAATTTACCACTTTTGTTATGTGCATATCTGTACAGTGAAACTGAGTTTGTTGTAGGCATTCTAGCTCTCATGCCTCCACCTATAGTATGCATCTTTTAATTTGCAGCTCTGCTAACACAGTACACTTGATTAGGGACTAGCACTGAAGAAACCCCTGTAGGAAAAAATGCTTGTTCTCTTACCTGTCTTGCTATATAAATTCTACTGTATGCATATAGAGAACCTGAGAGATACATAAAATCTATCTTGCTGTAAGTTCGAACAGCTTTTAGTGGAGTTGCACACAGAAAAACTCAGAGACTTTGCCCCATATAGGTCATGAAAGCAATATGACAGAAGCAGCCAACAGATGCAGTTTGCACAGAAGGGTACAAAGAAGGGGTCTCATCTCAGTTAGACATACACATGGGATACACCCACGAGTGCTGAGCGAGCTGGCTTATGTCATTGCTAGGCCACTCTCAATCATCTTTGAAATGATATGGAGAACAGGAGAGGTGCCTGAGGACTAGAAGAAAGCCAATGTCACGCCAGTCTTCAAAAAGGGCAACAAGGATGACCCAGGGAACTACAAGCCAGTCAGCCTCATCTCAATCTCTGGAAAGGTGATGGAGCAGCTAAGCCTGGACACCATTTCCAGGCACATCAAGGTGATCAGGAGTATTCTGCATGGATTCACCAAAAAGAAATCATTTTTAACCAACCTGAGAGCTTTCTCTGATGGAATGACTGGCTCAGTAGATGGTGGAAGAGCAGTGGATGTGGTCTCCTTTGACTGCAGTAAGGCTTTTGACGCTGGCTCCTATAACATCCTCTTAGGCAAGCTCAAGAAGTGCGGCTGGATGAACGGACAGTGAGGTGGACTGAGAACTGGCTGGATGGCCGAGCTCAGAGGGTTGTGATGAGTGGCACAGAGGCTAGTTGGAGGCCTGTAGCTAGTGGTGTCCCCCAGGGGTCAGTCCTGGGTCCAGTCTTGTTCAATATATTCATCGATGACCTGGAGGAAGGGACAGAGTGCACCATCAGCAAGTTTGCTGGTGATTGAAAACTGAGGGGAGTGGCTGACACAGCAGAGGGCTGTGCTGCCCTTCAGAGGGACCTGGACAGGCTGGAGAGTTGGGCGGAGAGGAACCCTGAAGTTCAACAAAGGCAAGTGCAGGGTCCTGCACCTGGGGAGGAATCACCCCATGCAGCAGTACAGCCTGGGGTCTGACCTACTGGAAAGCAGCTCTGTGGAGAAGGCCCTGGGAGTCCTGGTGGATAACAAGTTGAGCATGAGGCAGCAATGTGCCCTTGTGCCAAGAAGGCCAATGGTCTCCTGGGTTGCATTAGGCAGAGTGTTGCCAGCAGGTGGAGGAACGTGATCTTTCCCCTTTACTCAGCCCAGGTGAGGCCTCACCTGGAGTGCTCCCCAATACAAGAGAAATATAGAGCTACCGGATCAAGTTCAGTGGAGGGCTACTAAGATGGTGAAGGGCTACTAAGAGGATGAAGGGACTGGAGCATCTCTCCTATGAGTAAAAGCTGAGAGAGCTGGGGCTGTTCAGCCTGGGGAAGGCTGAGAGGTGATCTTATCAGTGTGCATAAATACCTGAAGGGGGGTTGTCAAGAGGATGGGGCCAGACTCTTCTCGGTGGTGCCCAGCAATAGGACGAGAGGCAACGGGCACCAACTGAACCACAGGAAGCTCCATCTGAACACAAGGAAAAGCTTTTTTACTGTGCAGGTGACTGGGCACTGGATCAGGTTGCCCAGAGAGCTTATGGAGTCTCTTTCCTTGGAGATATCCAAAAGCCATCCTGGGCAATGTGCTCTAGATGACTATGCTTGAGCAGGGGGGTTGGACTAGATGATCTCTAGAGGTCCCTTCCAACCTCAGACACTCTGAAAGTCTGTGATTCTGTGGATGATTTTTTTTTTATATATATTCTTTGTTATTTGTCACGTGGCAAGCCATTGTTTTGTTTTCTGCTAGGACTAAGGGCCTTTGTAGGTAATGTATTTGGATTAAACCACAGGATTTCAGAGGTCTGTTCTAGTGAAGTAAATGAAGATGTTTTTGGGAACTGGGTTTTTTTAGGGCTATAAGAGGCATTTTTTTAGCATGGATGTAATACGGATTATTCTACAGAATGCTCTCTAGAGACAGAATAGATCAATTATAGCTAAATTGAGATGTGATATAAGAAGATTTAGTGATATGAGGAGGCTTAAATAAAATCCCTGCTAAGGTAATATTGACAAGGTGTTAGTTGTTTCTCTGGTCTGTCTAGCACTTTTTCTTCATTTAAACTGTTTGTGAGAAGAGCAATGGCACCACATTAGGTTTATCAATAACCAAAACCCGTCGAATGGATTCTCAAAATCTAGAAAAAAACGTGATAATAAAATCCTAACGGCTGATTATCTTTAAGGATTGTATCCTCACGTCTTGTTTGATTGCCCTTGAAGCCAAATTCCTTGCTTTCCTTCAAGGCCAAAGAAGGCTCAGTGTACTTTGGTACATGCAAAAGAGCAGGCAGAAAAAAATTCGTATTGCTTTTTTGCATTGGCTCTCCGCTGTTACGGCCTAAGCCGCTCCCAACACCTCTGCACAGCCGACAACTGGGAACGCCTCTTCCTGGCAGTTTGGCCCTGCTAATGTGTATGCCCCAGGGAACTGCAGTAACGTCTTGTAAGGCAGGGCACAATGCGCCTCCTCCAAAACCTCAGCGCAGGCCAGCTGCCATGTTTCCCACTGGCTCGGAGGGCCACGCTGCCGCACCACCGCAAAGACGCTTGCTATGAGGCATGGCTCCTGGACCACACCAACCGCTGTGTGACAGCGCAGTTGAAGCTCCAGCCCACCTAGCCCCACAAGCAGTGACTAGAAAGCCACCTGGGAAGACCAGAACAGCAACAGCATCAGATTTTTTGGCTTCCGCCAGCACCTGGCCTCTGTACAGCCACCTTCCTCTTGGGGCCTCTTAGGCCAGCAGTGTGCTCACAGGCCGGTTTCCAGGTGACCGAAATCTGCCTAACAACTAGTGATGTCATACAGTTGCCTGAGCCAGCTGCAGCCAATCACACGTTGCCAGGCAGCCACCGGTTGGCACCACTGTGTCAGCTCCTCCCGGTGCCCATGTCCCCTTCTCCCTCCGCTCTAGGAGTCAGAGGTTGCCCAGGGGGAAAAGCCCAACAGCAGTAGTCTGTCTGTGCAGCACCAACGCCCTGCTGCACAGACCTCCCCACACTTCAGCGCTCCAGCCCCCTTCTCAGCCCTGTGCCTAGGCTGCCCCCGCTCGCTCCCTCCCGGCTCGGGGGCGCTGTGGTGAGGAGCAAGGAGATGGCCGCAGGCTGCCGTGGGGCACCACTGTCACCTGCTCCCGGGGCTGTGCGCCATGCACTGCCCTGCCCCGGGGGAGACGTAAGGGTCTGCGGCTTTGCTCCTGGCATCAGTACCTGAAGGTTAAAACTTAGGGTTAGAAAACTTTTTTTTTTTTAATGAACGAGGAAAAGAGACTACGAAAACTGTGCATCTTGTCTATCCTATGTGAAAGACAGTTCTCCTACTTTTCACATCTAGCGTGATTAAATACCTGTTCTAATATCACTGTGGTGCCGTTCTTCATGTGATCTTCAAAGGTGAAACCGAAACTCCCCCCAGCCCCCTAAATTCAATGGAACTCTTCCTCCTTTGATGATACTCCACCTAAAACACTTCTAATGCGCGGGACTTTAATTTGATCTGATCCTGAAAGCCGCAGTACTAGAGCAGACCAAAGGTTCATTTAGTCACGTATCCTGTCTCCAACAGCAGCCAAAGGCTTCGTAACTCTCGATGGATTTATCTTCCACTTGAAGTCTCCACTTGAACCTGCTCTAGATGCTCTGGCAGGATAGCACTGAAATCTGCCTAGCCACTGAATAAACGTGATGCAGGTTAATGATGCAGGATATTTTGAGAGAGGACACAAAGAGAGAGTGCAGAAACATTAAAAAGTGGGGAACATCAGATATTGCTTGGAAAACATCAGAAACTGTAGTAATATGACTTACTAATATAGCTTTGGGCTGGATTAGGGGAAGGGAGCTCTTGAAAGGAGCTGAAGGCCATAAACTTCAGAGAGAGATCTAAAATTAGAAAAATCCTATTTAAAAAGCAACTTTGAAAATCATAAACTGAGCTACCTTTTGAGGGCAGTTAAATACTAATCTCAGGGGATTGTGGGCAGAACCAGATAGATTTCAAATGGCTATAGCAACATTTTCTTGAAAGAAGCAATAAAGCTCATGTGCTGCTAGCTTACAGTCTCAGACAGGGAAAGAAAAAAAAAAAAAAAGATCTATTTTAGCAATTAGGAACTGTATTGGAGCTATGAAATATAAAACAAAAGAAATTTGTGAACTCTTTGAAGATTTCTGTCAGTGCCTTTATACTCGCAAGAAACAGGTCTCTGGAGATAAAAGGTCAGATTATGAAGGCTAATATGTCTAGCTGTTCAGCAGAGTAAAAGGCCAGGTTGGACTGTCCTTCTGAGGCCAAAGAAATTCAAAAGTGATTTTAGAAAGTATGCCAGCAGGAGAAGCTTCAGGGCTTTTCCACTTCCCTTGTGATTTTTCTTTTTAAGTTTTCCAAATATACGAGTAACATAGGTGGCCTTGAGAACAAATTAGCCTTTTCATGTGACGGAAGCAAATTTTGAGCATTCCTATACCACAGAAACACATTATAAAATCTAGGTATTACAGATCCACTTCACTGTTCTGTTTTTGTATATTAGAGTATTCTCCACTATTGTGGCCACTAGAAACTGAGTTTATTCGTAGACGTTGGTTGAGATATGCTTGAAATTAGGTAAATGGAAGGTGTAGGAAGGTAGAAAGCAATCTAGACACTGCATGACTGAGTTCAATTTGAAGGTGGGATTTGGTTTTATTTGAAGAGATTGAAGTTACTGACTGTAATAAATTCAAAATTGCATTTATTGCTCTTGAATATTGTGGTACCTTGCTTTGTCTAGGTGTATATTATGTCATTCTTGAACTGCAAAAAAGCACTGAAAGTGTCCCAAGCACCAGTACCTACAATGGAAGGATTTATCATAGCAGTCATGTTCAAGCAGGCACCAGGAGACTGACAGGCTTGCCTAGTAGGTGCCCATCCGTGAGCTATCTGAGGTTGTCAGACAAAGCCATTTGTTAGAAGCTATGCTTCTTCATCTTAGTCTTCGTCCTGGTCTCCTGAGCTCTGTGTTGAGACCTTCCTGCTGATCTTCAGCAGGATGCACTCTGATGTTACCCTTTAGTTTCGACTTTTCCAGATTCTGTTCTCAGCTTATCCTGATCATGGCACTTGGCTCTAGCTCCAACTCTTAGCGGTTGTGCATGACTGCCCACATCCATTCATCCATTCATCCATACATACAAGCTCAAATCTTGAGCATACCTTTGTTAATATTCTTGCATTTCAGATGAGCAGAACTGTTTTATTGGGGCTGGAAAGTTACTACTGTAAAGTATAAAATCTTCTTCCACACAGTAATGACAACTTCAATTCTGACTCTGCTTATAGGTCAGGGATATTATAATGTTCTCAGTGGATTTCCTTCTCACCACCTTTTTCTCTAGGGGCGTGTAATCTCGTGTTTGACTACTGCTGGCTCCAAGCCAGAATTAAAATGTGGTCTCTGCTTGGTTCTCAGCATTCTTTATATATTGTTTATATAATCTTTATTTATTTGTGTCCGTCACTTCACCATTATCTTAGAAAATGAATTTCATTTCATCATTTTATGACTTAAAAAGACCATACCAGGTTGGCAAAGATTGACTGTATTTGCTCTAACGAATACATCATTTTCATACCATTTAAAAATAATTAATTACTATTTAGAGTTCTGCACTGGCTATTCTCTAAATGTTGCTAGCATTAATAAAAATCTTCCTGCCCCCCCCACCCCCCCCAATAAATGTTTTAACAGCTTGGGCACCTCTCAGAGCAGATGACTTTGAGACTGATGTGAATAAAGTTCAACTAGTGAGAAATTGTCTGTAACAGCAACAAGCAAAGTACTTATTGGAGCACTTGCTAATAACCTGTTTGGCTTACCAGAAGTAGCAGTTCTTCTCCAAAATTAAAGCTGCTCAAAATGAGCATATTTTAGTATAGATCTTTGCTTCTAGTTTATTTTGTATTCTTTCTCTCCACATTCATTTTCTGCAAGCTCCATTCAAGGATATTAAGGTTTACGTAATGTCCAGTACTGTAGTAGTGGAGCACTCCTCATGAGAAGTAAAGCCAGGTGTGTCTTCCCCTCCAGAGAAGTGCTCTCAGTACAGGCTACAAAGTCAAGCTTCCTGTTCTCTCCCAAATGCATAAGTTTGCACTCTTTTTCATGAAGTAGTTATAGAAAATGTTTTGGAAATCACAAAATCATGGAGTATTTTAAATTGGAAGGAGCCTATGAAGGTCATCTAGTCCACATTCCTGTTCAAAGCAGGGCTAACTTCAAAGTGAAGTCAGGTCACTGGGAGCCTTATCCAGCTGAGTTTTGAAAATCTTCAAGGAGGGAGTTTCCACAGCCTCTCTTGGCCTCTGTGCTCACCCAGCCTCTCTGTGAAGGATTTTATCTAGCCAGGATTTCTCTTGCTGCAGCTTGTGACTTTTGCTTCTTGTCCCTCACTGTGCACATGTGAAAAGAGTCTGGCTCTGTCTTCTCTGTAACCGCCTTCTCTGAAGGTGGGAATTGGGTCTATCCTTAGCCTTCAGTTTGCTAGGCTAAACAAACTAAGCTCTCACAGCTTCTTCCCGTATGTCAAGTGCTCTAATCCCCTATACTCCTTAGAGACCTTCCACTGGTCTATCCTCAGTGTTTTTCTTGCACCAGGTACCCAAAGTTGGACATAGCCCTCTGAACCTGAGAAGGATGTAGTAGGAGGAAATAATCACATCTCACCCCTTGACCTACTCACTATCCTCGTGCCAATAGAGTCCAGTATGTGGTTAACCTTAATCTCCAGGAGGCTGCGCTGCTGATGTATATACAACTTGTTCACCACAATTGCTCCCCCTCAACCAGTCCTTTTCTGCATAGCTGCTGCCCGGCAGCAGCTCAGGACCAGCCTATAGTGCATTGAGTTATTCCATCCCAGATCACGACTTGCCAAGGTACTGCTGAATAGCAGCGCTGCCCTCCAGTGTATTAATTGCTTGCCCTTGTCTGATGTCATCTGAGAACTTGATAAGGATGCTTTCCGTCCCATTGCCCAGGTCATTGATGAAGACATTAAACAGTATTGAGAGGGTAGCTAGTGGCTAGGATGTATATGAAGCTTGTAGAGGTAAAGTGGAGGATGGTTAACTGCTCATTTCTGAAGCATTCAAATACAGTAATAATAGATGCCGTAGAGAGAAGCCATGCAGAAAGTAATAATTCAGTCTTCAGAATGACATTTGAGTAGTGTGCAGCAAATAAGGCCTGAGGCCACTTGTTAAATGCTAAGGATAAAAGAAAAAAACCCAGCATCTACTCAAGTTTATCTTGTGTTGAATGAGTCAAGGATCCAGTGAAAAATAACCAGTGATCATGTGATCATGAAAAATAACAAGTGGTCATTTAATTATATGCACTAGAGGACTGAATCCAGTATTTCATAATTTATGCATGCTTATCAGTGCAAGCTGAAAAATATTATTTTAACAAAGGCATGCATATATGTATTCGGGAAGGATTAAAAAAAAGGATCTCGTAGCAGAGAGCTCCAGTGAAGGGATGTGTATTCCTGCAGCTTTGTCAGGTCTTGTCGCTGATCTCTTATATTAAAACACTACTCTGAACAATCTTCATTTTAGTTGATCACCTTTGCAGTATCGCAGAAGAAGAGGAGGAAAAAGATTTGATTAATCAGAGGAATAAGCGAAAGAGGAATAGTATAGGAGAAGAGAACTAGAAATATCAGTTTTATATTTTGTGGAGAAATTTGGCTATACACTAATTTAGTAAGCTAGGTCAAATTTACTAGTATATAGCCTTCTCATTTTGAAAGTTGCTTATACTATTGCTAGCATTAGTGTGTTCTTCTTTTTGCGTATTAGCTGTGTAGGCATTTGGAATAAACTTCAAACCCACATCTGTCTTTAATGAGCAGCTCTTACTGAAGCTGACACCGAATGTACCTTTGGTTATTGTGTAACTATCTAGATGCTGAAAGGGGCTGATGGTATGGCATTCCAAGACTTCAAATATTCACTTGCACTTTTTGCCAAGGGGGAATGGTATGAAGAAAGTCTTATTCAAGATACTTAAAAATTTTCCATTTCAAATGCTATTAGTGTGTTTATACCCTGTGCACGCAGCATGTATATGTGCAAGCAGTGGGCTGAAACTGGAAGGCAAAGAAATTATTCTTACTTGTATTTTATTATGTTTAATTACTATTTTATTTAGCATTTATTTTAGAATCCTAGCTGAAAAGGAATGGCCAATCATATTGTATAGGTGTGAAATATAGCCCTTTAATGATATGGCTCTGATGCATGATGCATATCTTACGCTTTTCTTCTAGCTGGTAGATGTTTGATGTTTATGAAAGGACCACCCCTGATAAGGGAAGTGCAGATATCTGAAATGTATTCAGATGCTGAAAAGTACATGGCCATTCTTAGTTGAGTGAAAGTATGATTTCTGCAACTGATGATTTCTTCTAAAAGAGAAAAGGCATTAACTTGCTTGAAAAAGTAGGACTTGAAAATTCCCTACTTGCTTGCTTTTCAAGCAAGTTAGTAGCTTTTCTCTTTTACAAGAGAATATGAAGGTCACAATAAAGAATGTCACACGGAAATTTGTTCAGTTTGAAAGGTGCTGAAACAATTAATTGGAATGTCACTATTATAATGAAGCAATCATGTATTAACAACTATTACTTTTACTAATGATCTGCAGAAAGCTTGTATTTGCAGCTAACTGGGGCGCAGTTTTTACTCCTGGAACTTTGAATATCTCCCTGTCTCTTATTAAATAGTGCCGTAACTTGCTAGCAAATTTAATTTTCACTTGAGCAGTAGAAAAAGCATGTTATGTTAATGACAAATATATTAATAAAATCTTTGAAGAATTATGATATTGCCTGAACTCCTTCACTGATTTCTTTTACTGTGCAGTCCCCAATCTGGAGGACTTTAATTCTGTTCTCTCTTATATAAAAAGATGTACATTTCTTTTCACTGGGCATTGTAATTGGCTATATAGGTGGCTATTGCTTCATAAAACTGCCAAACTTATAAATAGATTTTTCCAGCTATCATATATATCTAGACATAAGAATTTTTTTACTAGTATATTGCTCTTTCACAAGAGTGTTAGTATTAGATAATACATTTTAAACACCTAGAAACCATAAATTCTAATAGCAGGATTCTTAATCTCTTTTGTAAGGCAAATATTTCACTGCTGACTGAAAGATGGTAGTAGGGAGACGATCACAGATGGCAGTGAAGGACATATTTAGCCATGTAAGAGTAAATGTCATATTTTAACGTAATATCCTGAGTGAATGGGAGGTTTTATAAAAACTAAGTCAATGAAATGCACATAGTCCTCTTTTCTTTGTTGTCATGTAATCTACTTCAGTGCATTACAGATCATCCTGCCTAGCCCTTTGGAAATTGCTTTATGTGCTGCTGCTCTGTTAAGGAATACTGTGGTATGCCACTTCTTGACTTAACGACAAATGCTACTGGTTGGCACAAGCTCTTGCCAGTGGTAGACAGAGCAGTTCTTCCCCAAATAAATTCCTCAGAAAATGGAAATGAATTTCTAAAGTTTTAGTTTCACAGTTGGATTTCAAAGGATTCTGCATGACGCCTTTCAGAAGCATTTATTTTTATTTCTGCGACACTGCCATACAGCGCTGATGGGAGTTTGGACTATGGAAGCTTTTCTAGAAAAGTGCAGAAATCCTTGGCTTCGATTCCAGAGTTGCACAGTGCCAAAGTTCAAGCAAGGTGAAAACAAAAGGTTTTGTGTGTGATATACAAGAAGAAGGTACAGGATATAGCACGAGAAAGCGTTTTCCAAAATTACTACGAAAGGAGTTTATATTTTTTTTCTTGTTAATTTTAAATTAAGTACATTATTTATCACACGAATGGTTTCATGTCAAGTAGGCAAAGGAATTATGTGAGCTCTAGTGATTAAACACAGAGATGTTAAACCTTGTCATAGCCTTGTGTTTGTCTCTGGGGCTGTCACTACAGGAGGTACCAGCTACTGAGCCTGCCGAAATCGATTAAATGTGATCTGCTGCTTAATGCCCTGGATATGAAGACAGGAGAGGGAATCTCACAATACATCAGGGCAGGTAAACAAACCAGTAAACATGAGAGACTCCCTGCTAAAGCATGGAAACGTTCTCAGCATCACTTTTTGAAGACCTTTATTGAAAAATAAGATGGGGAGTTGCAAAAAAGGGGATGTTCACAGCTGGAGGGGAGACACTGGTGGCTTTGGTTTTTTGAGATTCTTTTTTTTTCCTTCTAAGACATGAATAGGAAATATCTGTCTTGTTAAAACTAAGCTAGCATTGGTCTTCCAGTGATCAGTAGAATCTAAATCTATTATCCTATTAGGAGGGTCCTAGCAATCCAGGCCACAAAGGTTGTGGATGAAAATATACTTTGCATTGAGGCCACAGAGTTAGACCTAGAAGCTGACAGACTACATGCGACAGACATTGCATCGGACTTGCATGCGCTGCTGCTACGTGTACAAAATAAAAGAGGAAAAAAAGACTTTTTCCTGTGCAATCTTTCAGTAATTTCTCAATGGGGATTACTCACACCAGTACACAACAAGAATTGGTACTGCAACTTTTTGATTTTCTCTTCATTCACATCCATTTAAATGTGTGTTGGCAGAAAAAGAAATTTGAATTACATAACGTCAGGGCCCCGAGGGCACTGCCAGCCCTTCCTGTCCCTGGCCACCCTCCAGCTTCCTCTCATCCAGACCCAGTCCCATCTCAGCCCAGCCTGGGCCATCAGCCCCTGCCCCTGCTTGGCCACAGTAGTCCGTGTTTCCGTGACTTTTATGAGGAGAGTTTTGCACAGTCTAATAAAACCTTACTGATAAGATCACTGAAATGAAGCCTCCCTGATTTGCAACACTGTCATTTGATTGAGAAGAACCTATGTTAAACCATTATTTGGGCAAAATCAAGAAATGTATTTAAAATTCTAATGACATGTATCCAAGCAAGATAACAGGAGGACATACAGTAGACTTGAACTAGAGTGGCATGTTTACTATATTTAATGTTTGCTCAATGGTTAGAGCATTAAATGTTTTTGAGTACTCACAAAATATCCTAGGTTTTTCTTGTTGTTTGTTATATTTTCTTGTCATAAAAAAAACCTAGCTTCAGAACTAGTATACTTTTTTATGGGTACTTACTGGACTATTAAATTCGTACCACTTCCTGAATTCAAAATATACACACAAATATACAGGAATATTAAAAACTCAGGAAATTTGCTGCTCAGTTGGGACATTTTTTATATATCCATGAGATGTCAGTGTCTTACATAGGTCTGAAAAGAATCTGTCGTCATAAATGAAGAATTCTTCTCCTGCAAGCAACCAGAAACATGATTTTATAAGTTTATCAAGTACCATCTTGGAGCTAGATAAGATTTTAATCTCATTACTCTACTATATGGCTGTTCAAAACATCATCCCTGTAAAGGTTAGAAACCTTTCTCTAACTTGCAGCTTAGTTGTATTTACACATTTTGTTAATTTTTGTGCCAACCCTATCCTTTAATTTAATTTTTCCTTCCCATTTTTGCAATGCACTTTTGGAAACAGGTCATATCCCCTCTTAGCTTTCATCTTGCCAGGCTAAACAAAGCCAACCCTCACTGGAAGAGTTTGCATTTCCAGTCCTTATCCTAACAGCTCGTGTATACCAACTACAGTTCATCTTTCTTAACTCCAAATGACCTGGATAATTTACTGTTTTAGGTAATTTGCAGGCCATAAGAAAATCTGATTCACTAATGCTGTATATTTTGCTTTGGTAATGTAGTTCCCTATCTTGTGAGGTTTTGAGAACCTTTTGGAAGATGCAGAAAGTAGACCATTGCATTTAGATGGAATTGAGGTCCTCTTTAAGTTTGTGGCAATTTGGGTGCTGACTTCAGTGAGGCCAGTATTTGAGCTATTCTTTTCAACAGTGTTAAGAGTCAGAGACACATCTTGACATTTTGTGGGTAAAAGAAGCCCCTGTAATTATAACAAAATGTTAAAGCTCCACAAACATTCTATAGATATTACACAACTGGGAAATGAAGCAATATTCAGAAGAAAAAAAAAAACAAATATTTAAACTAAAAAAGAGGTGGACTGGGGAATAATACTACTCTCTTGATAAATGTGATAGCAGAGTTATATTTATAGCACTTCATTTTCACTGCCTCCAGCAGCTGGGGGACTATCTGGTTTTAAATGCAGTTATTTCTTTGATGAGTGCATGAGTTTCCTAAAGATGTAGTCTGGGCTAAGAAAAGCTGCATATGGCTAGAGCAGTCGTCTGCAGTGTTGATCCAAACTGAATCAAAGGTGACTCTCATTTTCTGCCATTGACTCTCATTTTCTGCCACTGCAAGTACAAGTTCATCTTCTCATCCATTCCAGTATTTTGAACAGTCTCAATGTCACTACCAGTGAACTGCAGCTCAACAGGGCTGTAGTGTCTCCAGCACAGTGGTAACCTCTCTCTTGTTTGTTTTACTAACAGGCTGCTGGCGTGAGTAATAAAAAATTATCCTGAGACAGAGACTCCAGGATCTGATAAAAATTAGCATTATGTCCTGATGGCATCCTGTTGTATGTCTCTTCTTCAGTAACCTCAATATCAAATTTAATTACATAGGTTGAGCTTTTTAGACTTGTCTCAGGATATAAAATTAATTCCCGTAAATCTCATGCTCTCCTCATTCTGCTCTCTGCAGAGGTTAGTGAACAACTGTCCCCCTTCCTTGCTGTTCAAGAGGGCTTTCAAAAGAGCTGTAGTCTTAGGCATAAACATTATCAAAAGACTGACAGACTTCTGCAAAACTAATTTTACCATCCTCTTATCAAGGATTTGTAGACAAGCAGGCACATGGAAACTGCTATTTAAAGCCGAACAGGACAGGCTAATGCTTCTAAATGGAATTGGCTGCCTTAGGTATATTTATTTGTTATTTTGCCTCTTCCTATCCAGATTCATTCTCCCTCCCCTCTTCCCGTGGAGTCTTAAAGAACAGTTACTCACTCATTTGGCTGAAAAATAAACCAGTGGAGAAGATGAAACATCACTTCAGAGACATTACGAGGAACTGCATTGCTCAGCCTTTCCGTATATTACTGGGTCAATTCTTTACAGTATTGGAGATGTATCCCTCAAAAAGGCATCAGGAGATGGACAGTATCATGCAAATTTTAATAGGAAAGTTAGCTGTCACAAAAGCAGCCTGGGAGTGTGACATGTTGGAAATTATTATCAGGATTCTATATACTTTTTAGTGTATATGGGACCCTTCACGGATCCATATGTTTTAAGACTAGAGCAAGCGTGTATTATTACATGAGTGTGTACTCCATTGCAATTTGAGATATAATCTATAGGAATTAAAAGAAATACAGAAGACATTTGTGAAATAACATGATAGCAGAATGCATATCCCCAACAACCTCAACAGTTCATTTTAATAGCATCTTGTAAACAATGGACTTAACTCTGCATTTATGTGCAGCATATGTATAATTTGTCAGCACAATGGTTGTCTGTTTAAAAAATAAAGCAGTAAGGTTATAACGGTCATGAATAGAATCGGTCAGGAATTTCCAATGGGAAATTTTATTTGATGGAAAAATTTATTTGCAAGTAATAATTTTTAAAAAACTGCAGTAATAAATGTGCTAGTTTCAACAATCGTGGTCAAAATTTGTGATCAGAACAGGAGAGACCTTTATCCAGCAGAACAGATGCTAGCTCTGGGCTTGTGAGTATGAGGTGGGAGTTCAGTTTTCATTCTACCTGATGCAAAAGGACTTAATCTGCAAATTTTCTATTCTTAGATGACCATCACACTTTGCAGCTACTCTGGATGTGCCTCTCCTTTTGGAGTTGTTCCACTTAAAATTAATAATCCGTTGAAAGAGAGTGAAAGAGACTGATTTCCGCATTGCTTTTGGGTACAGGAGATGAAAGAAGATCAGATATCTTTTGCAAAGGATATTTACTTATACGTTAAGTAACTCCAACAAGAGATGCTAGAAAACCCTTCAGTTTCCTTAACTGCTTAGTAGCCTAGTGGATTAGACATTCACCTCTGGGATGTCACAGATTGAAGTTTAAATTGTTGGACTAGATCACCTAAAATAAGCACTTGAATTTTAGCCTTTCTTAACTTAGGTGAACATCCAAATATGATTGTGTGAAGACCTACATGTTTTCTGTTCTGTATTTAAACCCATACAACATATCAATAGCAGGAAAGGAGGGCTTTCCTTTCCACTGATGCCATCATTTGGCAGTATCAAGTGATGCTCGAGCAATTCCCTGTTTCTAATGGTACACGAGGTGTAACTGGCATGTTTTGTAATGATGAAGAGACTTCTGTTTTGTAATTCTTTACCAGAATTCACATCTTATCACTCAATCCTTCACATATACATTTGCTTTCTAATATCTATAATTTATCCAATATTATCAGATAATCTAACCATCTAAAGCATGTATTACTGAACTACGAGAGGTAACTTCTACCAACTGCTTTTGCATACCTGAGGATTAAGTGGCGTTACCCAAAACTGATTTTCATTCCTTTCCATATTAGGAGGGCTCTATGCTGTTGCTAACAAGAAAAGCACAGTTTTATCAGTTAGATTGTCCAGAGTGGTACATTTTATTTCTCTTTATAATAACAATCCCAAAGTACTATAGATTCACACTTTTAGCAGACAGAAGAATTTTACACATACCTAAAGCCATTTAATCTGAGTCATCTCTATTTTCTTTCTCATTTCTGCTTTCATCCTACTACATTTATTGTTGTTGTTCTTGTCA
Source organism: Struthio camelus (assembly GCF_040807025.1). Taxonomy (NCBI): domain Eukaryota; kingdom Metazoa; phylum Chordata; class Aves; order Struthioniformes; family Struthionidae; genus Struthio; species Struthio camelus. The sequence goes on along the minus strand of NC_090942.1, from coordinate 185,603,286 downwards.
GTGGATAGACATAAATGCTGTTGCAGGAACAATAGGAAAACAGAAACATATATTTATGTAAACTGGCATTGATTCATCAACGACAAAAAAACCCTAAGATTTTCAAGGTCTGTGTTGCAAATCATTATGACCAGCATTGCCTGTGCTCAAAGAATATGTAGATGAGTCCTGTTGGTATTGTTGGGTTTGCTATGAACATACAGAGTTAAAAGTTACAATTGCTATGTGTAGTTAAAAATCTCTGTGCAATATTCATCATCAGATCTAGGCTTTTGTGTTGTTTTTTCCTTGGTCTCACAATAATAATGGCTGTTTGATTTGTTTATACAGCTCTATGCTCTATGGTTGACAGTTCCACATTTGGGAAAATCAGAAAAAGAGGTTACATGACCTTTCCAAACATGGGAAAACTCTGTTCTTCTCAAGATGACCTGAAATGTTCTAATTATTGGTTATTCCCTCTAGTTGGTGATGCAGCCAACAAGCACGTAAAGTTCAGTGAACCCACAAGCGTACAGCTGTTATCTTTGACTTGTGGCCAAAATAAAAATTGGAACAGAATTTACCCAGACAAGTAGAAAGTCTTCTGTTTAAAGCAGTTATTTTCTAAGCCACATAAACAAATTGAAACAAAGGAGTGAATCCTTTTTCTAGAAACTTTGAATCAAACGAGGGTCAACATTTTAGAGATGAGACGTTAACACGGATTACCTACTTGACTGCACAAGTCTCCTAAAGAATGCTAAAGTCTCAAATGTATTAATATGGGTGCAGTTCTACCTTTTAATCCTATTATTCCAATTTCATCACTTAAAACATATGTCATCCTTTCCTACAGACCTGACAAGAAGTTGATTTTATTTGGCTCCTGCATAATTGAAGAGAAGGTCAAAAGGTGCCAGTGATAGGCTGGTATAATCTGTGACACCCACCAGTGATATGTGCACTGATGTGCAATTTCAGAGCACCCAAGAATGAGAAAGAAGTATTTCCCTACTATTTTTGCCATTAATGCTTTCTGGAATATTCCTGTAGTTAACTAATCTGAGACTTTTTATATGAGATCAAAGAGATAAAGTAGAGACCATAAAAATAATTTAGATTGTATTCACCTCCTTTTTCCTTCTGCTTGTCCAAACACTGCTTTCTGATCTATTCTTTAGAACAATTTTGTATTACCCAACACAGTAAGGTAGAGCAGCAAAGCGTTCAGAAATATAGTTTCACAGTGCTTTTCATAGCTGGAAGTCTGCAATGCTTGCCTGTGTTGTACAGCGAGTAGGTATAAAAAAGCTGATTCCTGGATGTATATGTAAGTCACATCCGTGGTAAGTGAGGGAAAAGAGGTCTTTCCACTACAGTGAATGTTCGTATCAACTCATCCGAAAGGATATTTGATTTCTGTTGAACTGTATCATGAGTTGCAAATCAACTTCTATTTTCCGGGTAGTATAGTCTGCTTGACTGATAACAAGGATTAATTAATGTGCATCTGAAAAACTCCTTCCTCGCTGTTTATTCTGAAATGAGCCGCATTTGTACAGGGAACAGTACAGGTCTTACTAGCAGATGTAATCCTATCCAAAATTCTCTCTGCACTATCTGTTTGCAACAATGACAGAAATGCAGCAGTTCACTGAGATAAGACTTTTTTGGATTAGAAAGCACCTTGTTACACTGGATGGCAAAAGCAATTGTAGCTACAAGTTGTTACAGTAAATTCTAAAACAGTTCACATTTTAGGCCGTCAGCTCTGTCACCTGCGCTGCTCAGGGACAGTTTGCCGAAGTCTGTTGCACAAATGAATGGAATGTCTCAAAACTTATGTGTATTGAGCACCTCAAAAAATAACAGTAGCTGGCTGTTTCAGTCATGCTTAACAGGATTGGTTTAAATGTGAAATGGTTTTAAAGGAGCACTGCTTTTGTAGTGGTGGGAAATGGGACTTTTCATCAGCTATTATAAAAGAATACTTGTCATGAGAAATAGCCAAATATATACAAAACAAAAAGGAGATATTTCAAAGTAGTGCTTGATAGACCAAGAAATAAGACGAGACAAATTGGTGGTTGGATAAATGTGTGTATAAAGGCAATGTTGCAGTCAAAGGTTTCTACAACATAAGAGATTATCAAAATGCTTCATTGCTGCTGTTGTGTACTTTAGTGAGAAAAGTGCTAGCAAAACTCATCCCCTCCTAAACTGTTTCCTGTTCTTAAGTGACCAATGACTTCTTAGCCAGGAAATGGATTTTCTCTCATCTTTTTCCTGTGGTTTGAATAATCATTTATTTAAATGTATTAAGCAATCTTTCTACCTCATTAAGTTCTTCCTGAGATGTCTCCCCAGTCTGCAGCCCAGGCATTTAGCAGATAAATTGCTGAATAGAGTAATATATAAGCAGTCATCTCTATGCTGTAGGTAGTGGAGTGGACATGGTTCTTTTCAGTATTCCAGGTATGAAATGCTTTCTTTCGGCTGCTTGTCTCTGTATTTTTTCCCAGCAATGGGTGCTCTTTGTGGACTTATCTATCTGATGCTTTACTTGTGTTATTTAAAGTGCGTTTTTCCTAGAAGACAAGAGGATAGGAGAGCTGTTACCAGGAGGCAAACAAGATGGATTAATTTGTACATGATAATCAGATTTCAAGATAAAAAGAAAAAAAGGAAAAAAGGAAAAATTACCATGGAAAGTTACGAGAGGGACACACTATACAGAGGGAGGAAAGAATATCACACCAGATTATACATATTCAAATAAATAAGCCACTCAAGTCATTTGTCCTTTTTAAAGTATATTTTATGAGTAAAAATTAACAATTGATTATTTTAAAATAGATTACAAAAATAAGGTTATACCATAGACTATTGGGGTTTTTTTTTAACCATTTGAGTTCCCTCATGGTTCTTTCTCCTCAGATCCTTCTGTCATAGAATTTCTTTGCAACCTCTCTAGTTCAGCTTCTTTCTTCAGTGGAAGGAACGATGAGGAGCCAGGAGAAAGACGAATTTGGATTAGGGAATGAAGGAGATCCTCACCACTTGATCAGAAGTTGGAACTACTGGGAAGAATATTCAGATGAGGGAGCTTGGTTTGGTGCCCAGAAATCCTATTTGTGTGTAACATAAGCAAGAGTTTAACAGTCTCAGGGAATATCAGGTTGCTGCTCAGGTAGGTGTGTGGCACTGCCACTTGTTGAGCCATTCAGGTAACCCTGCTGGATACTTTGAATCTTCTGGGGTCCTACAGAGTTGGTAAGATTTGTTATATTTTGAGAGAGGAGAGGAAAGGAGGTGCCCATCAGGCAGATTAAAAGGGATCTTAAACATTAGCAGGAAGGAATGCTGGAGAGGAAATATTCCTGAAAGAAGACAAAGACAGTATGATCTTAAGAATTTGGTGAGACATGATGGGAGCCATAGAGAGAAAGTAGGCACAGGAGAAGTGTGGGTAGACATCAGTGAGAAAGGGTGTCCATTGGGAGACAGCCCACTCTAGCAAAAAGGTACGCTGGGTAAGTAAGAAAGACTAATATGCTAATCGGAGAGATAGAGTGAGGGTGACACCAAATATTTATGGCAAAGGAGAATGAGTAAGATGGGAGGTTGTGAGGAAGCAAAACGATAGTTCAGCTGGTAGACAGGAAGACGCCAGTCTGTTCGAATGGCTGAAGATAGATTCAATGAAGTCAGGAAGAGGAGGGAAGGGGAGATGCAGGAAGCAGATGCAGATATTGTTGGAGTATCATGATGTCATGCTTTTGGAGAACCTGGTTATTAGAAATGACATAGGAGAGTCAGAAGTTTGAAAATATGGCAGGTAGCTGGTAGCTGTGAAGTGGTAGTTGTGGCAGAAATGAGTGAAGAATGGTATATGTCTGGTTCAGGCATTTGGTGACCTGCAGGATGAATGACGGTAGCAAGTGGGATGCACGTAGGGTATGTGCTCAGCTGAGCTGGGCTTGATGCTGCTGTGTCTTGTGGCCACTGAGAGGCTTGCTGCAAGCACACTTAACCCTCTGAATGTTAGAGATGGAGATTCGCTAGTAAAAGGCAAACATGGAGATCATTGCTGCTGCTGCTTTTTTTACTGTGTCATACCAGGCTCAGCTAAATAGTTCTAAACAGCATTTGCTGCAGACTGAGAAGTAAAGTGATTTTAAACATTTAGTGTCCTAGATTTGCCTTTATCCTCTGCAACAGTGCAGAGCGTCATTAAGGTTCATGACATTATACCATAAAATACAGAGCTGTAAAACTGTACATAGAAATGAGTGCAAGGTTTGTGATTAAAAACAATGTTATAAGTGGATTGAGGGGCTCTTCTGCTATAAATGATGGTAACAACAGGATTAGTGGTTATATAGTACAGTTGTTCTGTTTAGTCAGTTAAACTGTATTCTTATTTATGCTACCTACAGATAAATTATTCTAGATGTTAAAGGAAAAAAATCCATAAATGCAATAAGGAGAATATCTATCACCATTTATCATCTGCACAGGGGGACAAGGTCTACTGTACTTGTGACATGAGCACAAAAAGATCACGCTAGATTTATGAAAGTCTCAGCTAGAAAATGAAATTCCTCTATCTCCTGTCCTGCAGAGCCCCCTATCTATGGGTTTATTCTGTGCAGCTTGATTACTTTGGGGATGTCTTGTAAACTCTTTTGATTTCCCTGCACATAATAAGATTTTCCTCTCCAGAAGACACTATTTTGTCTTCCATAGACAACAGGTCACAAATTTTCTTTATTTTGCTCTTAAACAAAGGGTTTTCTTTGAACACAGAACTGTGCAACTTGTAAATTGATGCAGCTATGTTGGGGGAAGGAACTTAAAATACATGGGCACATAATGTGGCTGATCCTTTTGAACAGTTAGGCTCTGATATGAACTAAAGCCAAATAAGTGAGCCAGTTTGTCTGTGTTCAGTTCTACAATTCTACAAGATGAGAATAATTTTTAATGAAATTAAGAATCAATGTCTGTTAATTTTGAGATGGAGAGAATCTATTTCTACTAAATGTGACTTCTCCTAGTCATTGGTAAATGAGTTGCCAGAAAATGTGATACAAATTCATGCCAGGAAAAGCACTAACAAAGAACTTCAGAGGGAAGTTGCTCTTCTGGTTGAGATGAACAAGCAATATTTTTCCCCCTCCTGTCTAGCTTTTAAAGTGTGTAGGAAAAAGACCTGATAAATGATAAATTACAGAGGTAGCAAATGATCTCAGTGGGTTTTACCTCCTTTGCTGTGTCAGGTTTCACAACATGTCTACACTGCAGCCAAAAATGCAGTGCAACTACTGTAGTGTTAGCTCTGGTACAACAATAATGTAGTAAAAACAGCACAGAGCTCAGAGCTGGCTGAAGAAACCATTTGTGACCCTTTTGTATATAACTGGTATATATAACCATCCTGAGCACCCTTCTGCCCTCACTACGCTGCTAGCTGCACCCAGCTTAGCTGCTATTAAAATGAGCCACTTCCATAATTCCATAGTTAAGACTCTTCTAATAGTAAGTAGGGCAAAGTCATCCTTTGTCTGGCCCCATTTCATTGGGTCTGAAAAAACAGTCCAGTTTCAATGGATGCCTCTGTATTGCCAAGTAAAAGTAGGCCAAGGAGCAAGCTTGAGCACTGGACCCTAATTGTCACTGTATAATTATTAGCTCTGTCTTTTTCTATGCACTGAACTGTGCCTACCAGTTCTCTCCAAGACAGACCTTATATGATCATTTGTAGACAGATGCAACGTAGTTTTACAAACGTGGACCAGCGTCAATATAAAATCCATGCTGTGCTGTAACTCAGTTCTGTGCTGTGCCTCTCAACATCATCACTGGCTGTATTTTTTTTTAATTAACTCAATTCTGTCAGCATCTGTTAGATATTCTTCAGATTGGGCATTATTGAGTAAATATAAAAGCTAACTGTCTCTGCCTGATGCTTTGGGACTTTGGAAAGAGATAGGTACCTGTCTCCCAAGGCAGGGTACCTCTAAGTTGTATATATGTTTTAGGTGCTGTGAGAACATGTAAAAGGCCCAATATTCTGTCTGACAGTGGTGAAAGAAGATGCATTATAGGGAGAACACATGACCCTGTCTACTTTCTTTGATCCCTTGTACTACCACAGCTGTTGCATTAGAGATATTAAAGGGTGCATCCCTGTCTAGTCTTTTTAGTATCCCTTAATGGATATGTTGTCCGTGAATTTATCTAACCCCTTTTAAGTCCTGCTGATATGATCTGCTTCCACAGCCTCTGTGGTAGCAACACTACCTGCTATGTTAAAAAAAAATAGTTTATTTTATTCAGTTTAAACTTAACTCCTACAGTTTCATTGAGTGCCTCTAGTTTTAGTATGTGGGATTTGATAAACAACAGTTCTGCGTTCAGCTTATCTATTGCCTTCGTTATTTTGTAAACCTCAGTCATATCCCCTCTCCTGCTTATGGTCTCCAAACTCTTCAGCCTGTACTCCTCATAAGGCAGCTGCTCCTCACTTCTGATCATTTTAGTTGCTCTTTTCTGTATTATCTCCAACTCCACTACACTATTCTTTGAGATGCTGACAACAGAATGACACACACAACTCAGTGTGTGTACACAGCAAGGATTTTATATAGCAGCAAAGTGATGCCCTTTTTGTCTTATGATCAGTACCTGTCCTGATGATGCCCAACATTTTGTAGGCTTTTCTAGCTGCTATTGCACATTGTGCCAATGATTCAGAGAGCTGTCAGCAATATTACTCCAAGATCTCTTTCGTTAGTTCTAATAGTTCTGAGGTCAGCACAATGTAGGCATCATTTAGATTATTTTTCCCTAGATGCATTACTTCATGTCTATCGACACTGAAGCTCACCTGCTCACCTTTTTGCCTTAGGTGGCTTAGCTTTCTGCAGATTAGGACATTTCACTTTTTACTCCCTTTCCAGGTCACTGTTGAAGATGTTGAGTAAAACTAGTTCCCATGCTGATCTCTAGGAGACCCCACTGATGATTTCTCTTCATTTAGAAAAGTGACCATTAATCTTCTGCATAGCTCCTATTCTTTAACCAGCTTTCAGCCCATAAAAGGGCCTTTCCTCCACTTCCAGTAGCAGCTTAGTTTCTTTAATAACCTTTGATGTAGAATCTTTAGACTTTGGGGGGGAAAAAAACATATATTATGTAGACAGATCCCTTTTATCCAAATACTTACTGACATCCTCTTCAAACTCAGCAGGTTAGCAAGGCAAGATTTCTATTTACAAATGTTGTGCTGACAGCAATCAGTGTTCATCCATGTTTTCATTAATCTTATTCTATATTATAAACTACTATCTTACCAGCAATGGAAGTCAGAATCACCAGGCTGTAGCTCCCAGAACCTCCTCTAGTGCTGTTTCTGTAGACAGGGGTGAGTCACCTGTACTTTGACCCTATGGCTGTTTGTAAAAACAGACTTCACGCCTTGGCCAGCAGCTGTATAATTTCACTTTTGAATAAATAAAATACATACTGGCTGAGAGTAGATTAAGTATTTCGGTACCTGGCTAGACATCCAGCTTTGCTATTTAGTGTGGTTCTCCTTTAACACGTGTAATGCACTTTCTGCCTACCTTAGTGTCTCTGTGTAAAGCTGATATTGCCTTTGGCAGCTACAGAATGCCTCTCACTCCCAGCTTCCAGGAGAATGGGAGATGCTAATACACTCATGCTGTTCTTCACCTTGTACTTGCTGTTTCACTCAGTATGTCAGTACTTGAAAAGTGCCAGGCATATGTTGGTTGCTGCATGTCATTCTTGCTGTCTTGGAGTCTTGAGAGACGTACATTAGATTTGTGACATATGCTAAGAGTGAACTGTTCATGTTTGAAAAGGATTTCCGTTGCTTAACATCAACTTTGCGAGTGTTAGCCCTCCAGCTTCTCATACCTAATTCGAATTGTGTCCCCTGACTAGTTAACTCTGTGTTCTTATGAGCTCCGCACAGTGCGTGGAATTTGCAACATAACTATTCAGTGAATTTAATCAGTTGCTTATCAACCCTTTCTTTGAGCTCAGCTTTTTGAGGATGAATTGGCAAATTGAAATATTTCCATCTCCTGTCCCACTGTGCATTCTTTCATCTTTCATCTGCTTATTTTCCTCTTACCATTTAGTCTTTGTCCTTATTTTCCCTCTTCTCTGTATTTAAAAAAGATTTTAATGTATTTATTGCCTCTTTCCTGTTTGATTCTTTCTCTTCTCTGTCTGTCACTCTTTCCATTCTCTAACTCATTTATTCAGTCCCTCACACTGTAAAGTCCAGCAATGTAATGCTTCTAGAACTGGTTGAATTAATGACTCCCTTGGGTCAGAAGGACAACCACTTTAGCCTTATATAATCAGGGAGGGATAGGTTGGAACTGCCTGGCACACAGGGATACAGTCCAATTTATTGTTAATATGTCAAAATCCCAGATATCATCTCTTTAGGCATTCTAAATTTACATGGCTTCATTCGGACTAGATGGTTCAATGGCATTTGCACCAGTGAAGAATATGACCCTTGAGTGTGCTTAAGTGAACTCCGGTTGTATTTTGCTATATTTTTCATCCAGTCAAGCAAGCTAGAAATCAGATAAGTAGATAATGGTTGTATTACAATGAAAATAAGATTTTACAGGTACTGTGCATACCAGTTCACACCTGAGCATAATCTTAATCAAGTCTCAGTAAAGATCATAGAACTCCTTCCTGGCATGAACATAGCTGAACAGAGTCGTTTAACTTATTTTTAAGTGTTGAAGCTGGGCTTTTTTATTTCATCAAATAGAACTTCAAAATAAATTAGAGATGTGGCAGGAAGGACGATACCAGCTGTCGGCTATCTTTTATCCAGGAGAAGCAAAAATGCCTGGCTTGCATGTAGAAATAGTGTTGTAGCTGTGATGTTCCAAGGGTTATAAATGAGGCAATTTTTGCAGGGAGATGTAATAAGCTTGATTAAACTTACTGATATAGTTTAGGAAAAAAAAAAAAAAAAGACGAGCTTGCAGATTATTTTAGTGGTGATTGAGAACAATTTTCATGGAGGTAGAGTATGATTCAGGTTTGTTTTCTTTCATTCACTTGAAGCACATGTTCGTTTCTGATCCTGGTATATTTTCGGGGGAGAGGAATAGGTGAAATGGAGGAAATGTTTTTTTTCTGATTCTCTTTTGCATATAATGTTGTCATAATGGTCTGATAATCGGGATTATGCATAATATATTTCCTGAGGATGATGTCATATTTCATGGGCCTCCAACAGAGATGATACAATCATTTCACAGAAGGAGCTATATGATGTAATTGCCAGTAACACCACATGGATCAGTAGCCCAGCAGGCTTCATTCAGTTCACATTTCCTATAGTGCTAATATGTCTTTTAGGTGTTTTTCCATCTGAAAATGTCACAGTGAATAAAACATTTTTCTGTTAAGATATTTCATTTCAAGTGTGAGGGATTTTTTTTTGTTTTGTTTAAATAAAACTATTTAAAGATATCATAATAGTTGTTAACTTGTGTGGTTTCTGCCTGCTCTCCCTGTTTTATAACCTGATGCTGGGTTATAAAAATATTAATTGAAAAGATACTTGAAGCTTTTTCTCCAGTTTCCCAATTGCTGGTAGACTCTCAGGCATTTTCACAGTTATATTTTTTCTACTGATCAATCCAATAGGTAAAGAATGGGCATCTACTTTGAAGAGTGAAATCTGAGACCCTGGTAGTGTCTGTACTGTAAGAAAGAAGCAAACCCAGATATTGAGCTGCTAAAAATATATCCCACCTGACATGCCCTACTACATTCCCTTCCATTATATCATTATGTCCACAAAGTCAAAAAGTTGCATTGTTTCAATCTCCAAGTGTAATTTGGTCGGGTTGCAGTTTCAAGTCAATGGGACTTGATCTTCCTAAAAGTTTATAATCCGTTCAAGTGTTTTAGAAAATCCCATTCTGAAATGAGAAGCTGGCATATCTAGAATCCCACAGACCAGCCTGGCAAATGATGGCATTCCTATAGGGTTCCAAATCCTTAGCACACGCCCGATATATCCAGTCTTTGGGAAGAGAAACTATTGCAAACATTAGACAGAAAATGTGGAACAGTACTTCTGAGGTTCCCAGATGGGCATGACATTTATTTTCTTGCTTTTGTTTTCAAGTTTGTTTATTTTCTACTGATATCAGATTAGTTTTCAAAAGCTGATCATCAATAAAATTATATGATTTTTTATACTGATATATTAGTATTCAATGGTATTTCTTAATTCTGGAAATTTTGCTTTGAAATTGGTAGTGAATCCTTTATGGCTGACCTGTGGGTGTGGGTATTGAGATATATAATATTATATGGAAGAACTGAGATCAAGGATCTTTCAGCTGGAAGAAGAAATGGGAGGACATGCCAATTATTTCTTTGCTATCTTTGTAAATGCCAGCTGTCCATTTATTTTGCAAGGATAAAAGGGAATCCATTGTAGAATTCTACCTCGGCTTAGTGAAATAATTATTAATTGTGGTCTCAGCAGGTTCAGCATTCATCTGGAAATAAAACATTTTGATCCTGAGTCTGCTTGATCTGAAATATCAGACAGTGCCCTGTGCTGAAACCATTAGTCAGGTTTGTGCGTGCATTGCTCAGTGAAAACTTCCTTGCATTGTATTAAACTTTTTATTGCTTAATTATCCCAGAACCTTTCAACTGTTGCTCTTTTCCTTTCCCCTCTAACTTTTGGGTTAATTCAATGCTCATCAATGTGAGAGGGTACTAGTACTTCCTTATGCCAGATATAGGGCAAAAAGATAACATGAAAATCTCCCCATATATCTTTGTTAATGTGTGTCAGTTCTGTTCCATTGTCTTCCTTATCTTCTGTCAATTAGAAAGTACCAACCAGTGACTAGTCGTAGGATGTAAACAAATATAAGACCACATCCATTATTTCCTTACTCTGTTTTTACTGAGGCCAGTTTCTTTTTGAAGTCTTTAATAATTTTGCCTAAATAAAGATTGGGTTAGCTAAGATTTGATTCTCTGGAACTAAGAATAATGGGACTAACGTTGTTTCCATTTGCAAATTAAGTAGAGAATAAATTCAGATATTTGCAAAAGGAAGTGTTGGAATTTTTATTTCCAGACCTTTCTTTCAGTCCTGTCCTGTAATGGTTTGCTGAATGAATGCAATTCTGCCCTTCTGACTGCTCCTTGATTGCAGGCTCTTCTCTTATTACCAGCACTCCTCTTTTTGTGTATCAGAGGGTACTAACACCTCTTCTTTTTTCCTGTGTTTTTTTAAGCTTTCACACTGCCCTGTTTCTGAGATTATGCAAAGAAAAATATAAATAGTTCAGGTTTTTTCTCTGAGATGATTGTTACTGCGGTCCTCTGCATAATTTTTCTTCAGGTTCTAAACCATGCAGGCCTAAAATACAAAATCTTATTTCACGTTCAGCACGTGAGCCGAGGGTACATGTGCTGTGAGCTTTAGGAGTGAATGGATGCTCATTTCAACACTCTCATTACATTAAGAAAAAATCAGCAGTGTGTCTCAGTTGCATCTCTCAGTGCTGTATATTCACTCCGGCCTACTAAGCTGTTTGCTCAAACTGGGCCATTCTGGTACTGTTGAGGCTGCCTGGAAAAGAGAAAAATCTGAGAACTTGCTTAAGAGTGCCCCATCTCAAACCAAGCTACTTTGCAAATGTGGAGTCTTTCTGAGTTGCTGAATCCTCAGTGTCCACTGAGGTTTGCTTCCTTTAGTGACTGAACAAAAAAACAGAGTCCTCTTCTGTTAGACGTTTCCTGCTAGACCACACAAGCAAGATGAGACGGCTTGAGTTCTACAGCTGCTATTGAAGACTGGGATTTATCACCTACAGCTTCAATTGTAATGCTATAATGCTTCAGCTATAATGCATAATGTGTACACCCGTTTGCCTTGCAACCCAAGTTACCACAAACACATTAACATACCATAAGCAATGAGATTCACAGTACTCCTCTTGCATTATTGCTTTCCAGCAGTATACGATCCGAGTACACAGTCTGGTTCTAATTTGGTGGGCTGTCATGTGGAGCTGTTTTGTAAAACCCTCTGAGGTAACACATGTTTTCTCTGAGCTCTCAGATTAGTGTCCAGTAGATACTGCTCATGTGTTTAGGGAATGAGAAAGGGATATTTGTCTGGCAGGAGCTTTACTCTAAAATATGAAAGCCACTGCAAACTGTGATGAAGTGGCCAGTGCCTTGCTGCTCAAATCTAAATGCAAAATGCTGTAGGAAGGCCTGGGGGCACAATCATGTCCACTAACAAATAGTCTTTTTCCCGCTTACAGGAAGAGAAAGATTGGTTTTCTGCTTTTATTTGGATACACTTGAAAGCAAGATTCTGGTCAGGTTACGTATGCATATATATACAGATGCAAATCATGTTATTGGATGTTGAATCAGAATCAAACATTTTCCAGAAATACCACAATTACAAAATTAAAATAAAAACATAGAAACAAGAGTAGAAAAGCAGTAAACTTTTTGAAAGGTACTATCATCAGAAGGTCAAATTTTGAAGAAAGAAACTCAGCACACACAAAATATCATCATTCCAAACTTTTCTGAAACACAGAAATTAATCCAGGTCTCCTAATGTCCTGTTATTCAAGCTGTACTTACCGTTTGGTAAACTTGCTTGGTTATACTCAGAGGTGAATAGATTTGACATCCATGTTTCAAAATGTCTTATTTTAGGTATTTGTCCTAGTTGTTTAAAATGATGTTGGGACCAGTTTCACTCATGAGCATATATACAGTGAAGTAGGTTCTTTTTCTTATGTGTCATTCAACTCTGATTACTCACACTTAGGTGATCACAGCCCCTTGAAAAATAATTGTTTTTCCTGGATGATACACACTAAAAAATTGGAAAAGGTGAACTTCAGATCTATCTCCATCAATATTTCTTTATGATTTTTCTGGACATAAATGTGTTTGTTTATTATTCTTACCCAAGGGTCCTTCAGACAGTCACAGTCTATTATCTTGGGCAGAACTGGACACTAGCCACTGTTGCTTTAGAAACTGCTTGCTAGTCAGAAGTTTTTAAATGCAATTCCTTTGTTTCCACATTGGATAAAGAATAATCCTATCCATTTCTTTCGCATTTTGAGTTTGTGTGAATTTTGGTCTTCGTTAGGATAGCCCCATTTTCTTACCCTGTGTTTCATGGTCTGTCCTCCCACATTGGTAGTGAATTTCCTCTTTAATGAAGAGAAATGAAAATGGCTTACTCCAGAGCAAGGGGCAAGAGCAGAAATTAGAGAAATGTGAGGATGTTGTATTCCATTTGATTTTTATGATGGAGTCTCTGATTTCTTTGAGGATGATTGCCCAATTTATGCTTTTACAAGAACTGAAATCAAGTGATTACATTGAAAATATGTCTTGACAGACCTGGCTGTGCAAAGTGCAGTCTTCATCATTTCCTCACACCTATTATCTGTAGCTTGTTCTCTTCAGAAGAAAAAAGGGCTATCTTCTGTTTAGATAATGATATTTTCTTTTTTACTTCTGATTTTTTTTTTTTTTTTTAAGGAGAGACCATTAAATAGAGAAAATGGGTCTACCTGTGACTACAGACCTCTATCTCATGAAGCTCAGGTTAGTAATATAACACAGGATATGTGATATGGAATTTTCTAATCAGCCTGTATGGAAAAACTGATATAAGCTACTTAACAACTTCTGGGACATTTTGAAATTTCTTAAAACAGTTTTATTATTTGGTTACAATTAATAATGTTAGTAGTACCTCCTTCTCATTTATTGCCATGTATTTTCATTTGAAGCCTTATTAATGCCATGTAATTGATCTCTTTCTGGTCCTGGCACTAATTATAAGATAGAGGTGTTCTTCCTTCATTCAATAACTTGCAAGAAGAGATTTAAAGGGAGACACTCGAGCATAGAAAACTCATAAATTGCCACCCAAATAAGCAGTTAGAGAAGGGCAGATGTTTTTAGATTGCATTGGTAACTGGCTCAGTGTTATAGACCAATCAATACAGTTAATGCTAATTGTAATGTATCTTTGTGAAAATGATGCTTTTTCTTAAAGTTAATTTCTGATTTATACCATTTTTCATAGAGTAATTTTGAAACCTGGTGTATTTTTGCATTTGGTGCCTGCTAATGGAAACTTGGATTCATTTAGATATTAATCTGGCTCAAGTATATTAAAACAGATTTCAGCATGTTGGATGGAAAAGCATATCAGATATTTACAGAAGACCTTTTTTTCTGCTCCTTCATGCTATTGTGTTAAGCTACTTGGCTTAGCATAAACCTAGTACAGTTCAAGAAGTTTCAAAGTCCAAAGTTCTTGAAATTCTAATTATAATATCATGCTGTTTTGTACAGTTGCATAATGCTGTTGGCTTTGGAAGCTTAACTATTGAATTAGAAAGCAAATTGGATTTCTTGCTATAGAAAGTAGGATGAATTTTTTACCATTTGATTTCTGAAATCCTTTAATTTAAAATAAGTGTTTCTAATGTTTTGTTTAAGCTCTTTCATAAAAACTTTGTGACAAGGGCTGTTTTGTATTATCATTGTGTGCAGTACCTGAGACAGTGGAGTATTTTTCGAGTGCTGCGATCATGTAAATAGTAGCTGTTCTGTGAAGGAAAATTATTTCTTTTTAAACAGGTCAGTTTGTACAACTCAGCTCTTCTGAGATCTTAAAAGCCATTTTGTAAGCCGTTCTTTGATCATAATACAATAAAATACAGAGTACAAAATACATTAACAAAGAGAGTCACCTGAAAGGCAGGCAACCCCTGAGACAACTGTGATAATGAAAGCAAAGTGTAATTAACACTGGAAATATTCTTTGTTTTATGCTTATGATGCATCAACATTTTCCTCTGTCTACAACACTGAATATATACCTATGGTACACATACAGAAAACAAGTTTCTCATGCCAGCTGCACAAATTTAAAAGAAAACCATGTGCAGCTAGTCTAGATCTACATCAGTCTAATGCTTGGCCCCACTGATTTAGCACAGCTATATTTTATATGTGCACTTTATTGACATCTGCTCAGACAACTCTCCCACCATTGAAGTCTCAAAGAAGTCTAACATTTCACAGGCTTTATAATTGCACATTTATTCTTCTGATACATACTTGTTCTGAGCGTTTCCCCTTCTGCCCTCTTTTCTTGGAAGAAAAAGGTATTATGCAAGTGCCTACATCCCTACAGCAGAAACAAAAATAGACAGCTTTGCTTTGACTTCAACATACTCTCTGAAAAATGAACTGAAAATAAATATTCTGTTTGTGAGACTGCCAGTCTGACTTTTCCTTGTTGCTTGTACACATTGACTCTGTCCAAGGAAGGCATTTTCTTATAGCCTCATCATCGGTCTGAAATCATCTCATTAGCCTAATGAGGGAAAAGATGGGCAAGAGTTAGTACTGCTGATCTGATCTACAGGCGTTAGAGTTATTCCTGCCTACACAGCTGGACTGTGGTGGGCAAATGCAGACTATACTGACAAGCAGGTCATCACTGAATTTCAGGATGAAGAAGAAAGGCATAGTTCAAGTTTTCACCTGGCTTTTTAGCACTGTACTTCTCTGTCCTTCTTTCTGGAATCTTTCTTAATGCATTCTGATACTGTTTAGATTAAAAATGTCATTCACTTTTGGATATAGCTAAATGCCCAGTGTCTCTACCTGTCTGTGTTCAGTTCATCAAAAGCATAACTCCATTGACTAAGATGGAAGAGGGCTTTCTTGTATTACTAGGATTATTGGTAAAATGACCCTCTGCTATTACTGGAATTACCTCCTTTTCCTTTGAAATACTGAGAGAGGCACTGTAAACATTTCTGAATAGTTGAAACCTACAATACATTGATACCTAGCTAATTTTTCTCTCTACTGGACTATATCAGACATTTTAAGCCAGACAGGCTATTGTGTCCCATTTCAGGAGTTTTAGGCAAACAAAGGTGTAGGGACTGACAGAAGCCAAGTGAAGTGCAGTAATACTGAGAGAGTGGTTGATGTTTACCTGGAAAACCTCCAGATTACTCTTACTTTTTTATAGCCTGAGACCATCAAACTTGAGGCTAGGGCTAGATGCATCTCCCTTTTCTCTCAACTGTTCTTCTTTTCCAGCACGACAGTGACTGACATCCAGGCTGCCCTTTAAACTCACGCAGCTGGGGAATGTGGCATGAAACACTTAGATCTCTGTCTTTGCCTCTGACACAGGAGAAGAGTGAACACCCCTGACCCTGTCCGTCTTCCCGCTAGGAGAGACACTGGTGCGTAAAGGGGAAGTGGGGAAGGAGGTGGGTATGAGAACTTATTTCAAGGTTTTTTTTAATTTGAAATGCTCTGCTGAAACTCTGAGCAGATCTGGGAGGAAGGAGATTAAGGGCCAGGTTCAAAAAGCTGGGTCAGGATTATGTCTCAAAATCTCTCTCTTTTCTTTCTTTCTTTTTTTTTTTTTTTAACCTCAGACCTGATTTTACTACTGTACATGAGGAGGCGAGGACACTGCAGTGCTTTCGGTGGCAGAACATGTTATCGGTTACATATCTGTACATCCCTCCATTTACATTCTGCCTACATCAACCCCATATTTTCTTCCCTGCCCACCCCTTAATGTGTCAAAGTTAGTAACTCAAAGGCACAGGTCAAAACTCTTTACAGTGAGGTACCTTCCAGGTTTTCTGTTTTCACATTGTTTCTTGCAAGTAAGTTAGATTTTCACAGGCTAGTCTATACCAACATGTTTACATGTAAAGTAGCTATTTGCCACAATCTTTTCTGGAGTGGGGACAGATCCTGAGCACTCGTCCTTGAAGTCAGTGAAACAATGTGAGCACCAAGAAGTTATCGAGTATGATGACAAAGTTGATTTTTGTGCTTTTCCTCGGGAAGATACCTTCTGAACTATTTCAGGATTCAACAGAGATTAAATTAGTCTAAAAAATCATAGAATGTAATACAGGATTTCACTCTCTCCCACTGATGTAACTTTACAGCAGTCACTTCTTTTCAGACTCCTTAGGATTTTTCAAAAACCCTGAAATGTCTATATTTCAAAATGGTTTTCTAAAAGGAGTAAAGAAAATACACATGAACATCAGTGGCCTGAAATCTCCACATGAATCTTTGTCTACGGTCTAATCATTGGCAGTACAGCGGCAAGCTGCTTTTATTTCAGCCTTTTTGAGTTCAGCCTAATGATACAGGACTCCATCCGGGAAGGGAATCATGTGTGGAAGCCTGTCAGAGAGAGTTTGCTTGCTTCAAGAATATACAAGTGCTCAGTTCACAGAAACACGCTAACTAACTCTTTTTTCCCAGCAGCAGCTTGTTAAAGAGAAGCTTTGCCCACAGTGCAGAAGCACTCGCATGGTGCTTATGCTTGCTATTATTCCCATTTTGGCCAAACCTGTCCAGGACTGCAAAATCCTCGTGAAGATATTTTCTATGAAGGTTCCCTGAGGAAAGTGGTTAGGGAGGCTTCTAACAGCACCAACTTCCTCTCTTGTTCCTTCAGAGATATATACATCTCTCACAGTTGGAATTTCAAAGTTCAAAAAATAAAGTAATAGTAGGAAAGCTGATGCTAATCTCCATAGGCCCCATTAGCTCAACAACTTGCTTAGTCTCTAACGTGTGATAGTAGGGTGCAAGTGAGGTTGCTATAGTGTTAGTTTGGCTTCCTGTGTATCTTTTAGTCTTAGCAGCTATGCAGAAAAGCCAACAAAACTCAAAAGTAATTGTTGTGCTGTGATAATCAGAATTGCTGTACTTTGTCGGCTCATTAGGAAGGGAAATTTATCTCATGTACAAAGGAAGTTTTTGGCTGATGATTAAAGTACAAGACAGTCAAAAAACAAGTCAGTTACCTAGGATCGCGTTTCCATCTCTGTTGTGCTTTTGTGAGTTTTTGAGGGGGTTTTTTTCCCCCTAGAACTTTGATTAACCATATTGTGCCTCAGTTTCCTTTCAGGTAGCAGAAAGATAGTTTTTTGGAAGCTTTTGATTGACACATTTAATGTTTGCATGGGGTGCTTTGAGGTGTTTAGATAAAAGGGTCTCTTGAAGTGCAAATCACAGAGGTAAGTACAGCTGAGGTGGAAGTGCCCTATTCCTATTTGGTTGTTGGCAGCTACCAGTGACAGTTAAATCTTTAACTGATTTCCTGTGAATGCCTGTCTGGCAGCAGTGGTTAATATTCTCTTCCAGGAGATTCATTTCATTTGTTGGTAAAGCCTTGTTTTGCTAGGAAGCCATTGATTTGTTTCCTTTCCCCGGAGGAATCCCTTTTAATTTTCTAGAGTGTGTAAGGAAGTCCGTAAGCAGGACATGTAATACCTATTGTATTCTAGTAGTCTGGGTATAGTATTCATCTTTATTGAGGTGACTGCTGCACAGAGGTAAATTTCAGCTGATTAGAGTCAATTTACTAGTGTTTAAGTTTAAATGCTAAAAGTTCAAAGTATGCTAAGTCTATACCTAGCTACCCTTCGACTTTTGCAAAGAGGACCTCAAGGTGTGCAGCCAAATGTCTCAGCTCTCAGGTGATTAGCCATCATGTTTCTTGAGTGGGAACCTCTTTCTCCCTTCACAGCAGAGGTTTAGGGAGAAAGTCATTTGGCAATTTCTTCGTTCTGTCTTAACTGCAATGAGTTTAGCTTGCTGTATGATCTCTGTACATGCTCTGTGCAAAAATAACAGAAGTGAGTCAGGATGCTTGATAGTTAGGCACCTCACATTACTGTACTTGGCCTTCATGGCAGCTTCCATTCAAGAACTTCTTTTGATCCTCCAGTTGTAAATGAAAATGGATATACCTGCAGTAATTCTGGGAAAACTGAAAAAGGGAGATTTTTATGGGTAAGTCTGCATTAGGTTTCATGGGGCTGCAGCTTCACTGCCTTTTTAGGCTTTACAAAGCATCACAAAAACATCTTTATTTATGACAAAGTATTTAACCTGAAGGCAGAGGTTTTGTATCTTGGCCTATTTAGGCATGATGTCTTGGCCTGTTTTGTCAGAGGCTTTAGGATGATGTTGGTAGAGGGTGACAATTGAGGGAAGCTATTATCTTGCATTTTTTTCACTGTACCATATCTATTTTTTGAAAACTAATCTTTGATTTATGTGCATTACTTTGAAGAAACAATTATAATTTCTTAACTAAAAGCTTTTCTAAAAATCCACAGTGAGGAGTGTATATGTGTACATGTGTGTGTATATATGCAAGCTTATAGGTATAAACCAATGAATTTACAGCTTCTGTAGTGATGCACTCAACTATGGGGACTTCATGTGGGTTGTGATGCACTCAACTATGGGGACTTCATGTGGCTTCCAGCTACAGATCACCAGCTTGTTGGAATAAGCCAGTAGTCCACCCCAGGTTGCCGGATCATATTTACTTTCACTGTCATATCTGAAAGGTGTAAGTAAAATATTATATATTATACTGTAAATATACAGTATTAATTTTAAAATATCCATTGAATATCACTGTTGAAAATAACTACCTTCAGTAGCAATGTCTCATGCAATGCAGCTAATGATTTCCTATAAATTTACATAAAACTTTGCATTCTTTTACTTTAGTATCCATAGAACTTACCAGGGAGTTGTTGAGTTCTAGGGAATCTTCCTTGACCTCTGAAAGGAAGCAAGCTTGATGTCCAAGAACACTAGAGGATGTCTACAGAATGTCTTTGATGGCAAGTAATATCTGCAAGCTTTTCCTTGGAGGAGAGGGGATACTAATGAGCATCTTTAGTTAGCCATTTACTTTTGTATTAGTGGTATCACTAACACTTGTCAGATGTTGTTAAAATACATCAGTGGGTTCAAAAGTTGTAGCGGGGGAGAATAGCATAACGTATATGCATACATACACTTGCGTACTTTTTTAATCATATATGCCTCCTAACGTAAGGAAACCATGCTAAAAAATAAATCTGCAATGTGAACAAGAAGTATTGTAAGGCAGCAACAAAGTTAATTTGATGGGAATAGGCCTGATGTTTCTTGCAAATCTCTGTTGAAAAGCTTGGAGTAGGTGGGAAGATAAGCACTTCCACCTTCAGTGGTCTTTGCTTGCCTTGAAAGCACAAAAGACTATACAACAGAAGATTTGGTCAAATATTTCCATTGCCCCAGGCCATTTTCATAGGCAAAAAGTGTAAGAGTCTGTTACTATTCTATTTTGCTTTTACAATATCTAGTATGAAAAGTCAGAGCTGTTACAAAATTCATTATAATCACAAGTGTCAGAGTGTCTGGAGTAAATTTAGAAGCTGTTGAGTCCTCTAGGGGATGTTTGTTTTAGTTGTTTCATTTGTTCTAGCTATTTAGATTTTGTCCCTTGCCTGGATTCCTTTCTCTGTTTGCTGCACCTTCAAAGCAAATACACATCTGAGAGTCCCAACAGCTGACAGCTCTCTTGGGCTTAGCAGAAGAAGCATATTTCTTCTTTCCACCTTCCCCCCACATTGAATGACTTAATACAGTGATTCACTCTATCGATCGGGCTTACGTGTTTCTGATTATACATAAATAAACCAGATGCAAGTTCTCTGGGGCAGGGTTCCTGCCATTCTGCATTTGTCTGTAAAGCACCTCAGTATGTGTTTTTGGATTTAAACAAACAATTCAGTTTTAACTCTGATAAAGCAGTGCAGGTAATAATGATTAATCATATGAATCGTAATCTTCAAGGGCAGCTTTAAGAAATATCTCCAGCTGTCTCAGGATAACTAAAACCTTTTTCTTCTTTCCATGTAAATGAGTTATTTACAGATACTAATTTTAAATCACTTTCAAATTTCACATGATTTATTTGTAAGGTTTTTTTAATGACCAGCTTTAATATGCTCCCAGCTATTCTTATAAACCCAGTGAGTAGGTGGATTTTTTTATTTTTGGTGAGCGAGATACTTATTTCAGCAGTGTATTCTGATATCTTTCTGGGATTCGTAGGATTTTATGTTTAGTTATACTGTTCAGTTACAAGGATTTCCTTGAGGACTTCTATCTTCAGGCAATAAACACATTCCTTCTGTGTTTCCTTACCAGCCCCTGAACGTGTTAAGAAAGAATGGTACCTGATTTTTATTTTACCAAGCTGTTACATGACCATATTTCTTTCCAGTACATCAGCAAAAGGTTACAAGGCCTGCAGGATACTGAAATTCATACATCTAAAAAGACAATTTAGCTCAGTTTGTAATAGACAGCTTGATTTTGCTCTTATCTTCTGTGGTAAAATGCTGTGCACTTCTGAACCTCAGTAGCATAAATAAAGACAAAATTAGCATTTATAAAGTTGCAGTTATGTATCATTTACGTCTTTTGTCTGATAACTCCATATCACATGAATACGTCCGTCCAGATGAATACACTGGTGTTGCTCTCTGCCCAGTATATATTTGTGACAGGCGAAGAGCAAGGCTGCTTCTGTCAGTCTGAAACCTGAAGGCAGAATCAAATCTGTCAGTGACTGGTAGCAAACAACACCATATATCTTCGAGTTCTCCCCAGCTTTTCTTGCTCCAGAGCCACACCAGGCATCCTGATTGCAAAGGCTGAACTTCAGATTTCATTTCCAACTTGCAGACTAAAAGTCAGCTTGGTAATGAGTATAATTCCTGAGAGACTGTCTCTCTGGGTAGACATGTCTTCCAAACAGATCCAAGCACTGTGCAGAAATGCAATCTTTCTGTGAGCAAAAACAAGAAAGATTCCTCTATTGGTTAAGCATCAAAGCCCAGACCTTGGGAAAAATGGCAGGGGTAGTCATAACTCCTTATTTATGGATAAAAGCTGAGCAATATAGTTATCAATATGAGAATTCATTAAGTTATATATTTTAAATATTTTGTCTTAGCCAATTCCATTTTTTAAGCAGAAGTTTTAATTTGCCTTAATGCCCACAGCAGATGGTAAAGTTTTCTTTATTGAACACTATTTTATCTGGATATCCGCCTCAAAAAGTAAAAATAGCTGCTTCAAAGTGGCCAGTGGACCTGCTTGGAGAGAAGAATAGGAAAATGTATCCAAGATTGCCTGTAAACTTTAATTCTTCGAGTAATTCTTCCTGAACTAGGGAATGCAAGGTAAAAATGATCTAGAAATAAAAATGGGGACTGATGCCCAAGGATATGTGTTTGTTGTTACTAGGTGAAGTTTGCTGGGGTCTGTCATGTTTTGCATGTATAGAGCATTGAATAACTGAGGATAGCAAATCTGAATGACTCTGGGTATGGGAATTATCTCAGTTAGGAGGAGGTGGGACTTTTTTTTGCTGTCAGTGGTAGGATATTGAGACTCCTACCTAAACTTCTGAGATTGCTTTGCATTTCTGTCCAAGTCTCCATTGCCTAGAGAGTTATTAGGCCAAGCTTTAGCTCTGTGGGCTCTTACCGGATCTGGCAGCCTGGAGGTTGCAGGGACTCACCTTGATAGGACCAGGAGCAGGCCACGTCCCTTTCTCATCAGCCTGCCCTCCGCATGGTGGGATTCCATGAGCGTTTGTGCACCAGGCTCAGCCTTGTGTCCCCCTCCACCACTGCCCGTGGGCAGCCCCAAAGCCAGGGTGCAACCTTGGCAGGGCAGCAAAACAAGTGGAGAAGTGCTGAGGGCAGAGTACAGGCAGCTGCCAGCTCATGCTCTAGCTATCTAACGTCTAAGATAGATATTAGCAATATCTATACTGCTAAACAAGGGCTGAGGACCAAGTGCTGATGCCAAGTGCTCCTGACAGGGTCCCCAGTCCTTTCCGTAACAGGTTGGCCTTGGTGAGACCAAGTCGAAACAGGGCGAGGCAGAGCCTTGACACGAACTGTATGTGATGACAAGGAGTGTGCTTCTGGGCCTTGCTTCATGGGCCTCTTTTATAGACTTTGCTCACTGCTGCTGCGAAGAAAGGGAGGGCAGAGATTGTACTGGTAGTGCTGTTCCCCAGCAGTGTTACTTTAAGTTATTATTTGAGATCCCCAAGGTGGCAAAATTCAGTTTAGCCTACAATGCTGAGAAGCCTTGAACCAGCCACAGTGATTGACAAAACGTGTAGTTTCTCGCAAGCGTGCAGAATAGGTTAGTTAGCGTTGACTCTTCTTTTCAAGCTTTCCAGTTTTCTCCTGAAGGCTGTAGGAAAAATCTTTATAAGAATCTCCTTGATTTACACTTCTAAATCCTGTTTTCAGAAGTAATTTAGGAGCAAAATGACATTGACTGTCAAGGAGACTTATGATCTGAAATGTCTGTCTCTTTCAACAGTGGGCCTTATCTTCTCAATCTGTTATTTTTTAGGTAGAATAGAATACAAGACTTTTTTGGAGAAAGATCAAATTTTAAAGACAGTTAGATAAATATTTTGGTAAATATGTATATATGTTGGTAAATATCCAAATATGCTTTACTTTTTCTTACAGCTATTTGTGGAAATGTTTTCCACAGTTTTGAAAAAGATCAAGAACTAAATGTTCATCAAACAAATAATAACTAATACTAAGGACACTTAGCTATTCAAAGGGAAAAAAACAGCTGTTACTGAAAATGTTTATCAGCAATTAGTTTTGAGCACTTCTCGGCTGTATGTACATCCTTGTTACAGTTACTGAAATGATGCCCACTCAGGGTCTGTAGAGAGGACAACTAGACCATCCTCTGCAGAGACGGTTCTTTTTATTCTTTTATTTTAACTTAGAGATTCTGAATGATTATGTAGCAGAGATACAGCTCTTCATCTTTTCCCTATACTTTTCGACAGCTTTCACCATATTTTCCAGCAGCATTACAAATCAAATTCTGTTTATTGTAACAAATTAAGCAACAGGAGACTTGCAATGGGAAATCCTTCTTTGTCCTTCATAACCTATAGTGTGAGCACTAGCACGTCTGTTATCAATGCAGTGCACTATGTGACTGCAAACAGTAATACAGTCAGGTTTTCATTTATATTTATGTGACTAAGCTCTGTGTTTGATCATGTTAAAAGACAGGTGATTTCTAAATGTAATTCCCATATATTTATATAGTACTATAAAATGCCATTGTTTTTGTAGTGTGACTCACATGAGGACTCTGAATGAAAATTTATCAGTGAGATTGGTAAATATTTGGGTTTAGATTAGAATAATTTTTAAAAAATAGAATTCACATAAAATCTGTAAATTACCATCAGTAGCATAGTTACCACTACCATCACCTGACGAAAGTTATCATTATGTCATTACGTATAAAGCCAAATCCCACAATCCTATTCACAAAGGCCTATTATTACCGAGTGAAAACTAAACTTTGCATTCCTGCTACTCAGAAATCTCCTTAATGCATAGGAACTTTGGCAAAATAAAACCCAGATGTCAGCATTGTGGCCTGTAATGATCTCTGTATTGCAGTTAGGGCTATGTCGGTAATTGATTTTCCAGCAACTAATATTCATAAAGCTGAAAGTAACCAACAGCCTTTTATTGAGTAATGCAGGAGAGAGAACATTCTTGAAATTCAGAAAACCTGGCTCAATTCCCTCCTTTGGGTGAAAGGACTTGAACTCTCATTTCCCAAAGAAGTCTATTTTGCTTTTGTTGTTAACTAAACATGAACCGGAACGAGGACTTAGATGCAAATATTCACAGGCTGAGATGTGCTATTCTCTGTACTTCTTCTATTATTATTATTATCTTATGCTATTCCTCACTGGACTCTTTTTTTGTATGGCACCAGCACTGGCTACAACCCCTTCAAAGAAAGGAATTTTAACTTGAGTTTTCCACAACCTGAAAAAGTGCACTCCTCAGTGAGGTATGAAGTAGAAATATGTATACATATAAATGTATATACAAAAATGTGCATATGTAAAAATGTATGCAAATACATATTTTTCACAGAAGACGTCACCTAGCTCTCTGGAGAAGATAAGAAACATTACATTCTTCTGCATAATTCCTTATGATTTCTTTTCACATAGGATAGATGCTAATTTAGTAGTAATTGGAGCGCTGTTAGTGAATGGGAGCTCTGTTCCCATTTACTTCAAAAATGCATCTAAATAGCATTTTATGTTAATAACACATGGTTAGAGAGTGAAAAGATGCCAGTCTGATGGCTTATCAGTACCCTGAATCCCTCCATTTGGATATCCCCCCCCTCCTCCTAAAGTAAACTTTATCCTGCGTGCCTACACAGAGTTAAACGTTTTAAGAGGTAAAGCTACAGGAGAACAGGGAAAGCTACAGGAGATGGAAAAGACACAGTATTACACTATGGGGTTTCTCCCTGGAGAAGTTAGTGAGTAGGCATTTATTGAGGAGTAGTTTAGCTAGGCTGGGAAATTTTAGTCTGCTGGGCTAAATCTAGTTTCAGAGGAGATAATGAAGTCTTAAAGATTGGTAAGGTTTACCAGGAATGAACAAGAGTAATAATTTGTTACCAGGAGCTGGATGGAAGACTCTGACAGAGAAAAGGTTGCATAAACTGAAGGAAGCAGATTGCACATACTGGGCTAACTGGAATATATCAAAACTTCAAGGACAATTTACTTTAGGGGAAGGAGGGGACTATCCAAAGGCGGTTATTTTATTTTTAACTCTCTGCTCTGCATGTGTGCACCTTTGAAAAAGTGAATGCTTTGTTCTGAAAAAGCCATTTTGAAAAAGCTTCAGTGAGCTCAGTAGCCACAAATCCCTGAAGGAGGGAGGGTTCACAGGCGCCAGATGTACTTGTCCTGCTACCAGAGTGAACGGCTGGATCGTGATCCGTTTCAGGTTGCATCTGTTGTGAGAGTGGCCCCATCCCTGCCTACCTGGAAGAAGGATGGAAACACTGCAAAGGGAAGCTCTCCCAAATACGATGACCTTCAATATTGGTCTGTGACTGTTTTTATCAGCTGACAAACACAGCTGGATATGTTCCCGTCCCCAGCTTACTACACCGTCAGTTGTGCCAACAATCCTTTTTCCAGGGCTGCACTGTAACCTGGAGCAGCAAAACCATTGAGTTGAAAACAATCAGACAGACCTGGATTGGGGATTTTTTTAAAGCCCAGGTCACTCTCCTAGGTCAGTGTGGCCCCACAGAGGCCTTGGGGTTACAAGGAAAGAGGGAGACCACAGTGTTAAGCGTGAAGGACGAGGAACGGGATGCGCCCTTTCGGCCTGCCTGAGCAGCACAGTTTACTCACCCTTGTGGTACTCATACTGCTGCAATGTGCACTAGGGGCTGGCCACGTGCTACAAATTATTTCATGTGTTTCTAAGTTACAGTATATACTGATCAATGTTTTGTCATTGATCCAGAAAGATATGGTTAAATGGGCATGCGTTTAATGTGGACACACCTTAGATTTGTCAAGAGAGCTAAGAAGTCATCTTTGTCTAAAAACATCTAATACCCCTGATTTTTTGCTTGCCTACCACAAAATAGCATTTATTTACAGAAAAGTCAAGAATAAGAGAGACGATTAACTTGGGGATAATTAAAATCTTATTCTTATCCGTGGGTAAGGGAATAACCGGGGATGTACCTTTTATGTTTTATGAAGTACAGCATAAAATCACTGAAGAAATATCAGACGGCTCTTTGACACCATGTTATGTGACGCCATAACATTACTGAAAAAATACGAACATTTTGAAAAGTGAATGCTGTGGTGCAGCTTTCCATCAGATACTGATTAATATGCTACTGAGTCTATAAATAAGGCGCCAACTAATGACAGTTTTGACAGCATTTCTGCACTTTGCTGGGGTGGGACTGAGATCAGTAACTCAGTTCATATAGGCCAGCTATCTACTATCTAACAGTAATGAATGATGAAAGCCAGGATATGAGTTGCTATTTAGAGACTAAGTGTTCAGAAAAAAGGACAAGATGAGAATTTCCTCGTATGACTTTAGCTAGTTTACAAACATACTCAGACAGAAAAATGAGAGAAGTGTCTAAGTGCAAAACAGGCAATAAATCCAAAGGTAATAAAAAGCAATGACTGACAGTCCAAGGCCACTAACAGCATTTCACTATGTGTATTTAAAAAAAAAAAAAAAAGAGTTGTGGTCATTGACTTAGGCTTAAGGTAGTTATCCCATCATGTAGGACTGCATCATTTCTCATCCAAGTCCCTTTTTGATACAGCCTCAATCGATATACACTTGAACAAATAAATAATAGCATAGCCTATACTTTCTGTGTTCTGGACCAGATTGTGGTTTTGAAATACCATTATGGTTCTCTTGGAGCATTCTGGAAATAGTGAGACCCCAGAAGAAAAATAAGGGGAGTGAATCGTGTCATGAACTGCTCACTGGAGCACTCTGCTTTGGGAACTACTCTAACACATGGGTGGGGGCTGTATTTTATAAACTCCAATTATCCTAAGAGGTTAATGGATGTCTGCTCAGTCTTTTTGTCTCTGTTGGAAGTAATGAAACGGAGCAGTTCCCTTAAAGAGATAGTATGTAATAGGAAATAGAAAGCCAGCATACACCAGGAGATAGCAATTTTAATATCTTATATATTCCAGATAGTGGCTTGTAACTACTAGTAGGGGTTAAGTTTTTGTTGGCAGTTGTGTATCCTAGCCCACACTAGTTCAGAAAAAGATCTTTCTATTTCATCATAAACTGTATCAATAATTTGTGTAAAATTTATTTTGCTTATAGTTAATCATTCCTAGTAAGACTATGACATGGTTTGACATAGACTTTTCCCGGAAACCATCATTAAGAGGCAGAGTCATCATCGCTGATACCACCAAAATGATACCGATTGTGCTCAGATAAAAGGCAGGTGAGGTGCCCTCTGCAGGCAGCTATATTTCCACTGGCTACCAGAAGGCGGTAAATGACAAACTTAAATCTAAATTTCTGACTTTCAGACCTCTAAATTACGACAGACAAATACCATCCTTGCAGTTCTTGTCATTTTTTACTTGATATTGCCACTTATAGTGAACATGATTATTCACCTGAATGTTTTCATTTTAAACAGCGGCATTCCTCAGTAGTGTAGATTAGTCAAAGTAAACATAGTTTGATATGGAAAGCTGTAGAAATATTAGAACAGGGCCCACAGCAAAAAGTTCTAATTGAATTCTGTTATTCTGAAAAATAACTGGTGATTTTTTGCTCATAGCAAATATTTAAGAACGAAAATTCTGGCTTACTTTTTTAAAGTAAACCATTTAACAGCTATGAAGAGAGATGTGACAGAAAGGGGTGAAAATAAAGCCATAAGAACACAATGATACAACAGGGGAGAAAGGAGAAAAGAGCATTAACACAAAATAGTCTTCTGGAGCTGAAGAAATTCCAGAACTTGAATACCCACGAACTTCAGGCAGGCAAAGCTTGAAGGAAGGGATAATATCCCTGTTGCACCAGCTCACATCGCTAGAGAAGTAGCAAATTTTTGCTACATACAAGACGTATAGAAGCAGAGAATGGCTGAGGTTGGAAGAGACTTCTGGAGATTATCTAGTCCAATTCGCCCACTCAGTAACGTCCAGATGCATTTTGAATATCTCCAAAAAAGAAAAATTAGGCTTAAATGGAATTTCCTGTATTTCAATTTATGCTTATTGTCTCTTATCCTCTCACCAGGTACTACTGAGCAGAGTCTGCTTCAGCTTCTTTACTCGTCCTCCTCAGGTATTTTTACATACTGATAAGATCCCCCTGTGCCTTCTCTTCTGCAGGCTAAACAGTCCCAGCTTTTGCAGCCTCCTCTCATATGCTCCAGTCCTTTAATTATCTTTGGGGACCTTTGCTGCACTTGCTCCAATATGTCCATGTCTCTCTTGTGGTGGAGAGTCCACACCTGGTTCCAGCACTCCAGATGTGGCCTCGCCAGGGCTGAGTAGAGGGGAAGGATCACCTCCCTCGACCTGCTGGCAACACTCTGCCTAATGAAGCTCAGGACACCTACAGGACACTACTGTAGGCCACCTTTGCCATGAAGGCTCATTGCTAGCCCATGTTCAACTTGTTGTCCAACAGGACCCCTAGGGCCTTCTCTGCAAACTGCTCTCCAGCCAGACGGCCCCAGCCTGTATTGGTGCACGGGGTTATTTCTCCACTGGTGCAGCAATTTGTATTTACCTTTTTTGAACTTCATGAAATTCCTCTTGGGCCTTGGGGGTCTTGCACACCTGAAAGCTCATCTACTTTGGGGTTTTGTTTTTGCTTGTTTTATTTTGTTTTATTTTGTTTTATTTTGTTTCACCTGCAGCAGTGTGTCCAATGATACATGCCAGCTGTCCCTGTAAACTTGGTTGCACTTGGTTGCATGGTCCTGAGACCATCATGTCTACAGCTCTACTACTACAGCTAATACTCTAGAGCATATATAGAGATATAATCTGATTTCTAATGTGTCTTCTTTACAGGTCAGTCCTGAAACTTTAAATTCCACCTTTTTATTTCTGTTTGTTTGATTTTTAGAGTTGACGTTTCAACTGGGCAATTTTATTGTTAGGATTATGTGTAGACTTCCTTTAATCCAGCAGGTTTATTAATCTCAAGAGCGTCCTATAACAATCCACTCCACTGGTTACACTTTTCTGTTTTTCCTACTCAATCAATCTTTTCTTCTTTATTCAAATTTAAATCTGATGTCTTTCAGTGTATCTGGATGTCATTTTAGTCTTATCTTGAGAAGAGAGAAGATAGCAATTATCTTTTTTTGCACTATTCATTATTTACACTTTTTATTCTCTCTTGCATCCTCTCCGATTTAAATTCTTTTACATGAAAAATCCTATTCTCTTCTCTTTTTTTCCTGTAGTAATCATTCTTGTTGCCACAAGAGCTTTGTTTTTGCAAATGATGTCAGCAGAATCATTTTATGACATTTTAGCTTTATGCTTAATGATTATATATCAAAGTATATAATCACATAGGTCTGGTGACTGACTGATTACTGTTTTTTACTGTAAACATGCACACAGGTATCTCTCTTTATATTTCACGTTGCCAGCACAATTGTTGGTGATTTTCCTTTTATATATAAAAAAAAAACTATTTGCCCACATTTTTTCATTTATTACTTTTCCTAAGAAAAAAAATCCCTTCCTGCCCTTTATGATTTCCTTGCTATTTACCAAAGGAATATCAATTAAAAAGATCAGACGTTATGAAAAGTCATTTTTGCTTAAAGACTTTAAAATCTATGCTTTTGTGACTCCCTTGTTTCCTATTTTCATATAACCTCTTCCAAATTTGCTAAGCTGATACGAATTGAGATAAATGAGATCATTTGCAACCTACTCTTTACTGCCAAATTCAGATCAGTAGTCTATGTGGTTCCTTGTATGGAGAATGACATTGTATGTTGGGGTCTTTTTGAGGATAAAATCTCAGAGTTAATTCTCAGTCCAGACCATTATTTTACTTCCCCCATGTAGGTAGTTTTTGTTCTCCCAATTTCTTTCCACAATTGTCACCGTTTACTTCCCCTATGCCACTTTTGTCCAATGTATCTGTACTTAAGAAAACACCAGCAGGCTTGATTGCAGTGTCACATGGCTGTTTGTGTAATTTTAAAAATATGTCATTGAGAATAACACTGCAGGTACTGTTAGATAGTGTTTTCTCTTTCGGAACAATGGTAAGTTACTTTATTGACCTCACACTTTTTTTTGTTTACAGGCGATTTGGGAATTCATTCATCTTAAATGACAATCTTGTTGAAATCTTGTTGAAATACTACCTTAACTTATTTTGGGCCAAATTGTAATTTCCTATTTGATCATCTAATTAGACTCGCACAGAGGGGAACATTTGTCCTTGTTTGAACCGTGGCTGGCTTCGAAGGATGGAAGAAACTCAGTACTGAAATAAGTGCCTGATTCTGCAGTCTCTGGGCCATAGTTTCTAACTTAATATGCATCTTTTCTTCTTTTAATAAATGTGTATCTTCTAGGGCTCAGTTCTGCCTACAGTCTTCTCTGGAAGAACAGCGTTTCT